>NC_057359.1:83320842-83981779 GCF_016509475.1 Prionailurus bengalensis
CATTTGGATCTCCACACCTGGCTTTGCCAGCCCAGCTCCAAATAGACAGTTCCTCACCTCAGACCTCCCAGAGGGCCAGGCAAGCAGTCGCTATCCAAGTTGGGCCCAGAAGTGACCTTTAGAGGCCAGGCCGAGGAGGTGGGGAGGAGGGAAGCCTCTCCACTTGGAAAGCAAGGGCAGCAGCCTCAGTGCCTCCGGCTTCTGAGTTCTTCTTCCTGGATTAAACTCTCATTCTGTCCTGCACTCGGAGACTTTGAGGGTGCCTCTGCACTCCACTCACCATCTCCCAGAACCCAAGAGGGCCCCAGCCAGTGTGGCCAAGGTAGTGGAGGGGCAGACGTGGCTGCGACCTGTCCTGGCCTAAACCTTTGGCATACGGATCCAGAGATCACTGGGGCTCGGGGCCAGGAACTCTGTGTGTCTCCCGAGAGGAGAGGAGTCTGTGTAGAGAGAGGGGGACTTTTAATGGTCATCTTACCCCTTTTCCTGGGGCCCAGCAGAGTGGCTCCTTTAAGAAACAGTTTTGAGAGAGCTTTTGGAGGGCTTGACTGGAGTAGCCACTGCTGCCCCAGCCCTCAAACACAGCCCAAGCCTTTCTGGGAAAAGGGCAGAGGGGGCAGGAAGGGGGAGAACTAAGGAGGGAGATCCGTCCAGGCCAGCAGCCAGGCCTGGGCCTGTGGCCGGCTTGGGCTGTGTGGGCGGGCCTGGGTTCTGAGCCTCCTCACTATGGGCCTTTTAGGGACGAGGAAGCCACCGCACACCCCGGCGGCCCTCTCCGGGTTTAGGGCTAGCCTGAGCAACCGGGGGGAGCTGAGGGTGCCCGTTTCCAAGCGGTGGTGAAGTCGCAGGCTGACGCAGGCGCTGCGGTCTCCCGCCTCCCTCCCTCCGCAGACCATGCCGTCCATCAGCAGTGACCGAGCCGCGCTGTGCGCTGGCTGCGGGGGCAAGATCTCAGACCGCTACTACCTGCTGGCGGTGGACAAGCAGTGGCACATGCGCTGCCTCAAGTGCTGCGAGTGCAAGCTCAACCTGGAGTCGGAGCTCACCTGTTTCAGCAAGGATGGGAGCATCTACTGCAAGGAAGACTACTACAGGTACCCCCAACTCAGGACCCTCTGCCCCCCAGGCCCCCCTAATCTCAGACACAATCTGACCCGGTCTTCTTGGCCTCCAGTCCCAAGGGAGGGTTCCCCACCTGGGTCCCCCCTTCTCCAAGCCAGTACAAATGGGGTGACAACCTTTTCAAACAGGAATTTGAGGGAACTCCTGGAAAGGTCTGAGAACTATAGGGACCCAGAGTAAAGGGCTCTCTTCTGAGCTTAGACCATAAATAAGCTTGGGTTGGAGGGGGGGGGTCTTTGCACCCCTCTCCCTTTGAAGTTTCTTGGGTCAAGCAGAGGGAACAGAAACAGGCAGCACCACCTCCCCCCCACACCAAGCCCAGGCAGCCTGGGCTGGTGTGCCACAAAGTTGGAGGGAGAGCTGGGGGATCAGTTGGGTGCGTTTCCGGGTCTTTCGTGGAGATGGGGGTGAAAGCTGCCTGTAGGGTTAAAGAGCCAGAGTCACTAACAGGCTACAAGTTTCTTGTTTCTCCCCTCTTGTTTAGGGTTAGGGTCTGTTTATATTCCTTCTCTCTCTCTCTCTCTCTCTCTCTCTCTCTCTCTCTCTCTCTCTTTCTCTCTTTCTCCCTTCCCCTCTCTCTTTTTCCCTGTCTCTGTTCCCCCGCCCCCCTGCCAAATTACAAAAGTCTGTAGGATCGTCAGGTACCGGTATGGAGGGCAGGGGTAAAGGTTGAGAAAGGGTAAGTGGGTAGCCCCCCTCTCCCTGCGTTCCC
The DNA here is from genome assembly GCF_016509475.1 of Prionailurus bengalensis. Lineage (NCBI taxonomy): Eukaryota > Metazoa > Chordata > Mammalia > Carnivora > Felidae > Prionailurus > Prionailurus bengalensis. The sequence goes on from NC_057359.1 coordinate 83,322,677, forward strand.
AAGCAAAGGCTTTCCTGGGGCTTGCCCAGACCCTGGGTAAGGTCGAAGCATTGTGGACATACATATGCTTAAGGGAAACTGTATTTTAGGGTAGGACAAGACCTGGCCCAAAATCTAGTTCCCTCTTTCCCCATCCTCCAACTTAAGACTGGTTCCCATTTTAAGGAGTAGATCTCCCCCCGTGGCAGCAGCGGCACCTGGAGGAGGGATATGGGGGGTACCCAACCGTGTGTCCCCACAGTCCCTCCCTCCATGGTCCCTACAGGCGGTTCTCTGTGCAGCGCTGCGCCCGCTGCCACCTGGGCATCTCGGCCTCGGAGATGGTGATGCGCGCTCGGGACTTGGTTTATCACCTCAACTGCTTCACATGCACCACGTGTAACAAGATGCTGACCACGGGTGACCACTTCGGCATGAAGGACAGCCTGGTCTACTGCCGCTTGCACTTCGAAGCGCTGCTGCAGGGCGAGTACCCCGCGCACTTCAACCACGCCGACGTGGCGGCAGCGGCAGCCGCAGCGGCGGCGGCCAAGAGCGCCGGGCTGGGCGCAGCAGGGGCCAATCCGCTGGGTCTTCCCTACTACAATGGCGTGGGCACGGTGCAGAAGGGGCGGCCGAGGAAGCGCAAGAGCCCCGGCCCCGGGGCGGATCTGGCGGCCTACAACGCTGGTGAGTTCGAGGCGCACCGAGCGCCCCCGTCGGGTTGGGGGAAAGTGCGTGGCTGACCACCGCCTGAAGCCGGAGTGAATCTCCGTGTGATACGCATATGTATATATCACTCTGGGTACTCTAGTCCTTAGATTCCCCAGACCCTAGGTGCTACAGGACCTAGCAGAAGGGACGTTTAGGCTCCTCGGCTCCAGCCTCCGCGCCCTTGGCTGGGGTGGAAGGAGAAGGTGCATTAGAGTCTTGCTGACCCCGGTGCAGGGCCTCGTCGCTGAGAGAATTTTTAGAGGCAGTTTTTTGGTTTGGGCCTCTCCCCCACTTTGTTGGTCAGAAAGCGTGAGGATAGAGAAAGCAAGGAGGAGCCGGCACCAAACAGGCTCTGGGTTGGCGGGGCTGAGGACAGGGAGCTGTGGCGATGGATGAACGAGGCAGGGCAGCGACGGTCCCAAGAGAAGGGACTGGTGGTGGCCTGGGGTAACTTGCTGGGCCTGGCGTTGGGCCTGTCAGGTGAAATGTACTGAGGGCAGCAGGCTCCGGAAACTTGGGCCCAGGACCCTTATGAACAAGAGCGGGTCACTGTGCCCCGCGGATCCTCTTGCTCCGCCAGGTCTCGATTTTCCCCGGGCTCCTTCCTCGGAGTTCTGGGCGCCAGCGGGGTGCTGGGATGAGAGCGGCGACCCTTGGAGGCCGGCGGCGCCCGGGGATGAGAAGACCGGAGTAGGCCTGGCCTCTCCCGGAGTCGGGTGGAGGGCTCATTTCACATTTCCGGCATCTCAGAACCCCAAGCCTTTCCAGGAGAGGCTCTGCCCCCTCCCGCACCCCTCCCCGCTCTGGACAGCTGTGGAGGTTCTGGGGCCCGGCAAATTGAACCGTCAACATCTGCCCGACGTCTGCAAGGCCGGGAAAGGTTTATGACTCCCCGGGCTTCTGAACTAGATAGAGTTTATTTGCAATTATTTTCTTTCTTTCGTTTGCGACAGAATCGGATTCCGGGATTTTGTTTTCTTCCTCCTTTTCCCCTTAGTCTAATGCGCAAGTGGAAACAAAACAAAACAAAAACCCAGGATTGGGGGGAGAGGGCAGCGTGGGGAAGAAGTCAGGGTTATTTTGATCTTTAAAAATCTGAGCTGGCTGGGGAGGAAAATTCAGCCAGGGGCAGGGTGGGGTGGGGGTTGTCCCCTGTTCGATCCAACGAAGTTGCTTGTTGGAAGATGGATGGGTGTATGTGTCTCAGTGTGTGGAGTTGGGAGGAAAATGCAGCCCCCAGTCTGGTAAATGGTGAAGTGGCCGCAGACAGGTCTGTGGCGGCAGATTAAAGATTTGTCGAAGGTTCTGCCGGAGATGCCGGCTCTCAAAAACTTCCATCCTTCATCTCTCAGCACCCTGAAAATAAACTAAATCGGGTCCAGGCCGGGTCCCCCCCCCCAAACAAAGCCACGTCTATTTATCAAATGGGGTCGGCCCCCAGTAGGAAGCAGCAGGCTGACTTGGCCGCAGAGCGCGTGGGGAGTGGGATCATGTTTTTCTAGGTAGGCAGGTTTGCAACTGGGTTTGGAATTGAAAGGCAGAAGAGTTTCAGAAATTTATTTGTGCTTCTTGCTGCTCTGCCGCCTTCCCTGGCGAGGTCCGGCGGCACCGAGCGAGAAGATGTGGCTGGAGGCTGAGTTTCAAGGGATCTGGCACCACTACAAGGCATTCCCCACCCATGCCATCTCCTCGGTTTTTGTTTTTTGTTTTTCTTTGACCCTTCTCTCTTTTTTTACCTTTCAACTCTCTCGATCCCCCTTTCTCTCTGTCTCTCTCCCTCTGTGTGTTTTTGTCTGGGTTTCTCTGTTCCGGTCTTTTTCTCTCTCCCGGCGCGCGTCTCTGGCCTTGACTCAGGCGGAAGAAACCGCACACGGCGCGCCGGCGGCGGTGGCCGCGCCGCTCGCGTATTCGGGGCTCCCGGGGCCGGGTTGGGAAAAGGGGGCGCCTCCCTGGCCGCGCCGGGCCCAGCCAGGCCTCCCCGGGTCTGGCTGCCGTTCTCCGCCTCTCCCCGCACCGGGCAGGAGAGAAATGGCCGCAGTGTGGGCCGTGGGGCGGCTGGAAAGGGCACCGTGGAGGGTGGAGGGTGCACTGCGGGTCGTGTGTATGGGCGAGAGCGCGTGTGCGTGTTTCTGACCGTTGAGGACACGAGCTTGCTGGTGTGAGTGTCCCACACCCGGGAGCCCAGCTACACCGACCCCTTGCAAAGCCCTTCGCTCTGTGGGCCAGTGCGGTGGCGGAGCGGCGGCACCTTATTCCAGGGCGGCGAGCTCGGGCAGACTGGGGAGGGACGGCCGTCGGTGCGCCCAGCCCGCCGCCTGGGGAAGGGCAGCCGAAGCGGCGGGGCCGCAGGGTCGGAAAGTCCTTCCGGGGCGGTGGCCGCGGCAGCCCTGCTCCGGCTGCCCCTCGGGTCCGAGAGCGCAGCCCCGGTCCCAGAGGCAGAAGGAAACCCCTGAGCGGGGTTGCCAGCGGGCCGGGGCGCGGACGAGGCCCGGGCCGCGCACTTTGCGCCGGGGTTTGTAAGCCACGGCCGCGGGAGTCCCGCGCGGACCGGCCGGACGCCCGGGCCTCCCCCAGCCCCAGCTTTTTGTGTGTGTGCCTGGCGGCGTAATTACTGATTTGATTCCAATCCATTATTTAGACAATTGAACCTACAATCTCGTCTTTAGTAAAATGAGGCGAAGTCAGATTTGATTACAGGTTCAGTCCCAGCGACAAGAGCTCGAAACCCGATGGGTTAATAACAGATCACGAGTAAATTATTCATGATTTTACGAGCTCTTTAGCTCCATTGAATCGGCCTAATTGAGAGGAAAAAAAAAAAAAAAAGGAGAGAGAAAGCCTGTTCCTCCCCCTCCCCTCAGCCCCTCGCTCCTCCCCGGATCCGATCTTGGGGAATCTCGACCCGGCCGGGGCGTGGGGAGGGAGGCGGGAGTGAGGGCGCCTGGGGTACCGGGCAAATCTGGACTCAACGGCTGCTTCCCGGCTGCTTTCACTCCCCCAGCGCAGCCCCCCTGCCCGGGCCACTGGCCACCTCGGCCTCCCAATCTTGGGCCAGCTCCTTTTCTGCCCTCCCCTCTTTTCCCCTCTCTCCCCTTTTCGCCACTCCCCGGCCAGTAACGGCTCTGGAATACGCTTCCCCGAAGGGACCTGGTTTCCTTGAGATCCGGGATTCTGTTCCTTAACCTGGGCCCTCCACCACACAGTCCTCCTTTTTTTTTCCAGGCCTCGCTGTCCCCTCAGGCTCTCTCTGTGTCTTTTCCTGATTTTTTTTTCTGTCTTTGTAGCCGTCTCTCTCCGGTTCTCCCCATCTCCACTGTTTTCTTTTCCTCCGTCTCTCCTCTCTTTCTTCCTAGCCCTGTCCACCTCCCCTCCCTCCCCCCTCTCCTTTACTCTCTCTCCCTTCTGTCTGTCTTTCTACCTCTGTGTCTTTCTCTCCTTTCTGTGCCCTTTCTGTCTCCCTCCCCCAAACCACCTCCTCCCATCTAGGCCGCACTCAGGGCATGTCCCTTGGGTGAATGGGGCGCCGGGGTCCCCACGGAGCTCATTAAGAGCAGCAAGGCCCAGGCGGGGACTGGGCAGAGGGATGGGCCCAGAGATCCCCCGTGGGGAGGCCTGCCCCACCCCCCCGTGGAGCTGGGGACTGGGGGCAAGGAGAGGGTCGCTCCCTGCAGTGGGGGCAGGGCAGTTTCCATGGATTCCGTTTGGAGTCATTTTCTGATCCCTTTTAAATTGCTGGACCCCCGTTCTTCACCCTGGGCGCTCTCAGTGGGAGTACAGCCCTGGTGGGGGACTTGGGTGCCTGGGTGCATGTGGGAAGGGACGCTTAGGAAGTGTAGCCACTTGCTGACAGCTTCAAGATTTGTGACAAGACCAGCATCTTGCAAATTCTTTCTGCAAGGGACTGTTCCCCACCTGAGCAGTGGGTGGAGTAGGTCACCAGGAGATCGGGAGTACTTCTGAAGTGGTTTTGCCAGATAAAATGCCGGACATCCAATTACACTTGAATTTCAGGTAAACAACAAATACATTTTTTAGTGTGAGTATCCAGTGCAGTATTTGAATTTTAAATACATGAGTAATTTTTTAGCGTAATTGTATCCAATGCAATATTTGGATTTTAGGTAAACAGCAAATTAATTTTTCAGTATAGGTATGTCCCATGCAAAATTAAAGCCGTACTAAAAAACTGTTCGTTGTTTATCTGAAATTCAGATTTCACTGGATGTCCTGCATTTTTATTTGCTAAATCTAGCAGCTCTGTTACGGGCATGTGATGGGGCACAAGACATATTCCCAGTTGTCCGCTTTAAGGGGACCGAATTGGTCTCCTCTGAGGTTTTCCCCAAACTAAGACTTTACATGTAGGATGGCTGGGGATGTGATGAAGGAATCTTGGAGTTCTTGATGTCCCCATCAGGCACCAGGTTACCAAGCAACTTTCTGAGGCCTTAGGTTTCCACCCCTGTCCCTCACCCCCATTGCCTTCCAGGCATTGGCAGCCAGGCCCCAGCTGGGCCCCTTCTGGATGGGGACCGGCTCCCCAAAGAGTCGTGCGTCATCTTTGCCTGCCTTTGTGGCGTGGTGGAAGGAAACGGGCAAGGACTGAATCTAGGCTCAGCCCTTACCAGTGGTGTGGCTGTGTACACATGGCTTCATTTCCCTTCGCAGGACTTTCCTCATCTCAAAAATGGGATGAAAAGCAGTAGCCACCTCTTGGAGCAGTAGTGAAGGCCCTATGATGTATGTAAAGCCAAAAGCATGCCCTCGGTGTCAGATACATGTCCATTTCTTCCTCCAACTTCCTTCTCTTTCGGGTTAGAATCCTACCACTCCGTGAGATTTCTAGAGATCGCTTAACCTCTCTGGCCCCTTCAGCCCATTTGTGTAACTGGAAAACAAGTACTTCCCAGGGCAGTGGTGAGGATGAGGATTAAACTGCAAGATACAATTTCCGACCTTAGCCCAGTGCCGGCGGCCCAGTGTCATCCAGAACTTCTGGTTTGGGGAACCGATGAGGGTGAAATCAAAGTGAGTGGAGAGATGTCAGTCAGTCATCCACTTTCAGGTGCCGGGTGCCCACACTGTGGGGGGGAGACAGCCTCCCTCCTTAGAGAGTGCAGGGGGAAACAGGAAGAGTGTGGGCCCAGGAGTCCTGAACACTGCTCTGTATTCAAGTCAAGTGACTCCCGTTTCTAATCCTCAGTTTCAACGTTTGTAAAAAGGAGGAAATAATGCTAGGCTCTTAGAGTTGTTTTAAGGATTCGGTGAAAATATATAAAACCTTTACGCACATCATCCATCTGGAGTCGAATAGCCATCAACAAGTTGTAGCTGTTGGTTGCTATTATTCTGACACGATGGCACAGAATGGTTTTTGGATTCTCTTAGAGCTGGGTTTGAATCCCGCCATTTCCTAGCTGAGTGACTCGGGCAGGTGGCTCTCCGGGAGCCTCAGATTCTCCTATAGATCTAGAAGATGGGGATAATGTTTTCACCTCAGCGCGGTGCAGTTCCCGCCGTGCGGTCCTGAGGCTAGAAACATTTGGTGGCAGGTGGGGCGGTGTAGGGGCAGGTCAGGAGGTTCACCCGCCGCCTCTGCGTCCCCTCCCCAGCGCTGAGCTGCAACGAGAACGACGCGGAGCACCTGGACCGCGACCAGCCCTACCCGAGCAGCCAGAAGACAAAGCGCATGCGCACCTCCTTCAAGCACCACCAGCTTCGGACCATGAAGTCTTACTTTGCCATTAACCACAACCCCGACGCCAAGGACTTGAAGCAGCTTGCGCAAAAGACGGGCCTCACCAAACGGGTCCTCCAGGTCAGCTGGGCCGGGACAGGGGATGAGGGCGGGGGCACCCGGGGCCTGCAGGGCCTGCGGCCGAACCCCGTAGCTGCCATGGGCTTTGGAAGGACCTTCCATTCTATGTGTGCCCTTCTCTTTGTCACTCTCTACGCTTTCTCTACCTCCTCAGACTCTAGCTGTATTTCAGGGATTTTTTTTTCTTTCTAACTTTTCCTCTTCTCTTCCAATTTTTGTCTAATCTTTCTATTTTGTGTATGTGTGTCCCTCTTCCTCTTTGTCTCTACACTCAGCCTCTTTCTTTCTTGTAAACACTTCTTAGTTGCTCTTTATTACTAGAGTGACACTCAAATATGTTCACGTAGTAAAAGGTTCAAGCATTTCAGATAAACCCAGCGCATCCCAGGATGGCTGTCCAAGCCAATTGCTGTTAGCTCTTTCCTCCTTCTGCTTCTTTTCCTGACTTGCCGTCTCCAGTTTCTCTTTCTTTCTCTAGATTTTTCTTCTGTCTCTTTGTTGTTTCTTAGACTCTCCCAGAAGCAAGGTTGGGGGGGTGTGTGGGCTGATCCCCTGGGTGGGCCCGGGAGGCTCATCCGCCTGCAGGGAGCTGGAGGCAGATGGGCACCTCTGAAACTGCGCAGAATTGCACTTGTATGTGAGGGCGCTTTCCGGATAGAGGATCCAGAGCTTTCCCTAGACTTTGAAGGTCCTGTCCCTACCTCAGAGACGTTCAGAGGCCCAGTTTGGGGAGTCCCAGGCTCCTGTTTGACCCAGATTCATGGCAGGGATTTGGAGTAGCACTTCTCAAATCTTTAGCTCTCCCTGTTACTCATTTCACAGTCCTGGGCAAATCATTTAACCCCTCTGGGCCTCAGTTCCCTCATATGTGAAATGGACGCAAGAAATTATCTTGCTGCAGGCTTATTTGAGGAGCCATTGAGATGAGGAGGTGTCCACCACGGTAGCTGACATGGATCTGCTCAGTGGATGGTAGCTAAGAATAACATGAGCTAGGTTAAGAAGTCAACTGGCATTAAGTAGTAGGAACGATTCTTCTGGTCACTGGACTTCAGTTTCCCCATCTGTACAGCGATAAGGTGGGACAGCATCTTTCTTTATAGCACAATGTAACCAGTTTATTCTTTAGAACCTGTGGCTGTGGGGAGAGCAATTTACATTGCGGGGGGTGGGGGGGGGGAGGAAATCGAGAGAGGAAGATCTGACCAGAGTCTCACAACTGGAGGGGAGGTACTGAGATTCAAGTCCAGGCCAGTCTGATCTCCCCCTCCAGCCCCAGGTGGTTGGGGACTTAGGGCTGGGGGACTGCAACACTGCGGGGGGGGGGGGGGGGGGGGGGGGGGGGGGGGCGGGGGGGGGTAGTGAGAATGACGATAATGGAAACCAAGGGCTGCGCAGTCACCCTAAGATCTCCTGCGAGTATGTCATGGGCGGGGGGGGGGGGGGGCGGGGGCATTTTGGGTGTGATGGCAGCGGCGGGATGGACTGTGACTGGGGCGCTGGTTGGTTGATTCCTGTAGTTGGGCCTGCACCCCTGCGCAACGCGAGGGGAGCCGGTCTCTGGAGGGCTCAATGACGTAGCTGAGGGAGTTGAGTGCTGGCCAATGGGGCGCCGATGCGCCTCTCTGGGCCCGCCCCCTACCCCCGGGGCTCTGCTCCTTGTGGGACCCTCCCCTCCTTGCGTCCCTTTTGTCTGAGGGGTCCCTCTGGCTTGGGCTTGAGAAGGGGTGAGGACGTTGCTGCGCCTGGCTGGGTCTCAGATTCCCCCTTGTCCATTTCCCTTGGACTTGACCTTCTTGGGTTAAGTCTGGGGACCCTTCTTGGCACCCCACCACACACACACACACACACCGCCATTCCTCAGCCCTGGGCGAATCTGATCATCAGCCTCTTCTCTGGTTATTAGGATACTTTGTCCCTTCCCCTCTCTAGAGCCCCTTATGGCATGTTGGTGGGGGCCATTTGGTGAATCAGGCCAGGACAGGAGCAGGCACTTGGAGTCAAGCAGAGAGCTCGGTTCAGGAGGGCCTCGGTTCAGTTCTGTCCCTCTACTCACTCGCTGGCTGTGCATTTTAAACAAATTAGTTACCCTCTCTGAGCCATAGCTTTCTCACCTATATAATGGGTACCATTAGGACATATACCTCTCCCTGTTATCCTGACTAAATGATAGAGACTAAGTGTCCATTGTTGAGTCTGAATCCGCATAAGGAGCCACACTCTGCTGGCCTTTGAGGCAAGAGGCTTGGTTACCTGTTTTAGGAACAAATCGGATTTCCAGTATCGTTGTCTCTCATTCTTTCATCTGGCCAAATATCTATTGGCACCTTGGGGTGCCAATATCTATTGGCCTTGGAGACACAGAGATGAATGAACCACAGTCCTGGCCCAGAAGAAACTCACCTATTAGCTGTAGAGACAGACCCACATTTGGTTTCTCCATAGTGTGATCAGTTGGGAGGGGCGTTCTGTTGGAGACCAGAGGAAGAACTAACTGTTCTTTGTTTAAGGGAAGGTTCACCAGAGGGACCTGGGTGAATGCTTGCCCTGAGCCTTCCTCCCCTACAATCCCGAGCCAGGCCTGCTCACACCTGTGTGTCCCCTCTACCATGGGGACTCAGAAAAGCCAGGGACATGGAACTAGCTGAGAGAGAAGAGCACGGACAGTCATGGTGGGTCTACCAATCAATGAATGTTTGAGTGCACTACTGTGTGTCAGGCACTTTGAAAGGCCCGTGAAATACATTTGCTCATTGAGTTCTCACTGGTAGGCATCATGATAACCTCCTCCCCACTGCACAGATGAGAACATTGAGGCCCAAATGCTTTCCACTTGCCCCAAGTCATACTTTGCTAGTAAGTAGCAGAGCTGGACCCAAATCCAGGCCTGTCTGGTCCATGGATGTAGCTCTTTCTCCACTAAGCCAACCCGACAGTGCCCGCTCCTGAGTGGGAGGATCATGTAGGGCCTGTATGTTGCTGGGAGTGGGGGCGTACTAGACCACTTTTCTCCCTCTTCGCAGACATCCAGGTCTCTTGCACTGATCCTTAATAGTCCCTAAAGCACAACTGTTCATGATTATGCAGCAGTTTGCAAAACATTATCTTTCCAGCCACTCATCTACCTTCCCTTAATGTTTTCCTGCCCATGTTACAGATGAGAAGCTTAAGAAGTAGCGAGATGAAGTGATTTGCTAGAGGTCTCAGGAGCCAGGCTTTGGCAGGGTGGGGCTCTCTCCCAGGGGTTCTAACTGCTGCTGGGCCAGCTGGGGGAGGCGGGGTGAGGGCAGTTTGGGCCAGGCAGGTGGTGGTGTGGCTTTGGAAGGTTAACAGAGTGGTTCAGATCCTTTTGGACTTACCAGCAGTGTGATTTAGGCACTTTAACATCTCCTCCTGGAGCCTGATTACTTATCTACGAAACGAAGGTAATAATAGTTTGTATCTTGAGAACTGAGGATTGAGAAGGCGTTGGCAGCGTGCTGCCTGCTACAAGTAGGTGCCCATGAAATGGTTCCTCATCACTTGTCTGCACCAGCTTAATGGTACTAGGCCTTGGGGGCCCCGCGGAGGTGGTGGTCTACCTCCACCCTTTGGAGAGAGTCTGTGTGGCAGGGACAGGTTGAGATTGAGGCTGTGTTCCCAGAGGTCGGTGATATAAGGTGTGTGTGTGTGTGTGTGTGTGTGTGTGTGTGTGTGTGTGTGTAGGTTTTCTGGGCTGTTCCTGGATCTGTAATGCAGAAGCACCATCAATATGGGAGTCCTGGGATGCAGTAACCCTGCTGGAATTTGGAGTCAGTTGATGTGAGGTCCAGGCTCAGCTCTCTCACCCACTTTCTGAGCAATATTGAGCAAGTGACTTAACCTCTCTGGGCCCCAGCAGCCTCAGCTATAAAATGGAGACGATACTAATACTCACTGGGTGTTTGCCAATGAGATGACTTCAAGTGTAATGTATAAAGTACAGATTAGGGGGGCGCCTGGGTGGCTCAGTTGGTTGAGCGTCCAACTTCGGCTCAGGTCATCATCTCACAGCTCATGAGTTTGAGACCCGCGTCAGGCTCTGTGCTGACAGCTCGGAGCCTGGAGCCTGCTTCAAATTCTGTCTCCCCCTCTCTCTGCCCCTACCCCACTCATGCTCTGTCTCTCTCTCTGTGTCAAAATAAATAAAAACATGGGGCGCCTGGGTGGCTCAGTTGGTTAAGCATCCAACTTCAGCTCAGATCATGATCTCACGGTCCGTGAGTTCTAGCCCCACGTCGGGCTCTGTGCTGTCAGTTCAGAGCCTGGATCCTGCTTCAGATTCTGCATCTCCCTCTCTCTCTGCCTCTCCCCTGCTCATACTCTGTCTCTCTATATCAAAAAATGAAGGGGCGCCTGGGTGGCGCAGTCAGTTAAGCGTCCGACTTCAGCCAGGTCACGATCTCGCGGTCCGGGAGTTCGAGCCCCGCGTCGGGCTCTGGGCTGACAACTCAGAGCCTGGAGCCTGTTTCCGATTCTGTGTCTCCCTCTCTCTCTGCCCCTCCCCCGTTCATGCTCTGTCTCTCTCTGTCCCAAAAATAAATAAAAAACATTGAAAAAAAATTAAAAAAAAATGAATAAATGTTAAAAAATAAATAAATAAAAGCATTAAAAAAATTTACAGATTAGGGAGGACTTCACACACACTTTTATACAGTAGGGTTCAGTCAACCTACCTCTCATACACAATAAAAAAATTTAATTATCTTTATTTTGCAGATGAAGAAACTGAGGTTCAGAGAGACTAGGACCCTAGCCCTAAGTCCCACAGCTAGTCAGTGAGGAAGCCAGGAGTCGAGCCTAGATCGGTCTGTTTCCACAGCTCTTTCCAGCATCGCCCAGTGTAGGGCTGTGGCCCTCCCCCCTTGGGTCTAGCTGTAGAATGCAGCGGTACAGGTGGAGAGAAGGGAAGGGAAGGGGCGGGTCATAGATGCCATGTCTTGGTAGCAAAGCATGGATCCTGCTGTAAAGCCGTAAATGCATAAAAAGTGCTCAAAATTGTCATCACGGCACGGCCACCACCATTCTCACATTCTACCAGCGGGCGAGGTCACTGGGAGAGAGAATGGTCCCTTGGACAGAGGTCCACGAAGGCCTTAAGCTTTGTAAATGCTTGCAGACCTTCCCGCAGCACACAGATGCCTGTCTGAGCAGTCCCTCTTCCTTCCTGGGGAAGGGTCAGGAAGGCAGAGTAGGCCAGGCTTCGGGACAGGGGAGGTGAGCGGACTGATTTGGGTGGCTGAAAGTCTCCTTAGGGCTTCCCGGTGTGACTTTGGCAGAAAGTATATTTTAGCCACCAACAGCTTAAAAACATTCTTCAGATGACTGGTTAGCGGTCACTGACTTGTGTGAGAACACAGGAACCGGGAATGATAGCTTTTCTCTGGCCACCCATTTGTTCAACAAATACGCTGACCTTCCGCCATGTTCTGGGTGGGGTGTGACCCAGACAGTGAATGGGACCCGCTGGAGCTGGAACTCCAATCCAGAAGGGAGACAGATGTGCAACAAAGAATTGCAAATGGCAATCGTGTTAGCGCTCACTTGTGGGGCGCCCGCGTGGCTCAGTCGTTTAAGTGTCTGACTCCTGATTTCGGCTCAGGTCATGATTTCTCGGTTCTGTGAGTTTGAACCCGCCTTGGGCTCTGTGCTAACAGCGAGGAGCCTACTTGGGATTCTCTCAGGTTTTTTATTTTATTTTTTGAGAGACAGAGAGAGACAGAGCATGAGCAGGGGAGGGGCAGAGAGAGAGGGAGACACAGAATCCAAAGCAGGCTCCAGGCTCTGAGTTGTCAGCACAGAGCCCGACACGGGGCTCAAACCCATGAGCCGCAAGATCATGACTTGAGCCAAAGTCGGACATTCAACTGACTGAGCTACTGAGGCACCCATCAAAGTAAATAAACTTAAAAAAAAATAATGTTAGCGCTCACCTTGTAAAGCACTAATGAGTTACTATGTGTGAAATGCTTAAAACTCTCCTTAGACAATGCCTGCTACTTAGTGAGTGAATATTATTTGTCGTCATTACTTTCTTTATGAAGTTGCTGTACCAGAGGACAAATTCTCTCTCTCTTTTTTTTTAAGCTTTTGTTTTTAAGTAATCTCTACACCCAAAGCGAGGCTTGAACTCTCAACCCCGAGATCAAGAGTCGCACACTTCACCGACCGAGCCAGCCAGCCGGGCTCCCCAAGACATAGCCTCTTTATTCCTTTTTTTTCTCATATAACATTCATCATAAGACATTACCCCTGCAACTGCATGGAGTGTCTGTGTCATGATTTCCACTTGCCCCATCTGGTTGGACACTTTGCACGCGGCCATTAGTTGATGTTATTTAAAAATACCACAATGGAAAAATGAAATGTTAATAAAGCCGGGGGGGGTGGGGGGTGGGGTGGGAGGGGAAACGGTGCCCGGCTGGCTCGGTCAGTGGAGCACACAACTCTTGATCTCTGGGGTTGTGGGTTTGAGCCCCACGTTGGGTGTGGAGATTACTTAAAAATAAAATCTTTTTTTTTTTTTTTTAATGCCACAATGGACATCTTTGGGCATAAAGATTTTGTCGTTGGGCTGGTTCCCTTAGTGACCCAGAAAGGGATTTGTGAGGCAAAATGGGTTTTCCACTTACTCCCTTGGTCCCCTTGATGAAAGAATCTTAAGGAAGGGAATTTGTGAGTCAAAACACAGCGTGCAGGGCCAGTGGGTGCCTGAGGAGGGGCATGCGGTAGTGTGGGCTTCTTCATTCACCCAGGACTTACTGGGGGTCCCCCGGGCACCAGGCGAAGGCACTCCTCGTGGATGAAGAAAAGGGGCTGCCAGTTTAAGAAGACGGGTGGGTGGGGCAGATCATCTCGCGCCTGCTGGAAATCCCAGACTGTCAGAACCCCAAGGGCCATAGAGGTCAAGCGGGGGTGGTCCGACCCTCTTGTTGTGCAGGTAGGGAAACTGAGGCAGACCCAGAGGTAAGGGACTAGCACAAGGTCACTGGACTGGTCAGCGGCAGAACCAGAACTGGAAACTGCAGCTGGTGCTCTGTCCACCTCGCCACAGTTGCTTTTGTGCTCATTCACTCATTCACGCACTCATTCATTCATTCATTTGTTTGCTGACTCAGGATCATGTGGTAGGGAGCGTATGGACGTAATGGCAGATATTCCTGGATTCCAGTCTCAGCTTGGCCTCTGTGTGACCTTGGGCAAGTGACTTCACCTCTCTGAGCCTGTCTGGTTTCAAATCTATAAAGTGGGGATGCTTAGCTTATCTTGAAGATAACCTACGACTGCACGTTAGAGGGTGGCATGGTGTCTGGGACATGGTGGTCCACAAATGTTATCTATCATCATTGCTATTAATTCAATGCATATTATTGAATCTTAGTCTTTGCCGGTCCCTGTACCACATCCCAAGGACGTGAAGTGGACTTAGACAGGGGGCCCTGCCCCAGCAAAACGCTCAGGAGGGGACTTTGTAAAATGGTCAGGAGAGAATTCTGGCGAAGCCCTGCTTCAGGTGAAAAACACAACACCAAACCCCACAGCAACCCGGCTTCTAGTTGAGTTGTTGATTTTCACCCGCCAGATTTCCAGCGCCTCAGATTCAGTAAAGCAGAGAGGGCGGTTGTGGAAGATGGTGTCATTGTTTACAAATCACTGTTAGGGGCAACGCAGGAGAAAGAGCAAACAGCTGGCAGCTAACTGGTTCCAGCCCTTCCCGAGGGCTTAGAGCCCTGGACCTGGGAGCCGTGCACCCCACCCCCCGGGGCTCCCTGCTCCAGCTACTGCTTGGAGAGAGACACACAGGCCAGGACAGAGGCAAAGGGTGGCCCCAAGGCTCTCGCCTTGTCGGAGGCCAGGCCGTGAGACTTTGGGGAAGTCGCTTCCTGTCCCTGAGGGCCTCTGCAGACTTTATCCATTTTACCATCAGCCATTCCTGGGGCCAGCGAGACAGTCTCACCCCTGCAGACTTCTGCAGGCTGGGCAGGGAAGGATTCCCTACCCTAAGAGGAGCACGTTGAGGGTGGTCTTAGAAGCACTATACTTATCTGCAAACCTCCAGAAGAGGTGATGGGCTTGCTTTGGGCAGAAGGCCAGGGGAAAATGTGCTTTTCTTCCCAGGAAGATCCAGCATGCTGGGGAAAGAGCTTTATTTCCTGACTTCACAGGGTCCAAGTCTCTCTCCTTACCCCAGGATTCTCCTGGATGTGCTTTTTAAATGAGCACAAATCTTATCAGGCAACTAGAAAGGCTAGTTTGACACCATAGGCCCAAGTTGTGGGGTGGTCCCCAGGGGAAGGTGGGGCCAGGGGTGAGGTCTTCCCACCCCTGCCTGAGACACTGGGAAGACAGGCAGATGCAGGCACATCTGGAAATATGCAACTGGACACCCCAGAATCCGTAGAATTCTCTAAGGCCCTTTGTTTTATGGGGAGGCTTCTGGCGGGTGTTTTTCTCATGCAAAGGGAAGTGAAGGGGCCCTGCCTTTCAGGCTTTTTTCTTTAGGAGACACAACACCCCCCCCCCCCCCAGCCCCACGGTGGCCTGGATTTCCTAGGCCTCTCTCAAAGTACTCTGAGGACCTCTGGGTACAGCTAGATCTCTCTGTGCAGTTAGACAGGTGGTCATAGTTGGGGGAGGGGGTGCCGTGGAGATGAGTTTCCACACATGTCTTCCTGAGAGCGAACAGGCTTGTGTGCAAAGGTATGGGCGTGGAAGGGTGTGTGTGTGTGTGTCTGTGTGTGTGTCTGTGTGTGTGTGTCTGTGCCCAAGGAAAAATGAAAATAAACCCTTATTCTTTCTCTTTTGTATTCTTTTCATACCAAGCTCAGTTCTTTTTAAAAAAAATTTTTAATGTTTGTTTATTTTTGCAAAAGAAAGAGAGCGGAGGAGGGGCAGAGAGAGAGAGAGAGAGAGCACACAAGCGCAAGCAGGGAAGGGGCAGGGAGAGAGAGAATCCCAAGCAGGTTCGGCACTGGTAGTGCCATGTGGGGCTACAGTCCACAAACCATGAGATCATGACCGGAGCAGAAAACAAGAGTCAGATGCTTAACCCACTGAGCCACCCAGGTGCCCCTCTGTTGCCTACTTAAAGGTGACTTTCAAGGGGAAAAAAAAAATCTCTCAACCATTGTGAACAATGATCAAGATTTGATTTGTGCACATCTTCCAGAACAGTGCTGTCAAATAGAAATGCAACGTGAGCCACGTATGTAATTTTCCATTTAAAAATTTTTTATAAAAAAAAATTGAAAAAAAAAAAAGGGGGTCGTCTGGGTGGCTCAGTCGGGTAAGTGGCCAACTTCAGCTCAGGTCATGATCTCATGGTTTGTGGGTTCGAGCCCCACGTCAGGCTCTGGGCTGACAGCTCAGAGCCTGGAGGCTGCTTCAGATTCTGTGTCTCCCTCTCTCTCTTCCCCTCCTCTGCTCATGCTCTCTCTCTCTCAAAAATAAATAAATGTTAAGAAAAAATTGTTAAATTTTTTAGCAGCTACATTCAAAACACAAAAAGAAGCTGATAAAATTAATTTTAAGAATATATTTCATTTAGCCCAATATATCCAAAATATTATCATTTCAACATATAACAGGTAGAAACATTATTATTGAGATATCCTACCTTCTTTTTTTCATACTGAATCTTCCAATGTAATTCTGTGTTTTCATCTACAAGGAGCCACTTTTTGGCTAGTCATACTTTTTTTTTTTAAGTTTATTTATTTATTTTGAGAGAGAGAGAGAGAGAGAGCACAAGCAGGGGAGGGACAGAGAGAAGGAGAGATAGAATCCCAAGCAGGCTCCCCGCCATCAGCACAGAGCCCTATGTGGGACTCGAACCCACAGAACCATGAGATCATGACCCAAGCCGAGATCAAGAGTCTGAACATTTAACCGACTGCACCACCCAGACGCCCCCTAGTCATACATATTTCAAGTGCTCAGTAGCCACCTATGGCTAGTGCCTACCATGTTGTTTAGCTCTAGAACCTTCTAACAGAAAGGGAAACCCAGTAATAGCCAATTAGGGCAAAGGCAAATTTTATTTTATGAAGAGCAAAATATTGCCAGCCCAATTTTTTATCCGCGCCCCCTTCCCCCCCCCCCCCCCACCCCGAAAACCCAGATTAGCATCCCTGGGGAATGCTCTGCTACTCTCCAGTCCCTGCCTCTCTTCCCCTAACCAGTCCTTCTCTCTCTCTCTCTCTTGCCCCACGCAGGTCTGGTTTCAGAACGCCAGGGCCAAGTTCAGGCGCAACCTCTTACGGCAGGAAAACACGGGTGTGGACAAGTCTACGGAGGCAGCGTTGCAGACCGGGACGCCTTCGGGGCCAGCCTCGGAGCTCTCCAATGCCTCGCTCAGCCCCTCCAGCACGCCCACCACCCTCACAGACTTGACTAGCCCCGCCCTGCCAACTGTGACGTCAGTCTTAACTTCTGTGCCTGGCAACCTGGAGGGCCACGAGCCTCACAGCCCCTCACAAACGACTCTCACCAACCTTTTCTAGTGACTCACGCCCTCCCCACCCACCCCCCCCGCCCCACAATTTCTTTAAAAAAGAAATTATCTTTAGTTGAATTCCAAGTGTATTTTAAAATAGAGGCTTTGAGCAACTAACTAACCACATTTTAGGATCTCGCCTGGAAACAGAGGAAGAAAAAATTGTGCGTCCGGCTAATGCAGCGGTGTGGATTGAGGAGTTACTTGGAAAATCTATCTGCAACACAACATTTGTGTCACTGTACAGTTTTGTGGACTGAGCGAGGAAAAACAACAAATAATTTAAGTTGGCTAGAGCTTCTGTATTTTCAAAGACTGCCACGTGCCTTAGGAATACTGTTTTATGTCCATACTTTGGATGACTTGTTCATTTTTCTCTCCCTCTTTTTCTCTCTGTATATTTATGACCAGAGCAAAAATGCAAAAAAAAAACAAAAACAAAAACAAAAACAAAAAAAAACAAAAAAAAAAGTTTGTTACTTTGAATAGTCCTAAAAAAAGAAAAAAAAAAAAAGAAAAATCAAACCCCCTCCAACGGTCGCTTTGTTGTTTTAGAATTTTAAGGTGGAAGTCTGTTCGAATATCAGAATTTGTAAAATCTAACCAGTAATAAAACCACTTATTGAAACTAGTTGGTGTCACTGCCGTTTAGTTGGGCGCGAAATTCACAGGACTTAACCATCTTACTGAAGTCCAGACATATATCTGGGGTCTACCCTTATTTATCTATAATATTTATTTTTAATGTGCATGGGGCCCCTTCTTCTGTGCCAGGCTTTGGAATGCCAGAAATTTGGATCCAGAGACGAAGTCCCTACAGGCCCTGCCATCAAGGAATTTAGAGTGGAGGCAGAGACAGAAGAGATCATCTTTTTTTTTTTAAGTTTATTTATTTATTCATTTTTGAGAGAAAGCGAGCAGGGGAAGGGCAGAGAGAGAGAGAGAGAGAGAGAGAGAGAGAATCCCAAGCAGACTCCGTGCTGTCAGAGTGGAGCCCTATGTGGGGCTCAAACTCACGAACCATGAGATCGCGACCTGAGCCAAAACCAAGAATCAGATGCTTAACCGACTGAGCCACCCAGGTGCCCCAGAAGAGACCATCTTAACATGGTGCCATAGGTGCCGAGTGGAGAGTATGTCCACAAAGTATATCATTAGTTCATTCATTTCAAATATTATGTACATCCTGCTGAATATAGAAGTCAAAGGTCATCACATCTGCCTTTTCTGCTCTTCTTTGGGCTGGGAGGGTGGTTCAGGCAATGAGGAAGGCCTATCCCTATTAAGAGTGAACCCTGTCACCAAAGGGCAGCTTAAACTCCAGTTTTCCTAATGAATAAAAAATAATTCATTAAGTCAATAAATCATTTGCCTAGAGGGCAGAAGCAAATGAATTTAGCTCCTTTATTAAGGCTTCAGGCAACCTCAGAAACCCACAGAAAAGACACATCCAGGGAGGACAGAGGATTAGCGACAGGCGGAATGAGGCTGGAGTCTCTCCTGTTGCAGTGTGAACTGAGGGAAGTCACTTTACCTCTGTGGGCCTCCATTTCCTCAGCCGGAAGATGAAGATAGTGACCTTTATAAACAGCTCTAGTGAGGACGAGGCAAGGTGTGTTGAAGGGCCCAGCAAAGGGCCTGGCCTATAGTAGAGGCCCACTATCTCTTACTGGGTCACAGACATGACTCATGAGGATGTTGCAGGTGGAGAGCAGGCATGTGTGTATCCAGGCATCGCCTGCCATTGCCGGATGCATCAAGTGGGTGTGGTATCTGTCCACTGGGCATCTTACATCCCTGATTTCTTGCTCTGAGCCCTGCTGCAGAGCATCTTGTTCCCAGCTTCATCGAATGCCAGCAGTTACCTAGCAAAATGTCCCTTAGCGGCCTGCCAATGTGAAAATCCAGAGGGAAAATCAGAGCTGCCCTCAGGAGAAAACAACCAAGAGAGACTGGGCAGGGGAACAATCCAGCCCAGGACTGGGGACTCCCCTGTCCTCCCTGTGCCATCCTGGTTGGGACAGGATTGGGGAGGAATGGGTTGGGAGTGCTTAAAGCCTGGACTGACTCACTTCCCGAAATGGTAAAAACACACACTCACAAACACTACCGCGGTTATTGCTGTTGAGTGCCTGGAAAACGGCAGGAGCTCAGTAAGTTTTTGTAAACTATTCTATTGATGTATAATGTACATAAAGTGCCCACATCTGAAACGAACAGCTTGATTAATGTTTTCTAAAAGAACAACAACCATGGAAACACCACCCAGATCAAGATATAGGACATCGACGGCACCCAAAAGGCTCCCTTGGGCCTCCTCCCTGTGAACCCCTCCCAAGGTAGCTCCTATCCTGACTTCTAGCACCATGGATTCGTTTTATCTGGTTTCGATCGATACATCTCTGCTGAATGAATTCAGGATTGTTCAGGATTAGCCAACTTGCCTGAGGTCAGGCGGCTAGTGGTGACGAAGCCAGGATTTGAACCAGATCTGTCTCCAGACCCCAAGTTCTGTCAGACAGGGTAATAGGATCTGCACCGCACGGATGGCTGCATGAGAGAACGCGAGCAGGGGGCCTGGCGTGTTGGATGAGCACAAGATACAAGTCCAGGTACTCCCGGGGGCTTGTACACGTGCCCACAGACAAGCGCACGTGTCCGCTCTGGAGACGCTCACGGAGGCTGCTTACACCCAGACAGCCCTACATACAGACACACATACAAGCTCGCAGACAGACATAAACAGGCCCAGACACTCACAAATACATCTAGACAGACACCCAGACCACCCCACACAGGGAGACCCGCACACAAACCCAGATGTGCACACGTGCAAACGTTTGCAGGCACCCAGGCGCCCCCGCATAGCCTGGTTGTGCCCCCTTGCTCAGGCCCGGACAGAGCCGAGTCCGATCCCTATCTCGTCTGTCAGCACTGCCACCCAGATGGAGCAGACCCTGGAATGATGCCCGGGGGTCCCCCTCCCCCTGCATGGGAGCAGCTTTAGAAGCAGGGCCTGCTGTCAGGCCAGGGATGGGGGCGCTGTGGAGGAGACACTGCTCTCCCCAGAGTCAGAGACTGGGAGAGACACACACACAGAGACTCGGAAAGATAGTGCTCGAGACAGGGAGATAGGGAGGGTGGCAGAGAGATAGTGCAGAGTCTGGGTGACAGAGAAAGAAAGGGACAGTGACAAACGTACAGGGGGCAGGAGGCAGAGACACACGGATCAACAATAGACAGACTTTTGAAAAGAGAGAAACAGCAGCAGAGTAGTGAAGAGGCAGAGAGGCAGACAGACAAAGACGGGGGCCAAGATTCAGAGTGTCAAGGCACAGAGGACAGATGACAAGACAAAGAGACTGAGAAGAGAAGCCTCAGAGATAAAGGCAGACCCCGGGACACATTCAGAGACTGAGAGAGGCCAAGACGGAGAGAGCCAGAGAAACAGTGAAGGGCGCTTAGAGACTGATAAAGGGAGACTCTCAGAGAGGGAGAAGGGAGACAGAGTCCCAGGCCGAGGGAGAGACAGACATAGGAGGGCAGGTGCTTAGTGGGGAAGGCGCTGAGGCTGCCAGTCCAGCTCGGTCTACCTGTGCTGGGATCGAAGGAGGAGGTCCTCTCAGCACTGCCATCTGTGGCTCTGGGGCACTGTCCCCACCTCCCCTCATGCTGCCACAGAGGAGACCGAGGCACCGTCTCCAAGACCCTCTGGGCTCTCCACTTGTTGTGAATATGGGGAGTCTCTTGGTTCTTGGGACGCATGCCCAAGATCGTCGTTAGGCACTCTACAGGAGCTGAGGTCTCGGCCGTGACTTTCCCCCCGTCCTGTCCCAGCCCACCAAGTCTCCTTTTCCCCATAGTGGGGAGGTCTAGGGCAGATCTTCCAGAGTCTTCTCTGCTTTGAAATAATTTTGGCAAGGTACTTAGCCACTCTGAACTCCAGGGTCTTAATCCGTAAGATGGGGCCAAGGGTATCCACTTGACAGGGGCATTGTCAGGACCCATGTGTACGTGCTGTATTTGTGTACATGTTGTATTTGACCAAATACGGGGGGGGAGCCATGGAGGAGATGTGAGGAAGCGTCCTGCGAAGTGGGGAGACTCCAAGGAGGAGATGATATTTGAGCTGGAAACTTGGATGAACCAAATGTGACTGGGTGGAGGAGGGGAGCAGGGGAGCACTCCTGGCTGGGGAAATAGCCAGGGCACAGCCGAGAGGCCACAGAGCACATTCAGGAGTGGAGAGTGATTTAACGGTGGGGGTGCCCCTGGACAGGTGGGTGAAATTTCAGCACAGATAACCTTGAACACCAGGAACTTCATCCTGGGGGCTGCCTCTGACACCCCTCTTCTCTCCTAGGCTGCGGGCCCGACAGACCCCCTTTCCCACCTTGCGTTCAGGCTGGAGTCCCACATGGGACTTTCTGGAGAGGAAGTGTTTGCTGCTGTGACCTATGTGTCCTGCTGTAAGAGTGGAGGCTGTCAGGCTTCATCTGCCAGCAGAAGCCCCAGGGAGGGCCACCTGGCCCTCTGGCCCCTGGGGACTGTAAGCATGCCAGTAGGCCCTTCATTTCTCCCTTTCCACCTTTCCCTTCTTCTGCCCCTCCCCTCCTTGGCCCAGTGCTGGGCATTGGGGACTGGGGACATGGAGATTATTTGGGCAACAGCCCCTCCCTCTGGCTCCCGGGGCTCTCTGGGAGACGGACGTGTCACCTGCCAGCCACTTCCCAACATGAGGGAATCCCAGGGGGTTACAGGACCCCCCCCCCCCCGCCCCCAGGAGGGAGAGGCTGGCTCTGCATGGGGTGACCATCTTGCCACACAACTTGCCACACCTTTACAGTCATGATCTCACTGAGTCCTCCCCACAGCTTTACGAGACAGGGATTATCATCCATTTCACAGAGTGAGAAGGCAAGGAGAAGCATTTTGCCCAGGATCACACAGTTTGGGGGCCCCAAAGATACCTTCATCGCAATTCAGCCAATCCAGTTGACCCGTACCAGTTCCCCCGCCATGCCAGGCACTGTGGCGGGGGGCACCTTGACAATTCAGGCCCAGGCTAGGATCTTACAGAAGCAGACCGGGTGCGACTGTAGCTGGGACTGGGGTTTCCAGATGCGGGGGAAGCCCAGAAGAGGCTCCTGGCAGAGACTGATGCTGGGGTGGGGGGACTTTTTGAGTTGGAAGATCAGGCGACTGACCTAGAAGTGTTTGGGGCCACAGGGGGATTAAGGGAGAGGACAGAAGCGTGCGCTCAGGGTGTGGTATTTTTCCACCAGTGAACGGCACTCACGTGGGCAGCAGAGAATCACTGCCAATTTTTGGAAGCAGCCTCAGAGAGCCTCTAGCCAGAGACGTGCTTCCGAACCGTTCCAGCAGCTTCTCCCAAATACCCTTACTAGCTCTCCACCACTCACTGGGGAGGAGCCCTGGCTGGCGTATCCTATAAAAAGCTTTTTATTTTGAACAATTTCAAACATATACAAAGTAAACAGAAGAGTGTACTGAACGCCCGCCCGTGCACTCACTGCCCGGCTCCCGGAGGTATCAACATTCACTCAGTCTTGTAACGACTGTCCCTCCATGTACCCACCACTCCCAATTCGATGATGTCGATGGTGGTCACCTGGGTGGTTTTGAAAAGTCCCTCAGGGATTCTGATAGGCAGCGCCACTTGGGGACCTAGCGCCTTCATTTTAGGGAAGAGCAGTGTAAGCTCACAGAGGGGAAGGGACTTAGCTAAGGGTGCCCAGTCAGGAAGCAGCAGAACTGGGTTTATCCTGTGTAAGGACCCTTATTGAGTGGCAGGTCCTGTGTCGGTCACTGGGGATACCAGTGAATGAGATGGTCCTTGCCCTCCTAGTAGGGCAACTCAGAGACTAGTGGAGAATACAAATGTCCAACAGCCTCGAGAGTAACTTCTTTTTTTTTTTTTTTTTAATTTTTTTTTTCAACGTTTATTTATTTTTGGGACAGAGAGAGACAGAGCATGAACGGGGGAGGGGCAGAGAGAGAGGGAGACACAGAATCGGAAGCAGGCTCCAGGCTCTGAGCCGTCAGCCCAGAGCCCGATGCGGGGCTCGAACTCACAGACCGCGAGATCGTGACCTGGCTGAAGTCGGACGCTTAACCGATTGCGCCACCCAGGCGCCCCGAGAGTAACTTCTTAATGATGTCTGTGATAAGGCATATGTGGGACCATGACCGCGTATACACACATGAGGAAAAGGACAGCTTCCTGGAGAAAGGTATCACTGAGAAATCAGACAAGCGGGTGGCAATTAACTTAGCAGGTGGGACAGGGAGGTGGAGAAAAAGGAGTAACGGTGTGTGCAAAGGCCCTGAGCCCAGCTGGTCCAAGGCATTAAAAGGTGTACCCCTCCAGTGTGGCTGGGGCTCTCAGAGGAAGGGCCAGAATGGTGGGGGGGGGGGGAGGTGGCTGAAGACACAGCCATGGGCTTTCCTGGCAGCATGATTAGGTATTCATTCTGGTAGCACCAGGAAGTTGGGAATGATGAATCAAGGCAGGAGGGGACAGGGATGGCTGAGAGGAGGCTCTTGAGATCAGTCAGATGATGAGGCATCTGACTGGGTGGAGAGAAGGCAGACTGACTATGAGGGGGAAGGAGGGAAGCGGGGGACAGAGCCATAACTGGGTAGATGGTGATGCCCTTCACTGCAATGGGAGAAGTCACTGGGAAAAAGGATGTTGGGGGGGGGTGGTGGAGGGATGAGAATTAAGGATTTGGGGTTGGGACTTGCTGAATTTTTGATGCCTTAAGACATAGCGCTAGCTGGTTCTTCCCTTTGGGGCCTCCAAGCCACATGAGAAAGGCACGAAAGAGACCTGAGACATTTACCCATTGCTTCTCTTCTTTGAGTTTCCCATCCCTCCTGAGCAAGTTGGTCCTTAAGCTGGTGTTTGAGACTCGGGCACAAGCTGGTCCCTGCCCACCTCTCCGGCAGGACTTGGGACCCACCTGTCTCTGGGCTCAAAGTCGGCCAAGTGCACCAAATTCATCCAAGCTTTACATGGCAGGTGGGCCCTCCCTGCCACGGCCAGCACCTAGCTCCTAGTAACACATCTTTAGTAAGTGAGCCAATTAATGATGAACTGTAGGTGCGTATTCTGGGACTATTTTACTATTTTTCCTGCCACTGTAAGTTCCATGACTCAGTGCGTCTGTCTTTATATTACACCCAGACGATGCCTGGCAGGTAGGGGGTGGGTCCTTAAATACTTTCTAAATCCTGCAGAGTAGAAATGTTAGTAGGGGCAATCACTGTGGTTGAGGGTCTGTCTAATCCTTAGAAATTTGGCCCTAGACCCTGTCCTGCCACCTCATGCTCCAAGGATCCTGTGCAAAATACTTAACCTCTCTGAGCTTCTAGCGTTTTAAATCTGCAACACGGGTAACGGTAACACCCGCTTCCCAGGGTGTTGTGAACACTGTTAGAACTCAGGCAGCCGCAGCGTCGAGCAGGGTGCCTGGCACGCACGCAGGAATGCGCTGCTCGTGGGAAACGGCGCGGTCTTTCAGCTCAGGCACCTCTATGAGTCTCTGCGTGCGCTGTGGGATGGTCTCCGAGGTTCTCAGAGCCCGGGGTGGGGGTGGGCTTGGGGCGGTTCCGGGCCGAGGGGGTGGCCGCGGGCCCGGAGCTGTTGGAGATGGCCCCTGGGGACCAGGGAGGGGGCGGAAGCCGGAGCCGAGGTCGGATCCGGCGGGGTGGGGAGCCGAGACATCCTGCGGGGGCGCCCGCCAGGACCTAGGGAAGCTCCCAGGGGAGCCGCGGGGGCACCGCGGGCACCGCGGGGCTGGGAAGAGGGACGCCGGACGCGAGGCGACTGAGCCCCGGCAGGGGCCGGGCGGAGGGCGCCCCCTGGCGGTGCACCGCGGCATAGCCCTGGGGTTTCCAACCCCCTCGCCTGCCCCAGACACTCCTGGCCGGGAGGTGTCTACACTAAAGAAAACTCGCAGGAGAGAATCAGAGACCTGAGATCTATTCCGGGCTCCGGACTCTCTCCTCAGTTTCAAAACGGGAGTGATAATTTTGAGCCCCTTAACGTGTGTGTCCGGTCTAGTGGCTGTGACAGCATATGGAAGCCCACAGCGCAGAGACTGGCACACAGTAGGTCCCCCCATTGCCCTCCTTTTAGGTTCATTCCTGTGCTCCTATGGGCAGCAGTGTTGGGCTCAAGCCTGAAGAGCTCCCCAAGTACGGGAAGGGGTGAGGAGGTGCAGTTCCAGGCACTCACCCTGGGCTCCCCGAGGGGCTCACTCTGCCCTCCAGTGGCCTCCTTGAGCACTGGAGCCCGTGTGTGATGGGGGCGGGTTGTGGGGCGGGGGTCGGAGATGTAGCTTGCATTGAGGTGTGGTGGGTGTAAGGGGGTGTGTGCGATCATGTTGGTGTGGGTGTTAATTTGGGGGCGCCTTTGTATTGTTGAGATGTGTGTGTCTGTGATCAGATGTGTGTGTGTGTGTGTGCGTATTCCGGGGTGTGTCTATGTGTGTCTCTTACTAGGAGTGTGTCGATATGGGTCTACGTACGCCTGTGATCAAGGGTGTGTGTGTGTGTGTGTGAGATCAGGGGTGTGTCTGTATTCAGGTGTGTGTGTGCCTCTGTGTGTTGGGGTGCACACAGGCGTTCAAGGTGGTTGCTGTGTACTGCAGGTTGGGAAGTGTGTGTTGGGGTTCAAGGGCGATCGGGGCCTGTCCGTGGAGGGGGTGAAAAACCCTAACCACGTTTCCACCCAACAGAGAGGTGGCCAGGCCCCCGCCCCATCCCTTTGCTGCAGCCTTCTCAGGACCACTATCTTCTTTTCCTCTCCCTTCCTAACCCTCACCTGTACCTGAGCCCAGCTCTCTAAGCCTCATTTTGGAGATGAGGAAACCGGGCTTAGAGCCGGGAGGGACAGGCCCAAGGACCCTCCACCAGAAAGCAGTGGAGCCAGGGTATTGGTCAGACTCTTGACTCCCGCCTGAAGTTTTTCCTCTCCCAGAAGGGCACTGCACACCCTTTGCCCAGCCCGGGGCAGGGGTGGGGACAGGTTTCGGGGCTGGGCCGCGTGGGGAGCAGGACACAAAAGGCCCAGTGTCTGCCCTCGCCTCCCCTTCCTGGCCCTGCCCTGCTCCAAGAGCCGAGTGGGTGTCCAGTGACAGACTGGGCAAAGATGGCCACTTGTGACATTCATGCTCCCCTGGGAGCCAGCCCAGCACTGGACCCACTAGCCTCACCACCCCATGGGCTGACTGTCATTGGGTGTGACCAGGAAATAAAACTTTGCCCACAGTTTAGGCTCCTGGCACCAGCTCTCAGCTGGCACCCACCCAGGGCCGGAGAGCTCCAGCTTGCCCTGCTCGAAGAAGGGATTGATGAGTAATTAAGATCGTGATGATATCAACACATATATTAATAAAATCATAATAACGGCTACTGTTCGCTGAGGCTGGACCATGTGCCATTTCTAAGTGCTTTACGCAGCTTCGGGGAGGCAGGGAGGCAGGGTGGCCAGGACCTTGGGCTCCAGTGCCAGCCAGACTGCCAGGATCGTTTCCTGGCAACACTTCCCAGCTGTGTGACCTTGGGTAGGTTGCTTAAAATCCCTCTGCCTCAATTTTCCCAGCCGTAAAATAACAGTGGACAAATTCATAAATAAAAATCACTTTAAAGCCCTGTCTGGCATTGAATAAGTGTGCAACAAATCCGATCTCTTACTGTGATTTTCTTGGCTCCTCACAGCACCCTGGGAGATATTGTTATCCCCCCTTTACAGATGAGGAAACTGAGGCTGAGCCATTAGCCGTAGGTCACAAAACAAAAAGGTGTCCAGGCTGGGTCCTGAGACCAGGTCTGATACCAAAGCCTTGTCCGCGGCTGTATTCGCCCCACTGGCCTTGATAGGCTAGTTTGTAGCTGGTAGAATGAACCCTCTGAGAGCCTAGAAAGTGCTTCCACCTGCATCGACTTGTTTGAATCCCACTGGAGCCTCCCAATGGGTCATTAATAATAGCATCTCCCATGATAATCAGAGAAACCGAGGCCCCGAGAAAGAGTACTTCGCTAGAGCTTACACAGCAAGTAAGCGGCAGAGTCAGTGTTTCATTCTAGGCCTTTCCACTATTAAATAGTATCGCTTTATGTAATTAAGGTTTTGGGGTGTACCTACTGTGTGTCCCGCTGCATGCCAGTGCTCTGTGCACGTGATTTCATTGTAATTCCCATAACTTTCTTAGTGATGTCCAAATCCACTGGGTCTCCTCATTGCCCCTTGCTCTGTGTACCCATCTTTACCCCACCAGGCTAGGAACCCCTGGAGGAATGTGGGCCAGAATGTGATTTGCCTCTGGATGCCCAGGGCCAGCACGAAGCCTGGCACACAGCGGGTGCAGAGTCTGATGGAGAAGACACAGGTCTGGGGTGGTTACGTGGGCGAAGAGGGCTTCCAGGAGGAGTGGAGAAGGGGGACTTGGGAGGGAGTGTAACTGGGGCACCTGACCTATGGCGGGGGTCAGGAAAGGCCACCCTGAAAGGCAGATGTCCATGCTTAGATGGAAAGGCGGATATTGACATCTACGGGGACATGCTCCTGTGTGATATTCTGCGCCAGACATTATGATAGGCATACTTTAAGGGTTTCGTATTCATTATCACATTTAATCCTCAAAATGTCTCGTTACGGTCTCAAAACTTGAGGTTGGTACAAGAATCAGCTTCATTTTATAGATAAAGAGACTCGGGCATAAGGTGATGAGGTCGTGCCGCTGGCAGAGCTGGGATCTGAACCCTGGTCATCTGCCTCCCTCCTGGCAAAGATGGGTATGGGCTGGGGAGGGGGGACGTCCTCCTCGGTTGGTTGTCTCCTTTCTGCCTTTGACAGCTCCGTGAAGGTCTGCCTCGGCTCTCCTTCATTCTGAAAAGCAAGAAAGGAGGCCCCGCGGACGGCTGCGATTCCCCGCTAAGGTTCTCCTAGCACAGGCTCATTCTCGGCTCTTTCCTGGTTCCCATACCTCCATCGCCGCCGCCCCCCGGAGCAGGGCCGGGCATGCAGCGAGCGCCCGGTGAAGCGGTGCTGACGGATGCCTGAAGCGGCCCCTCCTGGGCTCCAGGCTGGGGCGGGGAGAGGAGGGCCAGAGCCGCCTCCCCGGGAGGCCCAGGCCGGTGCTAGGGCCGGAGGGAGAGGGGTGAAGACCCGCACTGATTAACCGTCTCCTGCATGCTGGGCTCAAGGGCGAGGCGGCCTGGGCTTGGCGGTGGGGCTCTGGGTGGCCCCCTAAGAGCCAGTCTTCCGGCACAGGGGACCCCCAGAGTTTCGCCTGAGCCCCCCGGGGAGCTGTCTGGACGGAGCCTCTCCAGGGTGAGCCAGCGTCTGGGGCCCGCGGCTCCAAGCAGGCCAGGAAACGCCTGCTGGTGCATTTGTTTTTCCATCAACAACAGGCTTACGTAAACTCCTCGCCGGCTCCGAGGGCTGCCAGCGCGGGGGAGGCGGCCTTATCTGATGGGGGCTGGGCCAGGGCCGGGGTTCCCTGCGTGTCCCGGCACAGGCCCTGCGAAGGGAGCCCTGGCGGTGGGTGGGGGGGCGGGGTTTGGCGCCTGGGGCTCTGCTTCTCTCGCTCAATCCCGAGGCAGAAAGCACAGGGTCCCCTTCCCCAGTCTCTGTCCCCAAAGCCCGGTTCCCAGTCCCCTGTCAGGCAGGTGCCCAAAGGGAACAGGGCCCTCTTTACCTGCGTCCTGGAGGGAAGCGGCCAGCAGTGAGATGCTGGGGTGGCCCAGTCACCAGGCTCGGTCACCTGGCTTCTCGTCCCACCTACGTCCTGGTCCGGTGGTGCTCAGAGTACAAGGGTGCTTGGGAGAAAAAGTTGGTTTGCCAGCCTTACCTCCAGGGGTTCTGACTTAAGAGGTCGGGCGGGGACACAGGAATCAGCAACTTTTAAACAAACAAACAAACAAACAAACAAAAAAACCCCACTTTATTTGGGAAAAATTTCAAAATTGCAGAGAAGGCGATAATACAATAACGCCATGAACCCCTTTGGAGATTCACCAGTTGTTAACCTTCGCCACTTGTGTGCCTTCTCTCCATCCTTAGGTGGGCAGTGTTACCATTCTCACTTTACAGCTGGGGAAGCTGAAGTTCAAGGGCTGAAAAAAAACGTGTCCAAGAAAATGGTGGAGCTAGCAGTTAAACTCGGATCTCAGATGAAAACTTTCACTTTTTGGGGCTTTCTTCAGGATTTGTTGTTGTTGTTTGTTTAATATATTCGATTTCTTTTTGGATGAGGAACACCTGTATGTGAAATAGGAAGGTTTTAAGTATGTAGTCACCTTGATCCAGCGTCCTGGTTCCTTAATTAAAGGCAGTCTCTGTTATTCGTGTTTTCTGTATCTTTGGGGAGACGTTCTATGCCTATGAAAACACGTCCATAAAGTAGGTCTTACACAAATGGTATTACACTGTCCGTGTGGTTCTGAGCTTTGCTCCCCGCCCCCCACTCCCTGCTTTTAACTACATATCAGAGATTTTTTCCACGTCAGAAATAGGAAACTGCTCCATTTTCAAAACGGTCCATAGTATTCCACAGAATGGATGTTCCAGAACTTATTTCGCCAGTCCCCTCCTGATGGAAAATTAGTCTATTTCCAATCTACTGCTACACTACAAGCTGCAATAAATATCCATATCCATAGTCAACTTGCCATGCGCGTGTATTTTGTATGGTAAATTCCTAGAAATGGGGTTGTTGGTGGAAGGGTATGTAGATTTCTAATTTACTTAGATATTGCCAAATCCGCACTTCAGGGAGATCGGACCAATTTGCCCTCCCACTTGCAATGAATGACAGAGTCTGTTTCCCACAGCCTTGCCAGCACAGCATGTTATCAAACTTTTGGATCTTTGTCAATCTGTTAGATAGAAAATGATATCTCGTAGCTGTCATTTCATTTCTCCTGCTACAAGGGAGGTTGACCATGTATTCGTATGACTAAGAATCATTTACATTTCCTTTCCTGGGAACTGTTTGTTTATATCCTTTGCCTATCTTTTAATTAGGTTGTTTTTTTTTTTCTTCCTGATTATGTAGGAGCTCTTAAAATAGCAAGGCTATCAGCCCTTTGTCAGGAACATGTGATATGTCTATAATATGTGCCTTTTGACTTTGTTTATATTATTTTTCATAAAGGATTAAACATAATTTTGTGTAGCCAGATTTATCAATCTTTTCATTTATGGATTCATTAAATTGTTTTATGTTTCATAAGGCCTTCCTTAGTCTAAGAACACTTTTGAAATTACTACCAGGTCTTACTCACTCTAGAATTTGTTTTGGCGTAAGGTGTGAGGTAGGGGTTCAGCTCTTTCTCTGGTTGGCTACCGAGTTGTCTCAACATCTTTATTGAATAATCCATCTTTTTGGTACTGATTAGCAGTATCGCTTTTGTTCTAACTAAATTCCTATACACATTTAGCTACTGTGTTAATTTCCCAGGGTTGCTGTAACAAATTAGCACACAAACTGGGTAGCATGTAACAACCGAAATGTCTTCTCTCAAAGTTCTGGAGGCCAGAAGCCTGAAACCAAGATGTCAGCAAAGCCAGACTCCCTGTGGTGCCTCTGGTGGGTCACAACATGCAACTGGACTGTCCTAGCTTCTGGTGACTTCCAAAAACCCTTGCCATTGCATGGGTCGTTGCAGTGTAACTCCAATATCTGCCTCAGTGTTCATATGGCCTCTCCTGTGAGTTTATGTCAGTGTCCAAATTTCCTTCTTCTCCTAAGGACGCCAGCCATTGGATGACGGCCTAATCCAATATGACTTGAATTCAATATGGCCTCATCTTAATTTGATTATATCTGCAAAGACCCATTTTCAATTAGGTCATATTCACTAGGTTAGGACTTGATCATAACTTTTGGGGGGACACAATTTTATCCACAAGTATGCTTTCAAATGTCTTATTCTGTTCTATTGGTCCATCTATCTAAAATTAGCACACTGTTTAAAATATTGTAGTTTAAAAAATTTTTTTAACGTTTATTTATTTCTGAGAGAGACAGAGTGTGAGCAGGGGAGGGGCAGAGAGAGAGAGGGAGACAGAATCCAAAGCAGGCTCCAGGCTCTGAGCTGTCAGCACAGAGCCCAAGGCGGGGCTCGAACTCACGGACCGTGAGATCATGACCTGAGCTGAAGTCGGATGCTTAACCAACTGAGCCACCCAGGCGCCCCTTAAAATATTGTAGTTTTATATTATGTTCTAATATCTAGGACTGGTCCCCACTCATATTTTTCTTTTTTCAGAATTTTTCAGAATTTCCTTTTATTCACATTGCCATAAGGACTTTAGAAG
Organism: Prionailurus bengalensis; assembly: GCF_016509475.1. NCBI lineage: Eukaryota > Metazoa > Chordata > Mammalia > Carnivora > Felidae > Prionailurus > Prionailurus bengalensis. The sequence goes on from NC_057359.1 coordinate 83,354,054, forward strand.
GAGCTTCCTATTGGCCTTTTACCAGAATATATGTATTATATGTATCCAGAACATAATACATATATTCAGAATATATATATGCATATATATATATTATATACAAATATATAATATGTAAACTAGGAAAGATTTGGTACATATTTAACCATTCTACATGTTCAAGCTTTCTTCTAAGCCCCTCAGCAATTTATTAAAGTCCCTTTTTTTCTTTCTTTCTTTCTTTCTTTCTTTCTAGTTTTAAATTTTATTTCCAAAAATAAAATAAAATAAAATTTAATTCCAGTAACTATACAGCATTATATTAGTTTCAGGTGTAAAGTACATTCCTAATAATCTTGTATATTTTATTTTTGTTAAATTTATTTCTAAATATTCTATCGTTTTTGCTTCTATTGTAAACAGGGACTTCTCTTTCATTATCTCTTCTCACTGACTATTTTATTTTTATGCAGGCTTTTCATTTCAGTATATTAATTTTGCACCCAGCCATCTTACTGAAGTCCCTTATTATTTACAAAGGTTTTTCCGTTGATTCTGTAAGTAATGATCAATTTTCCTCCTTTTTGATTTTTATACCTTTCGTTTCTTTTTCTTGTCTAATCATAAGGGTTGGTATCTTCAGACTATTTTAGATAATAGTGTTGAAAATAGACACGCTTTTCTTATTTTTCATCGTAATGGGAATGCCTTTAAGGATCTCCCCTAAAAACATGACACTGGCTTTTGGGTTAAAATAAATATATTCTAGGGGTGTCTTGCTGGCTCAGTCATCTGAGAGTCCAACTCTTGATTTTGGCTCAGGTCATGATCCCAAGATTGTGGGATAGAGCCCCACGTTGGGCTCTGGGCTGAGCGTGGAGCCTGCTTAAAATTCTCTCTCTCTCCCTCTGCCCCTCTCACCTGCTCTCTCTAAAAATAGAACTAAAATAAATATATTCTATTGCATTTCAATATTTTCCTATTTTATCAAGAAAAAAAATTCTTTCTAAACTGCCTCCTTCTCTGGCCTCTTCCACGTACAGCCTAGACTCTGTGGTACAGGATCCCTCGTTAATCCCTGAGCAGCTCTGTTGTTTCATGCTTTCTAGTCCTTGCCCCCAAACTAGTCCCTCTTTCACGGGACACCTTTCGCCCTGGCTTCTCTCGGGCCCAGAATGAAGTCACTTCCTCTGGGAAACTTCCCAGGTCTTTCCCTCAGCCTGTTTCATACTGGACTATAACTGCCTGTGTCTTCCTCTGCTTTCCAACCAGCCTGTGAGCAACTTGGTGTGTGTGGGGCGGGGAGGGGGAGCATGTCTGGGTTATTTGTGTGTCCTCAGTGCCTAAACTGGGGCCCAAACAGACTAAATATACGATAAATGGTTTTGAATGAGTGAATACTAGAATAAAAGCTAACAGTCTATGAGTAGTTACTAGATGCCAGGCCTTATGTGAAACATTTCCCATTCATTATCTCATTTAATATGTACAAAACTCCTGGGAGGTAGATGCTTAGTATCTCCACTTTGAGAAGACCGAGTAGAAGCACTGAGAGGCTAAGTAACAAGTACAAAGTCACACAGCCAGAATGTGAACCCAGGTTTGTCCCGAAGCAGCGCCCAGGCCTGAACGTCTCTAGGCCATTCTGAAGGGCTATACGTAAATGTATGAATGAAGAAATGCTACGCTATCAGGCCTGGGGTGGCGGCTGGGCCTGGACGTGGTACCCCAGGGAGAGGATCCCTGAGGCGATGTCTCCTAACTGGCCCAGAGGGTGGAGCTAGGAACGGGGTGACGAACCTCCTGGTTTGCTCCAGATTGAGGGCTTTCCTGGGACACTGGACTTGCAGCACCCGAATTGGGAAAGGCCCGGCCAAACTGGGACAAGTTGGTCACCCTAGTGATGGAGCTACAAGCCACAGATTTCCTCTCCTTGAGAGCAAGTACTTGTTTAGTTAGGACCAGTTAGGGAGAGGAGAGGTACCTTGGAAGGTAGTAAGCTCCCCATCATGGGAGATGTGAAAGCAGGAGGTGGAGACTCCTTAACTTTCCTATTTTTCTCCCTAACTCTTTGGGATTCTTGAGTGATCTTATCTTGGGTGGAGGGGTGGGATCGTTGCTTTGTTCCAAGTTCCAGGGTCCCTGGAGAAGACAGAGACAAGCCGAAGGCTCAGTTGCTGTTTGGTGGCTGAATGTTCCTCTGTATGGCTTAGGAGGAGCATGAGTGGGCAGAGTTGGCCTATATGTCACGTGGCTAGTGGTGCTCCTGCCAAGCCCGGGGGGGTCCTCCTCCTCCTCCCCTTCCTGCTGGGCCTTGGAAGGGTGGGTATGGCGGTGGGCTGCAACTCGTCTCCTGCCTCCATCAAATGAATGGTGGGTTTCTGGGGGCTCCTGAGTGGCTCAGTTGGTTGACCATCTGACTTTGGCTCAGGTCATGAGCTCATGGTCTGTGAGTTCGAGCCCCACATTGGGCTGTCTGCTCTCAGCACAGAGCCTGCTTTGGATCCTCTGTCCCCCTCTCTCTCTGCCCCTCTCCCGTTCTCGTTCTCTCTCTCAAAAAGAAATAAAAACATTTTTAAAAATGAGTGGTGGGTTTCTGGAGGCAGGGAAGTCCTCCTGGTTCATCTCCCAAGAATGTTCCTCCAGACGGACTCCAAGACCCACAATGGAATCTGACACTCAGCAGGGAAGAGTGGTTGGTGTTGGGAGAAGGAGAGCTAGAATTTCTTTAAAGAACTTTGCATTTGTCAACTCCTATCAGTGACCGTGAGCTTATTTCTTCTTTATGTTAAGTCATCTCTACACCCAGCACCGGGCTCGAATTCACGACCCTGAGATTAAGAGTCACATGTTCTCCTGACTGAGCCAGCCAGGCACCCCCATGTACTTTTATAGCTTATATACACTGAAAACATTTTTATTTTTGAAAGTGGCATTACATGCAGTAACGTGTGTAAAAATGTATGGTTTGGTAATCTTTTTACTTATGTATGTACACCCATGTAACGACCCAGGTCAAGGTGTGGGCATTTCCAACACCCCAGAAAGTGCCCCTGCGCAGTATGTATCTGCCCCCAGAGGTAAGCGCTGTCCTGTCTTCTATTGTCTGTAATAGTTTTACCTGTTCTTGAACTTCATGTGTATGGCATAATACAGAGAGTCCTCTTGTCTGTCTGGCTTTCTTGGTTCAGCATAATAAAGGTGTGATTCATCCGTGTTGCTGCACATGTCGGTGGCTCATCCCCTTCTTACTGCTGTGCAACACCTCATCGTGCAAACACACGACTCATTTATCCCTTGATGGCATTGACTTGTCTCCGGTTTGGAGCCATTCCAAACAAGGCTGCTGTGAACACGTGCGTCAGGTCCTTTCGTGGCCATACGCACTCATGTCTGCATACACGAGTAGGAGTGGAATTGCTGGGCCGTAGAGTCGGTGTGTATTTATTTAGCAAAGCATGTACCACCTTTGTTATAAAAGAAATTTGGAAGAGTCGACAAGTGAGTTCATGTCACTTTAGAAGGAGCACATAGAGAGTGCCACGTGGAAGGTGAGCCCACAACCTTCAGGGGCCCCAGTTCCAGCTTCTGGGTATGTGGCTTGGATTCCAGAGGGGAAGGTCAAGCACAGGTATTTGGGGGGTGGGCTGGGAGATAATTAGCTGTGCCTGGGCCTTCTCAGGTCCCCTTCCAGGGAAGAGAGGACAGGGTCTGCCTGTATGTTTTCTCCAATGGGCAGATCTGATGGGCATTCCTGTAGAGTCCGATTTGGGGCCTCACTCTCCCTACCTGTGCAATGGGCCGGAAAGTGGTGGACTCAGTGACTTCTGAGGCTTTGGGGTCTTGGCAGTCTTCTGGCGGCCTTCTCTTTTAGCCCCTCTCCTCCGACCCCCTAGGCTGCTGTCTGCGGCAGTACTGACTCTGGCTGGTTTTAAGGGGTGGGGCAATGCCCTGGGCCCCAAAGTTCTGCCAGGGTAGGCTCTGTGGAACTGGGCCCCAGAGGCTTCCTCCTACCCTCAACCTGGCCTCAGCTGTGCCTCAGGCTCCCTGGGAAGTGGGAGTGGGGGATCTGGGGGAGGCAGGGGGAGAAGGGGTAAGGTGTGCCAGCCTCAACTATTTCCATGGAGTCAGAACAGCTGCTGTGTACTTTGGGAAGCCATCCTGCCAAGGGGGCACCCAAGGGAGGTGCCAGAGCCAGGGCCCTGGCCACGGCTGTGTGCTCAGTTCACCCCCGGATGAGCTTAGGACTTGCACCCATACCCGGCCGCTGGGCAGAAGTGCTTACCAGCGTGATCAAATACTCCTCGGCCTGGCGACCAGAGTCAGCAGCGCGTTGAAATGACTCGGCAGCCCAGTGACACCACTCACAGGCGGCTGAAGACACTCACTAAGCCTGGAGTGGTGCGGATCCATCCACAAGCACTCGCTCTCTTGGAAAGCAACAAAAACTAGAAACATTGGACTGGCTCTGGGTTCACATCCTGGCCCTGCCCCTTCCTGAGCTAAACTTCTTCTGTAGGGATATTCACTCCGTGTGTGTGTGTGTGTGTGTGTGTGAATGTGTTTACATTTATTTATTTTTGAGAGGCAGAGAGAGACACAATGGAAGTGGTTGAGGAGTAGAGAGAGAGGGAGACACACAATCTGAAGCAGGCTCCAGGTTCCGAGCTGTCAGCACAAAGCCCAGCATGGGGCTTGAACACACAAACCATGAGATCATGACCTGAGCCGGAGTCGGAGGCTTAACTGACTGAGCCACCCAGGAGCCCCATGGGATGGCTTCTTTGAACAAAACACGTGAGCATTACACACAGCTTGAAATATCATGCGACCCTTCAGGGTATGTTTTCAGGTGTACTTTCTGGTTTTCCTTTGACTGTGTCTTAGAAAGCCCTGACCCCTACTCAGATCCATTTCTCCTTCTTTATCAACAACAGCCACCATCTAGTTTTTTTCTGGGCTCTGGCTTCAGAGCTATTGGATTTGAGCCCTGTGTACATGGTTGATTACAGTGTATTAGGAGTTGTAGTGACACTACTACTAATATCAATATAATTGATAGAATTCTCCCCTTTTATCTTTTTCCACATTATGAAGAAGTACCCACATGAATTGTTTGGAGGGTATGTTTGGGATGGTCTGACTGGGTGTCTTTGTCTGTTTGGGCTGCTACACCAAAAATACCATAGCCCGGGTGGTTAATAGACAACACAAATTTATTTCTTATGGTTCTGGAGACCCAGAAGTCCAAGAATAAGGAGCTGGAAGATTGCGTGTCTGGTGAGGACCTCTTCCCGGGTCATAGGCAGCCATTTCTTGTTGTGTTCTCACATGGTAAAAGAGGTGCGGGAGCTCCCTGGATCTCTTTTATATGGACACTCAGCCCATTCATTAGGAATGACCTTATGGCCTCCTCAAGGCCCCATCGTCAAATACCATCACATTGGGGGTTAGGATTTCAACATACGTATTTGGACAGGTGGATACATCCAGTCTAAAGCACTTGATGTCCACCACATCACTCAAGAGTGGTTTAGGACGGGGGGCATGGGGCAGGGTCAGAGAGATGGGCATTACCCATCCTTGTCCTCCAAGGCTTCTCACATCAATGGTTATTGACAATCCATTGCTTGCTGATTGGGAGGCCACGTGTATTAAAATGGCAGAGAGAACAACTGGGGTTTAAACATGAATTCCAAATCAGCAGTCACTAGGGAAGTCACTGAATGTGGGTGTTAATTTATAATCAAGCTGCTTCAAATGCTGGCAACTCTGTATAGCTGCTTCATGATAAATAGAGGCAGGTAGTGATTTATTTTACTATGGGTTATTATCTCCCCAGCTAAGCAGGGGAAGCCACTCGGTAAACATTATAAGAACCAGCATCTGTTAAACATTTTCTCTGTGCCCGGCACTGTGCTAGGCCCTTTTATGCACTTCATCTCCCTGATTTCTCGAAATAACTCAGGGGATGGATGTGATCATTAGTTCAGAGAGACTAAGTAATTTATCCAGCTAGTAAGTGGTAAATCCAAGACTCAAACCCAGGTTCACCTGTCAGATGGCAAAATCCGTGCGCGAAACACATAGCCTACACTGTGTCCTGACTTGGGTTCTGTAAGTCAGCAAGTCCAAAGCTCCCCATCTTTCTTGCTGGAACTAGAAAGAAAGGGATTGAGGTTGCTGGATATGAGATTAACATAGAAAATCCATCATGTGCTTATCTACCAGGAACCAATGAGACCACAAATGTAACAGAAAAAAAGATAGGATTTTAAATGGTCTAGTAATGAACGAACAAAGGGTGTGTAATAACTTAGTGAAGAAAATACAAAATATTATTGGAGAACACACACACATACACACACAGGCACACACACAGAAATGAAGATATGTACCATGTCTACGGAAAGGAAGACTCAATTTCATAACTACTGTAACTCTTCCACAATTAATTCATAAAGTCTACGTAATCTCGATTTAAAATTCCCCCAACAGCATTTCTCATCAAACTTGTTAAGCTGATTCTAAAATCCACCCAGAAAGGTAAAAGTGCATGAATAGCTAAGATCACAAATAAAAATCTGAGGATAAATCTGAGGAAGAACAAGGTAGGGCTCTTATCCTAAACGTATCCAGATTTATTTCAAAGCTTTGATAAGAATGTATCCTGGTGATTAGCACAGGAGTGGACTAATAGATCAATGGAACAGAAGAGAAATCCCAGAAACAGACCCAACTTATATGGGACCATAGTGTAGGTTCAAAAGGCATCACAAATCTGTGAGGGGAAGGGATGGACTATAAAAAAATGGGGGTTGGAGAAGCTTTCTGTATGGGAAAAAATGAAATCAGGCCCTATCTCACAGTGCACGCAAAATAAGCAACATGAATTAAGGCCTTAGATGTGAAAAACAATCTTAAAAGTTTGTAGAGAATGAATAGGAGAATTTCTTTATGACTTGGGATAGGAAAGGAGTAAATTATAAAAGCCAGAAATCATAAAGGAAAATATTATTTGCTTTAGGCTCAACCGAATCCAATACTGTAGTGCAATAAAAGGCCCTTTGCAAAGGTAAAAATCTCAGCAAGAGTCTGCGGGAAGACATTTGCAGCATACGTAGGATTGATGTCCACATATGTAAAGAACTCTCATAAATCAATAAGAGAAAGACAAACCAATAGAAAAACGGGTAAAGGCTATGAACGGTTCACAAAAAAAGGAAGCAGGAATGGTGAATAAGCATACGAAAGACACTTAGCCTCACTGCTTCGAAGCGATGCACATTACACAGCAGAGATTCCATTTCACACCCATCGATTGGCAAAGGTTCAAAGCTTGATGCTGTTAAGTGTTGGTGAAGATGTGGGAAAATGTGAACTCTCAAATACTGCAATTTGGCAGTAACTTTCGCAAGTTGGAAATACGCATACCAAGTGGCCAGCCGTTCTGCTCCCCAGAATGCACCCCAGAGAAATCCCTGCACGGTGGTCAAAGAAATGTCATGGATATTAAACTAGGACACAACTCGCGTATCTCTCAATAGAGTAATTAAATAAATCGGTATTACCTATTTATAAAAGAGAACATCATACCGTACACCAAAGGGCCTCGCCTTACATCTATCAATACTGGATAAATATTAAAGAGTATAATTTTGATTTTTTTTAACGTTTATTTTATTTTTGAGACAGAGAGAGACAGAACACGAACGGGGGAGGGGCAGAGAGAGAGGGAGACACAGAATCGGAAGCAGGTTCCAGGCTCTGAGCCATCAGCCCAGAGCCCGACGCGGGGCTCGAACTCACGGACCGTGAGATCCCGACCTGAGCCGAAGTCGGACGCCCAACCGACTGAGCCACCCAGGCGCCCCTAATTTTGATTTTTAAAAGTGTTACGGATTGAATTGTGTCGCCCTGAAAGGTATGTTGAGGTCCTACTTATGAGCGTGGCCTTATTTGGAAACAGGGTGTCTGCAGATGCAATCAAGCTAAAGTGAGGTCATTAGGGCGAGCCCTAATCCAATATCACCAGTGACCTTATAAGAAGAGGGATATTTGGACACAGACACGCTCAAAAGGGAGAATGCCAGGTGAAGGTGGAGACACAGAGGGAGATGGCCACATAATGACAAAAGCAGAGGCTGGAGAAATGCAGCGGGAAGCCAAGGACTGACAGCCAACCACTGGACATCACAAGAGGCCAGAACCTCAGAGGAGCACAGTCCTGCCAACACTTGATTTCAGACTTCTTGCCTCCGAAACTGCAAGAGAATAAACTTCTGTTGTTTCGAGCCGCCTGGCTTGTGGTACTTTGTTAGAGCAGCCCTAGGAAACTCATACATAAAGTAAGTTGGAAAATGCTAAGTATAACATGACATCATCTGTGCAAAATTTTAAAACTCACACAATACTATGTATTGTTTGTGGGTTTTAAAAAACGGCCTGGGGAGGAGGCATACCAAATTCTTGATGGTAGTTGCTTCTGCATAAGGAAGGGAAATAGGGCTGGGGAGGGGTATCATAAAGGACTTCAATTTAAAAGTCTTCAACATCGGTTTCTTTCATAAAAACCGTCTAAAGCAAAAATGATTCATTGCATCCACGTCTTAACTCAAGGTAGCAGGTGTGTGTGGGTTTTGTTACGCTATATTCTCTGGGTTCTCTGTTACTCCTGACTGTGTATGTGTGACCATATATGTATCATGCACATATGTGAATTTCGCATCTTTGCTTAAGGGATATGCGCATCTCTGTGTATTTCCCATGTTCCTGTTTGCTCTGGCTGCCTTGCTGGCATCTTCTGCTGCTGTACACATTCTTGTGGCATGGTGGGGGCAGGCTTGCTGGGTCTGCACCCAGTGACTTGGGTGACAAGGACAGCTTGATGGTATATCAGAGACCTACTTTGTTCATACCGCTCCTGAAGTTTCCGGATAACCAACAGCCCCAGCGTGGGAGGCTACAGGGGCATGAGGCTCATCGGGATCCGGCAGGAGCCTGGGCAGAGGCAGGGGCAGCCTCCCACAAGCTTCTCAGTCCACTCTGCATAACTTAATTCCTAGAAAACTCACAGATGGGGAAGGAAGCACCAAGAAAATTTCTCCCCGAGAAAGCAGGAATGATCCAGTGCCAGATGGGGGAAAGACCCTGGCCTGGGCAGTGTCTGTCTCCACTGGGCACCATCTATGTCCTTTGAGACCATGGGCAAGTGGCTCCCACCTGTAAGTCATACACTAAGTTAGGGGGACGGGTGAGAACGGGATGACCAATAACACTTCTGTGTTCATGGAACACCTCGCTGATCAATCACAGCACCTTTTCCGTCTGAGGTCCCACATAGCCTCAAGCAGGCCTCCAGGGCCAGTCCGCCCCAGCTGCATGGGAGATGAAACCACTCCTGGGGTTGGGGAGCCTTGAGGCTCTTTCTGACTTGAATGTTCTGGGATCCTGACCTCTGGGTGGCAGTAAAACACCCTGGAAACTTTCTCAGTTATCTCATCTCGAAAATGGGGGCGAGAACCCCCGCTGAAGTCTGCTATTAGCCTAAACGAGGTAGGAGACAGGGAATACGCGCATAGCGGACAGTACTGAGCATGTGGGAAGGATGTTCGTGTCCTAGAAAGTATAGGAGAGGCTGGTAGGGAAACTGGGACGTTCCCAGGTCTCTCCTCATGTGTCTTCCCCCGCCTTCTCCCCAGGCTGGGAGGGGCAGCCAAGATGTCCCGGGCTCCTATGGGCACTGTGCTGAGTGCATTTAATTTCACGTTCACCTAAACTCTGCAACGTTAAACATAATGATTATAATGATGACAATCATAATAACAAACAGCTATAGATTTATGTGTCTTGCATGTTTATTCTAAGTTTTTACATACATTAATTCATTTTACCTTCATAACTACAAATAAATAGGTACTATTATCAGTCCCTTCTTATACATGAGAAAAACTGAAGGACAGGGTGGTTAAGTCACTTGCCCAAGCTGACACGGCAAGCAAGTGTCAGAACAAGAGCTTGGACCTAGAGAGTCCTGAGTGTGAGCCTTTCCCTGCCTTTCACAAGGGGGTGCCCCCGCTCCCATTGAACAGATGGAGAGAACGAGCTGTGGAAAGGGCAAGTGCCCGGGTTGCCCAGGCCTCCCTGAGTGAGTAGTGCTGATTTCAACCCAGGCTGCCTGGCTTTTCTCCTGCACCATCCTGATGTGCCCTGGAACCCACATACCCCCAGGAAAAATGGCACAGCGTGGGGGTTCCAAATGGGGGGTCCTTTGGGCCCCCAGGTTTCCCAAGCAGAAGCCAGGCCCACTGCCCCCGGAAAAGGGTGAGGCTGCCGGCTGGAAAGGTGGAGGTCCCCGGCAGGCCCAGGTGGGCAGCCTCTTTGGGCTGAGGAGGGGGCAGGGCTTGACATTACCAATACGGCTGGGCCCTCCTTGGGGTGTAGGACTGGGCAGGGCCGACCACCTTCTGACCCCTTGGGGCCAGGAGGGCAGATGAGGTGGGGCCATTTCTGGGCTGTGCCCTGATCACTTATGTCCAAGCGTTCTCCTTGGGTCCCAGATCCCTGAGGCTCCCTCTGCCAGGGTTATTTAGACGCGTCTCTGCACCGGGCAGGTGCCCCTCTGGAGGCCATGCTGCTGGGACCCGGACTGGCTTCTGAGTGTAGTTATCAGAGGAAACTTGAGGAGGTGGGCCAGGCTGGCACCGAGACCGTGTCAGGAACATGTGCGTGCGCACACGCGCACACACACACACACACACACACACGCTCATCTCCACACATACACATATGCCCAGGACTTACACTGTCACACTGTCACCTGCAGACACTGTCACCACACCACCCTCCACACACCCATTCTCACACCCACACTCACACAGTCTCCTCTTCACACTCAGTGCCCCCACCCACCAGAGGCTGTGTGAGGGGCGGGAGGATCTTGGCTCAGGAGCTGCTCAGGCCCGGGTTCCAATGCCAGCATTTCTTGGCCGTGTGACCTTAAACAGGGTACTTCGCTTCCCCTGCGTTACTCTCCTCGTCTGTGAAATGGGCATAATAATAACCCAGTAGAAACCTCTCAGCTAACAAGTAGTTGATTAGCGGGGCATCCGGGTGGCTCAGTCGGTTAAGTGTCTGACTCTTGATTTCGGCTCCGGTGCTGATCTCATGGCTTGTGGGATCGAGCTGCAAGTGGGGCTCTGCACTGACAGCGTGGAGCCTGCTTGAGACTCTCTCTCTCTCTCTCTCTCTCTCTCTCTCTCTCCCTCCCACTGCCCCTCCCTGCTCGAGTGTGCTCTAGCGTGCTCTCTCTCTCAAAATAAATAAACATTAAAAACAAAACGAAACAGTTGATTACATAATCGAAAGGTCAGCTGAGAAAGGTAGTCACTATAATGGATTTACAAATACTTTAAACACTTTATTGTAACATAAAATAATCACAGGGGGCTGGAGCTGCTGCCTCGGGTTCGAATCCTCTGGCTGGAGTTCTCCTGTGCCTGTTTGCCTGCGGCCACAGAGCCCTACGAAAGATTTCCGGCCCCTTTTTCTTTCTAAATGGATCGTTAGAACCCTTGTGAAGCCGTCTGAGTTTGTAATTCTGCATTGTTATTATTCCCTCCCACCCACCCTACATCTTCCCCCAAACTACAGCAACAGATCTAATTTTAGCAATCTGTCTTTATTGCCTATTTCCAAAGCATTGGACTTAGTTGTTCTCAAAGCATTACTTCCTCTCTCTCTCTCTATCTCAGATTTCACTTCTTGTTTTTATTTAGCTAAATTACATAATTATAACGATCAACGCAAATTGGCCAATCCTTTCTGGAGACAAACTCTGCAGATTCTGGTAGCTCACAGCTCAGCCAGGGGGAGCAGAGCTCAGGCAGGGTGGAGAAGGCTGCAGAAGGTTGAGCCGTCAGCCTTGGTGGGCAGCGTCAGTGTGTTTCCACCAGGGAAGGGAGGGTAGCCATCAGTCCCGCAAATCGGTTAAGTGCAGGTCGGTTTAGATAACCTCTACCTCGCATACGTCACAAGGCCCCAGGGAGGATCGGGAACATTCAGGCCTCTGCCCAGCATGGGAGGGCCCTCGGCAAACTGTTGTTCTGGCCGCTCCCCTGAACCCCAGGTCCCTTGTATGTCCTGTCACGGGACTCGTCACCCTGGCTTGTGAGGGTTAGTGACTGACTCCTTACACTGTGGGGGCTTCTCTGTTTCCTTAGAGCCCAGTGCTGGGGTTTGATATGGTGTCTGCCTCCAAAACTTGTGCCCTTGACCGCTAAACCATACGCTGCATGTGCACACAGGTACTGGGGCACAGTGCCACTATTCAGTGCCAGGCATCCTTCCGGACACCAGGGAAGGACCCAGCCTTTATCACCCAGTTTCCAGGTCCCTCGTGAGCGCCCTGTGGAGAGCCCTGCAACTCAGGTTGGGCCCAGGCAGCTGTGGGTTGACCTGCTCTCACGTCTAGAGCTTGTTCCTAGCCCTGAGTGGAGGGAGGGAGGCAGGTGGGCTAAACCCTCCATCTGGACACCCCGCGTAGTCCCTGTGGTTTGTTCCTTTCCTGTGACCTTCTAAGATGGCATGCCCTAGGCTCCCCCTGGGTAAGTCTGGGCAGGTGTGCAGGGGGAGGAGATAGTCTGGGGCAGGACAGAGGGTCCCATTATATTCAACAGCCTAGCTGCCAGGGTTCCTTTGCTGGAGAACAGGTGCTGATATCGCTGGGTCTGCTCTGGCCTCCTCCCCCAGGCAGATGGGGGGGTGTTTGTCCATGTTGAGGTGGGACAGGAATGAGAGAGGCAGGAAAGGGGCAGGGAGAGCTTTCACTCACTAGAGAGGAACGGTTACTCATCCAAACTCTTTTTGTTTTCTTATTTTTTATAATGTTTATTTATTTTTGAGAGGGGGGAGGGACAGGGAGAGAGGGAGACACAGAATCCGAAGCAGGCTCCGAAGCTGTCAGCACAGAGCCCGACGTGGGGCTTGAACTCACGAACCGTGAGATCATGACCTGAGACGAAGTCGGATGCTTAACCGCCTGAGCCACCTGGGTGCCCCTGTTTTCTGACTACAAGAGTAAAATGCAGTCTAGTCATTAGGGAAATGCAAACTAAAGCCACAAGGAGATGCCACTTCACACCTACTAGAATGGCTAAAATAAACAAAAGAGATAATAGCAAGTGTTGGCGAGGATGTGGAGCAGTGGGAATGCTCATATAGCACTGGGGGGGAGTGTAAAATGGTGCAGCCACTTTGGAAAATAGCTCGGCAGTCTCTCAAAAAGTTAAACATGCACTTACTATAAGACCCAGCAAATTCACACCTAGGCATCTTCTACGCAAGATAAATGAAAATGTATGTCTACACAAAGACTCGTACATGAATGCTCCTAGCAGCACGATTCATAATGGCCAAAAATTGTAGCCAACTGAAATGTTCATTGACTGGTGAGCAGACAGACGGAATGTTGTATATCCGTACAATGGAATAGTATTCATCAAATAAGGGAGCAAATGAAAGGCACGTAATATATTATGGACAAACCTTAGAAACACGATGTTGAGTGAAACATGCCAGATATAAGAAACCACATATTGTATGATTCTGTTGATATGAAATGACCAGAAAGGGCAAAAATATAGAGACAGAAGGAAGAGTGGATGCCTGTGGTCAGAGTGCTGTGAATGGGGATCAGCAGCAAACAGGCACGAGGAACCTCATGGAGAAGGAAATTGTCTGAAAACTGATTTATGGTGATGTTTACACTGGTCGGTAAAGTTGCTAAAAATTGCTGTATTATACACTTGAAATGTGTGAATTTTATAATATGTAAAAATATGTCTCAATAGAGGTGTTGAAAAAGATAAAATGCATATACATCATAAAAATGCAAATATCACACAACCATATACCAAACAACGTGTGTTGGGTACTTACTATATGTCAGTTTATATATATAAACTGTATAAACCGTAGTTTATAAGGTGGTTGTATTTAAGGGCTGTTGTACTAAGGTAGTTAAGTTCATTCTCATCTGATGCATGAGACAATTGAGATACAGAGGTTAAGTGACTTGCCCAAGGCTTCTGAGCAGTGGAACAGGGGATCCAACCTGTTGGGTCTGCCTGGCACAAACCCTCAATGTTGAACCTCTACGCTTTGCAGCCTCTGGGTCCACTGGCTCATTTTAGTCCTCACCCCTCCCTGAGATAAGTAACCATCATTCCCACTTTACAGAGAAGGGGATGGACGACTGTCGAACGCCTTGCAGAGGTCACTCTGCTTGTTGGTGTTGCAACGGGGCGCTGTCCCATCCTGGGCAGTGAGACTGTAGTGTTGGTTCTTATTACCTACTGCATAGACTGCCTACGGACACTAATATAGTAAGCAAATGTTTCCCCGTGGCTTTGCCTGGCAAGAGAAATCTCTGTGAATATTTTGCTGTCTAATCTTCTAGACAGCTTTTTCTATGCAAAATGAAGATCTGCAGTAGTAATGACTTTTTCAAAAAATGGCGTCATCATTCCATGCACACTCTTTTGCAACTTTCTTGTTTTCGTATAACGATATGCCATGATTATTGTACCCTATCTGTAACGACTTCATTTAAACAAAATTGCTGCACAGTATTCCATGGTACTGATGTCTCAGAATAAATTTCACCCCCTCCCCTTACTGAGGGACATTTAAGTTGTTTCTAATCTTGCCAAGTTATAAGCAACACTGCAATGAACATCCTTATAAACATATATGTTTGGTCTCTTGTATTTCTGTAGGATGAATACCTACAAGTGGCACCGCTAGGTCAAAGAGCATACACATTTTTAATTTTAATAGATATATTTGGATCAGAAGTGTAAGGGCAGCCTGGCCACCTTGGACTTCACTAGTCTATAAAGACGAAGGCTATGTCATCGACATTAGCCCCCAAGTCCCAGCTGGTCCTGGTCTCTGCCTAGTTGCTTGCAAGGCTTCAGCTGTGCCATCAGCCTCTCCACTTGTTTGATTTGTCCCCAGGGATGGGGGGACTGGCAAGTGCTCAGAATGCATCCTTCAGTTCCAGGTGCCATGTGGTCATTTGCCAACCACTCAGGGAGGAGCAGCCACAGGTGCCCTTCCTGTGTCCTTAGTTGCTGTCTTAACCATGGATAAGTGTACATTCAGTAGGTGTTAAATACATTCACATCTCTGTGCCACCAATCCCCGGAACTCTTTGCATCTTGTACATCCCAAACTCTGTGCTTGTTAAACAACAACTCACCATTCCTTTCTCCCCCCACAGCCCCTGGCAACACCATTCTACTATCTGTCTCCAAGAATTTGACTGCTGTAGTACATCATGTTGAGTGGAATCATACAGTATTTTGGGGGGGGGGGACTGGATTATTTGCTTACCTTAATGTCCTTAAGGTTCACTCATTTCGTGGCATGTGTCTCAATTTCCTTCCTTTCTAAGGCTGCATAATATTTCATTGTATGCACATAACACACTTTCTTTATCCATTCATCCCTCAGTGGACACTTGGGTTGCTTCCCCGTTTGGGCTACCGTTAGCAATGCTGCTATGAACATGAGTGTTAAAATATCTTTTTGAGAGACTGCTTTCCATTACTTGGGGTATACAGCCAGAAGTGGGACTGCTGGATCATATGCTAATTCTATTTTTAATTTTTTTGAGGAACTTGCCTACTGTTTCCCATTGTGACTGTGCCATTTTGCATTCCCACAAACGGTGCACAAGGGTTCCAATTTCTCCACATCACCTCCAATACTTGTTATTTCATTTTATTTTTTTGCATAGTAGCTATCATAAGGGGATGCATGTGAGGTGGTATCTCGTTGTGGTTTTGATGACTTGCATTTCCCTGATAAATTCTACCCCCTCTTCAAAGCCTAGACCAGTTACCTCCTGCATGTAGTTTTCCCCTCTCTTCCTGTTTTCACACAATTCCTCTTCGACTGTGACCTCTCTCTCTTTCCCCTTCCCTCTCCCTCGTCCTCTCTCTTCCCCAGCCCCATACCTCCTCTCTCTAATTTTCTCCTTTGGTTCGTAGTGTCTATTGTTTGCATCTCAGTGAAGGTCTGGAAGAACGTGCCTGCTTGACTACCTCTGCCCAGAATCCAATGGAGACTTTTGTACAGAGTGCATTCAAAGGGTTTTTGCAGTGACTGAATCGATGCGTGGATGGATGTGCAGATGGAAGGAGGCAGAAGCATGAAGGAGTGGTGGAAGGTTGGGTAGATGAACAAGATGGGCGAAAGACGGAAGTGTGAATGATAGGAGGAAGTTAGGAGAGCACTCTGTTGAGTGCTCTCCTATGACCTCTAGACACTAAGTGTCTTCACGATTCTGCCTGTGGGACCTGCAAAGATTGCCTCTGTTAGGAGCTCACCTGCTTCTCTTGAATCAATACAAACTGGCCTTTGTGCTCTTCTGATTCACCTTCCTGCTCAGGGGGACCAAGCAAGGGGAAAAGAAGGCCCGAAATCCAGCCCTCATTCTTCTTGCCAAACCTCATGCCCTGGGAAGAGCTTCATCCATCAGTAGGAAGGGACATCTTTTTCTTTCTTTCTTTTTTTTTTTTTTTTTTACACACAATGTGTTCCTTGCAGCTAAGCTTGTAGGGCTGCGATGGCTCAGAGGGGTGACTTTTCCTAATATGGACAAAGACACGTGTTAGGTAACACGAAGCTCTCTCTGTCCCCACAGGCTCTCCCTCTTCTACCCCTGTTTCTCTCCTTTCCTTCTTCTTCCTTTCCCCACTTTCTCTCTTCTCCCCACTCCTGCTCACTGTTCCCCTCTTCACTCTTCCCTTCCATGGCGTGGCGGGGAGAAAGAACCAGGATGGTGGATTGATATTGACT
Source organism: Prionailurus bengalensis (assembly GCF_016509475.1). Classification (NCBI taxonomy): domain Eukaryota; kingdom Metazoa; phylum Chordata; class Mammalia; order Carnivora; family Felidae; genus Prionailurus; species Prionailurus bengalensis. The sequence continues at coordinate 83,370,899 of NC_057359.1, forward strand.
TTGGTTTTAAGCTGCTATGTCTTTGATAAAGTCACTGCATCGCTCTGATCCTCAATTTTCCATCTGTAAAATGGGGCTCACAGTTCCCGACCAGCAGGGTTGTTTGAATTAAATGACATAATGTGTGCAAAGTGTCCTATAACAGGGACAGCAAAGCATAAACTGTCCCAAAACAGGGACAGCAAAAATGGTACTCATTGCTTTTATATGCCAGTCAGAGGCCCATGGTGGCATCATAAGAAGGAAAGAAGAAAGAAAGAAAGAAGGAAAGAAAGAAAAAAGCACCTGGGTGTCTCAGTAGGTTCAGTGTCCGACTCCTGATTTCAGCTCGGGTCATGAACTCACAGTCGTGAGATCGAGCCCTGAGTCAGGCTCTGTGCTAGGCATAGAGCCTGCTTGAGATTCTCTCTCTCCCTCTTCCTCTGCCTCTGTCCTACTTACGTTCTCTCTCTTAAAAAAAAAAAAAGACAAAAGGAAAGAAGAGTCTTTCTGCTTCTATATGCTTGTTATCCAGCTATTCAACAGTATCTGTTTCTACTAAGAAAGCCTCCCAATCTACACTCCTGCTTCAGGGAAGTGTGGGTGTGAAGGGCCAGCCCGTGGGTAACTTCATGAGGGTGGGGCTTGTGCTGGTCGATCGTCTCTGTAGCCCCAGGGCCTGGGACAAGACCTGGCACACACACAGAGGCTCCCGTAAGGATTTATTGAATAAAGGGATGAAAGGTGTGGCTGTTGGGCACATGCTATCAGCGGCCCTCCATGTCCCTTCAGCTTATCCCAAGGTCACAGGCAGACAATTCCCTACAAGCTGGGAGCCTGCTCTCTCTACCTGAGGCTGTTCTCTGGTCATGCTCTGCCCACCTGTAGGCACGGGGAAATGCTGGAGAGTTACTGCCCTAGCAGCAATCCTCAGCATTGCTGAGAGGATGGAACTGGTGGATGAATCCCCCAGCTTCTTGCCCCTCAGCTGACCGTTTGAGGCATGTTCCATGCCCTTGCTTGAAGATCCCCAGGTGGACTAAGCCCAGACTGCCCACGGTGGTCACCCCTGCAGTAATGCACCGTTACCCGCTTTGTTCCTTTCTCTCTGACCCACTTCCCTGCTCCTTCACCATCCTCCTTGGGACCATCTCTCAAATAAGCTATTTGCACCCAAATAGTTGTCTCGAAGACTCCAAACTAAGATAAATAGTATGAAAATTTTGTCTTTCAGCAAATGAATCACTCAATGTAAGAAAGCTAATTTATTTGAGTCCTTCTGAATCAATCCATTGCTCGAGAGACCAAAAATAGTCCTGGTATTTTATCCTGGCATTCATAATTTCCCCCCTGCCCTCTAAATGCACTAGAAATTTTCTGTATCTAAGAAATCTGAACAAGCCTCACTCCAAATTATAAAGTGCATCTCAAGTAACTATCACAGGGTGACTTGAAACAAATAAAGCACTTCCAACAAGTGATTGCATGAGGATTGTATGTGTGGATGGACGTACACACTGGCTCACCCGAGAGGGGCAGAAAGAAGGCAAATTCTGTAACTGAATAAGACTGGCTCAAATCCCAGCTTTGCACCTTCCCGCTGGAACCTTGGGCAAAGACACTGCATTTCTCTGAGTCTCTTGGGATTCTGTGTGTGTGTGTCTCTCTCTCGGCCCCTCCCCCCATTCATACTCTGTCTCTCTCTCTCTCTCTCTCTCTCTCAAATAAATAAACATTAAAAAAATAGAAGAAAATTAGATCCTTACATTTGTATTTGGCATTCTATCTATTGTGATATGTTGTTTTGGTTGAAGTACGTAAGAAAACTCTGATCTCATGCAAATAGTAGTTGGGAAAAGGAGGAGAATTTTAATAGTTTTTTTCAGATAACTATAGATATATTCTTCGATACTACACTAAAACTTGAGAGGTAGTAGTTTTTTAAAAGTTTATTTATTTATTTTGAGCGAGCGAGAGAGAAGGGGAGGGGCAGAGAGAGAGGGAGAGAGAGACAATCCCAAGCAGGCTCCACAAGATCAACACAGAGCCCAACGCGGAGCTCAGATTCACGAACTGCGTGATCATGACCTGAGCAGAAATCAAGACGCAGCTGCTTAACTGACTGAGGCACCCAGGCGCCCCGAGAAGTAGTAGTTTCTAAAAAGCTCATTGCAATGTTTACTCTGAATCATAGCAATGAGTTTTTCATATTCTGCTTCATAAAAATCCACTGGTCTACTTTGCATTTTTAAAATAAAATACGTCTATTTTTTTAATTTCGATTTTGAAAATTTGAGTATAGTTGATATCTTGCATCTTGAATGGAGGTTTTGCATAATTTTGTATTATAACTCATTGTCATTTGGAAAATATTGGTTGACTGTATTGTGCAAAGATTCCAAATATTGACACATCTTGATATACAACATCAGAAAGCCGCACTTGACGACATCTCGTTAGTCTTTAAGTATAAGGCGGTTGTCAAACTCGGTTTTCACTTGAATGCTCAAGTTTTGATCGTATTCTATTTCTATTTTGTTATATTTGAATTATAAGTCAGATTGCTTTCCCAACATCCAAGACAATCCATCTCAATGAGAGTAATGGAATTTTTCTGGAAGCTAAGGGAGAAATAAGAGGTCACTCTAGAGCCTTGCTCCATCAAGAGACAAGCAGCCTGGTAGATGTTCTAGGTATCGGTGAGGTGCAAGACGAGTGTGAGAATGGAGTCAGACGGGGGCCATGAAAGGGGAGAAGTAAGATCTCAAAGACACAATTGGCTGAATTTTATGAATTGCTAGAGGTTGACCTCTTCATTTGACCTGGAATACAATGCCATGCTGGTGTCATTCTTTCCTTTCACTTCTTCAGGGCTATCCTAGCCTTTTGGGCCAGAGTTTCTGCCATGGTCCATCAGTAAGTCGTTGTGCACGATATTCATTCAATAAACATTTCTTCAAGACCTTTCTACTTCAGGCTCTGAGTTGGATGCTGGAGATACAGACACTGCTCAGCCCCTGTTACTGCCTGATTGCTCTTGATCTTATAAAGGAGTCAGATCATCAAATATAACTCATTGTGATGAGGTTTGTGACCAAGGGATGTCCATGAGGCTGTGAGTCCAAGAACAGCTCCCCTACCTGTTCCATGACATTAGAGTGGGGCCTTGAAGGATGAGTAGGAGTTTGACAGGCAGGGAAAGGTCCTTCTAAGCAAAAGCATATGCAGAAGCATATGGAAGCATGAAAGACCATAGTTTACTCTGGGAGAATGAGAAATTATAGGATTAATGGGAAAAGCATGGAAAGTGAAAAGAGACCAGGTGATGAAAAGCTTTGAATGTCATTGAAAGGAGTTTGAACGGGGAGGAGAAGTCAGCCAGGTGGAGTCAAACTCAAGCCATGGTTTGCATAACACTCAGTTAAAGGAGTAAGAAGTCCCCTGACCTGACCAGGCACATCATATATACTCCCTGATGGAGTAGAAAACAATTCCAGGATGTTGGAAGGTCTAGAGGCAGCTGCATAGCAAGCAATGTGATATTCCTGAGTGTGAAAGGCAGGGATGGGATAAGGACAATTCAATGCATTTCCAAGCCATCCAAAGCAACGCAAGTCTCATTTAGCAAGTATTTGTTTAGCTCCTACTGTATGCAAGACAGAAGCTCTCGGTGTGTTCCAGCCAAAGGTCAAATACTCAGCCCTGAGAACTGGATTCTATTCTGCCGTTGATTCGCTGCATGAACTGGGGCACATTTCTTCTCTCGTCTGGGCCAAAGTTTCCCCGTTGATGCATTGCAGGAGTTACATTTGAAAATTTTGACTGTGACTTCTAGCTCTCATGTTCTGTGACTCTGACTTGCTCTTTGATCTTGGACAAGCCCCTTCCCCTTTCTGGGCCTCAGTTTCATCATCTGTAAAATGGGACGTAAGGCTAGACTTAGCTCGAGATACATGGAACCTGTGCGATAGACACCCAAGTCTCCCCCTCCCCCCAGCCCGGGGTCCCGAGCCATCCCTGCAGCACACTTTAGCTTCCTCTACATTTCTCATCAAGATGCAACATACTTTAAATAGCATCTGCATGACTGGCTGGTTTTTTTCTTCCCGGAGAAGCTCTCTACAAAGTGTGCCAAGTGGCAGCTGTCAGGGCCGAGGTGGCATTTCCCTCAGTGATGCTGACAGCAGCTGTCCCGGCGCAGGCTGAATGGAATGGAAATGACATCATGTTTATTCAGGAAAGACGTTCTCAGACCCAGATCAGTGTCAGCAAGATGCTGGGATGCTCGAGGAGGGAAAACACGCCCGAGACCAGTCCCTGGATCTCCTCTCCTGGAACACACGCTATGCTACACATCACGCACCCCCCCTCCCCCCATACACACAGCACACATCATGGCTCACAAGCCCATGCCACTCCACACAAACAGGTCTCCATATATATCGCAACCCCTCACACACACACACACACACAAACACATACCAACACAGGACTTACGCTACACATACCCCCATATACACGCACATATCACACAGACATATCAGCACATGCTACAATGATAGCACGCACCACATGTTCACAGACACACAAACATCCAGAGACACACGCAGATGCCCATGGTCACTCCCCACCTCCATATAGGCAGCCGCACATCACATATGCACTCAGGTGGGGGCATAGCAGTTAAAGTGGGGAAGAAGCTATAGGCGCTGAAGTGCATAATCTGATCTTTCTTTTCCTTCTCTGTTTCTTCTCTATTAGGTATTGCACCATCCAGTGCTTAGGGCTGTTTCAGGGGCTGAACAGCAGAAGCAATATCTTGTGCTAGGAAGATCCCAAGCTTTGGAGTTAGGCAGACTTTGAATGGAGCCCAGATTGTGAATTCTAGCTGTGACCCCGGGTGTGTTATTTAACTACTCTGAGTCTCAGTTTCTACATCATTAACATGGGATGTTTTGAAAAATGGGATGCCCAGAAAGCTTTAAAGTCTCCAGCAAAAAAAAAAAAAAAAAAAAAAAAAAAAACCCTGTTAGAATAAACAAATCCAGCAAAGTTGCCGGGAACAAAATCAACACAGAAACATCGGTTGCATTTCTATACACTGACAACAAACTCTTTGAAAAAGAAATAAAGAAAATAATCCCCCTCACAATAGCATTACAAACAATAAAATGCTGAGGAATACATTTAACCAAGGAGGTGAAAGATCTGTACAACAAAAACTGTTAGACACTGATGGAAGAAATTGAAGAAGACACAAACAAATGGAAAGGTATTCCATGCTCAGGGATTGGAAGAATTAATATTGTTACAACGTCCATACTATCCAAAGCAACCTGTAGATACAATGCGGTCCCTATCAAGATTCTAATGACTTTTTTTTTAAAGAAATAGAAAAAACAATCCTCAAATCCATATGGAACCACAGAAGACCCTGAAAACACAAAACCAATTCTGGAAAAGAAGAGCAAAGCTGGAGGCATCATGCTGCCTGCTTTCAAAGTATGTTACAAAACTATAATCAAAACAGTATGGTACCGGCATAAAAATAGACCAATGGAACAGAGCTGAGAGCTCAGAAATAAACCCAACAATCTATGGTCAACGAGTATTTGACAAGGGAGCTAAGAACACTCAATGGGGAAAGGATAGTCTCTTCAATAAATGGTGTTGGAAAAACTGGATATTCACATGCAGAAGAATGAAATCAGACTCCCACCTTACACCAGTCCCCCAAATTAACTTGAAATAGATTAAAGACCTGAAACCATAAAACTGCTAGAAAATAAAACATAGGAGAAAAGCTCCTTGACATTGGTCTTGGCAATGACTTTTTGGATATGATATCAAAAGCACGAGCAAGAAAAGCAAATACAAACAAATGGGGCTACATCAAATCTAAAAGCCTCTGCACAGTGAAAAAAACAATCAACAAAATGAAAAGGCAACCTATGGAATGATAGAAAGTATTTGCAAAATATATATCTGATAAGATGTTAATATCCAAAATATATAAGGAATTCATACAACTCAATGGCAGCAAAACAAATAATCCAATCTCAAGATGGGCAAAAGATCTGGACAGACATTTTTCTAAAGAAAAGGTGCTCACCATCATTAACCATCAGGGAAATGCAAACCAAAACACAATGAGGTATATCACCTCACACCTGTTAGAATGGCGGTTATAAAAAGACAAGAGATAACAAGTGTTGGTGAGGATGCAGAGAAAAGGCAACCAGTATAAATGGTACAGCTACTATGGAAAACAGTATGGAGAGTCCTCAAAAAATTAAAAATGAAACTACTCTGGGGTGCCTGGGTGGCTCAGTTGGTTGAACGTCTGACTCTTGATTTTGGCTCAGATCATGATCTTGTGGTTTGTGAGTTCAAGCTCTGTGTTGGGCTCCACTCTTAGTGTGCAGCCTGTTTGGGATTCTTTCTCTCCCCCTTTCTCTGCCTCTCTCTCTCTCTCTCAACAAATAAACTTTTAAAAAATGGAACTGGGGCTCCTGGGTGGCTCAGTCAGTTAAGCACCCAACTTCAGCTCAGGTCATGATGTCACGGTTCATGGGTTTGAGCCCTGCGTCGGGCTCTGTGCTGACAGCTCAGAGCCTGGATCCCGCTTCAGATTCTGTGTCTCCCTCTCTCTCTGCCCCTCCCATGCTCATGCACTGTCTCTGTCTCTCAATAATAAATAATTTTTTTAAAGTTAAAAAAAATGGAACCACCTTATGATCCAGCAATCCCACTTTATGTGTATATCAAAAGGAAATGAAATTACTGTCTCAACGAGAACATCTTCATGTTCTTTGCAGTATTATTTACTATAGCCAAGACATGGAAACAACCTAAGTGTCCACTGATGGATGAGCCAATAAAGAAAATGTGTTAATATATGTATATATACATGAAAATGTGATATATATGTGTATATACACATCTAGTACACATATAATGGAATATTATTCAGCCATAGGAAAGAAAAAATCCTACCATTTGAAACAATGTGGATGGGCCTTGAGTACATTATGCTCACTGAAACAAGCCAGACAGAGAAAGACAAATACTGTGTGATCTCACTTATATGTGGAATCTTAAAAAACCTGAACTCATAGAAAAAGAGAGTAGGTTCATGGTGGCCAGGGGCAGGGGTGTGGGAGAAATGGTGAAAGTGGTCAAAGAAGAGTACAGACTTCCAGTTAAAAGATCAAGAGATTCTGGGGATCTAATGTACAGCCCAGCGACTACAGTTAACTATAATAACTGTGTTGTGCACTTGAAAGTTGCTAAGGGAGTAGATCTTAGATGTTCTCACCACACATGCTCACAAGGCTAACAGCATACACATGTATCACACTATCGTGTTGGACACCTTAAACTTACACAAGGTTCTATGTCCATTATATCTCAATAAAGGTGGGGAAAAAATAAGCACTCCCTGGGTCAGTGCTCACTGCAAGGTGGGTCAAAGAGAGCAGGTGTTGGATTGAGGGTTGCTGGTGGCGGGGATGGGGATATCCTTCTCTATCCTTCTGCTGCACACAGCTGGGGATAGCATAAAAACACAGGGTCTGAAATCAGATGGTCCTGGGTTCGAACTCCAACATTGCCACTTCCTTGGGCAAGTGACTTCACCTCTCTGGGCCTTAGTTTGAAAAGTGGGGATAATCAGAGCACCTACATCATGGGCTTGCTGTGAGGATTCAACAAGATAATATATGCATAAGTAGAGAGCTTAGCATATGGTGGTGGTGGGGTGCATAAATGAAACAAGATTAGCAAAACATCAATAGCTGTTGAAGCTGAAGCATGAGTACATGGGGGTTCATTATACCATCCTATTTTTGTACATGTTTGAAATCTTCTATAGTAAAAAATGTTTTTAAAGAGTTTATCCCAGTTGCCTGCCACTAATGTAGCTATTATTATAAATGAAGCCTGTTCTTGGAAGGCAGGGGTGAGGCGGAGGTAGGCGAGAGTGGGAGGAGCTTTTCCATAAGAGGACCCCACCCTGCTGCAGTTGAGGGAGATGGGAGTGTCATTATAATGCAAGTGTCACTTTAAGACAGGCGCAGCTACCCAATGGGACAAGGGTAACTAACTGTTAAAAGATCTCACTGACTTGCCATCTTTGTCTAGTCTCCTGCTTGTGCCTCCATACTCCTGATAAGGTCCCACTTGTCACCCACCCCTACTTCAGCCTGGGTCCTCCTGGCTTCATCCTGTCACTGCATCATGAATGAAAAGATGATATTCTGGCTTCATTCCTTCTTTTTTTCCCATCTGTTTTCTTCTTTCTTTTTTTACACAGCTCTATTGAGATATAATTCACACACTGGCTACTGGATAAATTCTTTGAAGAAATGTCTATTTAGATCCTTTGCCCAATTTCTAATTGGGTTATTTGTCTTTTTATTATTGAGTTGTAAGTATTCTTTGTATCTTCTGGATACAAATCTTTTCTCAGATATATGATTTGCAAATATTTCCTCCCACTTATGGGTTCCTTCTCTCTTAAGTTGGAGTCTCTCATTCCAGATGCTGCTCTGATCTCAGCTCTGCTAAATCCATGGGAAATGTTCCTTTTTGACTGTGTGACCTTGAACAAGCAACTCAGCCTCTCTCAGCTTCAGTTTCTTTACCTGCAAAGGGTAGGCAAAAACACCTGCTTCACTGGGTCATTGGGAGAACTGGACATGGTGAGGAAATGAAAGCCATCTGGAAAACAGAGTACCCAATAGCCATTACAATTAGAATCTGCCTTAAACCTACTTCAAGTTTGTAAAAGTGTTACCATTTGGTGGACATTTACTTAATGTAAATTGTAGATACTGAATTATCTTATTCTACAAACTTACTTTATTTAATGCAAAGTCATTACTCTTACTGTTTAGAACCTGTAAAATGTGGTACCCATTGGTCATTCCTAGCAGAATCCAGGCATTCAGTACTTCAAGTTTAAGATGAACCACTGGACCCATGCCTTTGTCCCCTATCTTTGTTCCTGACATACCACAGAAATAAAAGAAGAAGAGTTAAGTTAAAGAAAGAATATGTCCACAATAGCAAATGCTGGGGATGGGGAGGCTCACCATCTTTCTCTTAAAACAACAGATTCAGCAAATGTGTAAAAGGTAGAAAACAGATAGGAGAGGGTTGATGGGTAGAGTGGGCCCAACATAGAATACACTCCTAGAGGGTCACAGAGAAGGTGGCAGTGGAGGTCCATGGGCACATTCAGTCCTAGAGTCAGCAGGTTTGGTGGAGGACAAAAGAGAAGAAGGGGCTAAAGGCAGCATGTTACCTGTAGGCCTGTACATGGGATTACATGTATGTCTCTTCAGCCCTGTCTTTTACCTTGCATAGAAAGCAGGCTGCAGCATTTACCCCAGGCCAAAAAACAGAAGATTGATTGATTGATTGATTGATTTGAGAGAGACCATGAATGGGGGAGAGAGGCAGAGAGAGAGAGAGAGAAACTTAAACAGGCTTCACGTTCAGTGTGGAGCTCAATGCAGGGCTTGATGCAGGGCTCCATCCTGCGATCCTGGGATCATGACCTGAGCTAAAATCAAGAGCTGGACACTCAACCAACTGAGCCACCCAGGCACCTCTGGAAGACTCTTTTATAAAGAGCTAAGAAAGTTGTCTGGGAAAGCTAAATCTCCTGGTATGCATTTTAGTGACCTAGAGTGAAAGTTTTCTCATTATAACATTTGGGGGCTGACTCTTGGCATACTTGCCTTAAAACAAAGCCTTGCCAGTCACACACTGCACCCTACCATTTGCAGAACATGCAGTCAAAATCTTCAGTTGGTGGGAGTCCCAGTAGAAAACTAAACTTATTACAAAAAAGCAGAGGAAACCCACTGTCCTTTTATAAATATTAACAGACACCCAAGGAGCAGCAAGCATATGAAGGGAACCAACATTATTAAATTTTCAGAAAAGATCAAGCTAAACAGAAAAACTGACCTGAGAGGAAATAGAACTAATTCTGAGAACAGAAGAAATTTTTAAAATATCCTCTAATTAATATACTCAGGTTATAAAGTATTATGCCCATAAAACCAAGACAAGTTGTCATGAAAAAAATTAACAGAGGATAAGAAATAACTCTGAAGGATTAAAATTATGATTATAAAAAAAATTCACAAGACCCTGAAACACATAGGTATGTATGTCTTAGAAAAATAAATCTATATGGACCAGTTTGAGCCTTAGAAAGAGTGGACAGAAAACAGAAGGGGTTGGAAGCAGCCAAAGAAATAGGAGCACACAATTTTGCAGATAATCTTTACATTGAAAGGACCACCAGGTACCCAGCACAAAGGATCAGAAAATACCTGCACCTAGGCACATCTTTGTGAAATATCAAGGTAAAGGAGAAGTCCTAAAAATTTTCAGAGATAAAAAGCAGTCCACCAACAAAAGAATGGAGTCAGATTAGCACTAGCCATTTCATCAGCAACACTGGGTTCAAAAAGATGAAAGAAATATTTTTTAACATTCTGAAAGAAAATTATTTTCAACTTAGATGCAATGCCCATCATTATTTACCAGTCAAATGTGAGGAAGAGACTATTTTTAGGCATGCAATGACTCACAAAATTTTACTTTCCATGCACCCTTTTTCAGGAGGTTATTTGAAGATGTCTTCTAGTATTAATAAGGAAATAAACCTAGAAAGAAAAAGGCATGAAAATTAGAAACAGTGAGTCCAATCCCAAAACAGAAGAATGACAGTGAGGTTCTAGGGTTGAAAGGAGAGGAGGAGAATGGGTGGGTTAGAAAGAGAAGTATCTGAAGGAGTGGGGATTAATTCAACAGATTAGTGAATAGAAATAGAAATAGAAATAGAATATATAATAGAAATAAATAGAAATATATAATAGAAAATTTGAAAAAAAAAATGGAAGATGTAATGAAGTATAAAAAAGAAAAGGCAATTATAAACTCCAGGAGAAACAAACATTTGTAAGAAAGTCATGGTCCAGATACAAAGTACACTAAACTGTGGCAATGTTTTTAGTGTTTGATAGATCATATGAAAAGAAAATCGATTTGCCTGTGATGTTAGGAAAAGTTTCCCACCAGTGAACCAAAGGTCCTGAAATTTGATTTTAAGAGCAGTGAGACCCTAAGATATCACTTGACTCATCAGTAAGTAATATTTATACCATGTTAATAATTCAAATGCTATTTCTTGACTCTCAACCTACAGTCAAACTGTGGACCAAGCACAGAGGTATTAGTTGTGGTTGAAGATCAGAATGTAAATGCTAGTGACAATGTGAATATAAAACTGAGTCTGACAGAAAGGAGAAGCAAAGGGCAGGAGTGCAAAATACTTACTTTCAAAGTGAGGAGTCAAGAAATATTTTTTGAAAAGTAGTTTATGTGTTGTGAACAAGACACAATGGTTTTAAGTAAATTATTCACATATCATTTAGTTTCAAAGGTAACAAATAGGGGGTTTAAAAATAATTAAGCACCACATATTGGGAGAAAAAGAAAAAAAGAGATAAACTAAGTGAGCCGAATTCCCATCTTTTAGATCATGGAGTTGATATTGTACAAAGATGATAAACCAAGAAAGAGAAAGAAAAACAAATTAGCTAGAGAGAGTTAGAAAGACAAACTATTTTTTTTTTGAGTTGTTTTTCCCCGGTGGAATTGGGTAGGTGGGAGGGGTAGGAACGAGTGGAAGACTTGCTTTTGATCACAACCATTTCTGTACCATTTGATTTGTTGCTGTGTGTGTGCACATAGTGCTATGGTTCAAAAGGGATTGTTTAATCGGGGAAAGAACGATTTCAGGTATTCTAAAAGAAACAACTCAAGTGGGTATCAACACTCCCTGTCTGCCATATGGCTGCCATTTAGACAATTTCCCCTTCTGTTGAAATCCCAGCTTTGCTTCCTGACAGTTCTCTGATTTGGGCATGTCACTACTCTCTGCCTCAGTTTTATCCCTGGTAAAGAGGGAACGATATCCTTACCTGGTCAAAGTAGCACAGACTACATGATGAGATATAAACATCCCAGTGCCTCCCTCCTTCCCTCCCTGCCTCTCTGCCTCCCTCTCCACCATCCAAGGAGGCTTTTTGGAACCTGAGGTGTAAGACTGGCTTTAAAAATTCAATAGAAAAAAAAAAAAAAAAGAGGCCTCAGTGTCTGAGAAACGGTCTTTGCAGCACAGCGGTGAATGGATGTTTTGCCTCCGTGCTGCTACAGCCTTCCAAGGAACGGTCTGGACCAGCTGGTGTGTGTGCGCGCGTGCCTGTGTGCGTGTGCGTATGTGCGCGCGCACGTGTGTGTGTGCGTGCATGTGTGTGTGCATCACAGCCTAGTGGTCCCTATTTAATACTTGGGAAGGGGGTGTCAGCTGGAGGCTGCCGTGCGGCAGGCTTCTCACTGAAAGCGGAGGGCAGGGGGGTGACTGCTTAATGACTAGATGTTAAATGTTCCAAACAATTTATACATTTAGAATCCTAAGTTTTCAAAACTCAGCCCGCCGCGCAGTTCTGCAGATCTTGTTTATAACACATTTGGCTAAAATTATCTCAGCGCATACTGCACCTCCTATAGCACAGATGCTCCGGAACCTGAAGCTCTGTTTTGATCCCAGATATTCGTGCTGAAGCTATTTGTGTTCGCCGTAAATGAAACACGAAACCGAGGAACAGTGGCTCTGGTGATTTTTATAAATATATGCCTAATCTTCGCAGCGGGCACAGGGGTTCAAGTTTTATTTATGTGTGTTTTTGCCTCCTGGTGCCCCAAGGGGCTTGTTTTCCCGTGTGCCTACAGGGGCTGCTGCATGCAGGGAGGAAGAGCCAGGATGCAGCCAAGTTTCATTCCTGAGGACTATCCTCGTCCTTGTCCCAGGAAGCAGCTTGGAGCAGGACTAAGATCATGGGCTTCGGACTTTGCCACTGCTTTCGGCAATTCTTCTCCTGGCTGAGCCTCACCTGCCTCGTCTGTGAAATGGGAACAGTATTATTTCATACCTCACAGGGTCGTTGTGAAGATTGTATGAAATGCTCAATAGATGTTCGTTCATTCATTCAAGGGGTGTCTACTGAGCAGACCGGGGGTTCTTAAGTTCTGTTGTACATTAGGATCACGTGGGGAGTTTTAACGCTCCAGGTCTGCAGGCCCCCCCTCATATCAAATACATCAGATTCTCAGGTTGAGGAGGCGTCAGTAGTTTAAAAGATTACCCAGGACTTACCAATGTTTGAGAACAACTGACCTGAATGAGGGCTTCCCAGACTTGTATGTGCACATGAGTTCCCTGGGATGTGTTAAAACACAGAATATGGTAGACTAGGTCAGGGGGTGGGGCAGGGTTGCTAAGACCTGCATTTTCTTAATGTTTATTTTTGAGAGACAGAGACAGAGCATGAGTGGGGGAAGGGGTAGAGAGAGAGGGAGACATAGAACTCGGAGCAGGCTCCAGGTTCTGAGCTGTCGGCACAGAGCCAGACGTGGGGCTTGAACTCATGGACTGCAGGATCATGACCTGAGCCAAAGTTGGACGCTTAACTGACTGAGCCACCCAGGTGCCCCAAGAGCTGCGTTTCTAACAAGTGCCTGGGTGACGGTGATGCTGCTGGTCTGAGGACCACACTTTGAATAGCAAGGCTCTGGGCACTCTGTTAGGGGCTTGGGTACTGAGTTAGGCTGGGCAGAGGTAGTTACTGCCTGCATAAATCTTACAAAGAGTACGGGCAATTCAATAGGTGATGACAATGACAAATGTTATGACAGGGGAAGAGTGTGTGGGGGACCATTGGACCAGGCTTTGGGAGTGGGGGTGGAGGGATCATGAACGACTTCCTGGAGCAAGCTAAGTGTTAGCCAAGAGAAAGAGGAGGGATCCCGGGGAGATTGATGCAGGCAGACAGAATATCATGTGCAAAGGCCCAGAGGCAAGAGAGGGGAGCAAAGGCTGGTGGTTCAGGGTGATTGGAGTTTCCAGGTGAGCTGGAGCTGTAAGCAGGGCTCAGATCAGGTAGCAACTCATCAGCCCTTAACATTAAGGGGCTTGACCTTTATCCAAAAGGAAATAGATGGGGAAAGCAGTGAAAAGCTCAGAGAGGGGAGAGATGTAATGAGTGTGACCTTATGGAATTATCAGCATCCGTTCACTCCTGCTTCTCACCAAGCCCCATCAGCAGAGCATATCTGCAGAATAAAACTGGATTATCAGCAATCAAGGAGGACAGTTAAAGTCCCTACTACGTGCAGAGCTCAAGTCTAGCTACTGCTGGGCAACACGGAGATAACCCTGACCCCATCCCTGTCCTCTAAAAGCCCTCAACCTTCGTGTGTTTGGAGGTGTGGGGTGGTGGGAGATCCACAGAGAGAACGTGAACATGAGGTGGATTCCAGAAGATTCTGGCAGCATGAAGCATGCTGGGAATAAAAGGGACAGAAGGGAGAAGCCCATGTAGACTGGAGGTTCTGAGAGGACTTCTATGAGGAGGAGGCTGGCTGGAGGCTGGTATGAGGTCAGAGAAGAAGGGCAAGGGCATTCCAGAGGGAAGCCCACAGGGGGCCCTGGGAGAATGCACAACCTATTGAGTAAGAGGGCGGGCCCAGCACTGTCTTCAACACTATTGATCCCAGCACCTTGCTCAAAGTTGGTGTTCCACAAATGTTTGTTGAGTGAATGCTGATAGTAAGGTGGTATTATGGACTGATCCCACGGGATCCCTCCTCTTTCTCTTGTTTGTGTCCCCTCAATATCCACATATGGAGCCCCTAAACCCCACTGCAGTATTTGGAGGTGGGGCCTTTGGGAGATGATTAGGATTATATGAGGTCATGAGGGTGGGGCTCTCATGATGGGATTAGTGCTCTTATAAGAAGAGACCTCAGCGAGCTTGCGGTCTCTTTCTCTCCCTTAGCCATGGGAGGACACACTAGGAAGGCCACATAAGTCAGGAATAGAGATCCAGGAACCAAATCAATTGGCACCATGATCCCAGCCTCCAGAACTGCAAGAAAATACATTTCTGTGGCTTTAGCCATTCAGTGTGTGTGGCCACCTGAGCTGGCTAAGAGGTAAAGGCTCCGGCTGTATTGGCTTGGTCAGTTCTGCTGGCAGGTATGGCTTATTTGCAGCTGGCATCTTCTTTAGATATTATGACACCTGTTTGGTTGGTAACTAGTCGCTGGCCCAAATCCCTGGCAGCAACCCTTGCCCACTCTGATACCAGGCCACCCTGGCTCTTTCCGGAACTGCTAGATCTCTCCATTCTCAGTTAAAAGGTTAATGTCCTGAAGACCAGAGGACCTTGGGACCCTGCTCCAGGAACCACTGCCTCTGATTGTCAGGGTCACATGGCCCAATCGTGATATTTGGAATCTCGCTTCTGGTTGCTAGTAATGGGGGGCACCTCTAGGAGACTCAAGTCCAAGAGAAGGAGAATTGGAGGGCCTGGCCAGTTCCCTGAGGGCACGCGTTGGGTGCAGACAGAACCAGGGCCTGACATCTCCAATAACCAACCCAGGAAATGCTCTCTGTCTTACACCCCACTTCCCTCTAGGCTTCCAGTCTGCTTTCTTCCCTCTGACACCTGGCCTTTTCTTCTCCTGGGCCATGGCAGGGCATAGCCAACAAGGCTGTTAGGTTTCTGTGTCTTAAGGTTCAGCCATCCAAAGAGCCTGACCTTTCATTTCAGCTCCAGGTCTAAATTTCCAGGCAAGTCCTCTGATTGATGCAGCTTGAGTCATTTGCCCACATCTTGACTAACCGATTGTGGCTCAAGGAAGGGTCATGTTGACTAACACAACTGCTCATGCCAGAATCCTGTGGATGGAATGCACGGATGTGTCTGTTAGGGATGGGAGATGAAGAAGTTTCCAGAAAGAGGACAGGAATCCCAGAAATAATAAGTGTCCACTACACTACGTTAAGGAATGTGGGCTTTGTTAAACAGGCCGTGGAAGCCATGGAAGGTTTCGGAGGCATAGCATGATCAGAGTTAGGAGGGATTATTCCCCTAGGGGTGCAGAGGAAGAAGGGAGGAGACGGGAAACCAGTGGAGGCCACTACAGTTTTCCAGGAGGGAAGTGACGGGACCAGCATTAGGGGTAACAAAGCAGGCAGAAGAGGAGTGGGATGCAGGTAAACAGTGGGGAATGCGTGGTAGGAAGCAGTTGGGACGGATCCGGTCTATGGTCCCGGCGATGTGGGGCCCATTCAATAGTGCGTAGGGTGATGGGAATGAGGCTTCCCATCTGGAATCCACCTGAGTCCCTTCCCAGGGTGGCTGAAGAGAGAAGAGGGCCTGAGATCAATTCTCATCGCACGGCAGTGAGTTTGATTCTGTTAATCTCGCAAAGGGCCCCCGAGACTGATGTTTGCACGGCTACCTTTGTCAAGAGGCTGAAGGAATTTCTTAAAGGACAGACGATCTTCTGTATCCGTAAATCATGCCTGTCTTGTAAAGACAGTTGATTCGAACACAACCCGCTCATTCATTTATGTATTATTTTGCCTGCAAAGCCTAAAATATTGATTTTGCTTTCTACGGAGAAAGTTTTCAGACTCTTGTTCCACACCGATTTGGCCCCAGCTCCTTCTCATCGCCATTGTCACCCAGCCCCAGAAAGCAACGACTTCCACAGAGCGGGACTCGGACAGCCCCCGAGATTAACAGATAATGATCTCCATTTTTAATTCGAAACTGTGAGTCCTGGTTTTTCCTGGACCCACCTGTCAGTTCCAAAGTCATTACCAGGTTATCTCCCTGGAAGCCTGGTGAGTCCTCATGCAAATAGGATGCCCGGGTGTTCCCAGCTGTCCCCGCATCCTGCCAGGCCCCACATCAGACTGCTCCCTGGCTTTCCACTTCCTTTGGAGAGTGGATGTCAAAGAATTTGCAGGAAGGCCAAGGCTGGTTATTAAGTTGCAGAATGAGAGAGCAGAGAGGAAATTCTGACAATCTAACTGCGAGGGGGCCCATGAGGAAGGGGACATCAGTGGGAACAACCCCAGTGCACTACCCAGGGTGGCAGGAGGAGCATAATTAAGAAGGATCCAGAGGAGCGCAAGAGGGTTTTGAAGGTTTGAAGGCTAGGGAAAAGTCAAAGCTTGTGAAAAATGTTTGCAACAAACCAAAGGTGCTTCGGGGGTGTGTCTGGGGAGAGAGACACAAGATACAGACTCACTGCTTGTTGGGAATGTAATGCTAACAGAAAGACAGAACATTCTGGTTTTCTTCCTGCCCCCTCACAAAGGAGAACATTCTTCACAAAGGAGAAGGAGGAGCTAATCTTAATGGGAGTCGCTATGATGTACCAGGTGCAAATCAGGCATTAGGCAGTCTTCTGTTATTTTTACGTTTTTTGTGGCGGTAACACATGCATACGAAAAATTGCACAAACAGGTGCACAGCTCAGTGACTTTTCACCCACACAGCCTGCACCTCTTGTGTCCCCTTTCCAGGCACCATCTCCCCCAAGGACAGCTACTGCCCTGATTCCTGACACTGTAGGTTGGTTTGGCTCCTTTCTGAACTTCCTACAAGTGGAATCACGAGGTATGTTCACCTCTGTGTCAGGCTTCTTTTGCTCACTGTTGGGAGATTCACGCCTACGGGTGCACGTGGCTGTGGTCGGCTCTTTTTCATTGCTGTTTTGTGTATGCACAATGTGTGTATCCACTCAATTCTTTTTTTTAGTGTTTATTTTTGAGGGAGACAGAGACAGAGCACAAGCAGGGGAGGGACAGAGCGAGAGGGAGACACAGACTCTGAAGCAGGCTCCAGGCTCTGAGCTGTCAGCCCAGAGCCCAACACGGGGCTCGAACCCATGAACTGTGAGATCATGACCTGAGCCGAAGTCGGATGCTTAACCGACTGAGCCACCCAGGCACCCCGACCCAATTCTTTTCTTTCTTTTTTTCTGCCTTTACTATACAGTCCACGTTCAATCAGGATTAGATTTCTTGAGTAAGAAAAGGTATGTAAGAGAATGTCCTTGCATTAAAAAATGTGTGTGCATGCGTGCGTGTGTGTGTATGCACGCACGCACGCGCACACACACACACACATTGAGAGAGAGAAATGAAGGAGAGAGAGAATCCATTCTATTCTGATGAACATTTGTGTGGTTTCCATTTTGGGGGCTGTTATGAATAGCTCTGCTGTGAACATTCTATAATTGCGCTTTGATGGACATTTGTACGTATTTCTGTGGTCTACACTTAGGAGTGGAGTTACTGGTCATAGGATAGGTATAGATTTAACTGTAGTTGATTCTGATTAGGAACAATTCTTACATTTTATAAACAAAAGGATGGAGAGTCAGAAGATTTTGTCCAGTTCCTGGGCTCCCAAACCTCCACCATGCCCTCCCATGGTATTGGCCTTCAGAGAAGTCTCCAGTGGTGTGCCATAAGGCTCTGTAATTTAATTTAACATTCTCAGACAATTGAATAAACTTGTCAAAGACACACGGAAAATTGATGTGCTGATCTGAAGTTGGGAGGTATGGTGCAAGTGTTGGGACTTTAAAAAGTGTCATGGATTTCACTTTAAAAAATCATTGTCATGGGGCGCCTGGGTGGCTCAGTCAGTTAAGCATCTGACTTTGACTCAGGTCATGATCTCACGGTCTGTGGGTTCAACCCCTGCATCAGGCTCTGCATGGATGCAGCTTGGAGCCTCCCTCTCTCTGCCCCTCCCCTGCTCAGTCTCTTTCCCTCTCAAAAATAAATAAACATTACAAAAATTAAAAATAAAATAAATTGAAAAAAGGAATTGTCAAGGGCTCCTGGGTGGTTCAGTCGGTTGAGCATCTCACTTCAGCTCAGGTCATAATCTCACAGTCCATAAATTCGAGGCCTGCATCGGGCTCTGTGCTGACAGCTTGGAGCCTGGAGCCTGCTTCGGATTCTGTGTCTTTTTCTCTCTGCCTCTCCCCTGCTCACACTCTATCTCTCTGTCTCTGTCTCTGTCTCAAAAATAAATATTTAATACAATTTTAAAAGAAAACAAAAGGAATTGGCAGTTCACCGGGTGGGTGTTAGACTGAGTCCAGGATCCAAGGGTGGAGTCTGGGGACCAAGCCCCTGTGGACGCTGGGAATGTGAACATGTGGAGAAGAGGTAGGACTGAGCGAGATCAAGAGCTGGGCAATCAGGAAAGGACTTCAGAGGCAGTGACACTGGGAACAGCTGCTGGCCAGTGGGTTTGCTTCCAGTTTCTGAAGGTGTTTGGCTACCTTTATTTTTTTTTAAGTTTACTTATTTTGAGAAAGTCTGACTGGGGGAGGGGCAGAGAGAGGGAGAGAGAGAATCCCAAGCAGGCTTTACACTGTCAGCATGGAGCCCGATGTGGGACTTGATCTCACGAACTGTGAGATCGTGACCTAAGCCGAAGGCAGATGCCTAACCGAATGAGCCACCCAGGTGCCCCCACCAGAGTGCTTTTAGTGTCAAGTCCTCACCTGTCTGACCAGGCTAGGCAGAACCTTCCGGATGGCCTGAAGGCTGCTGAGTGTGTATACAAGGGCCGGCAAAAGGGGTTGGTGAATGGGCTCGTGTGGTGTGTGATCTCTGAGTGCGCGCATCCAACGGTGGGTAAACGAATGTGAGCAGGTGTGAACAGACCCAAGGGTGGCCGACATTCACACCTGTATAATCTCTTCACTTTAAGTGTCGTGGCGTCTCTGACTTACTTCTAACAGACAGAACATGGCAAAGGTGATGGGATGTCACTCCTGTGATTAGGTACCACACACACACACACACACACACACACACGCACACGCACAGAGCTCTGGCTGGCTAGCCCAGACTAGGGAAATCCTCCCGGCTGGCTCGATGAGCTTAGTGGCCACGCCGAGGAGGCCCGAGGGACAAAGAACCACGGGAATCTTCAGCCAGCAGCCAGCAGGGAGCCGGGCCCTTAGTCACAGTCCAAAAAGAACCTCATTCTGCCGACAACCTGAATGAGTTTAGGTGGGGATTTTCTGGCAGCCGAGCATCCAGGTAAGAATACAGCCCAGCCACCACGTTGACTGCGGCGTCGGGAGACCCAGAGCTGAGGGCCCAGCCGAGCCACGGCCAGACCGCTGACCCGCGGAAACTGCGAGGTAATAAATACGTGTTGCTTTAAGCCAACAGGTCATTTGCTGAGCAGCAAGAGAGCACCAGAACAGTTGGGGCATGGGTGAGTGTGTCTCACGTGGTGTGGGTCACGTGGTGGGTGTGGGACAGCGGGTAGGGATTTGGATGGCGTGTGTTCGTGTGTGTTGGCAAGGGTGTGCTAGTTCACGCATGTACCTATGAGTGAGTGTGTGCGTGCACACACGTGTGTGCAGTGCCCCCCCCCCACGTTTATGACTTCCTCCCTGGGTTTGATGTTGTGGGTGAATAAAATTTAAAGAGCTCTAAATTTTTTTAGAAGAGCCCTAAAGGGAGCCGAGCTTTCTGCGCGTGAGTCATTACCAGGAACACCTGTGAACTGTTGATTTTAATTGGGCCACAGCTGTCAGGTTGCCGAGCAGGAGGGGTTGGTCCCTTGGCTTGTCTGTCCCCAGCCCCCCACCTTCTGTCAGATCTTTGGGCAGGCAGCGGGCCCAGGAGGGCAGGAGGGCCCTGGGAACCCCGGTCTGGCTCAGGTCCTCCGTCCTCCCAGGAGGCGGCGGGAAGGGGCTCGATGCCTCCCGGAGAGGAGCCCGGGCCTGGGTCTCGCCTCGGGCGTTGGCTTCAATGCCCGGCTGCAGGCCTTAGGCCTCCCGTCCATCTGTCTCCGAATTCCTTGTGCCGGGAGTCCCCTACCTGAGACCGGAGACTCCCGCCCCTTCACGAGGGCGTGACACACACACGCTCATGCTCACACATGGGTACTCACGTAGGCGAACTCACACTTCAGTAATAACAATAGCAAACGTGGACACGGCGCTTAACGCTTTCCAGGCGCTCTCTTGGGTCCACGCCAACCATCTCACGGAGCCCTCGCCGCAAGCTACGAGGTGGGTACTAAGGATCCTCATTTCACCCCCGGGGAAACTAAGGCACAGAGGGGTTGGGTAACTCGCCCAAGGTCTCCCGGTGGATAACGCACAGCCACGGCGACCCGCAGACACGCACCCACACACGGAGACGTGCGTATGTCTGCGTTCCCCAGTAAAGCTCCACCCTCTGACACTCGCAGACACTCAGGGACATTTCCCAGAAACAATCAAATGCTTGCCCCCCCTCCCAACCGGTGCTCACACGCACCGACCGATCCTCACACGTGCACACACCCAGTTACACACGCAAATGTGTACCTTCAAGCACACGCGTGTATCCGCCCCCTTATCCCCCATTCACGCTCAAACACAAATATGCCACATCCCCTCCCCTCCCCTGAAAAGCCTCACAACAGGTACCCAGCTGCTCGAACTAAGCCCAAGCGTGGTGAAGGATGTGTGCCTGGACGTGACTGCAATCTCCAAACTCCCCACAGGCTGACATCTTACAATTCTTAACACAGACCATGGAAGTTCCCCCACGGATCCGCACCCCCCCCCAACCCGCTCACTGAGGGCAGAAGCTGTGTTTGCTTCTTTGTGCGCCCACGGTGTGCAGCCCACAGAGGCCCGTGGTGGGCCAGCTGAACTTTTGAGACTCCCACCACTGCCGGTCTGTGGGGGCTGGAGGAGGCCAGTGCCTCTCGGCCTCAGAGATGGCTGAACCCGTCCACCGTCCATCACCAATCCAGCCCGTTATCTACACCCGGCCAGTGAGATGAGACCTTTTCTCCCACGTCACCAATGTGACATGTGACATTCATGTGAGCCACTCACTCACTCCCTGGCACATGCAGGCACCAGCTGAAATGCCCACCCCTTCTCTCCCACTCAAGAAGTCAAACAGAAAGCCAGAGAGTGGGTGGGATGTCCTCACGGAGATGACCCTAAGTCACGGGGGACGTAACTCGTCATTAGTGCTGCCCTTGGACCTCCAAGGCCTTTGCAACCCCGGGGTCACCCTTAGCCTCAATATTGAAACAAAACGACCACCCTCATCCCATGAACAGCAGGACCTAGCCCCCTTCCTGCCTCGTTCTCACATTAGCCCTGCCCCTAAAGGTCACCTTGTCACTTTCTTTGGGGAAAGGGGTTGTCTCAAGACCGTGCGGCAGCCTGTTTCTCTGATGCCCCGCTCCCTCTCAGGCCACTGCACCCCAGGCTGTGAGCACAGCGTGGAACCTTGGCACTGCTCTCCCTCTTCCTCATTCCCCAAAGACCTACCCACCCAACCTGTCGTTGGGTGCAAGAGGAAGCGCCTTCGTCTGGAAGTCAGACATGGTCCCTGCCGGCTGAGCTCAGGCCCTCCCGCCACGGGAACTGCCCGCGACTCCGCTCTGTTCAGCCTGCTGGATTGCATTTGTCCCCTCTCCAGACCCTTCTCCCCCAGGGCCCCTCCCTCTCAGTGCCCACGAGCAGCTATGGGCAGAACCACTGACTCCTCGCTGCCTGACCTCCTCCCCCCTGAGCCCTACCTGACCAAACTGGCCCGCGGGGGTGTTTTGCCTTAATAAGGGAGCAGGGTTCCCCCAAGAAGGGCTCTGCACCCTCCCAAGCCAGCCGGCTCACAGCTCCTGCCACCTTTCATAAAAGTAGTTTCTCTGGTCTCATCACATCAGCACACGACTTGCCCCCCAACAATCATGCCGTGAAGAAATGCTGAGCTAAGTCACCTGGCTGAGGCCACACCTCACTCGTTCTGTGCTCAGAAGGAAAATTCCTGCCGCCTTAGAGAGAAGGGCTCGCCTCCCCCTCTCTTCTGATGGTCAACTCCCTTCCTTCATTCAGCAAACCCTCTGGGAGTCCTCTGTCCGGGAGAGGCAGGCAGAGAAGACCCAGAAGCCACGAGGCACGGAGGAGACCGAGCAGTGGGGACCCAGAAGGCTTCACAGATGTGTGCAGACTGAGCACAGAGGATTTCTGCAAAGTTCCTGGCACTTGTCCCGAAGCCCCTTCTTCCCCTCCTGCTCAAGAAACCACACGAGAAGGCAGGTGAGGGGAAGCTCACCGTGCTGGACACAAATGTCTCGGGGTCTCTCGCGCGCTCTGGGATGATGTGTCCGATGGCTAATGAACTGGTCATACGGTGCCGGGTGTCTCCCAGCCGACGCGGAGCCCATCACCCTCCCTGAAGCCTGCTTGTCCTCTGTTGCCTCATTTCTGTGCAGGGGTTCTGGGGTGATGCCGGAGGCCACCTTGCACGTGGCTGGGTGGGTGTAACTCCGGCCTCTCTCCCTCCCTCCACTCTTCTGTCCCAGAGGAGGCGGAGTGACGGTTCCGACTGATTCACGTAGGGAGAATAAACTGGGTCTGGTGCTTTCCTTTTATCCCTGGGAGCAAGCTGACCACAGGGAGCGGGAGGTCTCATCTGCTCCCCCTCTGGGCCACCAGAGCCTCCTGGGCAGTCTCCCCACTTCAACACTTCCCGGGGGGCCCATGGGCCCTATTTTCCAATGCCTGCCAGCACGTTCTCTTGGACCTCACCATTTCACTCCACCACCACGCCCTCCCCTTGACTAGGGCATCGCCGCGTCCCACGTCCAGAGCAATCACAGCCTCCTCACGGGGCTCCGCACTGGCACTCTCGCTGCCCCTTGTCCTCTCCTCTCCTGGCCACGTGACAGGTGCCCAGAGTCCGCCTCTGTCCCATGGACCCTCTCACTACTTGAGGAAACATCCACATTCTATTTAGAGAGGACCATTCCTCATGTCTCCCCCCCTGCCTTTTTTTTTCTCACTTTCCCTCTGGACAAGGAGTCTATTTTTATTTTATTGCATGGAATTTGTCTTTTGAAATAATTAACCACCTTCTTGTAGCAATTTTTCTTCACCCAGGAATGCAAAATCACATAACACATTGGAATATTTTTTAACACCCACTTTAAATTATGCAGTTGCTGTATTGTGATAAATATATAGATCAGGGGAAGTTGGGGTAATACGTTCTGAGCCTGAAGCTGGACTCCATCTATCCCGGTCCACAGAGGAGGTCGGCTGGAGGTGGGCAGGGGGCGTCAGCCACCTCCTGCAGTGGCCAAAAGCGAGAACTACCCCCAGCTTTTTCTGCCTCTACAAACCTGAGACCCAGATCACTGGCCATTCAACCAGTCCACTGCCCTCTTCTCCTGGGCAGATGTTTTGTGTGCCTTACCTCACTTCGTGCTCCCAATCACCTTGGAATCGGGACTCCACGCTTACAGACGTGCAAACCGAGGCTCAAAGTGACTGAGCAAATTTCCCAGGGGCACGTGGCCAGGAAGGGGGCTCTCCGAAGTGGGAAGTGGGAAGTGGGAAGAAGTGGGTTACACCGTCCAGAAAGTTTCCTGGGCGAGATGACGATTTTCTGACTCCAAGATGATGGCTGTATATCTTTGTCTTTTTCCTCGCCTCTCTGGCTCCCTTTCCCCCTCCTCCTGGTCAGCCCACCACCTCACTTTCTTGTTTCACTGAGAGCATGAGGCGATCGGAAGACAACTGCCTCTTTGGATTGGATGTGTTGGAAAAGGTTCAGCAACCGGCTGTTGGATAAGGCGGCCCTGATTTCTGGGGCAGCTGGCTGGCTCAGTCTGTTAAGTGTCTGATTCTTGGTTTCAGCTCAGGTCATGATCTCATGGTCTGTGAGACTGAGCCCCGAGCTGGGCTCTGTGCTGACAGCACAGAGACTGCTTGGGATTTCTCTCTCACTCTCTCTCTCTCTCTCTCTCTCTCTCTGTCCCTCCCTGGCTTGCTCTCAATCTCTCTTTCAAAAAATAAATAGGGACGCCTGGGTGGCTCAGTTGGTTAAGGTCACGATCTCGTGGTTTGTGAGTTTGAGCCCCGCGTTGGGCTCTGTGCTGACAGCTTGGAACATGGAGCCTGCTTCAGATTCTGTGTCTCCCTCTCTCTGCCCCTGCCCCACTTGGGTGCTCTCTCTCTCTCTCTCAAAAATAAATAAGCATTATTTATTTTTATTTATTAAGCCACCAGACGGGTGGCTCAGTCAGTTGAGCATGACCTTCGGCTCAGGTCATGATCTCGCCGTCTGTGAGTCTGAGCCCCGCATCTGGCTCTGCACTGACAGCTCAGACCCTGGAGCCTGCTTCGGATTCTGTGTCTCCTTCTCCCTCTGTCCCTCCCCCACTCGTGCTCTGTCTCCCCCTCTCTCTCTCAAAAATAAACATTAAAAATAAATAAATAAACATTAACAATTTTTAATAAGTAAATAAGTATTAAAAATTTAAAAACAGAAGGCCCTGATTTGTAGCGCCTGCTGATTTCCGTGGTGTAAATATTCCCGCTACAGCCTACTTCCAGCTGCCGATGGCTTAATAACCAGCTCATGAAAAGTCCTTAAATATAACCATCTGTTCTTCTGAGTCGGCACCAGTGCAGCACAGGGCTGGGTCGACACGCCCCAGTCTCCCCAACCTTCTTCCACCCTTCACTCGCTTTTCCACCTTCCCTGCTCCTTGGTGGGGCCAGGACCCGCGTGGAAATGCCCCCGGACCCTCCCATCTCGCCAGCAAGGATCTGACCTCTGCAGTGACTGCACCTGCTTCCTGAGCCCTCGCTCTCCCCCTCCACTGCATCACACCCATCACACAAACACGTCTGATATCCCCCGGAAGAAAACCTTCCCGTGACTCCACATCCCCTCCAGGCACCACCCTACTCCTCTGACCTCCTTTGGAGCAAAACTTCTTGCCAGAGCTACCTGGAGCTGTGGTCTCCATTCCCTCTCCCGTTCACTCCTCAGCTTTCCAGGTCAGACCTTCATCCCTACCCCTCCTGAGGACACTCTGGTCAAGACACCGAAGTCCAGGAACTGCGGCTTCTGGATCCTTGGCCTCTGCCCTCTGGAGGGGGTTAGGAAGCACCTATAAGTCAGCCTGTCACCCCTGCCAACCCTTTGCTCCTGCTGTTCCCACCACTTGGAGTGTACTTGCCCAGATTTTTGCTTGACTCAATCCCTTTCCTTCCTCCAGTTGTCTGCTTCAATGTCATTTCCCTAACCACCTGATCTAAAAAAAAAAAAAAAAGTATCCTTCTCTCCATCTGTGTCCTTTCCCCTGCTTGACTTCCGTCCACAGCTCTTATCACAACCTGCCATGTCCATATTTAGTGATGAATTTGTTTATTGTGTATGGCAGAACGGAGGCTCGCTCCAAAAGAGCAAAGACTTTGTGTTTGGATCACTGACGTATTCCCAGTGCCTAGAACACATAGTAGGTGCTCAGTAAATAGTTGCTAGCCAAGCAAATTGATAAAGGCATGAACAAAATAGTGGAGCTAAAGTTCATACCTGGATCTGTTTGACTTAAAAGCCTGTGTACTTCCCTCTCCTCTATGGCCTGCTTTGGAGCTGTTTCCATGAGCCAGAGGCCTCAGGGGGCCATTGCCAAGATTTGTTTGTTCTGTCATCGTCTTGTTAGGTGTTTTGTTTTGTTTTGTTTTTTCCTTTTGGGTACCTGTAGTTAGAGAACTGTTTCTCTCTTGCTTAAAAGTTTCCACGGCACTACACGGCCTTTGGAAAAATCTAAAATCTTGAGCCTGGCATGCGCAGTTCCCCCATCTTCTGGTTCTGGCTCCCTCTCTAGTCTTGCCCCCGCCCCCCTGCCCAGGACAGCCCACAGCAGCCAAGCACTTGCAACTCCTCACACTTGCCTTAGGCCTGCCAGAACATGGTACCTCAGACCGGATGGCTTAGACAACAGAGGTTTAGTTTCCCACAGTTCTGGAGGCTCGAAGTGCAAGATCATGGTGTTGGCAATGGTAAAGGAAGGATCCGTTCTCTCTTCCTGGCGTATAAGTGGCCATCTTCTCCCTGTCTTCATATCATCTTCCCTCTGTACGTGGCTGTGTCCTTTTTCTTATAAGGACACCAGTCATATTGGATTAGTGTCTATTCATATGACCTCATTTTACCTTAATTACCTCCTCAAAGACCCTTTCTCCAAATACAGTCACATTCTGAGGTACTGGGGGGTTAGGACCTTAATGTGAATTCCTGGGGGACACAATTCAGCCCATAATACTCTGCCTGGCTGACCCAACTCCACGTTATTCCGCTTCCCTGACTCCCCACTCCGCAGGGTGCATTGGCCACCCTTCTCTGCACTTCCACGGTCCCTTGCCCTGCCCACCCTGCCCCCACAGGTCATTCTGGGTTGGAATAGTTTTTTCTGTCTCCATCTCTCCTTATCGGACCTTGAGGTCCTTGGGTTCAGCTAACAGACCCACCTGGGAGCCAGTCTTTGGCCCTAGCACAAGGTTATGCACACAGTGGATATTTAGGATGGGGCTGAGGATAAGCTGGAGGAGGCAGGGAAGAAATAGGTTTTTGAGGAATTTCTCCCTGTTGCTAAAATCTCTCTGCTTCTTACTATTTCCTGAAACAATACCCTGGGGTAAGTGAAACGACAAACTGCCAAAAACTACATCTTTCCTGAGCCTATAGCCAAGGACGAGAGTTCAGTCTGGCTTTTTCTGGGGGCAATTGTGTGTTGAGAAACTGAGGCCACTGAGACCCCTTGGATCCAATTCTCACTGCCTTCACTAATCAGCTTTGTGAGCCCTGGGCTGCAGCTCACTTCACCACTGTGAGCATCAGTTCCCTGATAAACGGGCACTATACCCCCTGACCTGTTGTGAAAATCAGAGAAAACAATGTGTGGTTAAGGGTTTGGAAATTTTCTGCTCTGTCCAGATGAAGGGATTCTATAGTTAGGTTATTGCTATTGAATTCTAAATGGTGACATAGAAATTATTTCCCTTGAGTATTGGATATATTGCTGTTAAATAATAGAACTTTCCTGATTTGGAATAATTGGAGGGAGGGTGTTGGTGAATTAGTGATAAGTCTGAATTATAGAACATTGCAAAATTTTTATTACTTTTAAATTAATGCGAACGAATGGCTAACATTGTATTGTCAAAAAAAGGTCCCTCAGGAGAGTTGCTTTAATGAACAGATAAGAATCTCGGGTAATTAAGCACTCACTGTAAGCAAGGGGTTTCAATCTGGGTGGTTTTAAAAGTACTGGGGAACTTTGTCTTTACAAAGCTAACCATATTCCCAGTACCACTTATGTGCTTGGCAAATCTTTTCACAATCCCTTGCCGAGGTCAGATTGTGAAAAATTCTGAGTAAGCAGGATTGTGAGTCATCGAAGCATGGCTATTCCCAAAACAACGGGCTGGGAATGCTCCTCAGAGTGGCAGGTGCTGGCAACCAGCAACTTCGTGAATGGCCCCAGATGCCTCAAGCCTGCAGATGGCTAAAGAGCTGGCACCATGTCTAACAGCTACACCCACACACACATACACACACACATGTGCACAACCTCACACACACTACTGTTCCTCATTTGCACATGTTCTTACGTGCCATATTACATGTAATTCCATAAAAAGTTACCTACAATCACATGACATACCTATTTATACACTCAGATATACATACTCATAATCTTGTGTATGTTTGTGCGCAGACACAGACACACATACACACACACACACACACACACACACACACACCCCAAAGCAAAAACAACCACAAAGGCTGAACATTCCCCTTAGGATCACAACCCTAGGTAAGAGATAAAGGTCCCAGAGGACTGAGGATGTGCTCTGTGCATGTCTTCCCCTCCAGAGATGAAAGTACACCAGATGAGCTCCAAATACAGGTGTTCACTTTGCTTCTGAAGAGAGGACAGCAGCTGGAGATATGATTCTCTACTCTCCAGCTTGTCATAGAGAAGGCAGAACATCCCAAGAAAAGAGTGGTAGAAGCAAAAATCAGGAAGTCAAGAAGAACGATAATAAGGACAATAGGTATTGGGCACTTGCCATGTACATCTGTGCTAAGACCTTTAATGCATTTTCCCTTTGCTCCTTGCAACAATCTCATGAGGAAGGGGATGTAGCCATCACCATTTTATAGATGAGGAAGCTGAGGCTAGAGAGCCTAAGTGACTTGCCCGAATTCAGAGCCAGCTAGCAGGTGCAGAGTCAGAATTCAAACCCAAGTTTGCCTGTCTTTCTCAAATAGATATTAACCAAACTCTGTACAGGATGGACTTGAACCAAACAAGAATTGATAAAGACAGGGAGTGAGAGTGGGCAGGTGTTATCCTGAACAGATAAATAAAAAGAAAGGAACTAGTATCCTGGGAGGTACAACAGCCCATGCTAGTAGAAGGAAAGCCAGGCTTCCATGACCGTCCCCAATATTAAGGGGTCTGCAGCTGACTTTACTGGAAAGGACACATGGTGATTGGTATTGCCTCACTGAGAGATTCAGAGTCAGATGTCTGAAGTAATAATAGCTACCAACTAATTGAGAATTTATTGAGACACTACTAATCATTTTAGGAACAACATCTCCTGTTGGTCCTCCCAATAGCCCTAAGGAGGAGGTACAGTTACTAACTTCACTGTGTAGATGAGAAATCTGTGGCTCAGAGAAGTTGCCAAAGTCATAGAGCTGGTGAGGTAACACAGCTGGGACTCAAACTCAGGTCTGGCAGAGTCCAAATCCTATACTCTGTTGTGTGTGTACCTGTGATTCATCCTGCTAGAAGATGTGCTGAGAGAATCATCAAGGGTTTGACTACATCCCTGACTACAGTACTGGGACTGAGAGATCCAGGAGGACAAGTGCTTTTTTTCTACAGATTATCATGACTGGAAAAGAAGAGGAGACAAGAATTTTTCAAGACTTGATCTCCAAGACCTCTGCAAATGCTACAGTGGTCAATGACATGAAGCGAGGGGGAGAGAATAGCAGATTGTAATCTTTTATCAGAACCGTGGACAGCAGCCAAGCAGGCAAGGGTGGGGAGCTGTCCTGGGTACTAGTGCTAACAGCTGGGAGAAGAGGACATTTATCATATCGACTAAGTGCCAGGCACCATTCCAATGGTGTACATATGTCATCTCATTTAATATGCCCAATGGACTTGAGATGTAGATGTCATTTCCCCCATTTTGCAGGTGCAAAGACTGAAGATCAGTGACACAGAGCACCTTGTCTATGTGTACACAGCAAGTAATAGAACTAGCATTTGAATCTAAAATGATTTGGCTAGTGATCTAGTCCCTCTTTCATGCTGCTGCCACAGATCTCAGAGACCTCCCACTCCCCATCCTCACAAGGTGGGGAGTCCACCCCGGATTTCATCATCAGGTAAATCATCAAACACTGGTGACCTTGGGTCCACGCTGGTGAAGGGTTGATTTGTGAGTCTTTTTGTCCTAGGAGTATCTGGGAAATGGACTGTCCTATTCATTCCCAACCACCCACCTGTCTTCCACCCAGAGCCAAGGTTTTGGTCAGCGGGAGATTATGGCAGCCCTAGTAAATAAAGTGGATGAGGTGTTATGCAGGTCACCTAAGAAGGAGGCACAGAGATCTCCACCCACAGGCTTGGATCCCCCATCCCAGAGCCCTTTCAGACTAACAGAGGTTGAGACCGCATTAGTACCCTCCCCTAGTGGGTGCTGCTCCATTGACATCTACCACCTCCTGCTCTCTGAGCCTTACTGCTGAGCTCTGCCAGTTCTGTGGGAAAGATAAGGTGGAGAAGCTTGACTGAGGTCCACTTTAGAAGAGTTTTGAATTATGAACTATAGAATATTACATTATTTCCCATGGAAAATATGGAGCCCCCTTAAAAAAAAATCACCATCCATAGAGACTCTACTAAGAACCAGGCATAGGGCTTGGCCATTTCCATACATTTTCTAATTAAATCCTCACTACAGTTTTGTAATGAATTACCTTGAGATAGTTATAATCATCCCCTTTCTTCCAGGTGATGAAACTAAGGCACAGAGGAGGGAAGGGACTTGTCCGAGGTCACAAAGCTGGTTCTGGGGCAGAACCAGGATGAAAACTCTGGTTTTTGTACCTCCTAGTCCTTCCTCTCATGGCCAAGGGTCATTGACTCTCTATAGGCCAAGGACCTGACTCAGGAGAAGGCCTGAGCTGGAGGCTGGGCAGAGGGGACTGCAGCGTCTGTCTCATTAGGAGTGTAGTCACCACAGTTACAGTCATAAACCCAACTCACAGGGAAATTACTTGGGAACCATACAAATTAATGGAATTTTCTAGGATTCTTAGAAAGTTTTATTTAAGACTGTCAACATGGACATGGGGGTGGGTAGTCTCTGGACTCTCAGGGAGGGGGTTGAAGCTGGGTATGGCATGAAGCAAAGCAAAGGAGTGCCTTTTAGGTCACACCAAGGATGGGAGACCCACTCCCGCCCAGGAAGTCCAGCTTCGGTCTCTGGTCTCTGAGGCCCCTTTCTCTAGGCCCCTCAGCCCCACTAATTCTCTCCTGTCACTCCCCTCACCCCCACCCAGATAACAGCACAGGCTTCCTAGGCTGCTTTCCCAGCCACACCCAGAGGGATCTTTCTCCTCATGGCTAGCTCTGGACAGATCATACTCTTGCTTTACAAATTCACCTCTTCAAGGCTCAATTCCCTCACTTGTAAAATGAGACTACTAATACCCACCCAGAAGTGTCACTAGCTTGGCTCATGAAGGTGAGACATGACCATTGAGTCATCTGAGCAAGTCCTGGGCTGCCAGGTGGCCCTAGGACAGTGAGCCAGTGCTCTGGGTCCGAGAGCATTCATGGAGGCCTGAATTAGTGGCCGCTCTGGCAGTTGCCCAAGGCCTTTGTAGTTCTGAGCTCACCTCTGTCCCCCAGGGAAGGCCCAGCCTCCCCGCACACAAAGCAAAGCTTTTGATCATTCTGGAATCCTCTTCGTTCCTGTCAGTCATGATGAATCAATTGCAAGTCCCCGAAGGTGTTATTTTCTCTCACTTCTGGGACTTTGCACATGCTGCCCTCTGCCTAAAGTTCTCCTCTGCTCTGACTCATGCACTCATTCCCATTCTACCTTCAGGTTAAGAATTCAGCTTAGATGCCTCTTTCTTCAGGAAGCTTTCCTTGACTTCCAGTCTGGCTAGGTATTGCTGCTCTGTGTTCCCTGGGGCCCCACGTGCACCAGGGTGTGGGGGGGTCTTGGGGGGATGAATGGAAGGTGAGACACAAGAGGTAGGAGGTCATTGCCTCCATAATCCACACCTGCGACTACAGAAGGTGCTGCAAAGCAGCAGGAGCTGTGGGCTGAGTCTGGGGAGAGCCACTGTGGCGGCCACCTGGAAGTTTTCTTGAGTTCAGACTCTCCTGGGTGGGGGCCAGGTGTGGCGCTTTGTGATGCTGGCCCCAAGGGTGGTTCTGCTTACCTGATGGATGGGAGCAGGAGGCAGGAGCCTGTCCCCAGAGGATCTGAGCCACCAGCTGGCAGGGCTCAATGCAGCCCTGCCCAACCCTGCAAGCACTTACCTGCCAGGAGGGAGCAGGGCAGGCAACAAGGGGCAGGAAGTCTATGCCAGAACCTAGACCTAAGTCTTAGATTCAGCTCCGTACGGACTCATGTCCATAAGCTCAGTGTGTATGAATGCATGTGGTCTACATTTAAATGTGTGGCTATGAGTCTGCTGGTATCTGACTGTATGTCTGTGTGTATATGTGTCTCTGTGCACAAGTATGTCATATGTGGGGGTCCATGTGCGTGTGTATGCCTATAGGTGTGAATCAATGTGTCAGTACATGTGATCTATGTGTGAATTCACAAGTATGTGATGTATGCAGTTGTGTTCGCAAATTGTCTAATGATTATGCACTCTGGTTTCAGACTTTCGCCCACGGACGTTCAAATCTCAGCTCAGCCACTTCCTAGCTCCGTGACCTTGGGAAGTGAAGTGATTTTTCTGAGCTTTATTTTCCTCATCTGTAAAACAGGGGTGAAAATTAGAATGCCCATATTGGTTGATTTTTGCAAAGGGATTAGTAAAGCAGTGCATGTAAAATACTTAGCACCATACCTGGATTGTAGGAAACAGTTAATGAATACTGGCAATTATTTGTTTTATGTGTATTTATGGGTATATGGTTGCCTTTGGATTTATGTATCCATCTAAGCAGGTGTTTAGGGGCCAGTCTGTGGTTAAACACATAGTATTGTATGTTTATGTGTAAGCATGTATGTCAGCATGATGCTGTATGTATATTGCAGCTTAAAAAAAAACTTCCTATGATCCTCTGAGAGCTCAAGTGCCAAGGAAACCACTAGAAAAGAGATTTATGCTCCTATCACCCCTTAAAAGCTCCTTCCCTGACCCTAGAACTTTGAAAAGAGATGACTGTTCTTTCAAAAAGAATAAAAAATTGAGTCATCTGAAACTCAGACACACACGTTTTGAACCCCCAGACCTAGGTAACATATTTGTGGTACACGCGTGTGCCCACGCATATTAGTAGTACATCCCAGCCCACAGCCCAGGAGCCAGTGTAAGCAGAAAGAGTTTGTGGTCCCCTGAAAAAAAAAAAAAAAAACAAGACACAAGAAAAGTCATTTCAGGCTCCTGCCCATCTGTGATATGCCCGACCAGCACTACTTACCCAAAGCGCCTTTCTTGCAGAACTTCCTGAAATATGTTGAAATTGCAGAAGAATAGACCTCAGTGGATAATGCTTTTAAGGGAACAAAAGAATGTAAGAACAAACAGCCACTATCAGGCCGGGAGATAGCTCAATCACGTCAGGAACAATAAGTCAGTGGTAAAACTCCCAAGGCTGATTCAAAAGTAAAGATTGACCTGATGCACATTCTTGACCTATCTCTGCAGGATCTAAACCCCTTTGAGCACTCAGATACCTGACCTACTAAAGCCAGAGAATTGACCTGGACTCTGTCACCTTAAGATGACTTTTGTTCCAATTCCATGCTGAATTTTCTGTTCGAGGAGACACTGCTTTGGCAAATATCCGCAGTATTCTTTTTCACTTGTTGTAAGTGAAACCTTTCTTTTTCCTATTCCTTGGCTTGGTTGTGTATTTTGGCTCAACACCCACCAAGAGAACCCAGTTTCAGGTAACACCAACACAAGGCAGACAACAACTAATACTTCTTGACCAGTGACCCACCTTGAACTTGGAAATGAGTAGAAGTCTCTGCAAGCCATAAAAATCCTGAGCATGACAGCTAGAGAGAGGCAGGCCTTGAGTTCTGTCTCTAACTCAGGGCTATTGTTACTGTGCGTATCTTACAGCAAAGAATACAAACCTGGAGCCAGACAGATGTGGGTTCAGACCCCTGCTCCCCCAATAGTCCCCAGACAGGATTGCACTGAGTCCCTTGCCTGGGCCTTCCCCTAACCCCAGTTAGGGGATAGTTAGGGGCTGCAATTAGAAAAGACTCAAGCCTAGTGCTACCTCAGAGAGCCCTGCATCCCAAACAGGACACTCCAGTGGGTGTGACATAGCCAGGGAGTTGTGGGAGATAACTGGGGGCTCAGGAAGGGTAGGATCCAGCCAGCCCAGGGAACGGGCCAACTTTGCTACCAAAAAGGCAGACTAGGGAGATGGATAATAAAATTGAGAGTAAGTGCTTAGCAAATGGACAAAATAGTTTTCTGTGTGTTAAGTCTAATAGTTTTTCAAAATAGGTCTTGAGGGGCTCCTGGGTGGCTCAGTCGGTAAGTGTCCAACTTCGGCTCAGGTCATGATCTCGTGGTTCATGGGTTCGAGCCCTGCATCGGGCTCTGTGCTGACAGCTTGGAGCTTGGAGTCTGGAGCCTGCTTCGGATTCTGTGTCTCCCTCTCTCTCTGCCCCTCCCCTGCTCATGTTCTCTCTCTCTCTCTCTCTCTCTCTCTCTCTCAAAAATAATAAATGAAATAAAATAAAATAGAATAGAAAAAAATAAAATAAAATAAAATAAAAATAGGTCTTGCATTTGCACACCAATGTTCATAATGGAATTATTCACAACAGCCAAAAGGTGGAGCCAACCCAAACATCCATCGACGGATGAATGGACAAAATGTGGTATAACAATGAAATATTATTCAACCTTAAAAAGGAAAGAAATTCTGTCATCTGCTACAACATGGATGAACCTTGAGGACATTGTGCTGAGTGAAATAAGCCAGTCACAAGAGACAAATACTGTATGATTCCACTTACGTGAGGCACCTAGAATAGTCAAATTCATAGACACAGAAGCACCATGATGGCTGCCAAGGACTGAGGGAGAGGGAAACGGGAGTTGTAATTCATGGGTACAAAGATTCAGTTTTGCAAGATGAAAAACGTTCTGGAGATGCAAGGTGGTGATGGTTGTACAACATGACTGTACATTGTGAATCAACTTAATGCTACTCAATTTTACACTCGAAAAGGGTTAAAATGGTAAATTTTGCATTGTGCCAATTTTAGCACAGTAAGAAAAATGGAGTTGGAGTTTGCATTTTTTTAAGAGTTGGATCTATTGGAGCTAATGTACACACAGTGAAATTCACCCTTTCGACTGTATAGTTCTGTGAGTTTTGGCAAATATGTATAGTCGTGTTACTTCCACCGCAATCAAGATACGGAACATTTCCTTCATCCCCAAAAGTTCCTTCATGCTCCTTTGTCATCAGTGCTCACTCCCGCCCCCCTGCAATAACCCAGCTCTTGCAACCAGTTACCTGTTTTCTGTGTTTATCGTTTGTTTCTTCCAGAATGTCATATAGACCAGCTCATGCAGAATGCAACCTTCTTTCATTTCGCGTAATGTCTCTGAAATTCATCTATGTTGTGAGAATCAGTAGTTCTTTCCATTTGTTACCGAGTGGTAGTCCAATGTATAGATGTATCACAGTTTATTTATCCAGTCACCAGTGAGGGGCATTTCAGTTGTTTCCAGTTGGGCGTGATCGTGATAAAACCACTGTACATGTTCTTGTACAGGATTTGTGTGGGCATATGTTTTCATTTCTCTTAGGTATGTGCCTAGGAGTGGGGAT
Source organism: Prionailurus bengalensis (assembly GCF_016509475.1). Classification (NCBI taxonomy): domain Eukaryota; kingdom Metazoa; phylum Chordata; class Mammalia; order Carnivora; family Felidae; genus Prionailurus; species Prionailurus bengalensis. Next base: position 83,406,766 of record NC_057359.1, read on the forward strand.
TGCTGAGTCACATGGTAAGTGAATATTTAACTTTACAAGAAACTGTTATTTTCCAAGGTGGTTTTTCCTTACTTTGTTTTCCAATTCCCCCCCTAATTTTATTGTGTTTTACAACAGCACTTCTTCATGATGGGCTGAAACGGAAAAACCCCAACTTGATCCCATCCCACAGTTAGTTTGAGGAGTTTTCCTCTGGGAGGAGTCAGTAGGAAGTACTTGGGGTAAAGGCTTTTTGGCAGAGAGAACAACATGTGCTAAGGCCTGGGGAGAACTGGGAGCCCAGGGTGAGGGAGGGGGGCAGCTAGTGAGCCAAGAGGCTGGTATGGGGTCAGGGACCAGACAGTGTACGAGGAGGCTGAGATGGCACTTCATCTGGAGGGACAAATGGGAGTCATTGAAGGATCTTAAGCAGGAGAGGAAAACGATTTGATTTACATTTCAAAAAATTTCCTCTGGCTGAAGAGTAGCAGCTCCCTGGAGGCAGGGAGCTCCTGGGCCGGCATCCAGGCCGTGAGGAAACCAGGACTCGGACTGGGGGTGGCATTGGTGGGGCTCAGAAGGCAAAATGGATAGGATTTGGGGGTGGGCCAGATGTGAGTGGGGAGTAAGGCTTTGAGAGGAGTGAGGGGCTCCACTTTCCCTGACTTAGGCCAGATGCCCCTGTACAGGGAGTCAATGGTGGGCTGGGGGGAGCTTGTTGGGGGTGGAGTCAGGCAGGAGTCTGGACACGACCAAGCTCTGTGGCTATAGGGCCTGCCTCCAGGAGTGCCCCCCACCCCTGCCCTTTCTGGACCTGATTCAGCTGTCACTCAGGCAGGCCAGGCCTTGAAAGGCCCCCAAAGAGCTGGTGATTTGTGCAGGCCTGGCTGGCCCATTGTCCTGCTGGGATTCGGTCTTTGCCAAGAGTAACAAAGAGCTCAGCAAAGAGCTGGCTCTGGGCTTGGAGGGAGGGGTAGGGAAGGGGGGGGCAAAGGGGGAGGGGCTTGCCTCTGGCCTAGGCCAGGCCCAGAGTGTTGCTTTCAGCCTTCCTTACAGGCCAGTGTGGGTCTGTGCCTGTTTGAGCTTGTGTACACAGAGCTCTAAACTGCATGCAGGCAGACGTACACGTGTGAACATGTGTGCATTGTGTATCTTTCTGTGTGTGTGTGTGTGTGTGTGTGTATACCCTAGTGTCCTGAGTGTGGGCATCACCACACATGCACAGATGTTAGACATACTCTGTCCCCCTCAGACTTGCTCTCTACCCTGTGTCATGCCCCCCAAGACCCCGACCCTGGGAACACATCAATCAGACACTTGTCTGGCTTCTAGTTGGGTTTGGTCAATGGGAAACCTGGCCAACAGATTGCAGGGCAGGGGGCTGGACAGGTTGGCTCCTTCCCCATCAGGCTGTGGCTCAGTAGTGGCTGTGATCTGATGGTCTAACTACCACAATTTCTATTGGGCAGTCCACTGCAAGGCGACAGCTCTCCCTAACTCCCACATGGCTCCTTCCCCTGACCCTCCAGGCTTAGGCTTGGCAATCTGGCTCCTTGCTATTGCCAGCGCCCAGGTGCATCACTATTGCTTCTAGTTTCCCTTTACCCTACCCTCACCTTTGTGAATGGCCCCTTTATTAAATTCTGTTCACCTTATTTGAGTGTTCCAACTATTTCTTGCTGGAATTCTGAGACAGCAGATGCATACATTTGGATATGCATACATTGGATACATACTGCATCTTTTAGTAGAAATGTACGTGGAAGGACCTGTGGACACGTTTCTATATATTTGTGCACACATGTACATGTGCTTTGTATATGTGAGCATGCTTATATGTGCACGTGTTACCTTGTATCAATAGGGCCACATAACATGTATGTCCATGAGCGTACACACACACACGCATGCATTTTTTATTGAATTTCTGCTGTCCCTCCCTGGGTGTGTATTTCAGCTGTGTTCGCTGTTCTTGGGTGACACCGATTGTGAGTGGCTATGAGTGTGTGCTGGCAGAGGCACAACAGGGAGGAAGCTTGATGGTGTCAGGTGCAGTCTCCTCCTACAGCCTCCCAGGCAGCGAGGATCCAGAGTTGCCCCTCCCAGACTCCCCCTGGGGCCTCTTAAAAAGCTTGGCCCTTCCAGAGAGACCTGCTCCTGGGAGTTCAGCTTGTTTTGTTCAACAAACACCACTGGGGGGCCCTCACTGCCTCCATCATCATCCTCTGGGATGCCCCCCTTTTTAGTGCCAGGCTAGGGGGAGGTAACCTCTTTTGGCTGCAGTCTCAGGACCTCAAATGGCAGCATCAGACAATGTTCAGAGAGCAAGATCCAGCCTTACTGACAGGGTTAATGCCTTTATTTCATAAAGGGCTTGTGGAAGAAAAACAGGAAGCCCAGAAGTTATAAAGCAAATGATAAAGAGATCCAACTCTATAAAAATATTTTTTTGTGCAGTGAAAGGAATCAAGGAAATTTAAAGGATAAACAAATTGACTGGAAATAAGTCTCTAAAATTTATATTATAGACAAAGAGTAATATCTATAACATATAAAGAGTTGCTGTAAACAAATAAGAAAAGAGCAGCAATCCAATAGTACAATGGGCTAGATACATGGTCAAGTATTTCAGAAAGAAATATCACAAATGGCCAGTAAATGATGAAGAAAGCTTAAGCTCACTAACAGCAATTAAAACTAAAATGTGTGAGGAAACCACTTTTTGCCCAACAGATTTACTAAACTAAGAAGCTTGATGATATTCAGTGATGGAGTGGGTGTGGAGAAGTGAGCACACTCAAATGTCTATCAAAATATAAAATATGTATATTCTAAATCCCAGCAATTCCACTTGTAAAAATCCATCCTACAAAACTACTAGCACATGCAGGCAAAGATATATTTGTAAGGTTATTCCCTACAGCATTGCAGTAATACAGAAATATTTAGAAACAACTTAAATGTCCTTCAGAAGAATTATGGTTGAATAAACTGTGGTGTATCTATACTCTGGAACAGGAGAGCACTGTTTTTTTTTTTTTTTTTTTTTTTTAAATTTTTTTTTTTTAACGTTTATTTATTTTTGGGACAGAGAGAGACACAGAGCATGAATGGGGGAGGGGCAGAGAGAGAGGGAGACACAGAATTGGAAACAGCCTCCAGGCTCTGAGCCATCAGCCCAGAGCCTGACGCGGGGCTCGAACTCACGGACCGCAAGATCGTGACCTGGCTGAAGCCGGACGCTTAACCGACTGCGCCACCCAGGCGCCCCGAGATCACTGTTTTTTTAAAAAATGTAGATCTGGGGAAGCTGGGTGGCTCAGTTGAGCGTCTAACTCTTGGTTTTGGCTCAGGTCATGATCTCACAGTTTGTGGGACCGAGTCCTGCATGGAGCTGTGCATGGAGCCTGTTTGGGATGCGTCCTCTATCTCCCTCTCTCTCTGCCCCTCCCCTGCTCTCCCTCATGCTCTCTTTAAATAAATAAATAAATAAACTTTAAAAATGTAAAAAATAAATTAAAAATAAATTTAAAAACAGATCTGTACTACTAACATAGAATCTATAATATGCTTTCTAATGTAAAAAGTACATTTTTAAACAGTATGTATTAGATAATCCTACTTGTGTTTCTGAACCATTCTGTGTGCAAACTGACTTAATGGTTTTAAAAATGATCAATGTAATTTTTAAAAATTTTCTGATCTTGGCAATGGTTCATTAGGGAACATCCATCTGCCTTGGGGGAATTAGGAATGTTCCAGAAGAAATAAGAGAAAGACAAATTTCAGCTTTGGACATTCAAAAATAGGATTTTGTGGCCACACAATAGTCAACTTCTTGTTGGTCCTATTTATCAATTAAATATATAACCATATGGATAGAGCCAGGAGAAGGGATGTGACATTGAGGAAAGCCTGCCCCAGAGATAAAAGTGGGAGAGAAAGAAAGGCAGAGAAGGCAGAGACACAGTGAGAGATGAGGGCCCTAGTTCCTACCTTTTGGGACCTGGGCTTGGAGGAGGGTTATCAGTCAGTTAGTTAAGGGTGTTAGTCAAAGGATGTTATCACTAACAACAAAGAGGCTATGGCCTCCATTCCCCACTTGCTGCACAAAGAAGAGATTACCTAAGGATGCTGCTACAGAACTTGAGCTGTGATAGCCAGCCTCCAAGATGACGTTTCACCTTCCTGGGCAGTGCCTGTTGGGAGACAATTCACCTGGAGCTAGATATGGACTGAATTGTGTGCCTCCAAAATTTTTATGTAAGAGTCCCAACCCCCAATGTGACTATATTTGGAAATAGGGCTCTTGGGAGTTAATTTAGCCCTAATCCCTTAGACTGATGGCCTCGTAAGAGATCTCTCTGTCTCTTTGCTATGTGAGGACACAGTGAGAAGGTGGCCATCTGCAAGCCAATGGGAGAACTCTCACCAGGAACCAAATTGACCAGTGCCTTAATCTTGGACTTTCCAGTCTCTGAAACTGAGAAATCAAGTTCTGCTGTTTAAGCCCCCTAATGTGGTATTATGTGACAGCAGCCCCAGTTGACTAAGACAGAGCTCTCACATTTGGCATGACTTGTGAGCCAGGCACTGACTATCCTCTGTTCTGGGCTCTCTTGTCATGGACGTTTGTGTGGCAAACCCCCTAGAAGACATAGTGCCCCCATCTGGGGCAAAGAGCAAGCGTGCTACTGCCTGTGATAGAAGATTTGGGTCCCCTAAGCTCAGATTTGCTCCTGTAACACAACCCACTGTGTGTACAGGTGATTTCTAGCCCCCTTCATACTGATCTGTGGGAATCAGGGTTCCTCTGTTATAATCCTGACTACGGCTATTGTTGTGAGTATCAAACTTCTAGTCTGTTTCACGTCCTCTGCCAGCACCCAAGAAGCAGAGGCAGGCTAACTTATTAGCATGCAATTAGGGTAAAATTTCAAACTCTGCACAGTCCTTGACAGTCCTTCCTTTGCAGCCAGTAGAATACCATGGAAGTGCTGCTATGTTACTTCAAGACCAAGTCATAAAAGACAAGATAGCTTCTGCCTGGTTCTCTTGGGGTGTTCACTCTTGGGTCTCAGTACCCATGCTGTGAGGAGGTTCCAGATGCCTTGAGGAGAGGCCCACATGGAGAGGAATTGATAAGTCTTGCCAGTTTGTCAGACACGTGAGTCAACCAACTTGCAAGTAGACGCTCCAGTCCCAGTCCAACCTTCAGATGAGTGCAGCCCCTCAACATCTTATTGAAAACTCAAGATCAATAAGCAAGACTGCCCAGCCCAGCCCAGCCCCAGATTCCTGACTTAAGAGAAACTGTGAGAGATATCAAATTATTACTGTTGTTGTAAGCCATTGCAGTTGGGGACGATTTTTGTATGGAATAGATAACTAATACATAGGACACGGGTCTCATTCCCCCCTGTGCCACGTTATCCAGCAAAGGGAAACTCAGGGCTTTCCTGAGCTCCCATGCAGTGTGGAAGTTGATGTCAAAGCCAGCAGACCTGCCACAGGGCCTTAGAGCCTCAGTTTCCCCATCTATAAAACAGAGGATGCTAGTAATACCCCTTTCTAGGATTGTGGCAAACATCCAATGAGATAATCCACATAAAGCACTCAGCACAATGCCTGACATCAATGTTCACTTTTATGTATAATAAACTCTATCACATGCATGTATTGCTGTTGTTTAATTATTTTGAGAGATTAAAAATTCAGAGAGGTCAAAAGAATAGTGTAATAATCACTCTTAATCACACCAACCAGATTAACAACAAATTACTTTTTTTTGTCACATCTGCTTCAATTCTTTTTATATGCAGTAATATATGTACGTATTGTCCCCTTGGGAAGTAACCCAAACATTACAGGTGAAGCTGAGAACCTCCCGGCCCGTCCCCACGTCCCACTGCTGCCTCCTTTCCCTGGACAAGCCTCGGTAGGAGTGTGGTATACTTACTTCTGGTCCAGCTTTTCTCCCAACAGTGAGTGATGGATGGCCACATCTGTGGGACCCCCGAGAGTCAAGCACAGATGCAGAGAGATGCCAGGGGAGCAAGGCAACAGGAAGTGAGCAGAACAGAACAGGAGCCATGGGCAAGAGAAACCCTAAGAAGGAGGCCCCATGAGCTGCCCAGAGAGACAGGGAATTAGAAGCTGGGTCAAGCTTGTGACAGACTATGGGGGCTGCTGTGGCTTCCTGACCTTTGGTTAGTCACTATCACCTGCACAGTCACAGGGCCACTTGCTATGTCACCTGCGCAGCTAGCCCCACCTCCCAATGTCACCAATAGTCACACGCAGTGTCACCTGCACGTAGTGAAGCTCACTATGAACAGCCATCACTCACTCATGGTGTCACCCGCACACAGCCACACGGTGTCTCCAGCTCAGTTGCACACAATCCCACAGAGTCCTACAACGAGCCTCACACAGTGATCTGTTGTCCCTTACTCTATCAGTGGTGCTGGAGATATGACATCACACGCTATGTCACATGGCATGGGCAGACCCCTCCCCCCACAGAGCCCTGCCCACAGGTGTCACTGCACATTGTGTGCTGTTGGGGCCTAGGTTGTCTGACTCAGCGTCCTGGGCCCCGGCCCTGCCCCTGCCAGCCGGACCACCATTCGCCGTCCATCTCCAGGAGCTGGGGAGGCGGGGGCACTGCAGAAGCAGAGCAAATCCAGAGCAAAGGCTTTGTTCTTTGTGGGCAGGTCATTAAGGGGAGCCAGAGCCCTCTGCCAGCCCCTCCCCCCCAACAAAGGAACAAAACAGCAGCTATTTTTAGCTTCGTGTCAAATTCTCCCTCAGACCCTGGGGTGGGGAGTCCCGTGAGAGAGGCATCTGTGAGGGCTCTAATGAGCAGCAGCAGACCCTCCAGGCAGCTGGCCCCCATCTCCGCCAGGGGAGGAGTGAGCCCCGGATGCTCCTCAGACAAAGAGAAGGCCGAGACAATGAGAACAACGCCCAGCCTCCCGGACGCCTGCTTCCCTGGAGCACCCCCCACTCTGGAAGGAGGTCCCACTGGGCACAGGGCGTGAGCGTCAGGACACTCCCTCCCTTGCTGAACCCACTGGCACCTCACAGACCCCATGTCCCAAAGGAGGCTACCTGGGATGAGAGGCTTGCCCGGGATGGGCTCTTCCTGCCACACAAACCTCAGGGTGATGGGAAGCTTTGGAATCATCTACACCTAAGAATGAATCCCAGCTCTGCCCGCTACAGCTATGTGGGCCTCTCAGGCCTCAGTTTCCTTGCCTGTAAAATGGGGACGATAATTCTCACCTCCCAGGACTACTGTGAAGAGTCCAGAGATAAGAACTGGGTCCATAGTAGGTCCTCAGCCAGTCTAGGAGCCCTGGACTGTGTGAGCTCCAAGCAAAGCAAGGGCCTTGTCTTGTTCAACACTAAGCAGGAGAGCTCAATACACTGCTTGGCACACAGTAGGTGCTCACTAAACTTTGTTGAAAAGACTAAGGGTCTTTACCAGACTTCCACCCTATAGGCTTGCCCCCACTTGAGTCACGTCTTTCCAAGCCCCGATCCCAGTGTCCCCTCAAAAAGAAATTTGCCCTGCTAAGACCAAGCCAGCGGTCAGGGGGGTGAGTCAGCCTCCTGGGCCTGGAGCCCTGTGCTGCAGTGACAGAGGCTGGCCACCAGGGGGCGCAGTCTCTTAAGGTTTCAGCGCCGGTCCCGAATCCTTCCCACCACTCAGGGCCTGCAAGGCTGGAACCCGCACCACCCACCAGGTGGGGTACCTGTCAACCCCCTCAGCTGGAGACTGGGGCCATTCTCCTAAAACACTGGAGGAGCAGCATTCCAACCAAGCCTGTCATCTCACAGTGGTTAGAAGGAAGCGCTTCTTCAGGTCTGCCTCCTCCCGTTTGCCAGTGTCCTGTCCTCACAGACTATGGTGGCCCATTGCTCCCCAGTGCTTGCCCCACCAGACCTCAGGATTCCGTGTTCTATCACCCTCGCCTCCCCAGCCAAAGAAGCCCAGGCCATCAGAGCCAGAAGGTCTTCGAATTGATGTGTTTCCCATCCCATTTTACAGATGAGAAAGCTGAGGTCCACAGAACAGAATCATTGTCTCAAGGGTACACTGTGGGGACGTAGCTGGACCAAGACCAAAACGTAGGTCTTCTTTTTTGACTTGTGCTACCTCACACATGCATTGTTTTCCTATTGTTTTAGGGGAAGGGAACAAAGGAGAAGGAAGATGATCTTTGAGGCCTTCTTATTCTGTTCTGGATCTTTGGCCTTACTCTATACCTGCATTATTCCATCGACCCCTACACCAATCCCTTAAATAAAAAGTTCTTATTTGTATTTATGGATAAGGAAAGTGAGACCTGGTGAGGTTGCCTGGGTTTCACAGCTATAAGCAATGGTAGCAGGGGTATTTGTCCCAGGACTGATTCCCGAACCCACATTCTTTCTGTTGCGTTAGGTTGAACTATATAAACTTGCCATTCCCATAGGTCAAAGTTTTACAAATATCTGGTATGCTTAAGTTTAATGCTATGACAAGGGGACTCCCTTATCCTGAAGGAAGGAGTCATTAATTGGAACATTCTGGTGGCGGGGTGAGAGGGGGAATCTCTTTGGGAGCAAAGCCTCCTGAGGAGATGACTGTAGAGATTGTCCCCTCCAACCCCAAAGCCCACATCAGGATTGTGGCCAGATGGCGCAAGAGGCCCAAGTTCAATGACCTCTGGCCACAGAGGGATCGTGTACCTTGGGTAGGAGATTTGGGGGAGGCTCTTGAGGGGGCATGAGGCTTCTCTGGCTACATCAGGGGGCCCCTCGGAAGAGAGGTATAAATTTAGAATGTCACAGAATGCCACAGAATATCACGGCTAGAATGCCATAGAGTGCTGTTGAATGTCAAGGAATGTCGTAAAATGCTCTGGAATGTCAATGTCACAGGATATCGTGAATTCTTGTAAATGTCACAGATTGTTGTAAATGTCAAGACATGTCATAGAATGCTGTAGATGGTTGTAAATGTCATCAGATGTCAAGGACCAACCTTCCATGTCATCCGAGAAGGCTGTAGATGGCTGTAATGTCACGGAATGACTTAGAACGTCATCCTAGACCGTGTGGTTGGCTATTATAGAAATGTCAGCATCACAGAATGTCATGGAAAGTTTGAGCCGGCTGGAAGGGACTCTGGGAATTGTCCAGGTTCAGCTGCTCATTTTGCAGATAGGAAAACTGAGGCCGAGAGAGGGGAAGGGCCTTGTCTGATAGAGCTGACAGGCGTTGGCAAATGTAGATTCGACAGCCGGGTCTCTGGACTCCCAGCCCAAGCAGCCTTCCTTGGCTGAGGCTCGTGGGGACCAATTAACCCTGTGATGGAAACAGTGGTGCCCAGTGGGTATTTAGTAAAACTCTCGATTCTGGCTGGCACTAGCCCTAAGTCAGGATGGGGAATTAACTCCATGCGTGGGGCTTTCTGGGCTGGAAAACGAAATAATGAGTTCTTTGCGCTAAAATCAACAACATCCTTGCTCTGCAGCAGAAAGATGCAGAGCATCTTTTTGGGGGAGCCCTCAGAGGCCTCTCCCAGACCCTGTGCCAGGATGGGGCCTCCAGGCTGTCCCAGGGGCCATTCCTTGCACAGCCAGGGACTCAGAGGTGTCCAATCTCACAGACAATTCTTGGCAGAGACTCTGGGGCCTAGGAGGCTGGATGTGGGTCTGAGAGGCAGGGCAGCAAGAGGGGAGGCTTGGAAGGAGAACATCTGATGTCACACTGGGTCTTTACAGCCAGATGTCAGGGAGGGAAGATGCCGCTTTAGCTAAAGTGATCGCAGTGAGTGGGATGGAAGTTAGCGGTAAGAATCCAGAGTCCTTCTGCTCTCTTGGCAGATTCACGGAGGTGGGAGCAAGATGGCAACATGAACGTGTCTTCAGGAGGTGGTCGTCTCTGGCTTCTACATCCAACAGGAGACCCTACCCATAATATGCTCTCTTCTTCCCTCCTTTTGTCCCCAAGCCTCTCCCTTCCTCTCTCCCCCACACTTTTCTTCCCTCATGTAGATTCCCAGAACCAGCCCTCCCCTCCTGTCTCCTGACGCTGTGAACCACCCAATAGGTTCTCTGACCCACACAAAGGGACAGAGCCCTGGAGCTCCCCACCCTGCAAGGGGAAGTGAAACAGGGAGAATTCCAGGGCTCTGCTCACATCCTCACTGATGCAGAATCCCCTTCTCCTGGCTGCTGGTCTAGAGACCTTTCTGGGCGCAGAGCCCAGAGCCAACCCAGACTGTCCCCAGCCCCGAGGGGAGACTTGGCAGAGGTACTGAGCCAGCTTGCCAGGGAAGGTCCCTCCGGCAGGCCTCGGAGCTGGTGCAGGCTGACCACAGCCACCATCCCAGCTGAACAGGGGAAAACTTTGCCCCTCTAGGCTGGGCTGACAGTGACTCAGAACATTAGGCACCCGCCCTCTTAGCAAAGCCTTCCCTTCTCTCTGAGAGTTTGCTCCCTGCAGCTGTAAAAATAACAAGGTCCCAGCAGAGCCTGGTGGCAGAGCTGAGTTCAGGAAAGGGCACAACGAAAGAAATGTGCAGGGGGGAAGGGGGGTGGAGGGTCTCAGGCAGGGGCAGGCCCCAGTACTGGGGGGCCTGGGAGGAGTTCAGGGCCTTGGAGGACCACAGGGGGAGCAGTGGGGTTAGCCTCACTCTTGTCCATATTGATGAAGCTTTTCTAGTAGAGGATGCACACGTGGGTTGCTGGAGACTATACTGTGTGTGGACACGTGTGCCCGGGTGTTGTGCTCGCCCCTGTGGACGCGTGCACCACTTGGCATCCACAGGTTATTCTGCATGTTGGAGTGTATAGATGTGTGTGAATCTAGATTTGTTTCTGTGTGGATGGATGTGATTCTGCGTGTATATGTGTGTGTATCTTAATATGAATACAGTGGTCTCAGCATTGGCTGAAAGAAGATTTAGTTTAAAAGACAGGAGAGCTGGGGTTCCTGGGTGGCTCAGTTGGTTAAGCATCTGACTCTTGATTCAGCTCAGGTCATGATCTTATGGTCGGTCATGTGAAGCCTGTTTAAGATTCTCTCTCTTACCCCTCCCCCTGCCTCTCTGTCTGTCTCTCTCTCTAAAAAAAAAAAAAAAAAAAAAAAGAGAGAGAGAGAAAGAGAGAGAGTAGTGTTTAAGAGCTGTACCCTGACTGCTTCAGATTCTGTGTCTCCCTCTCTCTCTGCCCCTCCTCCTCTCTCTCTCTCTCTCAAAAATAAATAAACATTAAAAACAAACAAACGAACAAAAGAGCCATACCCTGGACTCAGGAAGATCTGGGTTCAAATCCTGCCTGTGACACCTTAAGCAGGTGATTTCGTTTCTTTCAGTTTTTCCATCTGTACAATGGGGACTATATTAGTCTCCACCTTCCCAGGGTTATCGTGCAGTTCTAGTGAGACAGGGAATACAAAAGGGCTTTGTAAACTATAAAAGGCAGACAAGTCATGGGAAAAGACAGGTGTCACAGGATTGCTGCAAGACCTGAGGATAAATATGGTAATGATATGCAAATTGTGCACAAGACCAGTGTCAGGAATAAAAGACTAACAGAAAGTGCCCGGTTCCCTGTGTACGTGGTGGGGATGATATTTATCAATGTGCCAAGGTCAGGTACATTCCCTACCCCTGCCCTGTTCTCCAACCATCATTTGCCAACCTGGTTCCCCGGTTCTGAAGAATCGGAAGAATGGGCATAGGGGATAGGAGCAGAAAGAAGGAAGGAGACAGGTGAGAGGTTAAGACAATCTACGTGATAAAGAAGGAAGGAGAGAAAAACAGAGACCTAAGGGGGATCTTGGGGATTTGGTGTGTGAAAAGCAGTGGAGCAGGTGCTAGTGGGGGCGGGGAAGAGGGAAGGACAGGCAGGAAGTGCTGCTGTGAGTTCTAGTCTGGATTCCTTCATTGTTCTTGACATTCAGGTGAGGGCTGGAATTCTTTTTAATTCCCTATTTGGTGGCTGTGGTTTATGTCTTTGCATCTGATTCTGTGCTGAGACTGGACATTCGGGGCCACTGCCTATAGTCTGATCAGATGTGTCCAAGGGAGCTGGTCCACCACTGGACGGGAGAGCAGTCTGGAGGAGAAGTCCTTGTGAGCTGGGCAGAGCCCTCCAAAAGGCATCTTCCAACAAGGGGCACTCCTGACCCTGGGTGCCAGGGCTTCCTCCCACAGCAGGTGCTTCTCTGTCCTCCAGGGAGGCAGATAGAAAGGCTAAAGAGGATCTCAGGACCCAGGAGGAGGGCCACTTGGCATTCCCAACCTCAAGCTGGGTGTGGCTCGTCTGCATATGGTCTCTGCCTCGAAGAGCGAAGAGCGTATATTCTAGTAAAGGAGACAGATGCCATAACTCCACCTTGCATTGTAAGAGTAAGGATAAAGGATAAAGGCGTTGCAAGGCAAGGGTGGAGGGGAGAGTGTTGGCTAATTCACCTTGGCAGAGAAGGGGAGCCACAGAGGTGGTGAAATTGAACTTGAGTCTTAAGGTCTGAGCTGGAGAGTGCCAAGTGGACATGGTGGGGAATTGTGTCCTAGGAGGCAGGGACTGCACGTGCAGAGGAGAGGGTGTGTGAGGAGCCTGATAGGTAAAGAAAAAGGCCAGGGAATGGAGTGTGGGATGTGAGAGGGAGAACCCAGGGCAGGAGGGGCAGAGGAGGAGATTTGCCAGGGACAGAACATCAGAGGCATTATCAGGGAGGCCTTGAATTCTGGGGGAAAGAGAGAGGATTTGTCTTGCAGCAAGGAGGAGACTTGGGGGAAATGTAGAATGTTTTAACCAGGGAATAATGGGATCAAGATGGCTTTTATTTTTTTAAGAATTGATTTTTTTTTTTTAGAAAGACTACTCTGCCTGCTGGGTGGTGGGTGGGACTCAGCAGGGGAGGTGGGAAGCAGGACGCACCATCAGCAACGAGATAGTAGGTACCGTCCATTGAGCCTTACGTGCATGGCTTCCTCCTACCTTCTCCACAACCCGAGGTAAGATCAGCGTCTCCATTTTACAGATGGAAAAACTGGGACTCAAGAGATGAAGTGAATTTCCTAAGGCTACACAGCTTGCAAGCTCCTAGGAGCTTGGGAAAAACCCAACTGACCTGGAAGATTCTAGGCAAGAAACTGGGAGATTCCAGTTCAGACCTAACAGATACCAGAGCCCTCACTCTCAGTCTCCAAGCCTGGATCCAGGCTGCCTGGATTTGAATCCCATCCTTACTGCAGCATGTGACATCTGACATAATGTGGCAACCGACATAACAGGTCTGGGCCTCAGTGTCCTCATATGTAAAGTGGGGTTAATAATAGCATCACCTCGTAGGGTTGTGAGAACAAAGTGCTTGGCAAGGTGCCTGCAGGCAGGGCACTGTCACTATGTCATAGTGTCCTGGGGGAGCACATGCCTTCCATCATGGAGTCACAGCAGTTAACCATCAACCCAGCAAAGAGGCCTGGATGTGGAAAGTAGCTCAGGGGTGGAGAGAAATGGGGAACTCGAGAGATGTAGGGGGGTGGAATGGGTGAGATCATGGAGAGGGAAAGGATGGGAAAGGAAGAGTCAAAGATATATCCTCACTCTGTCCTGGTGGGGGTGGGGCCTGGGAGGGCGGCAGTTCTGCCCACTTATTTGGGGGACCTGCAGGCTGAGCAGGTTTGGGGAGGATGATGAGTCTGTGGCTCCTGTGAGCCTCCCCTATCCCCAGCCTCCAGTCCCCACCTGTCCTGCAGCATGGGAGGAGACCCATGGGCTTCCTCCCACCTTTGACTCTCACCAGATAAAGTCCCACTCCGAGCTGAGCCTCCAGGGAGAGGTTCATGTCCCTGACAGAGTCTAGGGACCTGGCCAGGTCTCACCAGAGGCTGTTGCCTCCACGGGATCCCAGGTTCTTGCTCCAGTCTCAGAGACTCTTCCAGGTCCCTACTGGACTCCTGGAAGAAATCCGTATTGAGTGCACCTATAACCCCTGACGGAAAAATACTTTACTTGTGTTTGCAGGTGTGAGGTGGAGGGGGCACACAGCTTCCATGCTCTAGGTGTGCCATCCTCTTGACACCTTGGAGGTCCTGTCACTGGAGACATGAAGAGTGAAGAAGCCAGTGCCAGAGGGTGAGGCCCTGAGTGTTCCATGAACATGGGCCACTATGAAGTGCCGGGGAGTGAGGATGTGCCTGCCAGAACCACACAGCTGAGATGAGGGCAGGAGGACAGGGCTGGTTGGGACTTGGGGACAGGTGGCACGGGCTTGGCATGGTGACTGCCTGTGCTTTATTCTTTTTTTTCCCCCTAAAATAAAATTGGCCTTAAAGAAATAAAAGTAATAGTTATTTAAATGATTCAATGCAAACAAAAAGATTCACTGTGTAAGAGTCAGATAATACAGAAAGGTAAAAGGAAACACAGGTCAGAAAAAGCCCACCTTTTTATTATAAAAATAAAACATAGAGACAGAAGCCACAGTAAGATGAATGTATAGCTTAATGAATTATGATCAACACCATTGTGACCACCACCTGGTTCAAGACAGAGGACTTGGCCAGCCTCCCTAATGCCTCCCTGTGCCCTGCTGGGCCACAACTGTTCCTTGCACCCCAAAATAACCACTGTCCTTATTTTATGTCAATCACTCCTTTGCATTTCTCTGTGGTTTTGTCACCCAAGTGGAAATACTTAGACACTGTAGTTAAGTTGGCCTTTTAAAAAAAAATTGATATGTCATTGAAGTTCTTTTCACCTACAGGTTTGCCTCCTCCCTGTCCTTCTCTTTAAAATCTGACTGTTAAGAAACGCTGGCTGTTTGGCCTATAGAGTTTCCCACAGTCTGGGTTTTGTCCAGTGAAATTCAATTTGTCCCTTGTCTTCTGCAATTCATGCAAATTGGCTTTATTTTTAATGGTTGCATCGTAATTTGTAACCAGTGCCTTCTGCTTGCCCAGCATATCTTTTTGAATTGCTGTAATTAGCCACGCTACGAGGAACATCCTTGCACACACTCCCTTGCCTGCTTGTGGATACCTTGCTCTGATAGGGCATGGTTGGGACACCGGTCTCACCTTTGGGCCAGGCCGTCCAGCCCTTGAGGGCTGTATCAGCAGCCTCAGCCTGTCAAACTACTGCCTGGAGCTACATGTCTTCGCACTCTGCATCCCACTCCCTGTCTGAGTTTGATTCACTGGGTGCCACCTGGAGACCCTCTCCATGTGGTCCAGCTTCTAGCCCTTCCACCGCCATATTGCTGAGGTCCCAGCCACTTTGGGAATGGGCCACCCAAAATATAACAAGTGTATTTTTCTTAGTATGTGGTTGAAGTATTTACATATTGAAAAAAAATGCAACAGAGCCATGCTATTTGTGGCCCACACCATATCCGCTTGACCCAACTCTAAGTTCAATTGCAGCTATGGTGGCCACTTAGGGATTTTCCAAGGCAGCTGGGAAGTCTAGGGGAGTTAACAGTCCTGCGGTCAACTTCTGCCAATAGGGGGAGGGAAGCCAGTGGACAAATGTCTCTACTGTCTTTTAGAGAGACTATTTGCAAGTGTGTATTCTACATATTTCCTTAGAGATTTCCCAGAAGACTCTGTCACTTGTCCAGTCTAATGCAACCCCTCCCTGGAGTTTCCTACCCCTTTCCCACTCCCCTTCTCCGTTACTCCAGTTTTGTGATATTACCTCAGCATGAAACTCTTGGTTCCCAAGTCCTTGACTCTGGCTCTACTTTAGGGAGGAATACAAATTAAGACATTAGAATCATATTTTGTGAAGTCCCAGCCTGGTGACTGGGCTAACCAGAATTCTCCAGAAGTGGTCAGCTTGAAAACCCCCGAAAGAGCTAACACTCACTGGACCTCTACAGTAAAGACAGTCTCCTGGGCTTGAGAAATAGGCTGCAAGTTAGGTGCAATCTGAACAGGAGGAGATTTGTACCTTCTGGAAAGAAGGGAACATAGCAATATTTTTATTTTTATTTTTATTTTTTATTTTTTTAACGTTTATTTATTTTTGAGACAGAGAGAGACAGAGCATTAACGGGGGAGGGGCAGAGAGAGAGGGAGACACAGAATTGGAAGCAGGCTCCAGGCTCTGAGCCATCAGCCCAGAGCCCGACGCGGGGCTCGAATGCACGGACCGCGAGATCGTGACCTGAGCTGAAGTCCGACACTTAACCGACTGAGCCACCCAGGCGCCCCCATAGCAATATTTTTAATTTGCTTGCTCCAAGGTGATGGCACTTAGAATGGCCACGTGGAGACCTGAACTAGCAGAGAGAGAGACGAAGACAAAGTGTGTATGAATCCATGAGGAATAAGTCACCAGGAAGAAGTTACCTTATGTGAGGCTTAGTGAACTTTGTCTTTTTTGTGATTTGTCTATTACTTTCTTCATTTCGGTTTTGAACTAACATTTTTTTAAGTTCCTTTGACAAGAAAAAGAGTTATCTTTAAACTTTAACGAGCTCATTTGATCAATAAAACTCTCTAAAAAGTCAATGGAAAATGGACCAAAGACCTGAAAACTAAATCATTGTACAATAAAGACAAATGGTCAATAGGAAATGAAAACATGTTTTTCTTTCTAGTGAACAAAAAATGAAAATTCAAATGACAAAATATGGGGCACCTGTGTTGCTCAGTGAGTTCAGCATCCAACTCTTGATTTGGACTCAGGTCATGATCCCATGGTCATGGAATCAAGCCCTGCGTTGGGCTTCACACTGAGCTTGGAGTCTGCCTTAACGTTCTCTCTCTCTCCCTCCCTCTCTCTCTCTGTCTCTCTCTCCCTCCCTCCCTCCCTCCCTCTCTTCCTCCCTCTGCCCCTCTTCCCCACTACCACTCTCCCTCTAAAATAAAAAATAAAATAAAATAAAATGACAAAATACCATTTTTTGCTTATCAAACAGGCAAAGATTTTGAGATGTTTAAAATGCTTAGGCAATGTGACAGACTGCTATTTATTCCTTCAAACACATCCTTTTTTTCTGCCATTGTAGCAGAGTTACAGGTGGGCACATGGACTCACAGTTGTAGACTATATTTCCCAGGCTGCTTTGCAGCTAGGTATGGCCATGTCACTAAATTCTTGCCAATGGAAGTGCTAGAAGGGATGTGTTTAACTTTAGTTTCATTTATTGTACTAGTCAAGGTCCCAGTAGGAAAGAGATGGCACCCTCAAATCAGGTAAATTAAAGGGAGCTAAATATAAGGATAATTACAAAAGTACAGGCAGAGTATAATAAAGAATTTGGCTGGTCTTTGTCCCTCGTTCCTGGGAGGTACCACCTAATCCTCGGAATTTTCTGGGTAATAGGAGTATCTTTGTTATTCATGATGGGCCCCTCAGAAATCACCTGATGGCTTACGCTAATGAAGTGACTTATAGACCCCAAGAAAGTTTATGCTAATGAGAAGACTTAGGATGGACACTGAGCATTCCAGAAAGTCAAGCCATGTGATTAGAGGGTTGGGTCTTTGAGCCACATGATAAAGAAGTAATCATGAAGAAATAAGTATCCATTAGCCAATAAGGATCGTTTCAATTGAATTTCATCAATGTCCATATAATTCTTTGTCACTCACCTTTCCCAGTGCCTGAATTTGGTTCTGATTTCCTGTGTCTGAGATCTGCTTCATCTTCACTCTGTCTCAGGTGTGCTTCAGGTTGAAAACATTAGATTCTCACTCCCCCACATGCACACCGTCACTCATAGTTTGCAGGATGCTCTAATGTTCACCGAAGTTTCTCTGATTCTGACTGCCACAATTACCTGGGTTCTGGTTTTGTTAGATCATACCTTATAACAAATTCTAACACTTCCCTTTCAGAATTAGTTATTTCAAAACTGTTCTTTACTCATCCTTTAATATAGTCTGTGTCCTGTTTATTTACAAGGTACATCTCTGGCAGCTATAGGAAATTTCGACCATGTGAACAGTGATGGCAGGGTAGGAAGTGGCAAGATCCAGGGACCTACAGGCAAATGGAGACTACTTTTCAGCACCAAGGAGAGCTCTGAGGGAGCTGTACTCCTGGATGATCTGGGGACAAAAGGCTTTTATCCTGAGAAGTTCATGAATACCCCTATAAGTCACATCCATAGGGAAGAATTATATAACCCTGGGGTGTCAGATGGCTTCACTTTTTATGCCAAGTATAAGGAACTGGTAATAGCTGCCCAATGTACTCTTTTGGACAGAACTGTGAAAACTTGTATAGGTTCAGCAGGAAATTGTTCTGAGATTGATTAATGATGTCTGCCACAAGTGGAAAATCAGTAAGCCATGAGACGTTTGCTATTTGCGTATTCTAGATGAGCCCTTAGGGTACATATAGAATTTTATATATGTTTTGCCATATCTATCTTTTTCTTTTAGGTTTACTTTTGGTTTTGGTTTTGGTTTGGTTTTTAATGAGGGTTTTCCTGCCATGAGATTTTGAAAATATTCTTTTACTTTTTCTTCTAAAACTTTTATGATTATTTTTTAAATCCCGTGTGTTTTGTTGGTTCATTCACATCTTCCCTCATCAATACCATAATGTTTTAATAACTATAACTTTATATTTGTATAGTTTATACTTAAAGATTCCATTGTTGTTCTCTTTATAAAGTTTACAAAGTTTCTTTACTATCCTTGTACATGTTTCCTCCTTCAATAAACCTTAGAATCAGTTGGAAAAATTCCAGTAGAATTTTAATTGGGATTGCATTGAATTTATAAACTAACTTAGGGAAATGGAGTTGTTGTTTTTTGTTGTTGTTGTTGTTGTTGTTGTTTTTTGGTGACATAAAGCCTTCCCCTTTAGGAATGCTGTGTGTCTTTCTTTAAGTCTTCCTTTATTTACATCAATAAAGTTGTGTACATTTCTTCATAGATGTGAACAAATTCCCTGTTAAGTTTACTCCTGGGAATTTTTTAAAATTTTATTTGACACAGAGAGAGAGAGAGAGAGTGTGTGTGTGTGTGAGCAGAGGGAGAGTAGCGGGGGGGAGGGGGTAGGGAGAGAGAGAGAGGGAGAGAGAGAGAGAATCTTAAGCAGGTTCCATGCTGAGTGTGGAGCCTGACACGAAGCTCAATTCCATGACCCTGGCATCATGACCCGAGCCAAAACCAAGAGTTTGATGCTCAACGAACTGAGCCACCCAGGCGCTTTATACTCCTAGACACTTATTACTTTTTGATACTATTGTGAGTGGGGTTTTCCCTGGGAAGTCTTGTAATTGGTTAGTACCAATGGCTCAGAAAGCTATGGGTTTGGGGCGCCTGGGTGGCGCAGTCGGTTAAGCATCCGACTTCAGCCAGGTCACGATTTCGCGGTCTGCGAGTTCGAGCCCCGCATCAGGCTCTGGGCTGATGGCTCAGAGCCTGGAGCCTGTTTCTGATTCTGTGTCTCCCTCTCTCTCTGCCCCTCCCCCATTCATGCTCTGTCTCTCTCTGTCCCAAAAATAAATAAACGTTGAAAAAAAAATTAAAAAAAAAAAAAGAAGAAAGCTATGGGTTTTTGTGTGTTGTTTTTATATCTGCCTCTTTACTGAATTCTCTTATCAGTTTATAATAGTTTTTCATTATGTTCCTGTTGGATTCTCTACTTTTATTGTCTTCAAAGAAGGATAGTTTTAATTTATCCGGAATATTTGAAAAATATTTTCACTAGGTAGATAATTCCGGGTTGCTAGTTATTTTTCTTTAAAACATTAATGATGACATTCTAAGCACTACTGGCTTCTGTGGCTTCTGGGAGAAGTCTGCTCCTTTGTATGTAATGTGACTTTTTTCTCTGGCTGCCTTTAAGATTTAAGGTTTTTCAGTTCATCTTTAATTTTCAGCAGTGTGAATATGATGTAACTCTCTTTTAAAAAATGTTAATCCTCCTTGTTGTGTTCTGAGCTTCTTGGATCTTGGTTTTGGGAAATTCTCAGTTGTTATCATTTCAAATATTTCTTCTGACCTGGTTTTCCTCTCTCTTTTACTTCTGGAATTTCAGTTACATGTATATTAGACCATTTGATATTGTTCCATAGCTTCAGGTCTTAAGTTAGTCCTATGTAAAGGTAAAATATATGACAATAATACCAAAAAGATCAGGAAGTGGTAAATAGAGTCAAACTGCTGTAGCTTTCTTATATCCTTTTATCATTTTCTGAAGGACGTAAGAAAATTATAGCAGTTTAACTCTATTTACCTCTTCCTGATCTTTTTGGTACTGTTGTCATATATTTTACCTTTACATAGTTTCTAAGGTCAAAACACATTTGCCTCATTGTTGTTATAAAGAGTTTTTAGCCTTATGTTTATCTATTTTCTTCATTCTTCATTCTTTCCTGTAGTTTCATACACACATCTGAGCTTACTTTCCTAGTCTGAGAAAGCTTTCTTCAGTCTGAAAAGTTTTCTTCAGTAGTTCTTGTAGTACAAATGGTCTGGCAATGAATTTTTTTACTTTTATTTATTTTAAATGTCAGTTTTGAAGGCTATTTTTGTTGTGATAGCATTCTATGTTGACAGGTTCTTTTTTCTTCTATACTTTAAAATTTTCATTCCATTGCCTTCTGGCTTCTGTGGTTTCCATTGAGAAGTCAGCTGTCTTACTGTAATTCTTTGATGGAAATGTAGTAATGTGTGTCTTCTCCTTCTGTGTCTCTTTCTGTTTTTGAGATTATATCAATGCCCTTACATGTGGTTTACCTGTTTTAATCTCCTTGTAGTTTGCTGAACTTCCTGTATTTGGGGGCTACTAACTTTCCAGTCTTGAAAAGTTCTTAGGCATTATCTCTCTGGATATCTTTTCTCCCTCATTTCCTCTTTTCTCTCCTTCTTGAACTACAGTTATAATAGAGAAAAGTGAGGGGCTCCTGGGTGGCTCAGTCGGTTAAGCATCCGACTTCAGCTCAGGTCAGGATCTCACAGTCTATGAGTTCAAGCCCTGCGTCAGGCTCTGTGCTGACAGCTCAGAGCCTGGAGCTTGCTTCAGATTCTGTATCTCCCTCTCTCTCTGCCCCTCCCCTGCTCATGCTCTGTCTCTCTCTGTCTCAAAAATAAATAAAGACTTTAAGAAAATATTTTTAAAAACATAGAGAAAAGGGAGATAGACTCCCTGTTTTCATTGTATCTCATATGTCTTTGTCTCTTTTCTGTGTATTGCATTCTTTGCCTCTCTCCATACCTCTAACCTATCTGAATATTTTCTTCTGACCTATTCTCCACTTCACTAATTATCTCATTAGCTGTGTCTAAACTGCTGTTAACCCCTTTTAATGAGTTTTTATTTAAAAAAATATTTTTTAATGTGTATTTATTTTTGAGAGACAGAGAGAGACAGAGCATGAGTGGGGGAGGAATAGAGAGAGAGAGGAAGACACAGAATCCCAAGCAGGTTCCAGGCTCTGAGCTATCAGCACAGAGCCTGATATGGGTCTCGAACCGTGAACTGTGAGATCATGACCTGAGCCTAAGTCAGACACTTAACTGACTGAGCCACATGCATCTCTTAATGAGTTTTTAATTTCAGTTTTCATATTTTTATTTTAGAATGCTCATTTGATTATTTTTATTAATTTCAAATATCGTGAAGTTCTCCATCTTCTCATTCATATTTCCCATTTTTTCAATGATTTAATTTAACATATTAATCATAGTTATTAAGTCTTTGTCTGATAATTCCAATATTTCATTCATCTACGAGTTTTTTCTATTGTTTATATTTTCCATTGATTATTGGTCACATTTCCCTGCCCTTATACATGTTTAACAATTGTTTTAAAAATGTTATGCCACACACTGTGTATAAAACAATCATAGATGCTCCAGATGAAGGCTTACCCATCCCCCTGTTAGACAAGATGGAGGCTGATCAGTTCAATACAATGAGGAATTGAGTTGGATGAGGGCTGAGTTGACTTTAAAAATTCTTTTTAATGTTTTATTTATTTTTGAGACAGAGAAAGACAGAGCATGAATGGGGGAGGGTCAGAGAGAGAGAGAGACACAGAATCTGAAGCAGGCTCCAGGTTCCGAGCTGTCAGCACAGAGCTGGATGCGGGGCTCAAACTTACGGACTGTGAGATCATGACCCGAGCCAAAGTCGGACGCTCAACTGCCTGAGCCACCCAGGCGCCCCCTCAGTTTAGAAAGTCTCAGCCTATCTCTGATTTATTTCTGTTTTTTGGGTATAGCCTCCTGAGCTTCTGATTGAGAGACTGGAAGGTCTGTCTCCTCATCCCTACATGACTGAGAGATTCTATTCTTCTCTCTGGAGGTTTGGCCTCTTAATAGAGAGAACACTAGTGTTTGAAGCAGTCTCCTCTCTCTATTGGGACCAAGTACTGTGAAGCCACAGATTTCACATAATTCTTAAGAAGATTCTGGTCTAGCCAGTCAGCCTCCCACACAGCCCAGACCTCAAGAAATGTTCTGTGGGGACAGTGCATTGTGGGCTTCGACAGTTTCCACCTACCACACTGGTGCTACAAGATCACCAAAAGCTTTGCTGTTTTTTCTTTGCTTCAGTAAAGCCTCTCAGCCTGAGCCAAACAGGATCCTCAGACAAGCATCCCAATTCTGGGAAATATTCCCAAGGCTGATCACCAACTCCTCTAGAAAGGGCTCCTCCTGCTCTGGGTTTTAGCTCATCTAGTCTTCATTCCCACAGCTTTGTGATGTTTTTAATAGTATGATTTTGTAATTTATCTTTTTTTTTCCTAGCTAATGTAGTGAGAGGCTGACTTGCCTTAGCCACTATACCCTACTCAGAAAGAGAAATCTCCTTCTTTTAACACGTATTTGAACTTGCACTTTTCTATATATGTCTAGATCTATATCCTCTCCTTGAACAAGTTAAAAACACTTTCAATCCCCATCCCCACTCCTGAGTACATCTTACATTGAGATCACCTGGAGTGCAAGTTCCTGGGTTGTTATTGCTGTTATTCTGTTGATGCTGCTACTGCTGTTATATTAAGCATCAAAATTTAGACTTAACTACAAAGTTTTACTGCTTTTTAAAATATTTTTATTTATTTAATTTGCATCCAAGTTAGTTAGCTTATACTACTTTTTTTTTTTTTTAATCACTGTTTCCCATACCCCATGTCTTTTTTGGTCTTGTATTCATTTTATTTTTCTTTTATGGCAGTACATCCTTGAGTAATTCTTTTAGAGAGTCTGTGAATAATATATTTGTTCAGAGACACTCTGTCCAAAATATCTTTGATCCTCCCTCGCTCTTGAAGGCCAGTTGAGTTATGCACAGAATCTTAGGATCAAAACAATTTTCTCCAGAAATTTGAAGCTCTTTTTCCATTGTTTTCCAGTGTTGCCAAATAGAAATCATTTGCCAGTCTGAATCTTATTCCTCTGAGAATAAGCAGTGCCCTCCGTCCCTCCTCTGTCTTTTAAGACTTTTCCTTCTGAAATTTTACCAACTGTGTGTCAGGAATGAGTCTTTCTCCCTCCCTTTATCTTGCTTAGCATTTGATTGATCCTCTCAACTTCAAGTCTCTTGCCTGTCTTCAGCTTTGGGAAATGATCTCCTATTGATTGATTATCTTCCCCAACCCCACCTTCTGCTTATGAAACTCCTACTAAGTACTACAAAAATGTTGACACTTCAGTATCTAGTTTCTATGTCACTTAACTATTTTTTTCATTCTCCATATTTCTTGGCCATTCTACACCACTGTCTTAGTGAATTCCTCAGCTTATTTTTAACTCACTAATCCATTATTTCAAAAACAATTTTGAAATATTTCAATAATATAGAAAAGTATAAAGAATAAACAATATAACAAACTAGTACACATTAGTACACACCAGATTTGTCAGATCTTAACATTTTGCCATATTTGCTTTACATTTCTATTTCTAAGAAATAAAATATTATCAATAAAGTTGAAGTTCTTTTGTGTTCTCTCCCAATTCCTTTCTTCTTCTTTTCTCCCCATAGGTAACAACTATGTTGAATTTTGTCTTTATGATTTTTAAATTACCTTTATATTAAGGTATATTTATATACTATACAATTCACTTATTTTTAAGTGTGCCATTTGATGAATTTTGGTATTTGTATGAAATTGTGTAACCACCATCACAGTCAAGATATAAAACAATTCCATCACCCAAAAAAGTTTTCTTGTGCCCCTTGGCAGTTGATTGCCTGCTTCTACCCTGGCCCTAGACAACAACCACTTTCTGTCACTATAGCTTTCCCTTTTTCAGAATTTCATATATGGGATCAGATAGTGCATACTCTTTTATGTTCAGTTCATTTCACTTAACATAACATTTCTGAGATTCAGCCACATTTTTGCATGCATTATTCATGTTTAATTACTTTTTATTGCTGAGTAGTATGTCTGTACAACAATTCATTTATCCATTCACCAGTTGATGAACATTCTAATTACTTCCAGTTTGGGACTATTCTGAATAATGCAACTATGAACATTTGTGTTCAGATCTTTGTGTAACATATGTTTTAATTTCTGTAGGTAAATACACGAAAGTAGAATTGCTACATTATGGGGTAAGTGCGTGTTTAACTTTATAAGATGCTAACATACTGTTTTCCAAAGTGGCTGTGCCATTTTGCATCATTCCCACCAGCAACCTACGAGAGTTTCAGTTCCTCCATATTCTTGCCAACACTTGGTATTGCCAGTCTTTTTAACTATAGTGTGTGTAGTGCTTCATTATTATTTTAATTTGTATTTCTGTAATGACTAATGAAGCTAGGGATTTTTAATGTGATTATTGCCATTTATTTATCTTCCTTTGTGGAATTCAAATCTTTTGTCCATTGTTATTGGATTGTTTGTCTTACTATCACATTGTAACAGTTCTTTATATATTTTAGATACACATGTTCCAATTTTAATGTACATTTTCTTGAAATATGACCATCAATGTTATACTGAATTCATAGAAAAGGCATATACTATTGTTTTCATATTTTAACTTTATATGACAGTGTACCAATCTATCATTCTGAAATTACTTTTTATTCACTTTGCATTATATTTTTGAAATTGATCTCTGGGACACCTGGGTGGCTTAGTAGGTTGAGCATCTGACTTTGGCTCAGGTCATGATCTTGCAGTTCCTGAGTTCGAGCCCCATATCAGGCTCACTGGTGTCAGCAGAGAGCCCACTTCAGATCCTCTGTCCCTGGCCCCCTCTCTCTGCCTCTCCCTCTCACAAAAATAAATAAAACATTAAAAAAAAGAAAAAAACTGATCCCTGTGGAGTCATGTAGCTCCAGGTAATTTATTTAACCTGCTGCATAAGATTCTGTAGTGTGAACAAGCCACAATTTACTTATCCATTCTCTGTTAGATTATGGATTGTTTCCAATTTTTTGCTAATACAAACAATTCGACAGTAAACACTCACATATTTCCTTACATACATGTAAAAGTTTTTCTAAGCATACACCTAGAAGTGGTATAGGGGCTGCATGTCTTTGAATTTATTCCAGTTTTCCCTTTAGCTGTATTTTGTACTATTCAGCCAACCTACTGAGTTTTAAATTTGAACAATTATTTTAAAATTCCAAGATCTCAGTGCTTCATTTTAGTAACAGCCTGTTCTCAATTTATGGATATGATATCTTCTCCAATCTCCCCAGGGATGGTAATTATACTACTTTAAAGTCTTCTTTCTTGTGTGTTTGCCCCCTTAAGTCTATTCCCTTGAGTCTTAGGTCTTCCGTTTGTTAAATTTGAGTCCTCTCTTTCGCAGTGTTGATTTTCCTCAAATGCTTGGGCCTTCTTGGTTTTCTGTGGTGATTTGCTCTATTTGCTCTCTCTGAAGGATGGTTTTGCACAAGAGCTTGTCTCTGGTGATCACTGTGGCTGAGTGTTGTCAGTGGTATGTGATGGAAGTTGGTCTTCTTCCCACTTCCCAGTGTGTCACTAGATTCCCCAGGGCATGTCCCTGACTCTCAGAGCTAAATATGTCCACTCGCTGCTTTGGCTTATGGGTAAACTCCCCTGCTGTCAGCTGCTCAGCACGAGCAATGGCGGGGGGTGGGTGGGGGGGGCAGTTGGGCAGGAATAGGCCAGCCTGTCTGCTCCAAATGCAGCTCTCAGTTGCTCATTTTGATTATTGCACTGGCTCCCCTGTTGCTCTGGATAGCCTGTGGTCCTGTTGACTTTGAGCTCGGAGCATTCCTGGAACCAGCCCCACTTTGCACAGTAATGCTATCTTTGTGCGTTTGGGGCTATGGGCTCTTCTGTCAATCCAGGCCTGTCTACTTTCCATCTTTCAGGAATTGCACAGAGTTTCTGATCCACTGAGGGCTTTCTTGTTTTCTACAACTGTTAACAATAGTATATACACTTACATCAATACATATATTTTTTCTGTTGTAACTGGAGATTTGAGGAGAGTGAACTGGACCCAGTCTATCATTTTTATCCAATCTCCCAAGCGTCTTATTTTGTTTCAATTCTGTCCTCCTTGGATCTCTCTGACCTTGGGTCTCCATGTGTCTCTCTATGTCTGTCTCTGGCTGTGGTTCTGTTTCTGTGTCTCTCTGTGGCTCCATTTCTATTCACGTCTTCCTCTCTTCCTGGTTTCTCTAATCCTGTGTCTCATCCTCCCTATCCTTGGTGGCTGCTCCCCATCAGGGAAAGGCTCTGGCCCCCATGGCTGGCTGGCTCTGGAGCAGTTTGTGGGTGGGGGAGCCCCAGATTGCTGCAACGTGGAACAAGGATTTCCAACACATGCTCCCTCTGGCAGCCTGCCACCACAGCTCACTGCCTGCCAACATCACACTTCAACTTAAAGAGGGAAAACTGCCAGACCAATGTTTTAGCTACAGCCCCGTGTCAGGGTTGCATGGGGAATCTCACAGCAGCCCCTGCCAGAAGCTTGAGCTGTGAGGGGATTGGGGAAGGGGCTTGGGGCTGATTGGTGTTGGTGGGGGGTCCTGGCTGCCACCCTCCCGGCCTCATCAGTTCTGAGTACCAGAAAGTTGCTTGGAATCCACTGAGCTCTTCCCTTCCTAACCCACTCCTGGGCAGGTAGGTGACCAGTGGTTCTGCTTCCTCTCTCCATTATCTCTCCCCGTCCTGTGCCACCCACAGTGTGGCCACTTCCTCTACCTCTGGACAAAGTGGCCCTGGACTGTGAGCTGAGTTGCCTTAAGTTGAGGGAATGGTCTGGGACTTCGGAGAAGTCAGTGGAATCGCTCTGGTTGTACTGGTCAGGGGTCAGGAAATGTCAGAGAGCAGTGTGGGAGTGCTCATGCTCACCGATGAAGAGACAACCATCTCTTCCAGTATGAAATCTCCGTTCTTTTCTGGGATTTAGCCCTGTCGGCATAGAAGGGCCCATCCTTGCTAATGTAGACATGCCCATCTATACAAGCGCTCATTCTAGCAAATGTAGGGATTCCTATTCACGTGAGTGTCAACATGCCCCATCTACCTGTGTGAGGCACCCTTCCCTGCCAGTATAGACTCACCGGTTCTTTCTTTCAAGATAATCATACCCATTCCCGTCCATGAGGACACTCCCAGCCCAATCACTGCAGATACTTTTCTTTTGATGTACATAGAAGCACCCACAGCTGTGAGCTCCATTCCTGTCAATATAGAAGTGCCCTCTTGCTAACTCCCACCCGGACCCAATTTAGATGTCTCTTCTTCCAGGCAGCCTTCCCATTCTTCCAGTGAAGATGCATCTCCCTACATGTGCAGAGGGGCCCTCAGCCAAGGCAAAGGAGAAACATGCTCCTCTCTGCAGTACAAACCACTGTTTATTATATCCTCCAATGTGGATTTCTTCAGTATTCCAGCAGGAATGAGCCCATCCCAGACTTGGAGCAATGCTTCCTTTTTGGAGTACAAAAAGTCCTTTTGGGGTACAAAGTATCCTAGAGCTGCAAATACAAAACATTCATGCAAATAAGCATAGAAGTCCTCATTCTAACTACTGTAGAAATAGCCATCCTTGAGGATACAGAGGTTCCCAATCCCACCGATGTAGAAGTGCCCATCAGTATGGAAGCATCTACCGGCGGGAGAGTGGGAGCTCCCAGCCTGCCGATGTGGACGCACCCATCTGCTAGCGGAGGCAGGCAGTTCCCTTGAGACACTGGCAGACCCAGAAGTTATCAATGAGGGGAGGTAGCGTGAAGAGGTGGGATGGGCGAGATGGAGCCACTTGATCAAACTGACAGCCTGGTGAAGTTGGCTGCCAATATAAACAGATAAGCATTAATAATCACTCTTTCTTAAAAGCCCCACTTGCGTGTCCCATTTTCCTGAGGACGTCACCTGCACAGCTGCTCCTAATCAAGGACCATTTAATTCGTTCCCAGATCATTGTCTGCATTAATTGTCTTAAACAAACCGAAGTTCGTCTCACCTTATTCCCCAAGGGCCTGAAGGGTTTCTAATTACCTGTAGGTGGTTCTCCACACAGCCCAGCTTCATTAAAGATCACAATATGTTCCTCTAATAGGTTTCCCATTAAAATCCAATGGGTTCCCATCAAAATGAGTTATGTCCCAGAGAAAAAAAATCCACTAAAATATATTTTAATTAAAGTGAATTACATATTGCACATGTCTGTTTCTGCCAACAGGTTGCACTTGAGACTGATGATGGTGGAAAGCAGAGGGGAGAGGTGGAAAAGAGGGGGACGGGGAGGGGGCAAGAAGACTCACTCATGGACGAAGAGCTCTGGAAGCAGTGGCTTTGCTGCTCCCAACTTTGGACAAGTCACCTCACCTCTTTGAGTTTAGTTTCCTCATGTCTAAAGTGGAGACAATAATCCCTAGCTTACAATTTGCTTTTGCTGTGATTAGAGACGAAATATATAAATAAAATGCTTCACGCATAAGAAGTCCTCAACAGATGCCACTATTATTGTATAGTATTATAAATAAATACCGTATTAGTCAGTGGTGCTGTGTAACAAACTCCCCCCCAAATCTCAAAGGGTCACAATAACAAATCTTTATTTCTCATGGGGACTGCAAGTTAGCATTGCCTCATATGACTTCTTGTTCTGGAAGCCAGGCTGAAGAAATAGCCCCTTCTCTGGGACATGTCATTTTCATGGCAGAGGACAAAAGTGCAAGAGAGCAAGCTGAACCGTACAACCGTATTCAAAGCTTGTGCTAGACATTTGGAGGCCATACTGCTTACTTTCTGGTGGTCAGAGTAATTCACACTGCCAAGCCTGGCAGTGGTGCCAAGAACTATGTTCCAGCCTACCAGGGGGTAGGGCCAGGGTGTGGCTATACCATCCTCTTACCAGGAAGGGAACAAATAATTGTCAACAATAAAAGAATTCATTACAGTCCTATCACTAGGTGTGATAGCAGGGTTTCCCAAGCTTGCCTGACAATAAAAATCTCCTGGGGATCAAAATATAGAGACCTGAGAGGTGCCTGGGTGGTTCAGTCGGTTAAGTGTCTGACTCTTGATCTCTGCTCAGGTCATGACCTGAGGGTCCGTGAGTTTGAGCCCTGCGTCGGGCTCTGTGCTGACGGCTCGGAGCCTGGAGCCTGCTTCAGATTCTGTGTCTCCCTCTCTCTCTGACCCTCCCACCCCCCCTCAAAAATAAATATTTTTTAAAAATTAAAAAATAAAATAAAATAAATATAAAGACCTGAGTCTTAATTCAGAGCTAATAAACCAGGTTCTCCAAGAGAGGGCCCCGGAAATCTGTATTTTTTAACAAATGTCAGATGATCATCTTTATTATCAGGAACATTTGTGAAATGCAGTTTTATACAATCATGGATAATATCATAGGCTTGATTCAGACAGATCTGAGGTTGCAAACTGTCTCCACCATGTATTAGCTATGGAATCATGGGCAAGTTTTTTAACCTCTCCGAACCTGTTTCTTCATTTGTGAAATAAGATAATGTATGCAAATCGCTTAGCGTAGTGTCTGGTCTAGGACGGGCCTGCAATAAACATTAACTCTTCCTATTTTTAAAATAACAACAATATGGGTGCCTGGGTGGCTCAGTTGGTTAAGCATCCAACTTTGGTTCAGGTCATGATCTCATGGTTCGTGGGTTTGAACCCCACATTGGGCTCTGTGCTGACAGCTCGGAGCCTGGAGCCTGCTTCAGATTCTGTGTCTCCCTGTCTCTCTCTGCCCTTCCCCTGCTCACGTTCTCTCTCTCTCTCAAAAATAAATAAACATTAAAAATAAATAAATAAATAAAATCACAAAAATAATAATGATGTTGGTAATGAATGTAAAGTGTTCAGCTCAATGAATGGGCAATAAATGGTAACTTTAAGAACAATAGTATTAAATAATAATAATGATAATAATTATATACATAATATAAATATATAATAATAATATACTTGGAAGGATTCAAAGAAGAGCTAGCTTAAGCCTCAAACACTGCCTTATGCCCTGAACTCCCAAGTATGAGTCTTGGACTCCAGCTACACATTAGAATCATCTGTGGAACTTTAAAAATTCCCAGTGCCTTGGCCCCACACCTGGAGACTTTGATTCTGAATCTAGGGTGTGCTCCATGCTGGTCAAGTTCTCCAGATGTCTCTCCTATGCAGCCAAACCGCTACCCTAAGGACTTGCTACTCAAAGTGTGGTCCAAGACCAACATCCCCTGGGAGCTAGACATGTGGAATCTCAGGCCCCTCCCTGGACCTGAGGGCTCAGAATTCACATCTTGACAAGACCCCAAGACAAGTCTGTGCACATTAGCATTTGATAAACGGTGCCCCCAAGGACCTCATCCTCTTACCCTCAACTCCACCCCTTGATGGAGCATCCCTCAATGGTAGCATCCCTCAGCCTCTCAGCAGGCATTCAATGTTGTTGAATAGTTCAGGCTTGAAAAACTCCCTCCCTCGCCTTCCATCATGCCACACCCTTCTGTTTTCTACATTTCTGGATCCTTCTCATTTTTGTCCTTGATTCTTGTCTTCCCCGGACCTCTGAATGTTTGAATGCCCACGGCTGTGTTGGGTTCTCTGTGGCCCTCTATCCCTAGGTGTCTTCACCTGATTCCATGGTTCGTCTAAAACCATCTATTGTGGGGCGCCTGGGTGGCGCAGTCGATTAAGCGTCCGACTTCAGCCAGGTCACGATCTCGCGGTCCGTGAGTTCGAGCCCCGCGTCGGGCTCTGGGCTGATGGCTCAGAGCCTGGAGCCTGTTTCCGATTGTGTGTCTCCCTCTCTCTCTGCCCCTCCCCTGTTCATGCTCTGTCTCTCTCTGTCCCAAAAATAAATAAACGTTGAAAAAAAAAAAACCATCTATTGAAATATCATCCTGAGCTGCAAGTCATGCTGGGAAAATCAGTGCCTCTGTCAGGCCAACTCCAAGGACATGTGGCCTATACAGCCTTGTGCTTGGTTCACTGGTCTGCTCTTGCCATCTTTTGAAATTCATAATTTTTGAACAAGGGACTCTGTCTGCATTTGCATTGGTAGAAGTCTCTGCTCCCACCAAGACTCCCAAGGTGGAAAGCTCTCCAAAGGAAGGAAAAAGCTTAGTGTAAAAAATGGTAAAACACCCCCATAATAAGCTTCTCACCCCAACTCATTCCTCTCCCAGGTCCCCCCACCCCCCGCCACCCCCCCCCCCACACACACTTTGGTAAATGGTACCACCATCGCTCCATTTTTCAGACCAACCATCTTGCCAGGATCCTTGATGACTTATTTCTCATCCCCTACATTCATCCATGTACCTCCAAAATATGTTTTGAGTCAGTCTCCCTTCTCTTCAGCTCGAGCCCCATCTGGCTCTTGCTGGGACATTAGTAACTAGTCTCCCTGACCCTCTTTTGCCTCCAGAGCAGCCAGAATCTTGAGGGGAAGGGGTATCTGATACAGCAGCCCTCAGCTCGAAAGCTCCTGACGGCTTCCGACCACTCCTTCAGGCCCCTGCTGACTCTGTCATTTTCTCCCCACCCTCCCACCAGACTGAATGGCCCTCATTCCTCCCGCCTCTGGGGTCTTGGCACAGGCTGTTCCCTTGCCTAGAATCCTCTCCCTTCTCCTGCCCTAGGCCCCTTCCTCCATGCTTCCTGCAGCCCTCAGCTTACAGACCCTTCCCCTAGACAGCCTCTCTTGATGCTCCCTCCCCACTGGGGGTTCGATGCTGCTTCTTAGGGCTCCCCAGGGCTCTGTGCACCCCCTCCAGCCCTTCTCACAGTGCATTTTCTCTGCCTATTTCTATGCCCACATCCTCTATCTGACTCCAAATTCCCTGAGGGAAGGGAAAATCAGTGTTTGTCCTGTTCTCTGCTATAACTCTGGTGCCCAGTGCATAGTCAGAGCTCATTAACTGCTTGTTGAATGAATGAATGAATGAATTAATGAAACCTCCCCCACCTTTGCTGCTAGTGTAGCTCTGCTTTCAGCCCAGAGTTCTGAGAAATGGACTGTCTCCTTGTTTGCCAGACAGAGGCCTCACGAGTGTGGTCCCCTGGGGCACAAACACAGGCCCACAGCAAACCAGGTATTGCTGTCTTTTCTGGCTCCTTTAAACGGAACTGCCACCCCTGCCAAGTTCCTGCAGTGATACTTTGGGAGTATTACCTTGACCCCCTCCCCTCCCTTCCTGCCCCAGGTCTCTCCAGGCCACCTGCCAGGGCTCCTAGTCCTCATCCCCATTTCCTGGTTGGCTGTGCTGGATGGAGTTGGCTGTCTTTCCAGCTGTCTCTTCCCCGGGACATCTGTCGGTAGCTTGAAATCAACCACGGGGGTATATTTACACCACGGAAATTGGCAAATGCTACAAACTGCCAACAAATGCTTGGTTGTAGTTGACAAGAGGGCGGGTTTACAGAGCATCTGTGGATTCCAGGTTGACGGCAGCTCAGTGCTTGCTCTGACTCTTTGGGCTTTAACGTCTGGGTTCTGGCCCCCATTTGCCTGGCTCCTCTGTTTCAGGTACCCTCCCCACCCTCCCTGTCTCCCTTTCTCTCCCCTAAGCAGCTTTCAGATTCTCTACGATCGTGTCTTTTCTCTGCCATTTTATGAACGCGTGGCCCAATACAGCCAGTCTGACCCTGCTTTATGTTTCATTTCGAATAGCTAACCAAAAGGCAGCCCAGCATCACTGACCCTCAGTGCTAAGTTGCAAAAGAAAGAAGCTGATTGGCCCAGCCTGAGTCAGCGTTCACCCCTGGTGTCATCAGGGGGCCAGAGAGGTGGGCCGCTAACAGGGCCTGTGGGGTGCCATCCCCGGGGAGGTGCAGGTCTCAGAAAAGGAGATAGGGGCTGGAGGGCCACAGAGGGTGTCTGCCACACCTGCCCACCCAGCTAGACCCTTTCAGAGATTGGCTTAAAATTTGAATGATTGGCCGATCGGCATTCTCTGAATTCCAGTACAAGCTACTTCCCTCCTCGAGTCTCAGCTTCCTCATCTGCAAGATGGGGACAGCCTGCAAAGCAGGGCGGTTATGAGATCACGTGGGCAGAGTGCCCAGGGCCTGGCTGGTCACAGTAGACCATGACACATTTGACTTCCCTAAAGTCCCCAAAGGTCCCCTGCTCCTCACCAGCCACCACCCTCCTCCCTTCTTCTCTTGCCACCACCAGGCTTCACCTCTGCCGGTGTGGCCCCTGGGTGCCCGATCATGCCCAGCGAGACATGCCGCCCACCCCTTCCACCACACGCATCTCACTAATTTGGGGCACGCACCAGAGTGCCTGTAATTGGCCACTGAAGCCACAAACTTGACCACATTCTCTGTCACTGAGCCTCGTGGTCAGACTGGCTGAGCTCCCTGTGGACCAGCCCGTCCCCCAGAGCCCCACCTGGAATCAGTGGGGCACCCCAGGCAGCGCGGGGAGGGAGGCAGGGAAACACCTGGGCCTGTAAGACATCAAATGCCCCAGGTGTTTTTTAGGGTCTCCTGGGACACCGTCCACACCCTGTGGACAGAAGCAGCTGCTGTTGTTAAGTTTCTTGTTCGTGTTATTATTTTCTTGCCCGTTGAGCAGACTTCCCCACTGCCCACTCTCTTCTGACCCGGGGCTGGGCACAGGGGATCTAGAGACACAGCAGACGTGGGTACTGAACCCGGGATCCTCAGCCCAAGACATAAGTCTGTCCAGGTCTCACCAGCCTATGGGTACAAAGAGATCACACCCAGCCCCCCCAGGCCCACATCCTTGCCCAGACCTCTGGTCCAGCACAAACCCCTGCCTGCTACTTCCCCTGGGTAGTTCTGGCTGTCCTCCAGTGGGGCCTTCCACGGGCC
Organism: Prionailurus bengalensis; assembly: GCF_016509475.1. Taxonomy (NCBI): domain Eukaryota; kingdom Metazoa; phylum Chordata; class Mammalia; order Carnivora; family Felidae; genus Prionailurus; species Prionailurus bengalensis. The sequence continues at coordinate 83,440,990 of NC_057359.1, forward strand.
CATGAATCTGACCAGGCGGCATGGACCTCAGTTGGCCTCCGCCCCTCTGTTTGTGTGGTGGACCTCTCAGGGCCTGCTGGGCACCTTGGCCGTCCTCTGAGGTGCTCAGTCTCCCGCACCAGCCTCTGCTCCACCTAGACTCTGCCTTGGTCTTGGACCGGCTTCAGACCCTTACCGAAGGTTCCAGGGCCTGAGGCCCAGGCAGCTCCCAGGTCTGTGACAAACACTCTGGTCAGTCAGGAAGTCCCTGGAGTAAAAGTGCTTAAGTCCTAATACGATGCATAAGTTGATGAAGTTGTTCTTTTACAGAGAAAGAGATGATGATTTTTTATTTTTTTAAGTAAGCTGTATATACCCAGTTGGGGCTTGAAGTCATAACCCCATAATCAAGAGCCACATGCTTAGGGTGCCTGGATGGCTCAGCTGGTTAAGCATCTGACTTTGGCTCAGGTTGTGATCTTGCGGTTTGTGAGTTTGAGCCCCACGTCGGGCTCTGTGCTGTCAGTGCTTCTGATCCTGTTTCCCACTGTCTCCACCCCTCTCCCACTCTCTCTCTCAAAAAATAAACATTAAAAAAAAAAAAAAAGAATCACATACTCCGCTGACTGAGCCAGCAAGGCACCCCAGTGAAGCTGTTCTGTTAGTTCAAACCCACACGATGCCTTTCTCCCTTGGGTGTAGCACATATCTCGCTAGGAGAGTGGAATTAGGGGGCTTTCAGTTTCCAGGCACTGCCTCAATTCTGGGACTCTGCTTTGTGCTCAGGTCCCATCACTTACTCCAGAATCCACGTTTTCTCACAATTAATTCTCCCTAGGAGGCCACGCAGCCGCTCCCTGCACCCCGCCTTCCATTGGCCATTCTCAGCTGGCAGAATTTCCTGTGTCACAGAGGAGGAAGCCGCAGGGAGACAGGGCCATTCTCAGGTGCATGCCTCTGTGATAGGCTGGAGTAGTATTGGTCAGCAAATATTTACTGGCCTTCTTTCCCCTGGGGAGAATGTACATCCCGACCCGCTATGTTGGGCCCAGCCTGTGGCTTTCTTTAGTCACTGGAATGTAGCAGGCATGACATGAGCCAAGGCCTTAAATGTGCTTGTGCCAGTTGGTTTGGCCTTGAGCTCCTGTGATCTGCTGGGGGAAGAGCTGTCCCTGGTTTCGCTGCGGCCCCTTCCATAGGGCCCCAGAATAAACACATGTGGAACAGACTGGAACTTGACCCACAGCCTGAAGCAGAGTGGCCCAGCCCAGCCCAGCCTAAATTAGCTGAACCGTGGTGAACCTGCTGACCTGTGACCTGTGAGCACGCAAACACATGCCTATTGTCAGTCACTGGGTTTGGGGAATGGTTGTTTTGTGACATTATTGTAGCAATTGGGGATTAGTACAGATGCTCTTGGGGGTTCACTTTGTCCTCGGGCCTGTGCCCTCAAGTCTCAGATGGGTGCTGAAGGTCAGGTGGCCACACAGCTACATGGGCAGGCAGAAGAAGGGGACAGCTTTTCTCCACGTAGCTTTTTGTTTTCAATCAAAAGGGACATCTTTTTCCAGAAGCCTCCTCCCCCATAAACATCTCCTCTTGTCTCATGGGCAGAGTCTTGGCACAGGCCTGTCACCCACGCCCTAGTTGATCACTGGCAAGAAGGATGGAACCACTGTGATTTGTTCATATTAATGCACGTTTTTTCCCTCCTTGTGGTGGGGAAGGGGTTCTGTGAATCATAGGGGCACCCGGTGGTCAACTGAAATGTGGGTTCCATTAGCATGAAAGGAAGTGGGCCATGGCACTTGAGTGGGAACCCACAAGGTGGCCACAGCCTCCTGCCACCCCAGGAAACCAACAATCAAACACAACATTCCTTAATGCAGGTTCCAAATGCATGAACGTTAAAATAGCGCCGTGATTCTTATTTCTCTGCGATTCCACTAGGTCCTCTCTGAGTTTGCAAACTTAAGGCCGTGGAGGATGACCAGATTTTTAGTAGCAGACTCATTTAAAAAATTTCAGGCATAACTCAAACCATATGACAGATAAAGACAGCAATACTCTGGTTCATGGGGGACATACATTCGTGGCAGTGGGGGTAGGGAAGAAGGATGGGGGTGGGGAGCTCCAAGCCCCTGTTTGTTTGGTCCCACCCAGCCAGGACCCCTGAGATATTGTCAAAGAGCCCCAGGATTCCACCAAAGTCACTTAGGAAATCATTCCATAAAGAAAACAGAACTCGCATTCATTGACTATCTACTATGTCCGAGGCAATTGGGTTACAGTTGTGTCTTGAATCCAACAATATCCATGATGCCTACTTTCAAAGAGAAATGAAGAAGCTGCCTAAGGTCATACAGTAAATCGCAGAACCAGAATTAGAAGCCAGATGTCTGCCCCCAAAACAGTGTTTGGTCTCAGACACAGAGCAGTGCCCCATTCCCTACCCTCAACCCCAAGGCAGGGCTGACCTCAGGACGGTAGCCCAGGTTGGTGGGTGTTTGGAAAGGGCACTCATTCTGGAGTTGGTGTGGTGACTTTTGGAGAGGCCTGGGTTTGAGTTCCAGCTGTGAGTCCAGCTGTGGGGCCTGGGGCAGGTCTCTTGACCTCTCTCCATTTCAGGTTCTTCACCTGCAAAACAAGATACTGGGTCCTCACAGCTTTGACATCTTGGGACCTAAATTTAGCCCACCCAGGTGGCCTGGATTGACACCTGCTGGGCAAGTCCTCCCCATCAAAGAGACAGAAACTGCAAGAAAGGGCCTGGGCCTCTACGGGAGGAAGCGGAACCGAGCCCTCTGCACCCCCACCCGCCCCCACGCCCTGCACCATCTGACCTGATTAAAACCCAGCCGGAGGGGCCTGCCGGTGACTCAGCCCCTTGCCCGATCTGATTGTCAGAGTCAATTCCTAGAAGTTGAAAGTCACTTCTCTTCTGCAGCCATTGCTACCACCTCCCACCACGAGGCAAGTTCTAATTCTGTCCCTCTACCGCGGAGCCTCGGCCAAGGCAGTGAGGGCACGAGGGGATTTCAGGGGAAAGTCCGAGTTGGAAGTCTGGAGGCCGAGTTGAGCCGGAAGGGATGAGAGGTGCAAAGGACTGTCTTTGGTCATGGGAGGAACTGGGATGTGTGAAGCAGTCAGGGGGACAAGGCCTCCGCTCTGCTCTGTAACTGCCAGCCGTGTGATCTCGGGCACATTATGTAATTTCTCTGCCTCCCTGGTGTGTTAAAGGAGCAGGAAAACCCTGTTCCCAAAGTCACTCCTCCGAAGTGACCCCTGCTAACGGTTCAGAGGGTGTCTTTGCAGACTCTTCTCTTTCAAGATGCAAACCCAGAAGAGAGAGAAAGATAGAAACCGAGAGGGAGAGATGGAAAGGCTGGGATGGCCTTGGTCATCGTAACCCCAACGGTAGGATCATACTGTCCCGGGAGGTCATTTAGATCCTAGGAGGGTTAAGAGGACAGGGTTGCTGCAAAGAACCGGTTTGTGAAGCACTTTCCACCCCCTTCACTGACCTCGGAGAGACTGTGCGCTCAGTAAGAGCAGGAACGTGTCCTGTCTTGCCACATCCCCAGCACCTGAAGTGGGGCTGGCACACGTAGTGGCAAGAGGTGGCAAAGCTGGAGACACGGCTGCTACCCCCTGACAACACAAGTCAGCAGCTAAGTGACCACAGACGGGGTCGCAGCCGCGTCTCACGCTGAGCCATCACCTTCCAGGCGTGAAATGAACATGTCCGTGGCTTCAGTCCCATCTTGGCTAAACCTCTCAAACCGTCCTTCTCGCGACCCGAGCTACCCCAGAGAGACGCAGGAAACGGAATTCTGGGAAACGTGGATTCCACTTAGTTAGGCTGACCCGGGCGCCAAGCGAGCCCGGTTCAGATGATCGGGGTCCCTTCGGATTCTGTGGTGACAGAGCAGGAGAGTTCCCATAACCTCGGTGACAGGGAGAGCAAGGGTAAGACACTGAATGCGCACCGCCCTCTGCCCCAGGTGACTCTGAAGTGCTTCTGCCCCTCCCGTGTGTCCCGTGGGGGTGGAAGGTAACATTCCGCAGATCAGTAGGCGCTTACTAAGTGCCCGAGGCGACGCGATCGGCAGGCGGTGAGATCGAGGCTCCCGCACGTAGTTGAGATTGTGCTAATTCCCCATCATCTCCTGTGATCCTTCAGGTTTTACAGGGGCTGTACGCCCGAACAAAATGGGGATCTGATAGGAACCAGCACTCCCGCATTCTTTACGTCCTCGAGAGCGGCTCTAATCTCGGCCAGCCTCCCAGAATGTGGTATGGCTCTGATTTACTATCTTGGCTGGGGTGGGGACAGTTTTAGGGGCCTCCGCTCCACGTTCCCTATGAGGAGGCCTTTTACACCACAGGGTAAGGAACCACACTGAGGGCTCTGCCAGCCGTTGAGCGCGTCCAAGCCAATGCCCCACGCAGGGACTGGGGAAATGACCACGGGTGGGTCTGCGGACCCACGAGGCCCGCTGCGAGATGGACTTAGGCCAGCACTCCACGCGTTGCCTCGGTACGCCCAGCATGGCACGTTGGTGAATTCGCTGGTCTTATGTCGTACTATGCCCATTGTGACAAGTCCACCTCTCGGAGCCTTTTGGTCCCCCCTTGGCGCTCTGCGACCACAGTTTTATCATCTCCATCTCATGTACTGTGGACTGACTTCGTATCTAAGCCATTGGAAGCCATCCCGGCGGCACCAGGAGATGGGCTCATGCGCTGAGTCACGGGAGAGTGCTCCCGTATCAGTCATCTCCCCATTCAGCCTTACAGCCTCGCTGCCCTGGTACAGGACGTTCAGGACCCGCTCCTGGGGGTGTTCTCCTGGTTCCCGCCACTACGCATCAGCCAGGTCTGGCAGTTCTTTTGGTAGAGTCCATTTCCTCCTCCTAAAGAGACAATCCCAACCCCCTCAGGCCATGCTGAGACCTAGTTATTGGTGTGGACCACAAGGAGGAGAAGCCGGGGCGGGGGTGTTGTGGAGGGGCCCACACCGTCCAGCGCAGGTGCAGGTGAGGCCTCGGCATTGTGTCTCACCCACGGGAAGCTCTAGCAAAGAGGAGGGGCCGCTTCTCCCAGCCCCAAGGCTCAGGTTTATCAAGCATATCCACACGAACATTCCCATCCGAGGTCTCACGGCCCCCGCTTCTCTCTATCAGCTCGCTGACTTCAACACAGAAGGCCCGCCGGGCTGAGAATTTAGCCTTCTCTACTCCTCCGGTTCAGATCTTGGGTCTGATTTTCGGCACAGTCTGCCCTCCAGCTTTGGGAATGAGAGGTCTAGTTGAGCGCACAGGCTTCTGGCTTTCGCACTGGGTCCTAGGTTGATAGAGGGCTGACCAACACTTTCCTCCTTCAGGGCTTTCACGGCAGTTAACCTCACCTAAACAACTCTGCAGTCCTGAGTTACGAGCGGCCCCCCCGGCTCCCCTCCTCTCCGATGCTAGGGCCGCGAGATAAACCAGGGCATTCTCTCCCACCCGCACCTCTTCCTAACCCAGTCAGGTGACAGAATCTGCACACCAGGGGCTGGAACCACTCTGCCCCTACCAGCAATGTGGTCCTTGGTGCCAACTGGCCGGTGAGTGATTCAGTCCCAGGGACCCATCCCGAGAGTCTACTTCCTAGGACCATTTGTATCACAACTGTCTTTGGTTGAGCTCAGGAGCAGATCTGAGACAAGGATGGAGGAAAGCAGCTAGCTTGTTTTAAAGCCGATCCCCAGGGGAGCCTTGGTGGCTTAGTCAGTCAAGCGTCGGACTTCGGCTCAGGTCATGATCTCATGGTTTGTGGGTTTGAGCCCCGCATCGAGCTCTGTGCTGACAGTGTGGAGCCTGGAGCTGTCTTCAAGTTCTGTGTGTGTCTCTCTCTCTGCCTCTCCCTCTCTCTCTCTCTCTTTCTCTCAAAAATGAATAAACATTAAAAAAAAAATTAAAGCTAATCCCCAGAAATAGCAGTAAAGAATGGGGAAGGGACACAGAGAAGGAAGGCCGATAATGTGTGTATTAAGGAACAGATGCCCACTGTGGGCAGCTGAGCCTCAGACTCACTGGGGACTGGCAGAATAGAACATGCCCAAGAAATGTCTGACCCAAGGGGCACACCCAAGGGTGTCCCATTCCCACGCACCCTTGGCTAAAGGGTGCTCCTGGAGGTGTTAACCACTCAGTGCCTCTGGCCCACGTTCACCAACTCTGCACCGGGTTCAAGAGGAAGGGCTCAGGCTTGTGTCGGACACCATCACCACGTCTGGGAAAAGAGAGTGCACAGGGGATATGGGTTCAACACCCACAATGGCTGCCGCAACAGGTCTTTTGAGAATCTAGGATATACGTGCATTCAAATTACCACAGAGCAAAAATAGCTACATTACTGAGAGCATACTATGTTGAAGCCCTTTATATACTATTAACTCATTCCATCTCCACTGGTGGGACGACTACTATTAAGATCCGCATTTTACAGATGAGGAAACTGAGACACAAAGATACGAAGCCAAGATCCTGGCCCAACATCCAGCTAGTAAGTCACTATATGTCAAGCTCCACACAAGCCATAACGGTGCTGTGTTTTGTTTAACAATGTCCATGTTCCTATTTAATGATAGACGTACTACATTAAGAAAATGATGAATTAATTTCATATTTACATCCAGTGAGTCATTTGAGAGTGGGAATCAGATCTTTTGGCCTCAGTGTGCAGAGCATCTAGCCCATAGTTGGCACTCAACGGGAATTTAGCGATTAAACGAGTGAATGACGTAAGACGTGATTAAAAACCGGAAGTTTCTTCCACAGCCACAGATAACGGTGTGACCTCGGATAAGTCTCCTCTCTAGCCTGGCCTCAGTTTCCCACTCTATAAACACCCCACACCGACACTTGCCTCACTGCTCAAGCACCACCCCTATCGTGGTTCTGGGATTCTTGTGGGGACTGCCATGCATTTGATTGGCTCCCTTGCCATTTGCCATTGGTTCCGTCCAGTGGTTCCCTCCTGGCATTTCTGGTCTTATTCAGCCCAACCATCGCATTACTGGGTACTCTGGAGACCTGTGCTATTGCATGTCAGTGAATATCGTAGGAGAAAATCACACCCCGAGCTGCTGGGTTTCGCTCTAAATTCGTGACCACAGACCTCCAATGGGCCCTTCAAGCTGCCCCCCAGAGCCCCCTGTGTTTTGCTTCTCTGGGGTGACCATGCCCTATCTTCTCTCCTTTCAAACTCGCCACCCCCTTGCCACCCACCTCGCTCTCAGTAGGTGACCTTGTCCCAAATGTCATTGAAAGAACAGGTGCCACGAGATGTGACTGCCACCCTAGTCTCCCCCGCCCCATCCCGTGGACCTATTGTATCTGCCTTGGTCTTTGCTGCCTCCCTCCTGACACCTAAAGGCTGCGACCCTTCTCCTCTCAGAGGCTGATCTTGCCACTTGTGCCCCCGGTCCTGTTGCTTCTCACCTTTTCAAGGACTGGAACCCTTCATTATCTCTCTTTCCCTTCCATCAGCAGCACCTCCCTCCCTGCCAGTCCATGCCCATCCGCGCACAGATCAGCTCCAGGGTCTTGCTTCTTTACAAAGCCTTCCCTTGGGCCCCACTGCACCTCCTCTCCCCCCATCTTCTCAGAAGAGTCTCTTCCTCCTCCTCACCTGCCTGATCTTCTCCCCAGCCCAACCCAACCGGCCTCTGTTCCTCAGAGCCACTCACCCAGGGAGGTGCTCCAGGGGCTGGGGAGGGAGGCGAGGAACTCTGTGTCCGCCAGAGCCTCTCTCTCCGGCCTCAGCTGCAATGGGCTCATCAGTCCCGACAGGTCTGATCCAGCCTGACCTGCGCCCAGACTCCTTTGATCACCCCAAGTGGAATCTCAGCTTCTCTTCCCTTTGGAGCTCCTTTTGGGGGCATACCCCTTGGCTCTAGGTTGGGGGCTAATTTCAGCCAATTGCAAGTGGTTTGAGCTGGTTTAGGACAAATGCAACCAGCCAGGACCAGCTCCAAAGGGTCTGAATCAGCCGCTTCCGTTTGTGGAGCTCAGACGAATTCCCCTGATCCGGCCTGGCTGACGCAGGCCAACTCGAGGGCTTGTGGACAGTTACCCGTCAGGGAGCCCCAGCAGGCAGGATGTGGCTTGAGCCAGTCCAAACCTGTTTGCTGCTCCCATCCAACGTGCTCTGGTCACGGTAGGCTTTGTAAGTGTATTGGGGGGCCCTCTAAATGTTGGGATGGAAAAAGAAACAAAGCGTTTGGAAGTCACCGGGCGGAATGATTGCTAAGATAGCTTCCAGGCTGCTTTCCGTGGTGTCGAGAACTGAGAAAATGACTTCCGTCCAATTACTAAAATTAATTTTTAGAGCTTTAAGTTTCATCTTAAGTGTTCGGGGTTTTTTTGTTGTTGCTTGTTTGCTTTAAGGTTCTATTTTATTTTTGAGAGAAAGAGAGCACGAGTGGGAGCAGGGGAGGGGCAGAGAGAGAGGGAGACACAGAATCCGAAGCAGGCTCCGGGCTCCGAGCTGACAGCATTCAGCCCGATGTGGGGGGCTCAGACTCACAAATTGTGAGATCGTGACCCGAGTCGAAGTCTGATGTTCAAACAACTGAGCCACCCAGGTGCCCCTTAATCCTAAGTTTTTATTTTTTATTTGAATTTTATTCTTTTAAGTTTATTTATTTATTTTGAGAGAGAGAGAACGCAAGCAGGAGTGGGGGAGGGGTAGAGAGAGAGAGAGAGAGAGAGAGAGAATCCCAAGCGCCCAACATGGAACTGGACCCGGGGCTCCATCTCACGTCTTCGAGATCATGACCTGAGCCAACATCAAGAGTCGGAGACCTAAGCGACTGAGCCATCTGGGCACCCCTATTTTTCATTTGAATTTTAAATATTTAGATTTCGATTTTCAGAGCCGTTTGGGGTTTAAGACGGAGCAGGAAGTACACAGAGTTCTCCTATAATCCCCCCATCCGCTTCCCCTGATATTAACCTCACTGTGGTACATTTGCCACCACTGATGAGCCAGTATCAATGCATTATTATTATCAACTGAAGTCCGTAGTTTATGTAGGGGCTCACCCCTTGTGTTGTGCACCCTACGGGTTTTGGCAAATGTGTAATGACGTGCATCTATCACTACAGAATCATGCAGTACCGTGACACTGCCCCCAAATCCTCTGAACTTAGGCTCTTCAACCCTCCCTCTCCTCCCCATCCCAAACTGTCTCCGCCATTTTGCCTTTTCCAGAATGTCCTACAGCCGAAATCATATAGCATGTAGCCTTTGCAGACTGGCTTCTTCCATTTAGCAACATGCATTTAAGATTCCTCCAGGTCTTTTCATAGCCTGACAGCCCATTTCTTTTTTATTTTTCTTTTCTTTTCTTTTTTTTTTTTTTTTTTTTTTGGTGGTAAAATATAAATAACATAACGGGCGCCAAGGTGGCTCAGTCAGTTGAGTGTCCAACTTCGGCTCAGGTCACGATCTCGTGGTCCGTGGGGCGTCAGGCTCTGTGCTGACAGCTCGGAGCCTGGAGCCTGCTTCTGATTCTGTGTCTGCCTCTCTCTCTGCCCCTCCCCCACTCACGCTCTGTCTCTCTCTCTCTCTCTCTCAAAAATAGATAAATGCTAAAATTTTAAAAAAATATATACGTAGCATTAAACGTTTCCATTTGAACTCTTTTTAAGTGTACGGGTCAGTGGCCGTAAGCACAGTCACAGTGTTGTGCAAGCCTCCCCACTGCCTCCAGAACTGTTTTCGCTTTCCCAAGATGAAACTCCATACCCATAAGACAATAATGTGCCATTCCTGTAACTCATTTCCTTTTATCTGCGAGTAATAGTCTGCTGTCTGGTTAGGCCAACAGTTTGGTTATCCGTTTCCCTTACTGATGGATATCTTGGGTTGCTTCCAGGTTTGGGCCGTCATGAATAAAGCTGCTATAAAGTTTTGTGCGGACCGAAGTTTTCAAATCGTTTTGGTAAACACCAAAGAGTGTGACGGCTGGAGCTCTAACTGGGGTATGGCGACACCCAGTCCCAATGCTGTACAGATGTTATCTTATTTAATTGCCACAATAACCCTGGAGATGGGTGCTGTCATGCCCAATTTACAGACGAGCAAACAGAGGCTCAGGGAAGTGAGAAAACTTTAGAGAACCGGGCACGACTTGGGGAAACGGGACAAAGAGATGATTTCCAGTTTTTTTCTTTTTCATTTAGCTTTATTTTGCTCCTTTTCTCCTTGTGACAAAACAAACACATTTGTTTTCCCATCTGATTGTTCTTAGAGGCGTGTTACTCTCTGTTTAATTAGAACAGCTCTCTGGCTCAGAGGCCAAGGACCTGCTTTGGCTAATAAAGGCACCCCCCACACGTACACTCTCTTGTGAACCCTTTTGCTCTCACAGCCACGGTCTGGACTCACTTCAAAGCACCAACTCTTGGTTGTGAAAAAACAAACACGTTCAAGTGGATGAATCCCTTTCTCTTCAAATGGGTGACATCCTTCTCCCCTGGGTGTCCCATGGTCGTGGGGTCCCTGGGGAGAACAGGAGCGGGTCGGCACGTAGGGAGCCACAGCAGGCGGCAACCTCTGTGGGTGGCTTTCGCCGCGGTCCACGGTGGACAACAGAACCCAGGCTCGTGGGGTCACGTTGCTCTGGACCCAGTGGAAAACTCAACCAGAGAAAGGACTGGGCCCACCCATGCCCATAACTCGCCTTCCAGACCCAGGCGGTACCCCCCAGGTGGCCTCCCATCCTTCCCCACCCCCTGCCCGCTCCCTCCATCCCCAAGCCCCCTTAAGTACCAATAATGGAAGTGCTTACTAGGCCCCGCAACAATTCACCCTTATCTTTTATTTATAGCTGACAAAGCTCCAAGCAGGAAAAATATAATCACACTTTAAATAATGGAAGTTGTAGGTATTAGAGCTACACGGGCAGTTACCGGAGGTGCGGCGATGTCTCCCTGCAGACCCGCCGGGGCGCATGCCGACTGCATTTTTAATTTTTAACACATATTTCTTCCCAAATTATTCCGCGTTACAGAGGAGCCACATTTATGGGGGTGATAAATTACTGTAATAAAGTGCCTCTTCCTCAAATATATAGGACGAAGCCACGCTGAGCACAGCCCAGCACAGGCGGCCCCGAGAGAGTGGTGAGAAGTCCCACTGCCTCGCTCCTCGCTTTAATTATTTGGCCAATGTGTCCTACATTTTTAATACAGTCACAAGTTTTCTTTAAGCAAAGAATTCGAAGCGACCGCTAATTTGTATTCGCGTGTGCCGATGTGTGTGGATGTGCACGCGTGCCGATGCCTGTGCACACGTGCAAACCTGTGTGTGTGTGTGTGTGCATGTGTGTGTGTGTGTGGTGGCCTCTGGATGCCCAGATGCATGCACGTGTGTGTGAACAAGCCCCTGGGTGCGGAGGGCGTGCGCGTATTTACACACTTGGGTGGCTACGGCAGCATTTAGCGAAACACACACTTTTGTGTAGACTTGTCTTTGCGTGTACGTGGCATTCATGCTAAAGCACACTGGTGTGGAAGTGGGGGGGGTCCAGGCATTTTTGGGGGGTGCTGACCTGCCTTCTCTGCCCAGGCCCTCACGTGCATTTGAATCCTCCCTTCTGCATCAAACCGACACCCGTCCTGCCTTCCCTCCTTCCGCAAAAAGTAGAGCACAGAAGCCGAACCACAGGCTCTCGAGGTCATGCTGCCTGGACCAAAATCTCTACTTCTTACCTGTACCACTTTGGGGGAGCCTCTTGGTCCCTCACTTTCCCCATCTGCAAAATGGAGTTCAGGTTAAGAGTATCCGTCCCAGGGCGGATGGGAAGATGAATGGGCTTAATATGTGTGAAGCAGTTCGAGTGAGGCGAGCACAAATGTTAACTATTGTTCTTCCTGCCTGCCTGCCGCGCACAGCCCAGGCTGCCGGAAGCTTCCTTGGAAAGTTACACACAGGAGAGAGCCAAGGGTGGGGACCCATGACTGGATGAGGAAGTGGCTTAGCTCAGCACTTACCCTCCTCTTGTCCCAGCCCACCTGGCGGACAGGTCGTGGCCCCCAGGAGCCCGTGTCCATCTACGCAAGTTAGCGGGCTCTCAAGGGCAGGGCTGTGCCTCCCTTATCTCACGAGGGTCCGGCAGAGTGGGTACCGTGCATATTTGCTGTCTGGACAAGCGCGAGAGCAGGTGAGCGGGGTGGGGGGACATGGGGCAGACGATGGGAGCATGTGGCTTCTCCAGGAGGCGCTAATCTAGGGAAGGAGGGGTGAGTGGGAAAGTGTGATGGGGAAGAGGGGAAAGCCAATAAGGGGGAAAAGGGAGCAGGCTACCCAGTGGGCACCTGGGGCTCGGCCCCCCTGGGGGTCCACTGAGCGACTGTGAGCAGTGTGCCTAGAGGCGTCCTACCCAGTGACCGGTAGGCTGGAGTGTTTGGTCACTGGCCACCAGCCATCACTGGGTCAAGGCTGCCCCCGTGGACATTCCGGCCCTGGCGTTTCTGGGTACCCTGTGGGAAGTTGGTTCCTGCGGTGCCAGAGAAAGTTCCAGGCAGGGAAGTGGAGATGTGACGGCTGGGGACGGGATAGGGGGTATCCCCCTTTGCAGTGGGAACAGTCATTACGGAGCAGGGGACCTCAGAACGAGGGAATAGGGGCAATGCACGAACAGCATCTGCTCCGGGTAAACATTGTACGTGTGGACTCATGGCTGGACGTGAGGGTGGACAAGGGGTCAGGGAGCTGGGGAGAGAGGAGCTGGTCAGTGGGGTGACCCTAAGGACCACATCTTCTCCTGCTTCATTTCACCGGTGAAGGCTTCTGAATTGTCAAAGCTAGAAGAACAGGAGGGAAGGCAGCAAAGGGTCATTGCCACGGGCTTTCCCAACCCAAAGACTGATGTCAGGGACTGCCCCCCAACTGAGACTCTATGTCCTACACTTGCCCTGCACACACACAGGGCTGCCCCTCGCAGACACTTGTCCCGCAGGACTGAAGCTGCCACTCGGGGGCTGGAACCCAAGAAGAAAACCAGAAACCAGGGAGCTAATTCTTCAGCCTCCTCCGTACTGCTCCTGGCCCACAAACTCCCCCCAGATCCACAAGCTCCTGCTTCCTGTCCCCTCCCCACCAACATCCTTCTGCCTCTTGACTTTGCATGTGCTGTTCCCTCTGCCCGCAATGCCCCCCCACTATGATCAATGTGGAAAACTCCTTTAGGAATCCATAGGGCTCTGCTCAAATGCCAGGTCCTGTACGAACCCTCCGGTCCCAAGGAACGTCTCCTTCCCTTCTGCTCCCTCGAGACTTCCCTTAGATCCCAAATGTTACACTTACCAGCATCCTTCTGGAGTTCTGGGGTCCTGAGGAACAAAGACCATCCCCGTGTCACAACTGCATGCCTGGCGCCCAGCCCAGAGCCTGGTATGGATTCAGGGCCTCAGTTTCCTCATCTGGAACACGGGAGTGATCACGGCACCTACCTCATCATGCCGTTGTGAAGTTCAGTAGCTGTATTCAGAGCCACGTCTGGTACAAGGTAAGCGCTAGACAAGCTTTAGGCATTGGCATTATCAGTGTGGTTCAGGCTGAACTTACGAGATCCAGGTGAAGACAGAAATAGAACTGCCTTGCGCAGGACCCACAAGTGCTCTTCCGTCAGCCCATTTTACACATGAGGACACAGAGACTCCAGAAAGGTCACATGGCTAGAAAGGGGCAGAGCTGGGACTTGGGTCAGAGTCTGACCACAGTCCTGTGTTCTCTCCAGCACTGCCCTGCCCTGGCTGTCAGTCTGTCAGTCTCTCATCCCTCCTCCCTAATGCCCTCCTCACCTCAGTGGCGCTACGAGGGGCCGCTGAGGGTAGGGGGTAAAATGTGGGTATCGATTTTTGACAAATCTGGGTGCAAAGGCTAGCCTTCCACTCCCCAGCTGTGTGGCTGTGCAGAGCCTGTGACGTCCTCTCTCTCTGCCTCAGTTTCCCTCCCCACTGTCTCCTGAGGATTTGGAGGAGCCTTTCCAAAGGCAGATTTGCAGGACGCTGCAAAAAAAAAAAAAAAAAAACAACTTCGGGGCTCCTCCTCACTAAATAGAAATTCACTTTCATAAGCAAATCTGTGTTTGTGATTCTGTTTTTCTTTCTTTTTTAATTTTTTGATGTTTATGTAAATTAAAGAGAGAGAGACAGAATCTGAGCAAAGAAGGGCAGAGAGAAAGAGAGACACACACACGCACAGAATCCAAAGCAGGTTCCAGGCTCTGAGCTGTCAGCACAGACCCCAACGGCGGGGCTTGAACCCACGAGCCGTGAGATCATGACCTGAGCCGAGGTCGGACACTTAACTGAGCCACCCGGGCGCCCCTGTGATTCTGTTTTTCTTAAAGACAGACCCCCAAAATATAAGCTCTGGCTCCCCAAACCTGACCTGCCTGAGACTCTCTCTCTGCTTCTTCCAGGGCATATCCAGCCCCACCCCCCTTTCTGCCCAGAAGTCAGTGCCCACCCCGCCGCAGGTCCCAGAGCCCCGTTGGGGACCTGGGGCTTGGAAGATAAAGGGGCCGGGACATCGTCCAGTAAGTTAGCGTCAGAGCGGGGCTTGAACCCATGTCTTCCAGTGCCCAGTTTGCAGCGGGGAAGGGGTGGGACCTGACCCTCACCCATAAGTGCTTTGGGCTGTGACTCAGAAGAATAGCCTGGTGCCTCTTCAGGGGCCCAGAGGGGCAGGGGCAGCTGCGGGTGGGGGTGTCCAGGGATCACTGCTAAAATAAGTAGCAGCTTCCTCTGAAACGCCTCTGTGGTCTGTGCAGGGGAAGGAAGTGGAGGCCCAGAAACGGGAGGGGGCAGAAGGGTGAGAGCTGCCAGCATTTCAGAGACTGAGCTGGGGCAGCCCCCACCCACCCAGATCCAACAGTCGGTTCCAGCCAGGCTGCAGCGTGGAGGCCCCAGGAGCTCAGGCCTCCCCTTCAGGCCACTCTTGGCCCGGTCCCTTCTCCTGCCCCAACGCACTCCCCACACTCTAACGGCGTCTGGCCTTACCCTTTCCACTACTTTCTCCCGTAAGACACAAGGCCAGTGTCACCTCTTCTGGGAAGCCTTCCCTGACCACCCCGTAGACAGACACAGGCCCAAACACGCGAGCACAGACGGGATCAGGCGCCCGTAGACCCTCATCGTAAACAGGAGTATTTATTGTGACAGCTGGCATTTACCGAGCGTTTCAATGTTGACAATGTGCCGGGTGCCCTGCCTGGCTGAGCTCATCGAATTCTCACAGAAACACGATGCTGTAGTTGTTATCAATAGCTTCATTTTACAGATGAGTAAACCAAGGCTCAGAGAAGATGACCATCTTCCTTAAGGTCACACGGTCAGAAAATGACCAGGAGTGTAATGGAGGTCTGACTCCACAGCAGGGTCATTTAACCAGGATAGGAATGGGGGCCCCGGAAGTTGTATAATGCACCTGCACCGAGGAGGCTTACTTTTCAGCCTTGCCCTTCCCCACTCCTTGGAGCAGCTGGGAGTTAGAGAGTGCTTTAAAGGGAGAGAGGAAGCCAGGTTGTAATGAGGAAGTATTTCTGTGTAAACACTTTTGGTAAACTGTGTGAAGAGATCCCAGAAGTATTTCCAAGGCTTCCCTACGGTACTGGGCTTTCTGTTTATGGGTATACTGAATGCCATCAGTAAGGATGAGAGGCGTAATTCCAGCTTAAACGTTCTTAGACCAATCTCCCTGTGTGCCAGCCTGTGTAGAAGACTGGTCATTCGGAGAGAGTTCGCCCAGCCCAGTGCCAGACAGGGAGCCCCAGGAGCCCTCCTGCCACCTTGCCCTCTGCGGAGACAGCCCTCCAGCCCCTCAAGCCTGGGCCCTGAGCTCTCAACAGGGCCCACGACTCGTCCTCCAGGCCTTCAAGCCTCCAAGGAGGCACCTCCTTTCTGCAGCTGCAGCAGGTCAAGAGCCTCATCCGAGGAGGAAGTGAAAGCCCGGCGTGGGTGAGTCATCGAGGGTCCTGGCCTGGAGGGGCCTGCCGGGAGTGGCACGGGGCGGGGAGAAGAGCCTGGCAGGAAGGGGTGCCACCACGAGGAGGGAGAGCTAGGAGGCCACCGAACGTGGAGGACGTGAAATCACCTGCAGACCCTGGTGGTCTTTAGCGGGAGAGGACGTGCAGAGATACCATCCACAGTCGCGTCTCTGAGGGCTGGCGTGGGGCAGAGCAGCCAGACAGGGAGGTCACAGAGGTGACCTAGGCAGTCACCTAGCAGTTAGGGTGGCCACTGGCAGGCGGGGAGGTGGGCAGGCCGTGGGCTCTGGATCTCAACCTCCTGACTCGGGGCCCCGGTCCTGCCTCTCACTAGCTTCGTGACCGCAGGCACACGGCTTCCTCTCTCCTTTGCCCTGCTTCCTCTTCCGTCAAGTGGTGAGGGTCCCTAACCTGGACATTAGCCTCTGAAAGGCACCTGGAAGCGTCCCTGGTCCAAGGAATCCGCAACAAACAGCGACTACTGTACCAGGCAGGGTCTCTGCAGGAAAACCAAAACACTCGGTTTCTAAATTATCTTCAACATTTATTTACTTTTGAGAGACAGAGCGTGAGCAGGGGAGGGGCAGGGAGAGAGGGAGACACAGAATCCGAAGCAGGCTCCAGGCTCCGAGCTGTCAGCACAGAGCCCGAAGCAGGACTCGAACTCACGACCCGTGAGATCATGACCTGAGCCGAAGTCAGACGCTTAACCGACTGAACCATCCAGGCGCTCTTGAAACACTAGGTTTCTAACAGAAGGAAGTCAATACAGGGACTGGCAAGAAGGTTAGAAGAAACCCAGTGGGGGGATAGTGCTGCTACCCACAGATGAGCGACAGCAGGAAGCTGGTGGCACCTCCAAGCCTGGAGGCCAACGGGAGGAGGTGACTGATCAGAGGGAGACACGAGGAGAAGGGCACTTCACACCACGGCGGGGATGGGTTGTGCTCACAGGGGGTGAGCAAGCAGTCTGGGGGACCAGGCAGGGAAGGAAGGGGTGGGAGAGGGTGACACAGACTCAGCACAGACTTGAGTCATATTCTACTTCCTAGTGGTGCCATCTGATTTACCTCTCAGAGCCTCAATTTCCTCACCTATAAAACAGAAATAAGAATCACACATAATAGGAGCAAACACTTCTCCAACTTTCAGTTCTCACACAGCCCCGTGGAGCAGGGACTATCACTATTATGCCCATTTTACCGATGAGGAAACCGAGGCACAGAGATCCAGTCACACAACTGGTATGTGGCAGGGCAGATCTGACCCAGGCTGTTGGGTCCCCAAGTCCTGCTCTTTGCCACTCACGTGATGCTCCCCAATCAGCCATCCGTGGCTCTCTCCCCAGCCCATCTCACCCGGTTCAACGCCTCTCTCCTCCTGAGAATTTTACCCAGTGCCTCCAACCCGGGCTGGTTGTCTGTCAGCATCTGCTCCCAACAATAGCACCGGACGGCCGACTTACCACTTTCCTCTTAGGCCCTGGGTCCCTGGAGTCACACTGACGTGGGTGTGAGCCCTGGCTCGGCCGTTTTCCAGCCGTGGTGCCTGAGAGAAGCCACTTCCCTTCCGAAAGCCTCAGTGTCCTCGACTTTGGTGTGAGGGCCTTGTCCTGAGTTCATTGGGCTCTGGTGGGGACAGCGTGAATCCAACGTTCAGGGGGCATGCGGCCCGGGGCAGGTGTGTGTACGTGTGCGTGTGTGTGCGTGCACGAAGCCCATCGAACTCTTAATCAAAACTTAGTCATATCCCCAGTCTCGGGGACGGTGCCAATTATGTCTTTGCTTTTCCCGAGTTCCCAGCCCCTGCAGAGTGCAACATGGGGAAGTACTGGGCATTGTCCGTCTGCGCTCGCTCGCGACTGCCCATCTCCCGCAGCCTGCTTTTCCCAGGCTCCTTTGCCAACTGGCTTCTTGCGAGGCCGGGCCAATGGGAAGTGCTGGGACGGGACTGGAGGGTGGGGGAAGCCAGGGTTCCAGCGCTGACTGCTGCCTCCTTGTCTTCAGCTCCCGCAGAACCACCCATTCTCCTGTGGCTCAGCCCCACGGCGATCCCCGCCATGATTCAGCCACCCCTGGGCGGAATCATCATCTCCTCCCTGTGCTGCTCCGGCCTGGAGTGGTAGTAGCTCGTGCCCTAGCTAGACTGCCTTCCCATTTGCTGTAGGGCTTTTCAGCTCTTTCCTCTCCCATGGAATCAATCCCCTGTATTAAATTTCCCCTGTTCAAAATACCTAGAGTGGTTTCTGTTTTTTTTTTTTTTTTGTCTCCCACTGGACCTGACTTTTGCAGGAGACCTCTAGGACTTTCCTTCCCATGGAATCTCCTCCCTCTTGTCCAAGCCCAGGGTCCCTGTCCTGGGTGGTTGGGGTCAGGGTCCGAGCCCGGCAGGCGTGCCACACCAGGACTGGACAGGACTCTAGCTCCCTTGAGCTCTTTGCAGTGAACCTGCTCCCAGCAAACAGAACTCTCTAGTGGTACCCCTGCCCTTTGTGTGACAGACAGAGTGTGCCAGGATGCTGCGATGCTTCCTTTTTGCTGCCCTGCACAAAGGCTCGTCTGCACGAAGGCTGGGAGGACTGGCTGGGAGCCGGGGTAGGAAAGAAAACAGTGAAGGAGGCAAAGAGCACCCCATCCTGCCACCCCTGCAGAGAGCCTGGACAGACCTGTGTATCAGCAAGTGTAACTTTTCCTCCAGCTTCAGGATCCTCCCTGGGACTCAGGCCAAAGCCTTGAATTTTAAAACTCAGGCCAAAGCTCTGAGGGGAATGAAGGCTTTCTCCGTGAAAGGACAGCCACCCAGGGCCCCGCTCCTCAAGGAGCAAAGAAGCCAGGCCAGACTCCTTTGAGTGAGTGGAGGGGTGTAGTCCTGCCTCCCAACCAGTGCCCCCTGAGGCTCCTATTGGGGGCTGCTCACGGAGGTCCCCTGGCCGTGATCCCCCTACTCCCTTCTTCCTTTCTGGAGTCCGAGGTAGAGGTCACTCCAGGCAGCCCCCTGCCTCTAGGCCACAGCAGGGCCTGGTCAGAAGCGTGGCTCCAGCAGGTCCCCTCAGGCCCTTTCTGGGAGTGCCCCATCCCAGGCTCCGGGCCCTTGGCCTCACCTATTCCTTTGAGGCCTCCTTCCCCTCACCCAGGGGCCAAGGTAAATCCCAGGATTCCTGGGCTCTCGACGCCCTCATGTTGTGCATGTTCCTTGGGGTGATTACACAAACTCCCCCAAAGTAAGGAGGAGCCTGATAGCTCTAGTCCAACCTCGCCCTCCGTGGTACAGGGAGGGAAATTGGGGGTCGGAATGCAGACCTACTGGAAGCACACAGCGTCCTTGGCAGGTTGGTGGGAGGGGGTGGGGTGAAGCAGGTGAGGAGCTGGACCAAGACCCCGGGGACATGTGTCCTACGCGAGCACTCGCATGAGTGTCCAGACTTCCTACGCACACATGTGCCCCAGAGGCCACACGTGTCTACAAACCGTCACACCCCCCACAGAGACCACGGGCTCAGCAACCGGGCACTTAACACATGCATAAGCACACGCACACATGTGTACCCCTAACGGGCAGACACGACCACCCACACGTGCACACATACATGGATCCACGCTCACATGCGCACTCATCAGTACACACTCAGAGCCACGCAGCCCTCACGTGGCCCCGTGGGATCACGACAGTGTGCGTCATCTCACATGTATGTAATCTGCAGCATATGTCCCACAACGTGCACGCACACCACAGCTAACACGTGCGTACATCGGCTCACCAAGGCGCCCTCAAACACATGCAGACTGGTGCGTTTACTCCCGTGCACCCAGCCGGGCCCACCATTCTAGTATAACTCCCCTGATGACCGTGACCATGGGGATCACCACGTCACAGGCAAGGCCTCCCCCCAGCCCGCAGGAGCTGCTGCCCACACACACATGCACACACACACCCTCACACAGAGCCTCCCCTTGGCCGGCCGGCTTCCTCCTTCGGCTCCCACAGCATGTGGGCCGACCCCTCTTGCTGAGCCCCTCTTCACGAACCCAGAGCAGTCTGGCTGCTCCTGGGACTCCGAAAGCACCCTGGCCACTCCCCCAGCCTTGTCCCCTAAGCTGGGTGGCCTGGGGGAGGGGAGCGGGCTGCCCAGAGCTCAAAGTCCTGGGGCCAAAGTCTTATTTGCCGGGGGAAGTTGCACAACCTGCCCCAGGCAGTCAGGGTGACTCTGGCTTATTGTCTGCGCTTCCCCTTGGCCACAAGCCCAGGCCCAGCCAGCCACCCTATTCCTGGGAGGGGAGGGGGGGGGAGGAGAATGGGAAGGAAGGTGGCTCCTTTGCCCTGGGAACTGATGGCCAAAGAGGACTCCACTGGTCCCCAGCTGTGTGTGCCACACGCCAAGGCAGAGACGCACAGAACTTATAACCCAACCTCTCCTTTCCCAAAGGGGAAGCTGAGGCCCAGGGAAGGCAGGGAGCCTGCCCAGGGTCACACAGCAAGCTGGAGGCCCAGTGGGGCTTGCGTCCAGGCTCAATCTTCTTTCTAAACCTAAGAAGATCATAGTGAGGCCCCATAGTTTAAACACAGATGAGCAGAAGCACTCTGGATGAAAGGGGGGGGGGGACCCGAGAGTGCGTGAGGAGCGACCACTTTTCGCCCCCCACCCCCCACCTAGACTGAGTTAATTCAGCAGAGAATTGGTTTGCCATATCACCAATTCTTGGGGCTAGCCACACTTAGCCTGACTTAAAATTTGTTTCTTTAACAATGTGCAGGAGATGAATTGGCAAGGCCTTCAAAGGGCCACCAGAAGCCAGGGTCTGGGGCCCTCAGATCCCTCCATCTCTGGGATCTGCCGCGCAGCCTGGGGTGCGGCCCATTCTCCCCTGAGTCTTTGTTCTAGTTCTTTCCATCGGGGAGGTGGGGTAGAGACAATGTGAACATTCCTATAAATCCCTGCAATCTGCTAAAGCTATAAAAACCATCCCATGCCTGTCGGCCTATTTTTCTCTTTCTTCCTCCTGCCTGCCTTCCTTTCTCAGTGCATCCCATTGAAAGTCACCGGGCAGGTGCTGGTGGCCCTGGTGAGGCCAGAGTTAAAATCGGGTGGGACCACAGCCTGGAGGGTCAGAGGACGGGTATAGACAGGGGATGGAGCAGATGAATCAACCACCGCAGGTTAAAGGAGGCAGGTTTCTCGCTGACAAGGGAGGCAGGCGTGAATGTGGAAAGGAGGACACTGAAGAACCCTGTGGTGTTGGATTGGAATTGGAGCTGTTAGCAAGAATGTGTCCTTTAAAGTGTGTGTTTGTGTGTATGTGTGTGCATATGTGTGTGTGTGTGTATATGTGCAGGTGTGGGCTGCACACGTGTGTGCATGCGTATGCATATGTGCATGTGTGTGTGTGCCCACATGTGTGTGCATGTGTTTTTCTCCAGCTTGTTCACCAAAAAGGTCTGGGAGAAGCAACATTCCAGTAACAAGCACACTGAGCACCGAGAGCTCGTTTTCCAAATACCGTCCTCCCCCTAGACAGAAATCGAGCTCTTTGGAGGAATGGCTGGCTCTGAGGCGGGGCCAGAGTAGCACAAGATGCGCCTGGTGTCAGAAAGTGCCCGGAGATCAAAGGGACAGGTTGAAAGGGCACAAGAACCAGCCGGGACCAAACCTCATATAATTCAAATATCAAAACAAATGAGCAATAGAGCATAGCCCATCAAACAAAATAGGAATCCACGAAGCCACGCGGCTGTGAACAAACAAATGAACAAAGGGGCAGAAGAGAAGGCTTTTCCTTACCAGAAAATGCCAACCAATAAAGGAAGAAGAAAAATCACCTCTTGGCAGCTATGATCGTGATGATGATTTCAAGTAAGCGACCACAAGGGAGGCTAAACCTAAGTGAAATAAGGAGTGGGGTTCTTTTTTCAATTTTTAAAATGTTTCAAATTTATTTTTGAGAGAGAGAGACAGACAGACAAAGTGTGAGCCGGGGAGGGACAGGGAGAGAGGGAGACAAAATCTGAAGCGGGCTTCAGGCTCTGACCTGTCAGCACAGAGCCTGACGTGGGGCTCAGACTCACGAACCACAAGATCACGACCTGAGCCGCGGTCAGATGCTCAACCGACTGAGCCACCCAGGCGACCCAGGAGTGCTGTGTTTACATAGTGCTAAAGTATCCCCACCCAGAAGCTCGTTCATACCAAAATAACACAAGCCCTCGGCAATGGAGAAACCGGGTCAAATGGTGAATTGATTGAAGTTAATACCACCAGTGGGAACAAGGTGACATTGAGCGGCACCTGACAGGGGCAGTGAGATAGCACAGTGTCTCTCCTGTGGCGCCCTGCCCTGAAATGCACAATCCTGGCATAATTACCAGGAAACACAAACAAACCCAAACCGAGCAACGTTCTGCAAAATGACCGCCCTGTTATCTTTAAAACATCAAGAGTGTGAAACCCAAGGCAGGATGGAGGAAAGGACACTGGGCTGGTTCACTTTCTATAAGTCATATCATGGGGCAACTGGTGAAACGTGGGTGGGCGTTCGGAGTTCTTAGCATCATTGGTGCATCTTTTCCTTAATTTGAAGTATCTTAAAATTATTTTGTTTTTATTTTAGAGAGAGAGAGAGAAAGAGAGAGCAGGTGAGGGTCAGAGGGAGAGAGAGAACATATCAAACAGTCTCCACGTTCTGCTATGAACCCAATGCAGGGCTCGATCCCATGACCCTGGGGCCATACCTGAGCTGAAATCAAGAGTTGGACACTCAATGCACTAAGCCACCCAAGCACCCTTAAAATTCTTTTTTAATCCCACGCAGCACAACTTTGTAAAAGTGCTGAAGGAGACTGCTGGTGTATATCTCTGAGAAAAAGAGGAAGCTGAGGGTTGTGTGATGATCGCATCTCCTGGTAGAGAGTTTGGGGTTAATCGGGATGGACACCCTGAAACCAAGCAAGCAAAAACCAGGACGATGAATAACTCCAGGAGCAACAGAAACATGTACAAGAAAGTAAATGCAATCATAGTACTCTCCGTGGCTGGGCTATCAATAACATTTACGTTGTCACAAAATAAACTGTGAATATTTATCTAACCCAAAACTATGATCTGATCATATAAGGAAGATGTTACCAGGAGAAGCAGGGAAGGGGATCGTATGGGAAGGAAACTCTTATTTGCTAAAGTAGAAAATGCAGTAAATTCAATCTAAAACTGATAATCAAGGGGCACCTGGGTGGCTCAGGTGGTGACGTGTCTGACTTCAGGTCAGGTCGTGATCTCACAGTTCGTGAGTTCCAGCCCCGCGTCCGGCTCTGCACTGACAGCTCAGAGCCTGGAGCGTGCTTTGGATTCTGTGTATCTCTCTCTTTCCGCCCCTGCCCTGCTTGCTCTCTTTCTCTCTCTTTCTCTCAAAAATAAAAATAAATAAATATTAAAAAGTAAACTTCTTTACAAAAAAATGAAAATAAATAAATAAAACTGAAAATCAAGAAATAAAAGGGAACAGGGGCACCTGTCTGGCTCAGTCAGTAGAATGTGCAACTCTTGATCTCAGGGTCATGGGTTTGAGCCCCACAGTGGGTATAGAGTTTACTTAAACAAGCAAACAGAAAGGACTAAGGAAAAGAAATAAAAGGGAATAGAGAGAACCCATTATTATGACTTACATCCTGCCTTTAAAAAAATTTTTTTTAATGTTTATTTTTGAGACAGAGAGAGATAGACCATGAACGGGGGAGGCTCAGAGAGAGAGGGAGACACAGAATCTGAAACAGGCTCCAGGCTCCGAGCTGTCAGCACAGAGCTCGACTCGGGGCTCGAACTCACGGACCGTGAGATCATGACCTGAGCCGAAGTCGGACGCTTAACTGACTGAGCCACCCAGGCGCCCCTCATCCTGCCTTTTTAAAGGTGATGGTATATATTGTGTGAGATCCCTTTGTATATACATTGATATTTCATACATTTAATTCGATAAAGGATTTTTCAACAATAAACAATGAATTCATATAAAATTAAAAAAAAAACCCAATATGAGCATGTTATTTAGAAGCGCAAAAGTAAAAGAAACAGAAACTGCTGTGTCTTGTTGAAAGCGGTTGCCTCTGGTGGCTGGGAATCGAGGGCAAAGAGATTAGATAGGACGCTGCACTGTAAGTCTTGCAGAACACAGGGCATGTACAATTTTAATAAAAATTGAAATCAAAATCGAGAAATATAATGAACAGAAACACGTTTTGAGCAAAGCAATGCAGTTGGACAATTTATGGAGTTGCCTATTTAGCAAAATCTGCTAGAGAATCCCCCAGATGCTAGAGGCCTGAGAAAACAGAAAAGGACTTCTTAAGGGATTTTTTCAAAATCAGTCTAAAATGAAAATTTCCCCTGTGATACAATGAAAAAATATTCATAGGATATTATCTTAAAAGAAGAATAAACTAGAAGAGTGTGGGTCTTACGATGCTGAGCTTTGGTCACATTGAATAACCCCTGACACGCTGCCAGGAAGGGACTAGATCCATTAGAAAAATGAACGCTTCTGACTTCACCTCAGGTCATGATCTCACCGTCCATGCGTTCGAGCCCCGCGTCAGGCGCTGTGCTGACAGCTCGGAGCCTGGAGCCTGCTTCGGATTTTGTGTCTCCCTCTCCCTCTGCCCCTCCCCTGCTCATGCTCTGTCTCTCTCTGTCTCAAAAATAAATAAAAACATTCAAAAAAAATTTTTTAACAGAAAAATGTACGCTTAACACAACTGAAAAGAATATCTCTTAAACAAGTTTTTGGGAAACCGGACGATTTGGTAATATGGGGCAGTGGTCCCTCAACGAGCCTTTGGAGGACTAACTTTGGCCAAACTGGCCTTGGGAGGTTTGGTGGTTTCCCCTGCACCCAGACCCTCCCCCAAACACAGGCCATTCCCACCGCAGTCCAGCCCCAGTCCCCCAGCAGCACCCTGGGGAGGACTCACCCTCCTCACCACCGCCCTGTGTGGTATGAATTTACGGCCCCATCTTACAGATGAGAAAATGAAACCTTGGGAAAATGAACTGGCTCGCCCAGCGCCTCCTAGTCAAAAAGTAGCCCAACGGGACTCGGCACGCAGGTTGATGAACTCCGAGGCCAAGGTTCTTTCCTTGCCCCCTCACCCCTTGGCTGTCCCACCTGCTGGTGCCAGACCTAATTAGAGCCTCGCTGGCCCCTGAGATGGGCTGGGAGGCTGATGTGTCATTAGAGCATGAGATGCTGGAAGCTCCCGCCATGTGTCATTATGTCTAATTACACGAGTTCAGGCTTCTGCGTGGGCTGGTGGAGCCAGAGCGTCTCTGGGCCCAAGTGGCCAGGGAACTTCTTCAGCCGAGTCCCAGGGCAGGGGCTGCCAGAGGAGCTCACCACAGCCCTGGGAGCAAGGCCCATGTTCCCTGCGTCCGCTGGAGAAAGCCAAGCTCCAGGCTCTTCCCTGAGGTTGTGGGGAAGGCCCTGGTGAGGAGGCGCTGTCTGTGCCTGCCTCCTGGCCAGGGGATGGAGTAGAAGAAGATGTCTACACAAGGACACGGCCCCCAACCCCCTCATCCCAAGCCCAGACAGATGCAGGCGTGCACACACACACACACACACATACACACACACACGTTGCACAGAAACATGGCTTAGGAACTTATAAATGAGCCTTTGAGTAAACAGCTGCTCACACTTCCATCAACTCCACTGTATGTTCGCTTTGAGGGAAGTGAGAAGGAATGTAAAGACGAGGTCCGTGTCCTCTCTGGGCAGAGATAACCAGCGGAATCAACCTTCTGCGTAAGTTCTTTTAACAAACAGGTACTGAGTTGCTGCTGGATGCCAGACACTGTTCTAGATGCTGGGGTCGTCAAGTCCCCGGTCTGAAGGACTTCACTTTCTACAGGGTGAGAGACAATAAACGTACGAATAAGTATATAATGTACCAGATGGTGACAAGTGGCCTGATGATGATCTGGTTGAAGAAACAATCAGTCAGGCCCCCCTCCCCCGACTCGCCCAAACCCAGAGGCTAGAGATAGAGAAACAGCTAGAACAAAGGAGCCCAACACCCCAGTAGCCGCCTCCTCCTCTTCTACTTCCCCTCTTTCCCTAATATTGCTTTCCTTTCAAAAACTAAATATTTAAAATGTGCAGAAATTACAGAAGATTTTATGACAAACACTCACGCACCAACTACCCCATCAAAGCTCCCTTATTCATCAGGAAAGACTAGGTTATGCAAACAATCCCCAAACCGCAGTAGCTTTAAATTAACAAAGGTCTATTTCTCTCTTGTTCTCTATATCCAGTGAGGATTGCCTGGAGAGAGCTGTATTTATTGTAGTCTCCCAGGACCCCAGGCTGATGGCTGCTCTATCATTTTATGATGCTGTGATCTCAACAAGAGACTCCAAGGCTCACCATGCAGGGAAGGGAGCACGAAGACTCACACATTTGCTCTTAGATGTTTCCATTTGGAAGCGGCATATGTCACTTCTGCTCACGTTTCATTGCCTAAAGCAAGTCATATGTCCCTGTACAACTTCAAAGGGTCAGTGAAGTGTAATCGTTTCATGTGCTCAGAAGAAGAACTGAAATGTTGGTGAGCTTTGTTAATATCTACCGCTTCTTCTATCCTATTTCCATCTGTCACTCAACTCCCAGGGATAAGCCCCATCTGGAAGCTGTTGTGTATCATTTTCGTCTACGGATTTTGTTTTGACTTTTAATATACCTGTATGCATAAGCAAATAATAGGTGGAAAGAAATCACAAAGAAAATTATAAAATATTTGGAACTGAATGACAGTGGAAACACAACATATCAAAGTCTGTGTGATGCAGCTAAAGCCGCATAATAGAGGGAAAGTTATAGTATTAAAAATGAATATACTCATTTTCTTTTTTTTTTAAGCTTATTTATTTTGAGAGAGAGTGAGAGAGAGGGTACACACGAGGGAGGGGCAGAGAAAGGGAGAGAGAGAATCCCAAGCGGGCTCTGCATTGTTAGCACAGAACTCGATATGGGTCTCAAACTCATGAATCATGAGATCATGACCTGAGCCAAAATCAGGAGTTTGATGCTTAACCAACTGAGCCACCCAAGTGCTCCAAAGTGAATATATTCAAGAAGAAGAAAGTTCCAAAATCAATTACCTAAGCTTTCATCTTAAGAAACTAGACAGAACAGAGCAAATCAAACCCAAAGCAAGCAAGAAGAAGGAAAAAGCAAAGATAAGATTAGAAATCACTGAATAGAAAACAGAAAAACAATAGAGAAGATAAATGAAACCAAACACTGGCTCTTTGAAAATGTAAATAAAATTGATAAACCTCTAGCCAAACTGATCAGGAAGAACAGACAGACACACGTTGCAATATCAAAAAGGAAGCAAGTACATCCCTGTAGATGCTAAGAATATTGAAAAGATAATCAGGGAATGTTATGCCTAACTTTATGACCATAAACTTGACAACTTAGATGAAAGAGGAAAATTCCTTGAATGACATAAAATATAATACTATAAAACTTCTAGAACTTCTAGACTTAACAAAACTCATAAAATTTCTATAAGGGGGAGCTGGGGGGGGGAAGGACTACAAGGGGGCATGGAAGAGTTTGGGGGTGACGGAAATGTTCTGTGTGTTGATTGTGGTGGTAGTTACAAGACCATATTCTATTTTCAAGAGTCTTCAAATCCTACACTTAGAAGGCATACGTTAATCATATGTAAATTATATCTCAGTAAAACTGACGTTCAAATAGCTCAGAGGAGGGGCACCTGGCTGGTTCAGTCAGTAGAGCATGAGACTCTTGATCTTGGGGCTGTACGTTTGAGCCCCACATTGGATGCAGAGATTATTTTAAAAATCAAATCTTTAAAAAACAAGACAAAAGACAAATAGCTCAGAGAAAAAGAATATGCTTGTGTGTTTCTTTGTGCATGCCTCCTACATGTATATGTATATATGTATGTATGTGTATATATCTATATATGTATCTATATCTATACCCCTACAGAGATTAGAGGGGTAAGAATGATAAAGTACATATATGTGTTTATATAGTGAGGAGACGCTGACAAAGCAAACATGGTAAAATGTTAACACTTAGGGAATCTGAAAGTATACAGACATTCTTTGTTCTATTTTGCAGCCTTTTCCTAAGTCTGAAATTGTTTCAAAATAAAGTTAACGGCCGCCTGGGTAGCTCAGTCAGTTAAGCATCTAACTTTTGATTTGGCTCAGGCCATGACCCAGGGTCATGGGACTGATTGAGCTGGGCATCAGGCTCGTGCTGAGTGTGGAGGCTGCTTGGGATTCTCTCTCTCCCCCTCTCTCTACCCCTCCCCTGCTCACGTGTGCGTGTGGCCACATTCTCTCTCTCTTTCTCTCTCTCTCCGTCTAAAAGAAGTTAAAAATTATATATGATTGCTTTTGTATGATAAAATGTGTGACAAAATGCACATATAGTATTTAGACTACATACGGTCTCTCACAACTTGATCTTTTTCATGGGACACCATGTTTTTGAAAAGTGTTGCTACGTGCACAGGGAGTCATGCACTTTCTTGTCATGTAACAGCCCCCGTGCACATGTTCCACAGTAGGAGGATTCTTTGCTCTGCTGAGGGATACTAAAGTTGTTTCCTTTTCCTTTCATCACCCTTACTTCATTTTCTTGCACAAATGCAAAAGCCCCTCGGTTTTAAACCGGGAGTGGAACAGCTAGGTCTTTAGACATGTGAATCTTCGCCTTTGCTAGCGATCCTAAGGTTGCTGTCCTCAGTGGTTGAACCACGTGTCCCTCTACCTCGTGTCTGCTCAGGGCCTTTTGCTGCCATGCTCCCCCCCGGCTCTGGCCTCAGCTCCTCCTTCCAGAGATGTCCCATTCCCACAGGCAGACATTGACCCTGATCCCTAGAAGCAGTAACCAAGAGTTGAAGGAAGAGAAAAATGGTTTCTCTTTGGGTCATAAAAAATGCCCTCAAACTGGAGCACCTGGGTGGCTCAGTCAGTTGAACGTCTGACATGATCTCATGGTTTGTGAGTTCAAGTCCCGCCATCGGGTGCTGTGTTGACCGCTTGGAACCTGGACCCTGCTTCAGATTCTGAGTCTCTCTCTTTCTCTCTGCCCCCCGCCCCTCACGTTCTGTCTCTCTCCTTCAAAAATAAGTAAACATTAAAAAAAATTTTCAATGCCCTAAAATTGACCTTGGTGACAGCTGACCTATTTGTGACTATACTAAAAACCATTTTAAAATTTGTTTTGTTTCCGGCTGCATTGACATGTAATTGACATACAACATCGTGTAAGTTTAAGGTACAATGTAAGGTACAATGATTTGATACAAGCATACACTGCAAAAGGAGTACCACAGTCAGGTTAGTTAGCACATCCATCACCTCACTTGGTTACTGTGTGTGTGTGTGGAGGGAGGTGAAAGCTTTTTAAGATCTACTTTCTTAGCAACTTTCAAGTATACAATAGAGTATTATGATCTATAGGTACCACACTGTACTTCAGACATCTATCTTATAAGTGGCAGTTTGTACCCTTTTTATACACAAAAGTTATTGAATTGTACACTGTTTTAAAATGTTTATTTTTTAGAGAGAGAAAGAGACAGAGTGTGAGCAGGGGAGGGGCAGAGAGAGAGGGAGACACAGAATCTGAAGCAGTCTCCAGGCTCCAAGCTGCCAGCACAGAGCCCGACGTGGGGCTCGAATCCACGAACCGTGAGATCATGACCTGAGCTGAAGTCAGCTGCTTAACCGACAGAGCCACCCAGGCACCCCTGAATTGTACGCTTTGAATGGGTGAGCTGTATGGTATGTAAATTATATCTCAATAAAGCTCTTCTAAAAACTGAGCCTCATAATTCTTCTCTTTCCTCCCCCTCTCTGTTTTCTTTCTCTATAATTTCTTTTTTCTCTCCAATAACTATTTCTTGGCTGTTCCCAGGCAATCCCTGCTCTGAATTCCCTATCTCTGAGTCTGCTTACCAAATGTTTTTATTCTGCATCAGCCCATGAACGGGACTGCCAAAGAAAGGATTCTCAGGGGCGGTGGTAGGCAGAGAACTTACAGAGCAAACACAGAATTCTCTCTTCCACGGAGAAGACTGCAGACACCAGGACCAGGGTGAGAATGGGTGGCTGAGGCACCCAGGCACAAAACGTGTGCGCACAGGGTATGCGGGACGGGTCGGCACCCAAGAGTGACTGCTTCCTTACATTTTCTTTTCATTGTGGTGAAATACACACGACATAAAATTTACCACTGAAATCATTTTAAAGTGTACATTTCAGTGGTTTTGACTACATTCACACTGTTGTGGAACCATCTAGTTCCAGACGATTTTCATCACTCCCAAAGGAAACTCCCATCTCGCCCCTCCTACGGCCCCCGGCAACCACTCATCTGCTTTGTGTCTCTATGAGTTTGCCTGTTCTGGACGTCACACAATATGTGGCCGTTTGTGACCGGCTTCTTTCATTTGGCAGAATGTTTTGAAGGTTCATTCGTGTGGTCACTCGTATCGGTGCGCTTTATTTCTTTCTCTGGCTGAATAATATTCCATTGTATGGATATAGCATATTTCATTTACCTACTCATCTGTTGATGGACATTTTAACTGTTTCCACCGTTTGGCTATCGTGAATAGAGCCGCTGTGGACACCAGTCCTTTGGGGGTACATACCTAGGAGGGGAATTGTTGGGTCATATGCTAATTCTGTGTTTAACTTATCGACAAACCATTTCCTGACATTTTGCGCCTTGGGCGTCTAGCTTGTTGCATCCTAGCCCAGCCCTGGTCCACACGCACCCATCTATGACCTTCATGCCCGTGGCACCCTTCCCATTCCACATTAGCAGCTTTGAAGCATTCACATGGGTGATAATTCTAAGTCACATTTTGGGGGCCAGGAGGGGTGTTCTGTGAAGCTGGAACACAGATGACGCTGGGGCTGGAGAAACCGGTAGCTGTCAGAACGCAGCTTGTCATTCTCAGGAGTTGAGACTTCACCTTGTTGGTTGCAGGGAACCCAGAGAAGAGAAACCAACTCTATGGGAGCTGGAGGAAAGGTTGCAAACTCTGCCTTAAGAGATGAGTTCACAGGGAAAGGAGAGAGGTCACTCTAGTCCTGTTGGGTCCTAACTCTGTGTGGGAGTTGATGTGAGTTTCTTCCGCTGTGCGGGCTTTGGTTTTTCAGATTGGAAAATGGAGATAATAGGGGCGCCTGGGTGGCTCAGTCCATGAAGCATTGGACTTCTGCTCAGGTCATGAGCTCATGGTTTTTGTGGGTTCGAGCCCCGCATTGGGCTTTCTGCTGTCAGCACAGAGCCCGCTTCAGATCCTCTGTCTCCCTGTCTCTCTCTCCCTCCTCCCCCCAAAAATAAATAAACATTAAAAGAAGAAAGAGGAGGAGGAGGAGAAGGAGAAAGGAGAAGGCGAAGGCGAAGAAAGAAAATGGAGATAATAGTTTCTCTGGTGAGTTAGGTGAGATGCTGGATGTGTGCTGGCTTCATCATCGGTGAAGCTCAGGGTAGAAGCGTTCACTTGAGATGCCTGCTCAGGTACCTTCCAGCATGCAGTAGAACTTCAGGAAGACTACTTTATCTGACTCTACGGAGGCATCTGAGAAGTTGTGTGTGGTTTGCAATTCTATAAAGGGAGACCCATTTACAATGTAAGTAGGGGAGCCGACTACTTAAATGAACCCACCAGTGAATCCCCAGGCGTGACTTTTGTATTCAATAAATTGGAATTTTCATATATTGCGTTTGCAGCTCAGCCAGATACTGAAAAGTTTGTCCAAACCACATGGAGGTGGAGGTGACAAGACTCTGCTTTCTGTTTCTTGGAGTACAGGGACTTTCTCTCAAGCAAAGTCTCATCTAAAAGAGGCCCGGGGCCTCCCACGTGGGCTTC
This sequence comes from Prionailurus bengalensis, assembly GCF_016509475.1. Classification (NCBI taxonomy): domain Eukaryota; kingdom Metazoa; phylum Chordata; class Mammalia; order Carnivora; family Felidae; genus Prionailurus; species Prionailurus bengalensis. The sequence goes on from NC_057359.1 coordinate 83,472,941, forward strand.
AAAGGAGAGTGTTCTGGACAGAGGGAAAAAGACTGTGCTTTCCCCACCCACAAGCCTGAAGGTCAAACCTGGTTATGTTAAGGAAGGGGGTGTGGTGCTCTTACCTGGGGAATTTGTAGATTACTGAGACTGGAGGGAAGGAGACTAGGGACCCTCTCCGGAAAGACGGGAATATTCTAGGCTCCCGGTCAATCCCCATTGTAGAGGAAACGTCAGCCCCATGCCAGGCACTTGGTACTAATCACCACGTTTAATTTTCCCAACAACCCCTCACCTTACAAAGCCAGTAAGGGTCAGGAAGGTCAAGTGGCTTGCCAAGGTTATAGGGCAAGTTAAACACTGGAGTGAGGATTTGAACTCAGATGCCATGACCCAAGGCTTGGGGCTGCTTCCACCAAGCCACCTTGAACTCCCCTTGAAAGCAACACAGAGCTGGACATGTGGGTGGCATCTGGGACAAAGAAGATCTTCTAAGGGCTCCGTGCAAATGTGACCCTGTGGGAGGGTCATTTGTGCCTTTGGTTCATTGGAAAGCCCCACAGCTTCTGCAAAACCGTTTCCTAGAATCCTTGTCTGGAATGTATGTTAAGGGCAGCCAAAGCCAGCTTGACCTAGAGGCTTGTGATGGGGGGCTCACGGCAAAGGGTCAGTCCCACTTCTGTGACCCCCCCCTGGCCTGGGGCTGCTGCAGGTGGGGAGAGTGAGTGTATGCTCCTCAGTTCCCCATTGTGAGCATGCCCTTCTCCACGCAAGGTTGCTTGGGACTCAGCAACTGCATGGAAAGAGTAGACAGTTTAGGTTGAGACCAGGGTTCAAATCCCAGGCCCGTCACTTAGTTAGCCAAGTTTCTTTATCTCTGTATACCTCGGTTTCTCTATCTGTAAAGTGGGACCAACTCCTGTCAGCTAGAAGGGGTGGGCTGATGTGAGAGCACACACGATGTGAGAGCCCATAGGATGCACCTCCTGTCAAAAACGGGGACAAATTCGAAGTGTCCTGGTGCTCCTCCAGCTCCTGGCAGTCACCTCCAGGGATCAGCACCTGTACCCAAAGGGCTAGCATGGCCGCTTGGGCATTGGCATGACCTAAGGAGACACCACGATGACCAGTCAGTGTCCCTGCCCTTCGGGAGCTCACCATCTAGGGGGGAGGCACATACAACCACGCCAGCCAGGGGGAGAAGGGCTACAGCAGAGGGAGGGACAAGGGACCCTGGGAGATGGAAGGATGACCCTGTCTAGGGTCAAGGAAGACTTCAGAGAGGGACAGGCTGGGAAAGATCCTTAATATTTAAAAACCTACTTGTCCTGGTCACTGACCAATCAGAAGGATACTGGTTGTAAATAATCCATAGGACCCCTCAGTGTGATTATTAATGCCCCAGGAAGGGTCATTTGATGTGGATCCTGATGGATGAACAAGAGTTCTTCAGACAGGTAAGGAAAAGGACACTCCAGGCAGAGGGAACAGCATGTGCTAAGGCCTGATGACTAGAAAAAACAGGGTCCACTTAGAACTGAATGGCTGGAGCATAGAATACATATGGGAGAGAGGGTCTTAAATACCATATTAAGTTTGGGTGACATGGTTACCCAAGACACCTCTGATGTGGCATTCCACACTGGTGCCTTTGACAAATGGGGACTGCGGTGAGAGCTTCCAGGGTGTGAACACTATTCCCACACTCGTGACATCTCCTCCGATCTGTGGGATTGCTTGGGGTCTGGGAGCAGGCTCTTTTCTCTGGGAGAGGGGCCGTCAAGGACAGGCCAGGAGAAGAGTTCCTTCAAGTGACTCCAGAAAGGTCTGTTGGACAAGGAAACTAAGACAGATACTTAGTTGTATGGGTGGGACCAACACAGGGTGGGGGTTGGGGGTGGGGGTGGAAACACTGGTGACCGAGGCCTCTCTGGCTTTCTCCTCGAGTAGCACCAAGCCTTCTTGTCTGCTCAGGAAAAACCAGGAATGTTTTGGGATTAAGTGTGCCTGGTTCTAGCTCAAGTTCTGTCATTACGCGCTATGTGATCTTGAGCAAGGCACAAACCCTCTCTGGGCCTTAGGGTCTCTGTATGTAGCATGAGGGAGCTTGTTGGTTTCTTGTTGATTCCTCTCTTGGAAATTAAGGATGTGCCACGCTGATCCTCACCTTCCAGTCACTCTACCTGATCTCATGGGAAACATAAGGGGTCTGGACTCACGCAGAGCTGAGTCTGAGTCTCCACTTTGGGATACACTGGATGTTTGGCTTTGACCAAGTGTTAAGCTCTGGGCCTTAAATTTTCTCATCGAGAGAATGCAGACTGATTGGCGAAGTCACTGCTGTCTAGAATAAACGAGAAAACTCTCAGGTGCTGGAGACAAGACAATAAAAGTGCTGGCAGAAGAACCTCTTTCCTTCCCTTGACTTCTAAGGGTGCCCTTTGCTTGCAAGCCTGCTAGGCAGAGGGACCCTGGCTGACCGGAGGTCGGCAGGGAGTGAGGAGGAAAGCCGGGGCATTTACTGTTCTCCCAGGACCCTTTTGAGCATGCAAGGGGGCGCTGTTAGTAATAAACAGACTTAAGCCAGGGCTGTCCGGAGGAAACCAGAATCCATGACCCCCTGGTGACAGAGGAGTGTAGAAATCCGGGAGAGGCAGAGGTGAAGAGAGACATCCGCAGGAGCTCCGAGAAGCAAACTTTGGAGAGAGGGCGTGCTGTCTGGAGCTGACTTTAGGAAGTCTCCCAGCAGGACGTGCTGATTCCGTGTGTCTCCATCCACCGTGCTCCAGAGGGCTTCAGTAAAGAGCCGCTTTGCCTTGCAGAGTTTGGGAATTGGATTTGGGTTGGATAATCTTTGTTTTAAATCCTATGCATTTGCTTGCGGGTTGCTTGCTTCGTGTTTTTCTTGGATGTGACTCCCTGCTGAGATGGGTGGTGGGCTGGGAGCAAGAGGGCCCAATTTTATAGCTGGGTTACCCGGGTAAAGAGGCTTTCCGATGCCTGGAAAGCAATAGCTGCTCAGTAAATATCCGTCCCTTCTCATATTCACCATCAGGCGCCTTTGACCAGGACCCTGTCCGCTCTTGTCTCAAGCCCCCTGATTAACCAATTCCTTCATTCTCTCTGACCGGTCTGAGCCCTCCCGACTCCCCACCCCTCCCCACACAAGAATTCCTAACCCAGAGCACAGGAACTCCTCTGAGAGCCTGCTGGATTGGCTTCCTTTCCGCTTCCTTTCTCCTCCTCTCCAGTGGGGGCTGGGCTGGGGCGCAGCTGGCGGGGTTGGGGGGGCTCTCTCTCCAGACTGCTTCTCAGCACAGCCCCTCAACCGTCACACCCGGGTCTGCATTCCTCCATCCTTAATGCCTCCTCTGGGAACACAGGCTTTCAGAAACCTGAGAAGACCAGCCAGCCGGTGCAGGCCAGAGGGAGGTGGGCCCAGACTGGCGGGGGTGGGGAGGGGGGAGGGACTTGGCTTCTGCCTTCGCTGGAAACAGAAACCTCAGGCCTTCCCCTCTGCTTTCAGCTGGTTTGGGCTTCCAGACTGGGGAGCAAAGAGCATTGGCTTTTGCTAAAATCCACTTGGGGAGACGGGGGGCTGGAGAAGGGAAGGAGTTGTGGTAGTTTACAAAGACGGAGGATTTTTGCCATTTTTACCTGCAGCAAAGGATTCCACTTTGGGACCCTTCGTGGCCCCTTTAGGCTTCCAGGACAACAGGGCAGGCTTCTAGCAGCACCAAAAACAACCCGGGAGGTGAAGCTGTTAGCCCAGGATCACATAGCCAGGAAGCGGAGGGGTCGGGGTTCAGATCCAAGTTGGTTGTATAACACCACCCTGATTCCCAAGTGCACGTATCCCAGGTACGTGTTGGCACTATGCCCTTCCCGCGTGCGTCTCTCCCTGGTTAACGGGAACAATTCTTCAGGGATGCATTCAGCCCATTGATATGAGCACCCATCCCCACTGAGATCCCACTTGGAATCTTAAAATTGTGACTCGCTGAAGCCAGAACGGATCATTAGATATTGATCCACCCAATTCCTTCTCCTTATGGATACAATAACTGAGACCCAGAAAGGGGCAATGACCTGTTCACGTCAGACTACTTGGACACAGCCTGCTTCGGTGGAAAGAGTCTGAAAAAGAAAAAAAGAAAGAAGGAAAGAGGAAGGGAAAGAAAGAAAAGGAAGGGAGGAAGGAAGGAAGGAAGGAAGAGAGAGAGAGAGAGAGAAAGGGAGAAAAAAGAAAGGGAGGAAAAAAGGGAGAAAGAAAGGAGGAAAGGGAGAGAGGAGAAGGAAGGCAGGAAGGCAGGAAGGAAGGAAGGAAGGAGGGAAGGAAAGAAGGAAGGAAGAGTCTGGTCAGCAGGCAAATTGGGTTTGAATCCTGGTTCTGCCATTTACTTTCTGGGTGACCTTAGCCAGTGGATGTTACTCTTTTTGAGCTTCACTCTTCCCATCTATTAAACAGAGATCCTAATACCTTCATTGAGGGGTTGTTGCAAAGATAAAAAGAGGTCCTAGGTTTGGATGTAGGGGCATAGCTCCTGGCACACAGTAGGTACTCAGGACAGGCTGGCTGCCTTCCTTCTTCCCTAACAGAGGAAATTTGGATATTAAGGCACTGATACCAGGGCCACCCTTTAGAACCTGGAGAGGGGGATAGATGGGACCAGCAATGTGCTGGCCAGGTTTGCACTGGCTGGCGAGAGCTGATCCTTAAGAACCGGCGGCTCAGTATTTGGGAACTGTGAAGGCTGTTGTTGGTAGCTTTAAATCAGCCATGGTGGGAGTATTTACACCATGGAAATTGGCAAGCGCTACAAATCAGGGATTTTTTTTTTTTTTTTAATAAAGGCATATAGGATGGGATTTGCCAGAAGTGGGAAGTGATTCATGGTATCATTATGCTTATTTTACAGATGAGAGTCTGGGGTTAGCTGTGCCAGCTCAATATGTCTGCATATCTATTAGAAGTTGCAGCTTCACTATTTCCCCCTGGCTGCGTGACCTTGGGCAAGTCACTTTACCTCTCTGAGCCTTTTTTTTGGTCTGGTGTAGAAACTGAGGTAAATCCCCAGCTGTGTGGATATCTGAAAAGGAGATAACGCTGGCACTCATTTCAAGGGCTTGTTGGGATAATGAAATGAAATGACACGTGTAAAAGGTAAAGTACAGGGCGCCTGGGTGGCTCAGTCAGTGGAGCACCCAGCTTCAGTTCAGGTCACGGTCTCTTGGTTCATGTGTTCGAGCCCAACGTTGGGCTTTGCGCTGGCAGCGTGGAGCCTGCTTTAGATTCTCTGTCTCCCCCTCTCTCTGCCCCTTCCCTGCTCGTACTCTCTCTCTCTTCCTCTCAAAAATAAATAAAAGTTAAAAAAAAATTAAAATGTAAAGCGCTAGGTCTTAAGCCTGATAAACCATTGACGTTAATATTATTTTCAGCCACGTGATGACTTGGTATCCTCGCCTAATCATGACCTGGTGAGAAAGGGGTCATCACTTCCAGTCTCCCACTGAGGAAACTGAGGCTCTGGTTAGTGAGGGATTCGTTCATGGCCATATGGCTAGCAGGTGGCAAACCAGGCTTCGAACCCTGGTCTGACTGGCTCCGAGGTTGGGTTTCTGCCAAGCCCCTTGGCCCCAGCCCAGTTCTGGGGGGCTGAGAAATGAGACCAGGTTGTGCTATTTGACAACCGGCTTCGGGCGGAAGGCGTGGGGTCAGCATGGCTGCCTATCCCGGGGGTCTGCCAGAGCGACTCCCTTCAGTGCCCAAAGCCTGCATTCCTGAGCCAGGCAGTGCCCGCATACGTCTCTTTCTTCAGGGGTTCTGGAATCCCCAGACTGACTGCTTCTCCACTGGTGTGCTCCTCTACCCATGTATCCTGCCTCGGGGGAATCACCCCCAAACAGCAATGGCCACCCCAAAACCAAGTCCCTCAGAATATCATCGGATGAGGGAAAATGGATTTTCTTTCCCAGTGACGGGTTAGCCCCTCGCTGCCCCCATTCCTCGTACAGAGGGCCGGTCTGAGGATGTGGGTAGGGAGTGGCAAGGTTCAGACTCGGGCAAGCACCTTCTCAAACAATCAACCCTTTTCTGATTCCCTGCCTTGCCTTCTTTGTCCTCACTCCCAGTTGCCAGTCTCCAGTCTCCACTGGTTCCTCCTCTTTGTGTCCCCAAGATGTGCCTGGCATGTCCTGATGCCTGGAAAAACTGTACCTGTTCCCAGAAAACTGGGGGTGGGGAGGGGCAGGGCTGAGAAATGCAACAACCGAATGCTCGTCTCCTCCTTAGGAACACTCCCTACACGTCTGGGATCTGGGGTTGATGGATGGATGGCTGGTGTCATCGGCCCTAAATCCAGAGGGCCCCTTGCCTCTGTCTGCTCTGAGAGTGGCCAGCATAACTAGGCATGCAGGGGAGGGCCCAGAGGAGGCTCACCTTAGCCACATGCTTTTAGAAGGATAGTTGGACCCCTCATTTGGCACCCAGAGCCAACTGGATGCCTGGATGCCTGGGGGCCAGCCTGGGACCTGCTGTCTGGGTTCAAAGCCGAGTGGGTGGGAACACAGACTGTGCAACCATCAGATGCCCCCTTAAACCGTGTTTTAGACACACTGGCGAACGTCATCAGTTTTCTCTTCTGTAAACTTTCTCATCGGGGACACTGTTACCTACGTCACAGAACAGATGCGTGGACCACACCAGTGCCTGACTCTGTACCCGCTGCAGGTGATGATTGATTTACTCACCTGGACAGTAATTGACCCATTTGAGCTGAATAACAAGGGGGCCATATACTTGGTTGTTGATCTAAGTCACTTTGGAGAAGCAAAGGGGACACTAGTAGCCTGGGTGGCTCAGTTGATTAACCATCTGACTTTGGCTCGGGTCATGACCTCACGATCTCATGGTTCATGAGTTCGAGCCCCGCGTCAGGCTCTGTGCTGACAGCTCAGAGCCTGGAGCCTGCTTCGGATTCTGTGTCTCCCTCTCTCTCTGCCCCTCCCCACTCTCTCAAAAATAAATAAATATTAAAAAAATTTTTTTAAAAGGACACACTAGTATTAATGGTGCTGGATTGTTGCCCCTCGTCAGTTCGTCAGTAGCATTTGAATTTGTTCCTTGAAATGGCAAGTAGCGGAAGGTGGTGGAGGGAACTGCAGGGAGGTGCAGGGGTGTGGCAACATCCCTGGGTGCAACTCTGCCTCTTGCTGGGGTGGCTTGGAACCAGTCCCATCTGTTACGAGAGTAGGGATGTGATCCCCAACAGCCCTCCATGCCTTAACTTAAGATTGTTGGCTTATGTCGTTTCCACGTTCCAGGGCCTCTTCCGGGTGTGGGGTCTTCCGGGACTGGCCTGTAGCACACCCGGAATTGGCGAATGTCACTGCCAAAGATGGGAGGAGATAACTGTTTAACAGCTCCTAGCACAGGATCAGAAAAGCACAAAAAGCTTAATCAGATGCTTCTCTCTGGCCAGGAAGAGGCACGCTAGCCTCACTTAATATTCCGTTCCTTACAGCTGCATCAGGCTCCCTGCCCCTCCGGCCCGGGAGCATTTCACTCTTCATCAAGCCTTTTCAGGAACACGATCTCACGTGACTACCACCGTCCTGCAGAGAGGGCGACTGCCCCCGTTGTATAGATGAGCACACCGAGGCCCAGAATGAAGAAGCAGAATGCCTGAATCTGCACTCCTGAGTTTTCAAGTCTTAAAGCACCCGCGTCGGGGCTCTTCCAACAGCCCTACCCATACCTGGAGCTGGAAACAAATTAGCGCCGAAGCCAAACCTCACAAATGAACTTGGGGATCATTAGAGAACCTGTGCTTCTTCATCCCGCCAGTATTTTCGGTTTTTCTTGTCTCCCAACCAGACTGTAAGTCCCTGGGAGCTGGAGCCATGACCAAAACTTCTGTTATCTCCCACCGTGCTTAGAACAGTACACAGAGCAAATGCCAATGTAAGGGGGATGAAATGCAAATATTTTGGAGTACTACACAGTCATAAACAAGGAAGTAGCTCTTTGCGAAGTGATAGCAACCAGTCTCCAAGGAAGTGAAGAAAACACAAGGCATACAGCAGTGTGGACCAGACACTATCATTTGTATGAAAAATGAGAAAACACACACACACACACACACACACACACACAACCACACAAAACACACTGCCTGGGAACAGAGTGTGTTTGGCAATACTGGTTACTTCCAGGGAAAAGAAGGAGGTAGCTGGAGGGGAATTCACCGCGTACCTTTCCGGCACCTTTTGAATTTCGAGCTGTGGGTATTAGCTATTCAAAAAATAAATTAGAACACTATTTTAAAACTTAAAATAGCTAAAAATGAGGTACGTTGTTTAAAAAAAAGTGAACCGTATGATGGCCTGGAAGGGAAGGAGGCTCCCTGCATTCCTGGTCCTTACCAAAATTGTTAGTTGGTTTCCCAGCATGCACCGGGCAATGGGAAACCCTAGAAGGTCAAAGTTGACAGGGCTTTTGGAGATCCGCCCTTCACTTTGCCAGCTGGGAAACTGGCCCAGGGTCACACAGGGAGTAAGTGGCAGAGCTGGGGTGGGACAGAGTCCTGACACACAGCCCTGACTCCTTCCCCAGCCAGCTGGGTTTTGCTACTCCTAGAAAGTTCCATGAACTCTCGGTTGGAAGTGCAGTCATCAGGATGTGGACAAGGCCCCGCAGACAAGGGGCCCCCATTTTGCACCGCATATAATGTAAAAACTGAAACCCCCAATGCAGTGACGTTTGCATACAACCAGGTGACCCTAACGTCGATCACCCGAACCGAGACTTTCTTGGACTGAAAAGGGATGCTGTTAACAGTAATCTCGTCCAGACAATAAGCAGAGTTGAGACTTCCTGGGAAAACCGAGATTGTCCCCCCACCAAAAATTCCCATCGTTGGGAACCCGGCAAGACGACCTTGTGTCCAAAGGGCCTGGTTCTGATTCTAGTCTCTCAGGCCTTCTCTCGTCCCCCACTGCTCCCTCCCCAAATACTGACAACAACAGCAAACCCGGGTTCAAATCCTGGCTGTGTTCAAACCACTCTATTACCCTGAGCCTCAGTTTCTTCATCTGTAAAACAGAGAGCACGGCCCCCATCTCGAGGCACGCTGGGAGAATGAAATGCCTCATGCAGAGCTGGGTGTGGAGAAGGGGCCAGCAATGGTAGCTTCTCTTCCCCTAATGCAGAGAAATAATGAAACGACATGGGCTTAATCCTGAAACTCTCGGGGGTGAACAGAGAGAGGCTTTCTCCCAGACTAGATTCACAAATGCCACCGTGGGAGGAGGTGTCAGGCAGCGTGCGCAGGGAGATGCTGATTCTAATTCTGGGAGTCATTTTGCGAAGCACCTCTTCACGGTGACTCATTTGGGGACTCGCTGAAAAATCCTTTGAGTTAAAAACAAAAGTTGAATGGGGCTCAGGTTGCACCCATTTCCCTCTACCCCCTACCCTGGCCAACATAGTGGGGGGAGTGCAGGGAACCTGGAGGGTCTCTGGGCTGAATTTGACCTGCTTTTTTTTGCCCTCAGCGTATCCACCTGGGGCTGGGACCATGCCAGAGGGAAGGAAATGGGTGAGGAGGAGAAAGGCCGGGAAAACAGTGAATGCTCCACCCTGCCAGCTCCTGAATTATAGTCCAAGAGGGCAGGAAGGGGGCGGGGAGGTGCACAAGCCTTCTTTATCCCCCTAACACTCTGCATTGGCGTCAGCTCGCGGGAGGTGTGAACCATCTCTGCTGATTGCAGCTGGCTGCGTGCTGTGTGACCTGGGGCATGCTGCTTGGCCTCTCTGAGCCTCAGTTTCCTAACTAGAAAATGAGGATATTAGGAGTACCTGTTAAAGGGGCTCCACGAGGCTGGGGTAGGGCTTTGCAAACTGCAAAATCCTACACCAGGGCTTCTCTTCCTGGCGGTCTGACACTGCTCTCAAAGTTTCCTTCCAAGGGAAATTTCAGGTTGTCCTGTAGCCTACCAGGACTGTTCTTGGAACCTTGGGCCTGTCCTACATACAGAAGACCTCTCATCACCTCCCCTCTGCTCAAGTATCACTTCATCAGAGAGGCCTTCTTCCAGCACCTTCTATGAAAAAGCACCCCTGAGCTCTCCTAGCCCTTTCCTATTTTATTTTCTCCACCAAACTTATTAACCACACCATGCATATTAGCAATTTCTTCTCCCCACGCCCCACCCTCCAGATTGAAGCCCCAGGAGAGTCAGGGCTGTATTTTGTTCCCAAGCATATCCCAGGGCCTAGAATAGTACCTGACCGGTATCAGGTGTGCAGAGATAGGCGTCGGGTGATTGAATGAAGCAATTACTGTTTGCTGAGTGGATGTGGTCAATACCACTGATCTGCTAGTAACCCTGCATGCAACACATTGTCTCAGAACTTCTATTTATTTCTATTACTTTTTGCAATGTTATTGCTTATAGTTATCTCTTCGATCTACCTGGTATTTATTGTCACGTATATCATGTGAAGTGAGGTTGTAAATGAGTCCCCTACTAAACGGCTAACAAATGTGCCGAATGATCCACTCTGCTCCTGCTGGTTTGTGGAAGGGCTGGGACTGAGCTGGGTCCTCTGGGCCAGCTGCCTCCCCATCTGTCCTCCCTTATACCGGCAGCCCAGGGCTATGTTGTTCATGCGGTAGGATTGCCTAGATTAGCAGGCACTGGAATTAGACAATCTGTGGCCCAGCTACCTGTTCAACCGCTTACCATCTGGGTGACTTTAAGCAAGAGAATTTGTTTCTTCCAGCCTCTATTCTAAACCTCATGTATCCCTTCTGTAAAATGGACACGAAAGCAGCCTCATGCCTCCTTCACAGAATGGCGGTGCGGTCGTAAGACTGGCACACAGTGGGTACTCGGTTGGTATCATTGTTGTTACAGATCACAGCCAGGTGCAATACTGGGGTATCCTCTCTGTGCCCAGCACGGTGTTGTGACCAAGCTGGACAGTAGTCAGGCAGTCAGTGTCAGTCCCTGGTTCCAGTCCTCCTCGGGAACATAGCACAGTTTTGCATGTGGAGGAGAAGCAGCCAGTGTGGAAACAGGAACCGTGTAAGCTAGAAGCGTCCCCTCTGGGGATGGGGGGTGGGGTGGGGGAGACGGGTTCCCTTAGGAAGTGAGGCAGGGAACTGAGCAGCAACCTTTGAGGCCCCATGGAGACTCTGTCTCCTAAGCATTCGTTAGTAGAGCCTTCTCCTAGAAAGCTCTGCACATTGACTCTTACTAGTCCTGGGGTCCACAGGAAGTGGGGAGCTCCAGATGAGGAGATGTTGGCACTTTGAGGGCAGGGAGCAGCACCTTTGCCACATCAAGATATCCTTGGAGCCTACCTCAGTGCCTACATGCAGTAGGCGCACAATAAGCGCTGGTTGACTGGCCAGTATGCCCAGGGCCGTGAAGGGAGCAACGTTAGGTGATGGGTACACAAGAATGGATGGGAGGGGTCCACGAGTCCTCTGATCGCGGACCCTAATCCTAAACGTCTAGAACCCGAGGAGGGGTGGAGGGGAGTCTGCTGGGCCTGACTCGCTGTGAGAGTTTGGGCCTCAGTTTCCCCATCTTCGAAGTAGGGCGCGGGGTGCGGCTCGGCCGAGCGGACCACCCGGGGTCCAAACGGCTCGGGGGCGCGGAGCGGTCCCGGCGCCGGGCGGTAGCCGCGGGGCGCCCCCCGGGCCAGCGTGGCGGCAGCGCGCACGAGCGCAGGGGGCGGCGCGGCCCCGCGGTGGGGAGGGGCGGGAGCGCGCGCGGGCCCGCGCAGGCGGCGGCGGAACCGAGCGGACGGGCGTGCGGCCGCGGCGCCGCCGACTCGTGTGGGACCCTCCGCTCCGGCCGGCCGCCCGCCGGGCCGCGCGCCGCTCTTCCCGCCGGCAGCCGAGCCGCCCGCGCGCCGGTGAGTGGCCTGGGGCCGGGGCCCGGCGGGATCGGGCCGGGGAAGGGGCGGGGGCCGGGCGGCGGGGCAGTCACCCGCAGCCGGGCCGAGAGGGGTGCGCGTGCTCGCGCGCGCGGCCGCGACTCGGCGGGGGACGGCGGGCGGGGGTGTACGCGGGAGGCCGGGACTCGAGTGTACGCGAGAGCCCGAGTGTGTCGGCGGCCGTGCGTCCGAGCGTGCGTGGGCGGCGTGTGTCCGTCTGCCCCTCGGGGTGTGCGCCCGAGTGTGCGCGTGCACGGCGGAGGGTCTGGGTGGTGGGGTTTGCGGTGAAGGAGTGCGGGGGACGCGCGCGTGGCTCCCTTTTGGACGTTTATTGTTTACTGTTTGCCAAGGAGTGTGCCAAGCGCTTCACGTGGGATCCCATTTTTGTGAAGGAGTTGTGTGGGTTCGGGGAGTACGTGCGCGCACGTGTGTGAGCGTTCACAAGTGGTTTCTGTGTGCATTTGTGAGCCTTTGAGGACTAAAGTGTACAGACGTGCGTGCGGATGTGTATTTTGTGTCCGGGAGTGTGGGAGTGTGTTTATTATGGAGGCCGAGGGCCCCCCTTGGCACCCACAGGGCGTTTTGCATGATGCGTCAGCCCCTGGCCCCGATGCCAGGGAGCCCATGGAGAGAGAAGTAGGCCAGGGGTGGGCACCTGGTGGGTGCTGGGCCTTGTGTGGTGAATGAGGGCCAGCGGTCAGACCGGTGGAGCCAGGCTGGGCCTGGCAGAGAGGGAAGCCTCAGAGCCAGGCGTTTGGTGGGGCCCGCTGTCGGGACCCTGCATGGGGCCCCCGGGTGCCCAGGCTGGGCTGGCGCTATGGTGGGTCTGGCAGAGCTACTTGGCCTGGTGTCGGAGGACTTGTGTTCACTTCTTCCTAAATACTCTTTCTGGGTCTCCTGGCTTTGTTCTCGCCCCTCTCCGGCCCTGGCAGATTTTAACCTTTCCCCTGTGCCTGGGGGGCCTGACCCTGGGGAGACTAGGGGTCCCAGGATACTAGTCTGTGTATCCGGGGGTCTCTCTGTCTCTGCTTACTCTGCTAAGTAGATGAATACTCGTCCAGTTGATGCATTTGTTGAGCCTGGGCTCCAAGCGTGAGTCCCCAAGACAGTAAGAAACAGCACAGCACGCTGGGGATGCTGGTTTCCAAGGTCTGTCCTGCAGCTTTGAGGGACGGCTTTTGGGGGGGGGGCTTTAGAAATGTTGAAAATCTCTGCAGTTGAAGGTCTCAATTGCTTCAAGGCCAACTTCGGAAACTCCGGAGCGCCCTAGTTCCCCTGCGTTTTCAGAACTCAGCTTGCCTCTCTGAGGGGAAAATGTCGTGCGCAGGCAAATCTTGGAGGCACATTTAAAAATCCGTGGTGTTAATGGAAGAAGAATTTCATTGAAAGGGATGTAGAGCCGGCTGGAAGCGCCCCGTTCCCCAAGCAGCAGCTTACAGAGTGAACTTTGGACGTCTCTTTTAGCAAACAAAACCTGGAAGGAAACAAAAAGACCCACATTCTTTTTCTTTTTTGTCCTAAAAAAAAAACCCCCAAAAAACGAAGAAAACACCTTCTGGGTTTGCTGGAAATGCTGCCTCTCCTTCTCCCCTCAAGGCCAGGCCCTCCCTCCATCCCCCACCCCCAAATAAAATATGCCTGTGGGGAGCTGTAGATGAGTCACTCCCTGGCAGAGAGCCCCACGGGCAAACATTTGGGAAGGTTCTTGCCTAACTTCCCAGAAGAAAAGGCCCAGGATTTAAAATGGTCCCTGTGGTTTGTCAGCCACTGCCGTCCCAGTCTGCTTCGGAAATGACTAAAAAGTAGTTTCTGTCCTCACAAAACAAAGTCTCAGACTGAAGCGGTGGCCCAGGTTGGTCTGGGCTTGGGGTTTCAAGAGGGTTTGAAGAATCAAAGCTCCTGGTTTTGCCCGGTGGCGTTTCCAGTGGCTCCGAGCAAGGAAGGGGCAGGGAAGGGGGAAAGGAAGCCATGCTCATGGAGCCCCCTACGGTGCCCTGATCACAGTTGTGCCACAGAGAGGTCGAGCCTGTGTCCTGGGACTGCTGAAAGGAGGTGGAGGCAGGATCCTGTCACCTGCCTGACTTCAGGCCTGTCCTCTGAAGGTGCGCGGACGGGGTGCTCGGTGTTTTCACACATCTATTCATTTAACCTTCATGAGGATGTAGGGGGTTATTATCTCCATTTTACAGATGGGTAACTGAGGCTCAAAGAGATGAAACGATGTGCATAATTTTCTGTAGGTAGCGCTACAATTAGGGGCCACCATTTATTGAGGGTCTCCTGTGTGCCAGGCACGATACTGAAAGCTTTAGGCTTATTTCCCTCAATCCACTCAGCAACACTATGAGATAGGAACTATTTGAATACTTAAAACTTTTTTTTTTTTTTTGAGAGAGAGAGAGAGAAAGAGAGAGAGAGAGAACACAGGGAAGGGGCAGAGGGAGAGGCGTAGAGAATCTTAGGCAGGCTCCACGCTCAGCATGCAGCCTGACAACACAAGGCTCAATCCCACGACGCTGGGATCATGACCTCAGCTGAAATCAAGAGTTGGACCCACAATCGACGGGGCCACCCAGGCACCCTTAGATGGGAACTATCTTGATGCCCATTTTACAGGAAACTGGGGACACAGATTAAATAACGTGCCGAGGATCGTGGACTGCCGTGCGGTTGACCCTGGAGTTGAATTCAGGCTGGTCTGAGCAGAGCCAGCAGTCTTCCCACTGGACCTGGAAAGTAATGGTCACTGTCTTCCAGGTTCCTTCAGGGCTGGGTTCGTCGGCCGGCTCCAGCCTTCCGGGACAGGGCTTCCTGAAGGTGCTGCCCTCCTTCCTTGTCCACTCTTGCCCTTCTGCTGTGGATGACCCACGCCCAGGGCCAGGACTGTCAGAGAGAAAGGTCTACAGTTCACATTTTTTTCTTTGCTCATGAAGTGCCAAAGATTGGTTTCAGAAGGGAAGTGTCAAAACAATTGTCGAAAAGAGAAGAATATTCCCTTCCTCTTCTCGGGTCAGACCAAGCAAGGGAGTTAGCGGGTGGGGAGTGGAGGACCCTGGTGAGTCATCCGAGATTAAACATGGGTTGGCATCTCTGGGCCTGCGTGGGGAGGGAGCAAGCTGGGGCACTGCCCTCAGGCAGAGCCCAGTGCTGGACCCCCAGTGATGGCGCGTTACCCCCAGGGCCCCGACTCCCAATGCTGAATACCTGACAACAGGATCATTTCCATGTAGGCTGCTTGTCACTTGCCATTTTAGCCCCGTGCCTGTCTCTCTTCCTTGTTCGTTTTCCTTTTTATCACGGTTTATACTATGCTGTTCTTGAAAGGAATGTTGTGCGTGCGGACCTGTGCCGCTTGGGGTGTGTGGGGCCCCTGCAAGTGTCCTTTGATGTTGGGAAGGAAAAGGCATTCCTCTCCCTTCTGAGCGTGTTCTGCACATTGATGAACATTTGCAAATTGCTTTGAGATGCGTTAATTTAAGGTGTGAAATAATAGATCTTGTGCGAAGGCTCAGCCACATTTCTGGCATTGATGGATTTCTCTCCCGTCTGGCCTGCGATTTGGGGAGGTAAAAATAGTCCTTGTTCCTACATTTTTATCTTTATTTATTTATTTATTTATTTATTTTTGCTGATGTCATTCTTAGGAAGCGGTGTGCACATACCACGGGCCTTTCTTTTGGCCATCACTTCGGATGGTTGCCAGAGTGCTGGTGACCAGAATGTGGAGCTTTGGGGAGCAAGGCTGCTCCTGGCATGTGTGTGGGGCGTCATCTGGGGTGGTCTAAGCACCTCCCGGGGGGGTCTGGGAAATGGCTTCGAAATGCGTGGGTGGTAGATGATGACCAGGATTGGCCAAAGATCTTCAGTGGCTTTTTGGTGTGTGACCATCTTCTAATGTCTGACTTTTGGGTAGTGACAAGATGGCCTTTGGAGAAAAGGTTTTATGTTTTATGTTTATTTTTTTTTTAGACTTGTATTTTTTTAAGCTAAGCCGTATGCCCATTGTGGAGCTTGAACTCACGACCCCGAGATCAAGAGTCAGATGTTCTACCGACTGAGCCAGCCATGTGCCCCGAAAATATTTTTATTTTAAAAAGAAAAAAATCAGGTCAGTGGCTTCGCCCATTCTTGTCTGAGCTGGGTGACATACTCGCAGTCTCTTCCTTTGGCCCAGACTGAATTAAACCAACAGCCTTCTCAGACTCAGCTTCCAGACAGGAGCGGACATTGGGGCAAATCAGTTGGTGGTGTAATTTCCTGTGACGTTCAATTTGGGAACTTGAACGTGGAGTGTGATCTAGCAGTTTGACATCTGTCCTTCCAACGGACTTGCTTGTGTGGAAACAGACCCACATATACAGCCTCTGCTGTGTTGTCTCCAATTCTGGATTTTTCCACAGACGACTGCTCGGGTGGTCTGGTGGCAAAGGCCCGGTCTTCTGGCTGGGTCTCTTGGCATCCACGAGCAGGATCACCGCACCCCAAACCCAACTGGTTGCTTTGGCTGGATTCTGGGGGACGGACGAGCGAGGGGCCAGCCGAATTGAAAGGTGGTGCAGTCGGGATCTGAAATGCATTCAGTTCCAACTGCCTTGATCCGCATGGAGCCGATCTTTCTTTCTCTTAGACATCTGTGTGATGGTGACCTCATAGAAAAGAAAAAGGGGCTTTATGTAGGAATTCCATAGAGTGTGAAGGAATTTCTGCAGGGGAAGGGGGAGGGAAGCTGCCATTGAGAGCCTGCGGTTCTGCATTTCCTCGAGTTGTTGAAGCCCCACACTTCAAAATTAGGCTGGGGGTGGGGCGGTGCTTGACCTTGAGAAACGGAGCTGGCGCCTTAGAGGAGAGCTCCCCAAAGCCCCCAAGTTGTAGTTGAGGATATGGGGTTGGTCCCTCAGAGCCCTTGTCACTGCAGGTGAGTGGCAGACTTGGAATTTGTCCACCACCCCTCTCCCCGAGGTCTGCCCTGCCTTGTTCCTTGTTGTCCCCAAAGTCTTTGAAACTGGGAGTTGTCAGGAAGAGACGTGCAAAGGGGTACCCGTTGCCTTGCAAGTGACCTTCAGCTCTGGTGAGTCCAGAGCAGTCCAGAGAAGAACCACACGCCCACTTTACAGAATGAAGACTGGGGCCCAAGGAGGGGAAGGCACTAACCCACGATCACATTAGGGACTTGAGCTTTGGCACCAAATGGAGCGAGGTGGGAGTCCCAGAGCAAGCCATTCACCTCCCGGAGCCTCAGTTTCCCCAACTGGGGAACAGAGACAATATCAGAACCTCATAACGTTTGAGGGAAGAACTACAGGAAACAATGGATATAAACCCCTCAGCACATGGGTGGCACCCCAGAAGTGCTGCCCCGAGATTTTATGGGAGGTGAGGAAACTAGTTGTTTCCTAGGGTCACCGGGCCGGGGTCACTGGGCCAGGAAGGTTGTTTCTCTGTCCGGAGCATTTTCAGCGCCCCTGCCTACTGAGGCCCTAAGTGAGGCTGAAAGCAGTGTCAGGGGCCGCTGAAGCACTTCCCCGTGATCATGACCCTCAAAATAGACCGGGAAGAGACGCGCGGTTTGGACCGAGGCGGGCTTTAAGTCCGGGTGCTCTGGGCGGCCCAGGAAAACGTGTAGAAGTCAGTGTCTTGTGCTGCCCTCCGTCCGCCCCCCCACGAGGCTCGGAAAGGGAGCCTTATAAGGTTTTGACGCGTCCTCTTGGAGTCGGAGGGTCTCGGGAGGCCCCGAGAGCTGTGTCAGCCACAGTGTGTTATTAAGCAAGGCAGATGTTTTGTTAATTATTTACACAGCGTCGGGCCCCATCAGAGGTCTGTGCTGACAGAAGCGGCTGTCACAGCCCCGGGCCCGGGGGCAGGGAGCCCTCGCGGAGGGTCCGCACAGCGAGGCCCGGGCCCCGGGTGGGGGCGGGGAGAGGCCGTGCGTGTTTGGCGCTCCCTCCTAAGCCATTTGGGGTTCTGTCAGGCTGGCTTGTCCCTAAAGGGGGGGGGGGGTCCTTGTCCCACGGAAGTGGCCGCCCCTCCTGAGGCAGCTTCCATGGGCCACAAACGCTCTTCACACCTGAGACCCTGCCGTGCTGTGTGTGGGGAGGGGAGAGCCTCAGTGGGCTCCGGAGCCACCTTGGAATATTGCACCTCTACTCCCTCATTGGGAAAATGGGCCAGTAGCACCAGGCTTGAGGCCCTTGATTCTTGGACACTGTTTGGCAGGGAGGAGGGTGAAGGGGGGACTTGCCTTAGAAATCCAACTTTAGGGCGCCTGGGTGGCTCAGTCGGTTAAACGACACCCTCTTGATTTCGGTTCAGGTCACCGTCTCGCGGTTTGTGATTTCGAGCCCTGCGTGGGGCTCTGCGCTGACAGTGCTGAGCCTGCTTGGGATTCTCTGTTTCCAGCTCTCTCTGCCCCTCCTCCCCCTCAAAAAATGAATAAATAAACATTAAAAAAAAAAAAAAAAAGAGGGACGCCTGGGTGACTCCATCAGTTAAGCGTCTGACCTCAGCCCAGGTCAGGATCTCGAGGTTCCTGAGTTCGAGCCCCTCGTCGGGCTCTGTGCTGACAGCTCAGAGTCTGGAGCCCGCTTCGGATTCCGTGTCTCCCTCTCTCTCTCTGCCCCGCCTCTGCTCATGCTCTGCCTCTGTCTCTCAAAAATGAATAAACTTCCAAAAAAAGTTAAAAAAAAAAAAAAAAAGAAATCCAACGTTAGAACCAGAATTGTGAAAAGAAAGGGGTCTGGGATCAGAGCCTTCCCTGAAGGGTCACTAAGGGAGAGGGACTCTAGCTCGGTGGGGGGGGGGGGGGGGTTGTCGCGCAGGGCAGACCTGTCTTCCCACAGCACTAACCCCATTACCTGTTTTACATAAGGAGGCTTCGCACAGGAGTCATTTTAAGAAAAGATTCTCGGGGCGCCTGGGTGGCTCAGTCGGTTAAGCGTCCGACCTCGGCTCAGGTCATGATCTCATGGTCGGTGAGTTCGAGCCCCGCATCGGGCTCTGTGCTGACAGCTCAGAGCCTGGAGCCTGTTTCAGATTCTCTGTCTCCCTCTCTCTGACCCTCCCCTGTTCATGCTCTGTCTCTCTCTGTCTCAAAAATAAATAAACGTTAAAAAGAAAAAAAAAAAAAGAAAACATTCTCATATGAAACATCCATAATCTATAAGTCCATGTGGGGACAGAAAGCAGATTGGTGGTTACCAGGGGCTGAGGGAGGGGAGCATGGGGAACTACCACTTAATGGGTACAGGGTTTCCTTTTGCGTGATGACAATGTTTCCGAACCAGAGAGAGGTGGCGGTTGCATAACACTGCGAATGTGCTAAACGCCACCGAATTGGTCACTTCAGAACGGTCAACTTTATGTTACGTGGAAAAAATGTTCACAAGGTTCCAATGCTTAAAAATAAAAGCACGAAAGCCTCTCATTTTACAGATGGGGAGACTGAGGCCCCGAGAGACTGTGACCAGTTCCCAAGGTCATGGACGCTGTCCTGCTTCTCAGGCCAAGGCTCTGGTCATGGTGCTTGAGCCTGGGCTGTGGGCGAGGAGTCCGATGCAGAAACACAGACCCGTGCACAGTTGTGCGGGTGGAATGGACTCTGGTTAACCAGACCCGCCTGTGCCGGCTGGTATGCGGCCGTCCGTTCACTCATTGATTCGAGTCATACATCCCAATGTCTGGGTCAGGCCTTATTCTGGGAGCTGGGTCCCAGAGACCCTCTCAGGGCCCCACCCCACAGCCTCTAACAACCTGGTAAGGACAGAGGTTGTGTCACGAGCTCCTCTGGGTGCTGGTGAACGTCTGCAGTAGGCATCTTTCTGGGGCTCGTTCTCTGGGGAAGCAGGAACCCTTTCCAGGAGGGAGGGCATCCGAGCCAGCCTTGAGGGAAACGCGAGGTTTGCCTGGAGGTCTCAGAGGGCTGGGGTGAAGGGCAGGTAGACCACAGGGTGAGTGGGTGGGTGGGCTGCGGGATGGGGTCGTGGGCTGTGGGCAGACCCCCAGCAGTGTGAAATCAGAGACCTCTGCCACTTCCCCAGCTCTTGACCCCTTCCATAGACCTGGCACCTACTGTATGCGTCATTCCATTCTAACCCTTTACGTGGATTTTTTTTTTTAAACGTTTATTTTATTTTTGAGAGGCAGAGTGAGAGAGAGCATGAGCATGGGAGGGGCAGAGAGAGAGGGAGACACAGAATCCGAAACAGGCTCCAGGTTCTGAGCTGTCAGCACAGAGCCCAACGTGGGGCTCGAACCCACGGCCCACGAGACTGTGACCTGAGCCGAAGTCGGATGCTTAGCTGACTGAGCCACCCAGGCGCCCCACCCTTTACGGGGATTAACTCATTTGGTCCTCCCAGCAGTTCTCTGATGTAGATGTCATCATTATGCCCACTGTGTGAACGAAGAAACAGACACTGGGAATCCAGGATATATGTGCTTAGTTAATTACCATCAGCATGTGTGCTGGATGGAAGCCGGCCGCATCGGGGTCTGGTCTGCAGAGTCAGAGGGCAGAGGCTGCCATCTGGAAGTGCCTGTCATGTGGGCTGTGAGTTGGTGGCCAGGTCCAGGGCCTGGGAGAGGGCCTCCTAGGCAGCTGGAAGGAACAGCACGTGGCAAGGAGCAAATGGTGGGAAAAGACACTGCTGAGGCCTGCGGGACCTTGGCGGTTGGGGGGGGGGGTTGGCCTTTATTGGAAGGGCAGTGGGGCTCTGCTCCCTCTGGAGCCTCGATGCTCAGCAGTGTTTCTTTTGCTTGCTATGTTCCAGCTATGTGGCCTCCTTAAACCTTTCCTCAGATGGGTCAAGCAGATACTGCCCTCTGTCCCCTCTTCCTGAAATCCTCCCCCTCCCCCCCCCCCAGTGTTCCCCTGACTTGCTCCTAGCCTTCATTGAGGACACCCCAAAAGTCACTTCTCCAAAGTGACCCTGTTATCCCCATCCTGTCAAAATGAGTCCCTCGCTCCTTTACTCCTCTTTCCCTGACCTGGCCTTATTTTTCTTCGGCACCCCTACCCCTTCCTGATTTCCTGTGTTTGTTGTTTCCCTCCCAGACTGGAACGTAAGCTCCATGAGGGTAAGACTTGACCTGCGAACCACCACTGTATCCCCCGTGCCCAGCACTAGGCCTGGCACGTAGTCGGTGCTCAATGGGTATTTACTGAATGAATGGAAAGTTTCAAGTGAGCAAGTGGCAGGATCCTTGAAGAGTGTCTTTGTGAAGTTACTAAACCTGTTAGCAAACTTTGCTTCTCCCAGTGGACAGACAAGGGCTGAGTTGTGTCCAACTGACCCTTCTCTGTTCAGAAAAGGTTTCTTAGAGAAAGGCTCAAATTATTCCAAGGGAGAAACCTACACTTATAGAGGGCTTGTACCTCCCAGAGTTATTGGGGTCTTTTTCTTTGCTCCTTCTCTGCAGGGGCCATTCTTTTTTTTTTTTTTTTAAATTTTTTTTTTCAACGTTTATTTATTTTTGGGACAGAGAGAGACAGAGCATGAATGGGGAGGGGCAGAGAGAGAGGGAGACACAGAATCAGAAACAGGCTCCAGGCTCCGAGCCATCAGCCCAGAGCCTGACGCGGGGCTCGAACTCACGGACCATGAGATCGTGACCTGGCTGAAGTCGGACGCTTAACCGACTGCGCCACCCAGGCGCTGCAGGGGCCATTCTTGATGCCCGTATAGGAGCAGCATTGGGTTGGATTGAGTGGGTGCACGTCTTAAAGCTACATTTTTTATCAGGCATACTTCTTTTTCTCAGAGCACATATCTTTTGGGGTTTGCTTAGGGAAAGGGAGGTGTTTAACCTTCCCAAGCCACCTCTGGGCACAGACACTGCTGTGCAGCAAATGAGCAGAGCCTGCAGTTCACCCAGCCCAGAAAACGGGGGGTTGGGAGTTGAAAGAGGAAGTGATTCCCTAGCTGGTGTGGCCTTGGCAGGCCACCAGGGTGGGTGCCCAGATTGCGGGACCACCGGGGACCACATGGCAGACATACAGGGAGCTGGGGAAGAGGGAGCCCCCCCATACGTTTGGCGGGTCCGGCTGAGTCCAGCCGGATTTAGTTACACTAGCATCTCAAGTGCAGACTTGGTGTGCCTGACTCAGTGTGTATGCATTTCCTTCGTTCATCTCCCCCAGGAATTTTAGTGGCCTTTTGTGTTTGTTTTAAATGCCAGCCTCCTCAGCTAACCCAAGAGGAAATGAAGACTGGATTTTTCTCTGTGGAGAGGCTGGGGACAAGGGTGAGGGCTGCCCGCTCTTAGTGGTGACAGCACAGCATCTGGGAACTAATGCACAGAAAATACTTGTACTTCAAGCTAACAACTTTGGTTTGCACATGCTTTTGTGGCATCCCAGGCCTTCAGATATCACCCATCTAGAGCTTAGGCACATGATGAGCACAGTTTCCAAACTCTCAAAAGGGCAGTGGTCTGTACAAGCATTTTAGTGACATTTGGGGACAAGAGAGGCAGTGTGGAAGATGCTCTTTGGTCGCTAGTATGTAAGAAGTTCATGGATGCTTGAATGGCTTACGGGGCGGCATCTTTGAAATTGCACGGTGCTGAAAATTCTAGGACATATGGTCACTGTGATGTGCTAATGTTAGCAATCGAGATATTTAATTACCCAGAAAAAAACCCTTTGCCTATCCACTACGGGTTACTGGAGAGCCTTTATTTCTCAGGAGGAAGGTCTCACACTGTGTGATCCGGACCAGCAGACAGGGAGTCATTATCCCTCATTAATTTATTAGCTAATTAAGTGATTTATCTGGTCACGCGTTATTCTTTCCATTGCTGTTCATTGGCAACATTTACCGGGTCCCACTCTGTGCCTGGACTGGTGCTGGGCACTGGGGACAGAATGAAACAGAAGAGCAAATGTTACCGAATCCCCGCTGGGTGCCAGCCCTCTGGGTGGTGGTGTGGGCTACAGGTGAATTCATTTCCCTGTGGTCGTTTACTGAGCACCTACTATGCACAGACCCATAGAGATGCTGAATGAAAATGATCCAGTGCCTTGTGGCTTGAACTCTCACTGCATTTTGATGGGGTCTTTTGGTCCTGGCCCCCCGCTTCCTGTGGCAAATCCAGCCAGCCACCGTTCACAGGCCCTGGAATGAACCAGAAACAATCCAGATGCCCCAGGAACCGACGTGAGAACAAGGCATCTCCTTCACACGTTGCGTCTCAGTTCCGCATCTTGCCGCCACCCAGCATTTTGAGACAGAATGTGAGATCTCGTGGTTGGCTAAATACATAAATATTTTATGTCTCGATATTCTGAAAACGAAGCCCAAATGTGCAGAACTGCAGCACATCAGTGCTATAGATCATATGTTATAATAATCTGATGACATGTTGTTTAAATATTTATGGACTGATGCGCCATGACAATGGGGGGAGAGTGTAGTCTTGGAGCAGAGTCGGGGCAGATGCTGGAAAGGAGGGAGCGGATTCACGCGATCCTGGGAAGCACCACGCGACGCTCAGGGTTTTGATTTGATGTTTTTGGGTTTCGTGACAATAGCAGTGGCTGCCATTTATTGAGCACTTGCTGTGAGCCATACCCTTCACCGATGTCATTTCATTTGATCCTCAGAGCAACCCCACGAGGATGAGGCTCTTGATAATCCCACGTGACCTAGGGGACACCGAGGCCCGGGCAGGTCAGATCTGCCCTAGACTCCACAGCTGGAGGGGCCCAGGACCAAACCCAGGCTGGCTGCAGTCTGAGCTCATAGTCACTGTGTCTTCTGCTCTGCCCGTGACCAGTCCTGTCGGAAAAGCTGCCACTGCCACCTGGTACCGACTGGACTTCCTGAATCACAGAAAGAAAGATGACGTCTGTGACATGTCAGGCAGGAGTAGAAACCCTGGGAACAAATGTCTAGCCCAGCAGGGGTGACTGTGTGCCAGCAGAGCCACCAGGCCACGTGCCTGGCACGAGGTGGGGACGCAGGAAGTGGCAGTTCTGCCCCTCTGCCATGCTTTTCTCTGTTGGCTTTGTGGTCATTCAGGAGGGTGCTGTCTGCAGTCCGTCCTGGGCCCCAGCCTTTACCTGAGCCTTACCCTGTCCCTGCAGTGCGACGCGGGGGCGCTAAAAACAGTAGCCCCTGGGTCTCCCGACAGCCCTGCGAGGTAAGCCCTGGGTCACCACCCTACAGATGAGGGGCTCCTGCCATCTCCCAGAGGCCACTCCCCACCTCGGGAGGCAGTGCGCCTGTGTGGACCATTCCTTCCCTGCCTCCCCGAGGCTCCGCTGGACGAGGCTCCCTCCACCTGTCTGTGCCACCATCGGCCCTGCCTGTTTTTGTCACTGCTCGGCATCCTGTTGATCGTCACATCCCCAGCCCTGGAAACTGGGCCTGGTCCACAAGACAGCAGTAAGTGACCAACTACAGGGGTTCCAAAAAGAAGGTCTGGGGGCAGGGGTGAGGGAAGGGCCAGTGATCGTCGCAGACCACGTGGTATCTTCTAATCTGTGGAGGCCTAGGGATGTCCCCAAGGGCCTCCAGGCTAGGGGATAGGAGTCAGAAGGTCGTATAAATGGAAGGTAGGGTCAACTACATAATTTGTGAAGCCCAGCACAAGGTGAAAATGCAGGTCTTCTTGTTTAAAAAGCAGGAAAAAAACCCGTTCCTCGTCAGTCTCTCTCCATCCGTCACGGTGGTTTTTATTGGCTGTTAAATGCCGTGCTTCCTTGGGCGCAGGGACACTCACAGGGCAAGGACAGACCCTTGCAGTTACCCTGTGGCACACCTGACCCCCTGATTGCACTCGGGCCCCTGCCAAGGGTGGAGGGTGGCAGGGGTTATGAGTTAGGGGTCAGGAGTGGAAGTCCCTGTAGGCTCGGGCCCCAAGCCCCCAGCACGTGCACCACTATTCCACCAGACTTCACTTAAAAAACACAAGTTCAAAGGTAAAGTGAAGACTTGAAAGGCAGCGGACACAAGTATGAAACTCCCAAGCACGGGGCTCCCTTCCGAGGGCAGGGCAAGACGAGACTGCGCTGGTCACGTGCAGTGCGTGCAAAGCTGGCCCCAGTGGGAGGGCTGCAGCCTCCTCCCACCAGGACGCCAATTTCAAGAGCACGGCCCCTGTATCGTCCCCGCACGGGCTTGGGGCCGGATCTTACCCGGGGGAGAAGCTCCCCTGTGAGGTGCTATCTGCAGACCACTGGCCTGCAATGTGAATGCTATCAGCTGGCCAGCTGGTCCCTCTCCTCACCCTGGGCCTCTCTTGCCAAGCCCACACCATAGACATGGACACGAGCCAACTGGAAATGCCACCCCCTTCCCTGATTTCACTCCTCATGTTGTTGCCAGATGTTATCGTACCGACAAACCCATCCCCTCCGCCTTCTTATCCTTGAGTGACAAGGGTCAGAAACCAAATGACAAGGTCCTGACCCATTCGCTCAGGAAGAATGCCAAGCAGGTGGTGCCCCAGAGATCAGAGAGGGTGGGGAGCTCAGATTCCACCAGCTTCCCACGCTGTTCTCAGCCCTGAAACTGGGGGGCCTGGCAGCTACAAGATGTGGACATCTGGCCACTCTTGAAAACATGAATGAGGGAGGCTTGGGAAAGTTAACTATTGCTTATTGTTTAGTACCTACTGTGTGCCAGCAGCGTGACCAAACGCTTTATCCGTGTTACCTTAGTTAATCCCCACAACTTTGGGCTGGCCCCATTTTTCAGGTGAGGATAACTGAGGTTCAGAGATTGAGGCCACCGGTCTAAAGCTATAAGCCACGTGGTTTGGAAACTGAGACTTGAACCCAGGCCTGGCTGACCCCTAAAGCCAGTGAGTGCTCTTCGGCTGGGTGGCTGGGGCCATCACCTGGCTGAGTCTTCTGCCTCCACTATCCGTTGCGTGTGCACGGGGACGGGACGGGAGCCAGACCCTGCTGCTTGTCAGCTCCTGCCTGTGAGCAAACACCCTTCTTGGCAGGGAGCACGTCCCGAGGCTCTCGCTCCAGCTCTTCCCCTCCGAGACCAGCCAGCCGTGCGGCGGGCTTAGGTCCAGATACGGAGGAGGGAGGTGGGGGGGGTTAACCTGGACACCCTGGATATGAGCCACGCCTCCGCCTTTTGCTCACCACTCTCCTTGACTTGTTGCTTCCCACCGGGGGCGTCAGTTTTCTCACGTGGCAGAGCGAGGGGGAAATCTCAGTTCCTGTCCCTGGGGGAGTTTTCCTGACCCGGGGAGGTAAGCAACGCACATAACAGCCATTCAGCAGTTAGAGACTGTTACTGTATTGACAACAAGCAACCCTGTGTGGGGCGAGGACTGTAGTTTGGTGTCACCTGTGATGTTCAGGAGCTCCTCTGCACACGGGGACCACGTTAGCCATCACTCAGCCCAGAGCTGCCCTCCCGGAAGAATTCGTCCCTTCCTTGCTTTGTTTCGCCATTCATCCATCCAACAGAGCCAGGCACTGTTCTAAGGGGCATAATGAACAAAAGAGACAAAACGGGGCTGGCATTCTGGTTGGGGAGAGCCGTCACAAGCAAGAAATGAGTCAAGTGTGTCCAGTGTTACTGCCTCCGAGTGTTGGAGGCAGATGAATGGGAGTTGTGGTGTGGGGAGGGGTGAGGGTGCCCCCCCATCCCCGCCATGAGGCTCCCTCCTGGGGTGATGCTCCTGCAGTCTCTCTCTTCCCTCCAAGGGCAGTCTCCTGAGAGTTCACATACTGCCTGTTGTTCCAGGTCCCAGCTCTCCCGGGAGGTGCTGGGATGGCATCACGGGGCTTGCTTTGAGAAAGTGGTTTTCCCAGCTAGAATGTGGGAACTTTCCCTCAGGCATTCCCAAGACTTTGGACTGCTCGGTCTCAGGGCTGCTGGTTACCAGGGCCAACCTGGGCAGGCGCTGGCCACGTATTATTGCACTGACTCCTCTTGGTGACCCTGTGAGCCAGGCTCTTTAGTCCCATTTTACAGACAGGGAGAGGGAGGCCGAGCGAAGCTGAGTCACTTGCCCAGGGGCCCACAGTGGGTCTGTGGCCAAGTCAGGATTCGAACCCAGGCCTTTGGCTCCCAGAGCACACATCCTAAACCACTGTGTTCTAGTGCGGACGGGTGTTTCTGTTTCTCTGGGCGTCAAAAACCGCGTGCTCCGCCCAGAGCAGCAGATGTTCAGCAAGCACCTACTATGTGTCAAGGCTGTGCTGGGTGCCGCGGGAGGGCGTGGTCGAGAAGAACGCTCGGATTGGCCTGAGAAGTGATTGCAGTTACTCTTTCCTCCACGCCTGTGAGGCGGGTAGTGTTAGCCCCGTGTTAGGGATGAGGAGGCTGAGGCCCAGAGAGGTTCCTCAGCTTGCCAGGGTCACACAGCCCCAGCTGCCTGCCTCCACTTGTTCCACCGCTGTCTCCTGCCGGCGTCACCCTCCACCCTCATTTTGCGCTTGGACCAACTGAAGCCCAAAGAGCAATTCAGCGGCTTGATTCTGAATTGGAGGAGGGTGGGTCCTGGCGAACTTTTGGAAATGGACACCCTTTCCACAGTGAAATTGCTTTTGAGATGCCCCTGACCCTCAGGGCAGAAGACCAGAGAAATTATAGCAGTTGACGGCCTGGCAAGCGTGGGCCTGGGGACCGGGCCTGGGGAATGGAGGCGGGGGTAGGTGATAAGATAAGGTGTCAAGGGTCCTCCCCGGACTGACAACCAGGGCGATAGGGTTTCCTGACATCAGGGACAGACAGGCCTTTTCAAAGGAAATGCTTCCAGGACTGTCCCATTCCTCCATTAGCAGACAGCCCTCAAACAGCAAGGAAACTGCCGTATATTCCATATTCATGAAATGGTGAGCCGGCGATCAGACCTATTTATTTAAACCCGGAGACGACGAGGCTAAAGACTTGAGCTCTGAGCGGGCGCGCCGCCTCACTGCAGCAGGGGAGCCTAATCTGCAGGGTTTTCTTCCCATTTACGGGTTTTTTTGTTGTGTATTTGTAAAGTGAGGCTTCTGCTGGCAAAAGCAGGTTTTAGCGAGTGCGGCAGCTCTTTCAAGACCTAATAAGGCCCCAAAGGAGGGTGTGTTCCGGCAACATTTTCCTTCCCCCCCGGGGGCGGCCCGATTCCTTGCCTCCTGCACTTTGGGCACCATGAACCATCCGTCTTGCTTCCCATTAACGGAATTACCGCCGTCACTGCTGCAAGGACAAGATGGGCCCGTTCGAACTGCCTTGGGGACAGAGGCAGGAGCGGCTGCCACGCAGTTTTGCTTAGAGGGGAAAGGAAAGAAAAAGAGAGAAAAACCAAACTCCCACAAATGGCTGGTTCCTTAGGTCTTAAGAGCCTGGGCTCAGGAGGAAAGAGGCAGCCGGGCGGGTTCAGCCCCGCTTCCTGCTCACATTCCCGGGCAGGAAGTGCCGTGAGCCTCTCAGAGGAGAGCAGACGGCACAAGTGATGGGGCCTGGGGTCGGCAATCTGGGATCCTACCTGGAGACCCTGTGTCAGGGAGCAAAGCTGTTGGGGCTGCAGGTTAGAAAGAACGTTCCACCGTGGCTTGAGCCGCTTCAAGATGTCAGGAGCGACTTCCTGATGGGCAGCTGCGGGGGGAGGGGGGTATGGGGCGGGGGGGGGGGCAGGCTCTCTGTTCTCATCAGTAAAGGGAGGGACCATGAGCTCTGTGCCCTTTGAGTCTCCTTGGTTGGCCCTTGATACCTGGCTTTGGGGTGAGGGCAAGGCCCACGAAAGCCATAGGGCGAGGCTAGCAACCAGAGGGAACGCAGAAGAATTACAAAGCAGTCATGACCCTGCAGCACACTGAGGCATCTCTTGGTCCCTGGTTAGCTCAGAGTGAGCTTGGGGCCTGTGTGTCACTGGGGTGTGTTCAGGGGGGAAAGTTCTGCCCCTAGGCCTCCACCCAGCCAGGGGTGGAGGCCCCCCAACCCTGTGCCCAGCACCTCCTCTGCCAGTGCCAATTCTCTTAACAGCGTGTTGTTTCTATAGAATCATCAGCTATCTTTTCCTAAACAGCTTCTCCTCTTATTGCTATTAATACTTTTTCATCAGAGCACCCCTCAGGGGTTCACATTGCTATCATCAGCTAGTCTTCACCTTTAAACAGCTCCATTGTGTAAGTGAATCCCAGGCTCAGAGAGGTAAAGGGACTTCTCCAAGGTCACACAGCAAGGATTTGGACCCAGATCTGTTTCCTCTGGGAGCCCGTGTGCTGATAACCTGGGAGGATCTTCAGGGGATAGTCGGGTGGAGAGGGCATGCTGGGTGGAGCACTGGGGGTGGGAAGCAGGGGTTGCGGGAAACCAGAAGACGCTCTCTGGGGCCGACGTGGTGGATGACAGGTGCCACCTGGGATTGGGGTCTGACAGGCAAGGAGGCCTTCGATGCTAAGCTCTGGAGTGATGGCTTTACCTGGCTGCCTCGAAGGCTGACACGGGAGGGGTGGTGGTGTTGGCGGCGTGTGTGGAAAATGGCTTGGTGAGGGTAGGTGATAAGACCAGGAGGGGGTGAAGAGGCGCCGGCGTGGATGACAGTGTGGATGGTCTCGGAGCCTCTCAGCCGCCTGAGGCTGCAGTCCCATCCCTTTGACTCGACCCCAGCCGCCCACCTCCCCACCCGCCACCCCAACCCTTCCTGCTGGGTGTCTGGCGGGAGGCCCCTCACCTCCGCACCCCAGCCTCCCTCACAGCTTTCTTGTGAAAGGCAAGGCCAACGCCTAGGACTTGCTGGGGACAACGTGAGAATAAATGATAAAATATGTAAAGCTTGCAGCACTGCTCTGGGAAGGGGGGGGAAAGGTGCCATGGGTGTGTTATTTTCCCTAAATCCTATTTCTGCTTGTCATTTCTTTCTTCCCCGTCAGAGAAGCAGTTCTGATTCTTGGGGATGAGAGAAGTCGGAGTTCGTGCCAGTGCATCAGCCAAGGGCCAGGCCCATTTGAGCTGTCTGTCCCTAACTACATTCGTTTCCCGATTTCCAGGCCGTCTCATTAATCTGCAGGATCCCTGGTTCTAATGTGCTTCCCAAGGATCGAGTTGTGTTGTCACTGTGATTGAATTCTGATCCTCCCTTGATTGATTGATTGCTTGGTCGGTTGATTGATCTGGAGAAGTCAGAGGCAAAGCCGTGAAAGAGGCAAAGTTCTCCTGAGTTCTGCGTTCTGTGACACGTGGTGTGTGTTGAGGGGCGGGCTGGGGCCACAGCTTCCCCCCGCCCCTGCCCGCTGGGAGTCGGCCCGTCTGGCAACCGACGTCAGCTGTGCAGTGAGGGGCGCTCACAGCCTCAGGTTTGGTGTAAGGCAGTGTGGTGTGGTAGGCGCGCCCAGCGGAGAAGCTGGCTGTTCCTGGGATCTGTCCAGGTGTAGTTTTCCACGGAGGCAAGATTCCCAGGAGGGTGAGCCTGGGCTAGCCCAGGAGCCGCTGGGTATCATCCCACGGAGCCAGGTGGTTCTAAAGGAGACTGGGTTCTGCCTGCCATTAAGGGGCTTAGCCACCCCGCCCACCAAAGGTCCTAGCACCTGCTGGGGATGCAGTCTGAGTGTTTTTATGTTGAGTGGACAGAGGAGGGTAAGGAGATAAATGTGTCACTTACTGGCTGGGTGACTTCATGTATCTAGGGTCTCATTTTTATTATCTCCAGAAGCCATATTTCAGTTGGGGAGACTGAGATTCAGAGAGGTGAGGATTGTGGCCAAGACACCCAGCAGAGAAGCCTTGAGGCTGGTCTGCCCACGTGTGTGAACTTCCGCTCCCAGTAGAGCACTGGTCCCTCTGTCTGGCCTTTCCTTCCGGACACCGAGCTCCCCCAGGGCTGGACGTGGCCTGCCCAGACCAGGCCTGCGCTCCTGCTCCTGCACCAGGGCCCCTCCCTCCTGTAAGCCCCCCCTCCCCTCAGTGCTGGGCGGAGATGGGGCAGGTGCACCTCCTGTGTGCCGGTCACACCCTGCGGACTTGATCTACGCCACGTCATTGAACAAGCGAGCCTTTTAGGTAGGTCTCCTCCCCATTTTCAGATCATGAAGGCGAGGCTCAGAGAGGTGAATGAAACTTGGCCAGGGTTTCCCAGCAAACAAGTGATGGGGCCCAGGTTCAAATTCAGGAAGGACAGTCACCTGCTGGCTAGAGAAGGGGTGGCTTTGACCCGTTACTGTGGGCATGATGTCAGAGGCAGAACTTTCCCACGCAGAAAAAGCAGGGAGTCTGCCAGGGTTGGGCAGGGTAGGGGGGCGGCCCCTTGGTTCCCCAGGAAATGTGGGGCTAGATAGGGCCCCAAACCCACTTGGTCCCCGAGCACCCACCCAGCCCACCTCTTTCTGGCTTCGGGTGCTCTACCTGGGCAGCGGGAGGACGGGAGGACCTGGCTTATCTGAGTGCTGATTACATGCTAAGCAGTTTGCTACCCAGTCTGAATTAGTTGTGCCAGGGACCCTGTGAAGCCACATGTCCTTATTTGCATGGCCTGACCCCTTCCTCAGCTACACTTTCCCCATAGTGCTTACTGCGGTCCAATGTCTGTGTCCACCACTTGACCCCTCGGGGGGGGGGGATGGGTAGGGTCTGTGCCTCAGACAGCGCTTGGCTTTGTAGGCTTCTCAAGAAATACTTGATGCATGACAACGGGATGAAAAGGAAACTGAGGTCCGTAGAGCCCCGGCCAGTCTGCCGCCAGCTGGGGCCTTGCTCACTGGCCGGCTCTCAGCCTGGAGTTCCAGGTGTGCCTGTCTGTGTCCCCACAGGTTCACGCTGCCCAAAGAAACTTCCAGTCTGCGCTTGTGGCTTTGGATCAGCTCTGAAAAAGCGTGTCCTGTGACCGCTCAAGGAATCTGGGCCTTTCGCCCAGAAGAGAGTGTGTTTCCTGGCTTCCTGAGAACTGGGGCCCACCCTGCCCCTGGCCTGCAGAATGGGAGGGAGGGAGCGATGGGCTCCGGCCCGGAAAGCGACAGCATCAGACCTTATCATCTGAGGTTGGCCGCCCTGTGCCCGAGACTGTCCCAGCAAGGCCACCCCTGCATGGCCGTTAATCCTAGCACTCCAGGCAAAAGTTTCTCCACTTTTGGGGCATCTTCTGTGGGGGAATTAGCGCTCTTGAGTTACTGGAAAAGAAGCATTCCTCACGCTCATACAAAGCTTTATCCCTTGGACGGCTCTCCCAGCACACCTCACGGGTTACCACGTGGCACACGTGGGTGCGACGTTCATGAAGCACAGGGTGACTGGCTTCCATTGGGTCATCAAGCCGCCAGGGCCAGATGTTTCGAAAAGCTCCTTCTGGAGTGCCTGGCATCTGGCCTTTCCCTCTGAGGCCGGGTGCGGGTTTACGAGGTGTCTTTGAAGAGAGCTGGAGTCATCCGGCCCGTGATGTCTGTACATTGAGTAATTTCACGCTTTGGTTTTTTTTTCTTTTCAAAAGAAGGGTCTGGGCTTCTTTCTCCTTCCCCTGCTTTTTCCTTTGTATTTTCTTTTCCTTAGGACCCTCCCTCACTGACTGGCCTGGAATGCCTTCTCCCTGGGGCTGGGAGATCACCCAGTCTGGAATGACCCACAGGTTAACTGGGGTATATTGGGCAAATTTCTGAGAGGGAGAAAACCTTTTTCGTCCACAGAGGAGAGTGGGGGAGGCCAGCCTCACTTCTCCTCGGCCAGGATTGAATAAAAATAATCACTCGGGAGGGCACGCTGGCTTGAGTTTGCCGGTTCCCCAATGCCAAATCCACGCCAGGCCCAGGGCTGTGTGAGATTCTCACCCATCTATAGGAAATGAGAAAACTTAAAGACAGGCCTGGCGTCAACTACTTTCTTATGTCAGGTGTCCTCTTTCACGCAGGACGGTGATAATAGGTGGGAATTTTATCGTAGGTGCCAGAAAAAAAGTTGGCAACCTTCTAAGGTCCATCTTCAGAATTTAGGGGAAACGCTACAGGCCTGTGAAATCCCCAGACCTGGGAACCACTGATTTATTTCCTCTGCAGCCTGAGAAACAGAAGTTGAGCCTGGAGTCTTCCAGGAAGTCTTCAGTGCTTGGGGAGGCTGGGGAGCTGGCGGCCTGTGAACAGCGGCCATGCTTGGGGGTGAGGTGGGAGTGGATGAGTTACCCAGAGCCCCCATAACAAATCACCCCCTAACTGGGGGCTTATCACAACGGCAGTTTAGTCTCTCACAGTCCTGGGGCCAGAAGCCTAAAATCAAGGTGTTGGCAGGGGTTGGTTCCTTCTGGAGGTTCCGAGGGAGAGAGTGTTTCACGTCTCTCTCCTGGCTGCTGGTGGTTGCCAGCGATGCTTGGCGCCCCTTGGATCGTAGACTCATCACTCCAGTCCCTTCCTCTGTCATAACATGCCCTTCTCCCTGTGTGTCCCTCTTCTTATAAAGACACCGGTCGTTGGGTTTGGGCCACCCTAATCCTGTGTGACCTCATCTTCCACTGATGACATCCACAAAGACCCTATTCCCAGATGAGGCCATATTCCCACATTCCAGGTACACACGAGTTTTGTGAGGACACTGTTCAGCCTGGGACAGGGACTTGAGGGGGTGAGGAGGAAGGCCTGTTCTGGATAGGGCATTGCCAAGTGTTCATACTTGGGAGTGTCTGCCGCTGTTTGAGTTAAAACAGGGTCCCCAAGATGGACTGCTAAGGCCGCCTATGATTGCAGGACCCAGGTGGCCCCAGCATCCCTGCTGACGTGCTTGCTGGAGGGGACAGATGCACTCAAGGACCCAGATCCAGGGAGGGAGCGCCATCGCCACAGCCAGGGCCAGGTCGTGTGACACCCTCCCTACTGGACAGTCTCATGGGAGGGGACCTAGCCACCCTGCACTCTGACTCCAGAGTCTGTGCTCTGCGTCCTAGACTTCTTTCTGTCCTTTAATGCAGGCACCACACATGAGTGGATCGGTTCACTTCAACTTTTTGAAAGACAGGCCATCAGTATCTAGTCTTTCGGTGGCACCTGCTAGGACACCTTGGCACCGAGAGCCCCCCCCCCCCCCCCCAGTGCTCTGCATAAGTCTGGCTGTGCTTTTGGCGTGGAGGGGGCCCCTCCCGGCAATGACAGGGCCCCGCCACTCCCAGCAGTACCACCAGTGAAGCCTCTGCCTGCTTTGTGGATAAAAGGCTGCTTGTGTGGCAGGGAGGAGGGATCCAGTCTCTTCTCTTCCTCCAGGGACCCTTATCTAGTTTGGCACAGGCTCTGTGGTCAGACGTTTCTGGGTTAGCATCCCAGCCCTGACACCTCCTCGCCAGTGATCTCGCTCAAGCAAGTCCCAGGGCCTCTCTGAGCTCTGCATCGCCTCCACTCTGAAATTGGAGTAATGATTCCAGCCCCGAACGATTAGGAGATGGCTGTGTGACTTAGTGGCTTGTAACCCCCTTTTGTGAATCTTCCCAGTGCCTCGCACGGAGCCTGGTGCACAGTAGGTGCTCAATAAAAACAAGCCAGATAAGGGGCGCCTGGGTGGCGCAGTCGGTTAAGCGTCCGACTTCAGCCAGGTCACGATCTCGCGGTCCGTGAGTTCGAGCCCCGCGTCGGGCCCTGGGCTGATGGCTCAGAGCCTGGAGCCTGTTTCCGATTCTGTGTCTCCCTCTCTCTCTGCCCCTCCCCCGTTCACGCTCTGTCTCTCTCTGTCCCAAAAATAAATAAACGTTGAAAAACAAGCCAGATAAGAGAGAGTATCGTGGGGCCTGAAGTACACTTCACAGCACTCTTGAGACCTGGTCCCAACATAGTCCCTTGAGAGGAAGGTTCTGTAGGCATTTCCTTGCTCCTGGGGATGGACACAGTTACCTGAGCTAATCATGGTAGGCGTGAGGAGGTCAAGTGTGTGCAGTAGCATTGGTGGAGGGAAGGTGCCGCTAAACCACATGTGGGGCTTTGATTCCTCACGTGATGCACTGAGTAAAATTATGCCTGGGCTTGGTGCCGTGGGAGGCAGAGGGGTGTGCAGAAGAGCACTGGAAGGGCTTTGCAGCCCTTATGAGCCCTGTGTGCAGATGCTCACGGGCCGTGATCAGTCCTGCTTTAGACTTTCTGCTGTGGACCTGAGGCCACTGCTGTCATTTGGGCCTCTGTCCCACAGCTGATGCCGGACTTGCCTAGCCGTCAGGCCTTTGCACCTGCTGTTCTCCCTGCCTGGAGTGCCCTCCCCCTGCTCCTCTGCTCAGAGCTGCTTCCCATTCTGAGATGGGACACACAGACTGCACATACCTTTCCCTGGGTCACCACACCCTGGGCATACACAACAGTGATGTCGCTGGGCTGTAGGTGTTGGTGTGAGACTCCTGTCTGTAAACAAGGAGCCCCGTTGAGGACAGAGGCTGGTCATAGTACGTGTTTGAAAATTGAGTGAACAAACGATTGAACGTCCTTGGACACTTCCTTGCTCGGTTCCTTGGTTTCCGGTCTTGAAGATATAGGATGGGGACTGCTGGCTTCCTTGGGGCCCTTCTGAGGTCTCTGATGAGACATGAGCTCTCGAATGGATTCAGAGTTTCTCCTGCTCCCAGGAATAAACAGAAGTGTGGCAATGGCACACGTTGGGCTAGCAGTTGCCACGGACGTGCAACAGTTTGAACGTGGTATGGGGGACTTTCTGGGTACTCAGCGCAACATCCTCAGTTAATGGATTCCGGTGTCTTTGAAAGGGCAGGACTGAGGCAGCCTCGCTGGTCGTTTTAACTGCAGTCATGGCGGCCCTTCCCGCCCCGTTCCCTCTGCAGGACTTATTCCCAGGCCTGTGGAGGGATGGAGGTGTGGAGACCTCTCTCTCTCCTCTTCCACGTGTGCCAGGCCTCCGTGGTTCCGCTGGGTCTGTCCCCAGCTCCCTCCGCTCCAGGCTGGCACCGGATTTCAAACCTCCACCTCCGCGGTCTCCCAGCTGTGCAAACATCTTCCTCTCCGAGCCTCAGTCTCCTTACCTGCAAAATGGAGATAGTAATCCCCGCCCTGTGGGGATGAGCAAGTGGACGAAATATGTGACGTGGTGTGTGGCCTGGGGTAGGATCACATGATACGGTGGCTGTTCTTAGCCTGAGTATTCCTTACGTTAGAGATCAGGGTGAAACAGATCAGCAGTCTGCTTGCTTAAGCCAAAAAATGTCTGTCGTCTGAAGAATTTTGTTTTGGAAGACAGGTTTTGGGTCAGAACCTGATTCCCTCAGGAATTTCATGGTTGAGCATCCAGGCGTTATTTTATAAGCTCGGTGACCACCCAAGCCTTTGAGCCTTCCACGTGGACGTTCCCAGGTCAGGCTTTTCGGGAATCTCTTACACAGCTGGGCTGCCTGTCACGTCGGTAGCATCATTTCCACAGAGCGGGCTCTGTCTGGCTATGAATAGATGTTTTTTTCCCTCTTTCTTGGATGCCTGAATGGCAAGTCTCCCTCCCGCGGTCCCAGAGGCCGACCTGTGTGTAAAACTCCAAAATGGACATCAGAGCGGGGCCGTCCATTCCTGCGCCGACTCCCGGCACCCAGGGAGGCTCAAAGAGATGAGTCGATGGCTGCAGTGACCTGGGAGCCTCCCGAAGCCCCAGGCTGTGGTTATAAAGGCTGCTGAGCAAACAGACACAATCAGAGGTCACAGAAAAGACAGCAGCTCAGAACGGCAGCCGAGATTGAGGAGGATGGCCCAGTGTCTTCAGAAACAGGCCTGCTGGCATCCAAGCCCCAGATGCAAAGGCCCTAAAAGCAGGATGCCCGCTGGAGATCAGCATGCTGCAGGCGAGAGGGCCTTGTCATTGGGAGCGTGGGTTCTGGAACCGCATCACCTTGCTCCAGATCCCAGCCCTTCACCAGCACAGCGTGCCTGACCTTTTTATGCCTCAGTTTTCCCCTTCTGTAAACGGAGATAATAATGTACCTATGAGGGGTGATTCACGTCACTTAAGTGGCGTTAGAACAAGGCTTGGCACGTGGTAAATGAATAAGGGTAAACTGAGGCCCAGAAAGGGCAAGGGACTCGTCTGCGGTCATCCAGCAAGTCACTGGGGCAGCCAGGCTGAAACTCATGATTTCTAGTCCCGTGGACGTTTCCCTCCTCCCCCTTCACCCTCAGTCAGACTTTTTCAACTCTGCCTCTTGCAAAGGAAATCGCGTGACCCTCCAGCCCGCAAAACTTCAGACTGCACAGAATTTCGGAAACCTCTTTGGGCTGGCTGGGGGCCTTGCTGCAATTCTGTTCGGCTGCTAGTTCTTTTTTCTCCCTTTTTTTTTTTTTCTTTTGAAGCTCCAGAGGATTTCTCCTTTCCTGTTTCCCCAAATAGAAAAATTACCTTTTTGGTAAAGGAGTTTAAAGACTTCAGTCCCTACTGTGTATCCCTGAGCCAGCCCACCCACCCCGCTTCCCGGGCCTCAGTTTCCCCATCTGTGGAATGAGAAGTTTCCGTCCCTTGACAGGTGGACGGCCCCCACCTGCCAGCCTGTGATGGCCCTGGGGGCGGGCGGGCCAGGAGGTACCACCCGAATACAGGTCCATGCTGACCGTCGTGTGACGGGCGCAAAAGCTGGTGGCACATCCTTCTAGGAAGTGAGCTGAAGCCCACCAGGCATGCCACCCACTTCCGCCCACCTCCTGTTGCAAAGGTTCTTTGAGTCATCGGTGTTGCCTGTGTTTTTTCTCACTCCCCTGTTTCGGCAAAATGCTCTGCAGTCCCTCTGGGCTGAGTCCAGGGTAGCCAGGAGCGTCCCATCCGTAGGCTTCCAGGGCGTCAGAACCGAGGGGCTTGGCGGCCTCCTGATCTCTGCTGGGGACCCCAGCCCTGAGCCCTGGATGCTGCCAGCCTGGGGTCACCCCTCCGAACTTAACTCTCCTCACCTATGAAGTGGGTAGGCGAGCCCTGCCCAGCAGGGTGAGTTAGCAAACCCAGGGTAGCTGGGTCGGAGTCCTGTGCCGTCTCACTCCCCTCTTTCTTCCCCCCCACAAGGCCCTGGCTTACCTGGGACCCAGCTGGAGCATAAGAGGTGTTGACACGCCCGAGTCCTCTCTGGCTGTGGACAGGAGGGGACACTTGGCCAAGCCAGGAAGCCTGGAGACAGATGCTGGCCCGTCAGGGCCAACAGCGTCCCGAGTGCAGCCCTGTCAACCTTCTGATGGAGATCCTGGGGCCCAGAGGGGAGGGCCTGGAGCAGGGAGGCCGCGGAGCCGAGACTAGCGGCCAGGATGCTGGACCGGTGTCGCCTGGCTCCTAGTTCTCCTGTCTTCTGTGTGTGGGTTCACTCTGAGGTCAGCCGGGCACCATCGGGGGGCCAGCCCGGCTGAGCCTGGGAATTCGGAGATGGGTGCCACGGTGGACCTGCAGCAGGAGGTGGGGGATTCAAGGCTGAGCCCCACCTTGCTACCCCCACACAGGGGCCTCAGGCAAATCATGCCCACCCCTGAGCCCCTGTCTCAGAAATGCCGCTCTGCCCACCTCTCCAGGTTGTCATGCGGCTTCATAAGATGGTGTGGGTATAAATCCCTGTGCAGACGTTCAAGAACTGTCCAGATGTGAAGAATTAAATATTTATCCCTCCCCCCCCACCCCGGGGCATTTACGTATCCCCCACCCCCACCCCAGTGTCTGGTACAGAGTAGGTGCTCAGGTAGGTGTTGAATGAATAAGTGACAAAAGTTACTGTTTATTAAGCACCTGATACGTATTAAGCACGACACAGGGGGGTTTCCCATAAGGTGCTCTAAGCCTCGCAGCGGCCCTGGGAACTTAGGTATGTCCCCATCTTACCAATAAGAAAGCTGAGGTTCAGAAGGGGAAATAACTCCTCTCTGGCCACACGGCAAGTGGTTGAGGAAATTAGGATCCACACCTGACTCTGAAGTTCCCGTACCCCACAGCGGCCCACTGGGTCACTCCCTCCCCGAGTCTGCTGCCAAGTGTTGAACGAACAGCTCCCTGGGAGGGGGTGGAGGGAGGCACTTGTCCAGAGCCCCGGCGCCTAGTGTTTGCCAAATTCCACGGTGTAAATCTTCCTCCCGTGTTTGATTTCAAGCAACCAAAGTGATAGCAACTGTCTCCCCAAATCCCTGAGAATGTAGCCAGCGGCCCTCACGAGCCAGCAGTGGCTCCAGCGCCCCTCTGCACCCTCCCCTGTGCAGGCCCAAGGCCACAGAGTTAGCAGTGTCCCCGGCCTGGGACCCCAGACTGGAGCCAAGCAGACGGCTTGGGGGTCCGTGTGGGGGGTGATAGCTGTGCCTGGGACACATCCCTAGCCCTGTCCCGCCGGAGCCCCCGCGGCTCCTGGGGGTCTTGGTGTCGCCCAGAGACTTGGGCGGGATGGATGAGCCCCGGAGACACAGCTGCTGTGCGGCGGCCGGCCCCACTGTGTGCGATATTCCTGCCAGGCCCGGAGCAGAGCCCTGTAAACGCCAGGATATAATGGACAATAAAAGTCGCCGGAAAATAGTGAGTCTCCTAGGACCGCCGGCGTCCCTGCCACACGCCGCCTGCCGGAACCACGAGCCCTGTGATCATGAGGCACGATCGTCATGTAAATATATAGGGTCTCTCGCCAGCCGCGGGCCAAGATTTATTTTATTGAGACGGTTGGGGGAGGGGGGCGGCCCAGGTTCATCGTCCTGGTAACTTTGTGAAACGCTTTGCCATCACTTCCCAGCTTCCGAGAGAATGCCGCAGGAGCTAGCGTGGCCTTGCCCGTGTTTCCGGAAAGGGGGGATCCCCCAGAGACCACGGGTGCCTCCAGCCACATCCGCAGGCCCAAGGGCCCGGTTGGCCATGAGACTGGGGTCCCCTGGAGAATGAAGACTGGCCTTATTGTGAACAGTTGGTTTGCAGAGTGAGCTGCCAGAACGGTTTGCTATTGAACAAGCACTGTCCTTTTCACGATGATAACGAGTAATCATAATAGCAACAGCCACGTTTATTGAGCTCTTGTGTGTTCCAGGGTCCTGATAGTCCTAGGCTGGTATTTTGCCTGCATGTCCTCATTTAACAACCCTAAGAAGTGGGTCCTCCCCAGCCCCCTGTTTACAGAGGAGGGAGCGACAACGAGGTGACTTCGGGACTGGCCTGGAGCTCATGTGGCTGGACAGAGGCAGCACAGGATTTGAACTTGGGGCTCTCTGACTCTAGAGCCTGTGCCGGGCTGCCTCCTGACTCCCTGGCCCTCTGGTCCCAGGTGGACCAAGAGCCACCACCTCCCTGAAGCCCCCTTGATTGGCTCAAGTTAGAAGCAGTGGCCCCTTTTGTGATTTTGCAACGTTAGATAAGCACTTTGCTCTCGTCCCCTCTCCACCACATTTGCCTTTTTCCCTGAGGGCAGGAACCTAGTCTATACACTGCAGGGGATGTCCAGGTGAGCGAGGATTCAGGCCTGCATTTTTCATCCAGGGTCGGCCTCTCTCCAGCTGGGATGCCTCCGGCAAGCCACGTGACCTCTGAGCCTCAGTTCTCCCAACTGTCAGATGGATGCAGTGTCTGCCTTGCAGGGTTATTTTATGAGCACACGAGTGGCTCGAGTGTGTGCAGCTCTCACTCCAGAAGGACCAGGCCCAGCACGCCGCACTTAGGGGGTACTCTGTGTGTGATCCTCCCACATACGTACTCAACTCCGTGGTTGTGTGTCTGGGAGCCCGGGGCGGGGTGGGGGGGGTGGTGAGTGTGAGCCATGCCCCCATATGCTGTGGCTTGTCATGAGTGGGGAAGGGCAGTGTTCAGGGGGCTTCTGAAAGTCTTCTCGAACCAGACAGGTGTCCCCTCAGCAATTCCAGACCCAGAAGATCTGGTTTTCCTCCCAGCACTACACACATGATTAGATACAGGATCCCTGAGCTCAGCCGGGGACACCAGCAAGGCCTCCGTCAACCTCCTACAAAGGAGGTTGTAGCGTCAGCTGACAAAGCGTCAGCACAGAAAGAACCCCTCGACTGTGGAGCTGACCCACTATGTTGTAGGTGGGGAACTGAGGCCCAGACACAGGCCGAGATTTCCCCAAGGCCACGCAGTCCTGGGAGAGTCCCAGGCCCTAGCCTCGCCCCACCCCGACACCCCCTCCCCGGCCAGCCACCATGCCACATGCCACCGCTCCGAGCAGAAATCACCTGTATGGGTCACAAATGGCCTTGCGTTTCCCAGGCCCTGCTTGGGTCAGCGAGGATCCTGACACAGGAAGGCGCAGGGACCTCACCTGTCCCAGAAGGTATGGCCCCAGAAGCTGTGATTGTCTGTTGGCCAGTAACTCCGTGCCGGGTGGCAGGACTGGATGGAGAAGTGGAGCTCAGCCTTGTGGAGATGGTGCCGGAGGCACGTGGTAGCTCAGGAGGCCCTGCAGCTGACAGAGGGGCTGGTGCACCTGTCGGCACCCCCCCCAGCACCGCTCTGCCCCTTCTTCCATGTCCCAGGTGGACAGGCGTGGGGAGCGACCAGCAGTGAACATGAGTGTTCGAGGGCACAGGGGCTGAGCAGAGCTGAGTTAGACTTCTGGAGGTCTCTCACCACCTCAGGCCCAGGAGGAAGAGGAAGGCTCCCTGGGGTTGGCTCACACGGTGTGAATCTGTTTTCCCTGGGTGCTGTGCTGTGTCCCGAGGGACAGGAGCACACTCTCCCCTCAGAGGCAGCTCTCTGCCCTGGAGAGAATTCCTCTCCAGCAGACAGGATCCCAGAAGCAGAAGAAAAACATTAGACAGTGCCCAACTCAGGGACCTGGTCCAGCCAGTCTGGAGCTTCCTCTGTGAGTCAAGGCCGATGACACCCCC
Source organism: Prionailurus bengalensis (assembly GCF_016509475.1). NCBI lineage: Eukaryota > Metazoa > Chordata > Mammalia > Carnivora > Felidae > Prionailurus > Prionailurus bengalensis. Next base: position 83,514,535 of record NC_057359.1, read on the forward strand.
ATAGCGAGGTTATGGAGGATGGTCCTTGAGTGCTGTACGCACCAGGGCCTGGGCACAGAGTCTACCCCACAGGCCTGTGGAAGGCTGGCCTGGACCCAGCAGCGGCCACCCAGGGGCCCAGCACCTGGCATATGCCCGACAGTTGGGCCCGGCCGGCGGGGAAGGTATGCTGGCAGGTGGCCGAGCCATGGTGCCAGGATCTGGCTCCATGTGCCCTCTGGGGCCTCAGCTGCCATATGCCTGTGTCAGTCCCAGCGGTCGAGCTGCAGATGGGGCATTGGTGGGGGGGAGGGGGGGTAGTTTGCCCAGGGTAGAGGTGGCTCTTGTTCTGGAGGAGGAGGCAGGTGCTGGCCACAGGGGTGCTTTTTGGAGACCGAGGTCCGGGGCCGGCCTGGAGCCTTCCCAAGTTCACATCTGCTCAGGTCCACCAGCCTCCGTGCCCTTGATCCCACTGTGTCCCTTCCCCTCTGCTCCTAAACCTGCCCATCCATCTAGGCCACCTCATACTCCACCTATTGTAGAAAGCTGTCCGTGACCTTGCCTGGCCCAAAGTGAGAATGCATCAGTCTTTTTCCTGGAGGTACCTTTCATGTTCTTTTCTGGCCTTTGGATCTGCTTCTGTGTTTTGGGGGTCCTCTCCTGTGGAGACTATAAAGGCAGCGGGGTTTTGTCTGAGTCACCTCAGGGTGACCGGCCATCAGCCTAGACCCTGCACACACAGAGCAGCTGGGAAGACGTATGGAAGAAGGGAAGGCAGGGACACGCTGAGTCCTCAGCTCCAGGATCCACAGCCTTGGTGGGAGAGTATGGGTCCTGAATAAGGATGTAATAATAATCAATAGTAACTCCATTGATTGGGTGTCTATTATGTGCCGGGCCCATGGCTAAGTACTTTTGATTCATGTAACATCACGGCCCCCTCCAGCAGCCCAGGGTGGTAACGCTGGGGTACCCGCAGCTGGGGCATGGCAGACCCAGGACTCCGAAGCAGGGCCACCTCCTACCAAAGCTCTCCTCTCTCAGGCAACAGATATCTTTGTCCCAGCTTACAAAGGAAGAGACTAGAAAGGGTTAGGCTTTTCAAGGGACAGCAAGAACTTTTATACTTCTTAGCATTTGCTGGGCCCCAGCAGGGACGGGTGGGGATGGAGTGCAAGGGACAAGGGAAGGGACACCTTGTCCTTCCCAAAGCCCAGGCTGGTTTAATCCTGCCGTCTGCTGGCAGTGTGCCTGGTTCTGGGTTGGGGGAAAGGGGTTCATAAAGAGCCTGGAGAGCACATCCCTTTGCCTGAGCATCGTAGGGTATGGAAGGGGTTAGGGAGGCTGGGTCCTGGCCACATGCTGCCACTGCTGTGCTCACGGCCCTAGCCAGCCTCTTGTCCTCCAGCCTCAGTTTCCCGGAAGGTAAAAGGGGAGCAGGCCTGGGCGATCCCAGAGTGCCTTCTGATTGCATTCCCAGCCTGCTGGTTTGGGGCACGCTTGTGTTTTCCTAGGCTGTCTGGTGGCTGCTGCCATCAGATTCCAGTCCCTGGTGAGCATAGGGCTCCCCGGTGGCTGTGACAAGTTCCATTCACCACGGAGGTGGCAGCGGAGTTATTTCTGGAGCAGCGGGTGGTGGGGGAGTTTCCTTTTGGCAGGAACTGGGGATGGGAGTCTCGGGCAGGGGAAGTCCCACACCGAGACAGGGCCGGCCCCTCTTCCCTCACCCGCCCTGGCACAGAGAGGCCTCCCAGATGCCCAGAGGCCCCTGCACTGCACGTACCCACCCTCGACCCTGAGCTGAGCAGCACTTCTCCCGAGCTTCTCAGGAGCCACTTTGCAAGGTACTGGCCTCTGCCCTGTCTCCAGCTACGGGGAAGCCCTCACTCTTTCCTGCTGCCACCTTTGCCGCAAGGGTGTGCACAGCAAGTGGCAGGGAGGCAGGCAGGAGAGACTTCTGGGGCCTGGACTCCTGGGGCACCCGACCTGGCTGTACCTCTGTCACTGCTGCTCACTTGATCATCCGCCTGGTGGGGGCTGCCAGCGGGGTCAGCACCATCTCTAGCCCGGCATGACCTTTGCCACCACCCAGCTTGCGGGGGAGGGCAGTTGTCAATACCAGGTTTCACACTGCGTCTTCGCGGGCTCTGCCAGAAGCCCTGAGGTTATGAGGGAGGCAGAAAAAATTCTTTTATTTCTCCCGGGTGAAGTTCGGCTGCCTGGGCTCGTGTCTGATGTCTGAGCAGTGAGTTCTCCGCAGAACATTCTCCCACCAGGGATAGCTCTCCCTTCAAACCTTAAGACGGGGGCGGGAAACCAAATAAGGCAAGGCAAGGGGGTCAAGACCGTCCCACGTGTGGAAATCCCTGGGTGGGATTATGGTGGCTCCCAGGGCACGCTTTTCCCAAACACCGAAGCTGGGGGCCGCTCCGCTGGGTTTCTTCCTTTCGTTATTGGTTGTCAGGGCAGTAGCTGTGGTCTGAGACAGGAGATGGGGGTAGAGGAATTTCTCCCTGAAATTATCCATTGCCAGTGGCCCCTGGGATGAGCTGGCCCCAGGACCTCAGGCTTCTCCTTTCTGGCCTCTGGCGTTTACGGACTAGATGAGAGCCATTTACCTGGCCCTCCCTTTGTGGCCTGCTGGGGCTGCAGAGATGAGTGGCTTGGTCTCTGCCTTCAAGGAAATCTTCATCTGGGGAGGGAAAAGCATGTGAACAGGCAGCGACAACACGAGGACAAAGGCTGTGGAGCCAAGGAGTAGCTGACTGAGGGAGTCCAGGAAAACTACCTGGAGGAGGTAGCCCAGGTTGGGTTCTGAAGCAGGAGCCAGGTTTGCCTGGAGGCAGTTCATGCCAGGGAGGGGGAGCAGAGTCTGCGAAGGCCTTGAGGAGAGACTGAAGTCATTTATCTAAAGGGCAGGGGTCCTTGGGATGGTGGGATTGCCCAAGGGGTGAGTGAGTGAGATCCCAGCTTCCTCCAGCTCCGAGGTGGTCTCCAAGGATTGCCCCAAGCGAATGAGATTAAAGCCCAGACTTTGGAGAGAGTTAGGTTTCGGTTCAAACACAGGACTTGCCATCCTGCTGGAGGCCGGGGCTTGGTGGGTCACTTCTCTGTGCCTTGGTTTCTCCTTCCGTGAAATGGGGTCATTGCAGACCTCACGGCGGGGATGTGCTGAGGTGCCGCGTTGGCCCAGAGGAAGTGCCAAGTGTCTTCCTCTTCCCAGCGGGTGGGATGAGGCATGGCCTTCACCAGGTCCTGGAGCCAAAGGCCTTCCTGGACAGAAACGAGTTGCCTCACTGCTCCTTTAACTGAAGGACGAGATGTGTCCCGCTCCTATATATATATTTTTTTTCTCCCCAGAATCGAGTTTGATTAAACAAGCAGGAGGAAATGAAAGGTGATTAGGAACCTTCTCAATTTTAAAAAGGCTCTGGGAAGCCCTGCAGTGTGAGGAGAGGTCTGTTTTGAGTGGCTCGGTGATTTCTGTCTGATCGGAGACAGGGGGGCCCTGCGCACCCAGGCACACGTTTCTTGCTTGGGTTTCAGGAGCGTGGGAGGAACCACCGGCTTCCCCACCCTGGCTGGTCAGAAGTTTATTCAGCCTGCTCCCTCCGCCAGGCCCTGGGCGAGACACTGACGGTTTAGAGATGACCACACAGATGGGTTTCCTGTTTGAGAGGCCAGCAGAGGAGGAAGAGAGAATGACCAAGAAATCAGTTAGACGCCAGCAGATGGGGAAGGGGGGCCTTGGTAGCGCCCCACTGCCCCTGTGTGCCCGCTCTTCAGGGTTCGACTGTTGCTTCTCTGTGGATGGAGACATCTGAGGTGAGACTTTACCAAGACCTCCCAGGAAGTGTCAAGTCTGAGTAGGACCCAGGATCTGGTCCTGATGTACGGGTGGGACTTTGCCACACGGGTATGTGGTCGGGAAGGGGAGGCCCTTCTGTTCAGGGGCCTGGGGTGGGGTGGAGGAGTTGGGAAATGCAGGAGGGCAGGCCCATGCCGGCCGGGCAGGACTTGGAATGCCGTGTCCAGGCACGTGGGCCTTGGCCTGGGGAGCTGTGGGTGGGAAGCAGCAGATTGGGATTTGTGTGTTCAGGGGAGGGAACCTTCCCGTTGTGGGCTGGCGGTTGGGTTACGAGGCAGGAGATCAGCTGCCGACCTCTAGGTTCTGCAGGCCCACGCTGTACAGAGGTCCTGCCATCCTGGAAGGACGGGGCTGGTCGCGGTCCCGTGTCTTAGAGAAGACAGTCTTCTACTGGTCCTGGAGCTGAGGAATCGGAGCAGCATGTGTGGCTTTGGGGGTGGGGAGTGAGGGGACATAGGACCAGTCAGGAAACCAGACACCATCTGTGGCTCATCCCCTATGGCTCCCAGGCCCCCACGACTCTGGCCTGAGATCTGGCTGCTTCCTGTCAAATGATGAATGGGTAACGTCTGCTTATCCCAAGACCAGAAGAGAAGTGAGGCCAGGGTGGGGGAAGGACGCAGCAGCCAGAACCAAACCTCTGGGCCAGAATTCACTCACTCACTCACTCACTCATTCATTCATTCACTCTCCCAAGGCAGTATGGACCGGGGGAGTCACACAGACTTGGCTTCAAGGGTCAGTTCTGCCTGTTGTGTGCTATGTGACCTTGGGCTCATCACTTAACCAGTCTGAACTTGTGTGTCCTCTTCTGCACAATGCAGATTATAGCAACCGCCGTAAGGTTGCTGTAAGGGAGCAGGGTACGCACAGCACTGGGCACGGGCCGGGTACAAACACGGCACATGTTCCATTAGTGGCGGCTGTTATGTTCTCCCCACCAGCCGGTCTGCGTGGGTAGGACATTCCTTACGGCCCCAGGCCTCGTCCTGGGGCATGAAGTCAGTGGAGTTTCTTTGGTTGTTCACGGCCTCGCTGGTCTGAGAAGCACATTTAAATGGCAGCATTCTCTGATGTGTAGATTCTGGCAAGGGCTGTTTCTCCTCAGAGCCTCAGTTTCCTCATCTGCAAAATGGGGGTGATGGCACCTCTTGGGCTTCTTGGGAGCTGTTCAGGTGACTCAGCTCAGGGGAGGAGCTCGAAGTGGGTGTTGTGGTGCTGAAGCTGGTCTAGCCTTGACCCTACCAGCGGCCAGGCTCCGCGAGCTGCCGCGTTTCCTGGCTGGGCCTCGGATCTCCGTAAGTGAAGGGGTGTGTTAGGCAGTGCTGGTCTGTGGCGTCTCTCCTCTCTGGGTTGGCCGACGGCTTCGGGCGGTGGGCATCCATCCTGGGCTTCCGCCACCGGGAGCCTGCTGGACAGACGGAAAGTCCCTGGTGCCCACGCTGGTGTTGGGTCACTTGTTCAGGGAGGAAAGGGGAGGGTGGGAAGTCACAGCGATAGTTTCCTGCATTGGGAAAACAACCCGTAAAGCTGTTCACTCCGTTGGAAGGTCCGAGAGGGGCCTTCCTCAGGGAAACTGGCGTGGGGGCTGGCTTCCGGTGGAGGCTGAGCCTCGGAGGCTGAGGGCCTGGCAGAGCCTGGCAGCCGGGGAGCCGCGTTGGCCTTCACCACTCCCACCCCTGAATGAGGGGCAGTGACGCCCCTGCCTCAGTTGACGGACCCAGAATGTGGCCGGGCTCAAAGTCTCGCGGTCATCAGGAGGACCCGACCTGCGTGCACACGTTTTGAGAAGGGCAGGCAGGACACGCTGTTTCTGCCTCAGGGTCTGGGAACAAAGTGGGGTATAAACACATACTTGCGCCCACACGGTGTAGGAATGCACCACCATGAGACCCCCAACACACAGATCCTCACGCGCACAGACCCCCCTGAACCCGCCCCAAGCCGGGGCCTCGCCCTGAGCCTTTCTGAGCCTACCTGGAGTCTTGAGTCATCTTTCACGGGGAGGGCAAGGGCCCCACTGAGCTGCCAGCCTCCGCGAGGCGTGGCATTTGTCAGTAGGGTAAGGAGGGACACGACTCTTCTAGGTGAAGTTTCCAGAAGTTGGGAGGCAAGGTCCAGGTGACAGTCCTGGTCAGAGAGGCCACTGGAGACACCTCACTGCCCAGCCCAGAAGCCGATCCCTTCCAGGGAGCGCCCAGATGAAACCCAGGCCCCATATTAGTAAGAGCCTTGTCCAAAGGCCAGGGCTTGGAGGAGAGTTTCGGGGGGCTTTGCGAAGGTAGCCATGCTTCACATGAGTGATAAAAGCATTTGTTCCAGAATGGTCCTGAGGAGGACGTGCAGTGAGGCAGAAAGAGCAAGATCTGGGGGCCAAGAGCCCCAGCTCTGTCACTTACCAGCTACGTGACCCTGGGCAAGCCCCTACCCCTCTCTGAGCACCAGTTCCCGTGTCTGTCACATGGAGGCGATCACTCAGCCCTCTGTTGCCCAGTGAGGGTTAGTGATAACCATACTGAGAGCGACTAGCATCTCAGAGGGCCTTCACCTGTGTCGGGCTCTGCTGTAAGCATTTACATCTGGTAACACGTTTAATGCTCTCAGTGACCCTAAGAGGAAGGAACATCTTACTTATTAGCCCCATTTTCCAGATGAGGAAACTGAGACACTGCGTGGTTAAATGAAGCCAGGCCAGGATTTGAACCTAGGCAGTTGGACTCCCCAGCAGGCCTTGCTTAAACCCTTAGATGCATCCTGATTCGGTCCCCGGGCACCTGGTAGACGCCCACACATTGAAAACCCAGGCTGGGAGCCACACTGTGCATCCCCCCTGCCTTGGAAACGCAGAGCCCTTGCTTCCTGTAGAAGAAAGGCCCTCTTTTAGGTGGCCCTCAGTGTGGTCTGTGCCTGGGTCTCACATTCCACGGATTTTTGGCCCCTGACTTGGGCTTTGGCTGCCTGAGCCTCATTGTTCTGCAACTTGGCGGGAGCCACCAGGCACAGGCAGCCAGCTTGCTCCCTGTGCTACCCAGAGATGCCCATGAGATGCCCATGAGTGCTGAGGGACTTTCCCTGCTCTCTGTGTCTGTGTGCCTCGGGCTTTCTGCATCAACACTCCCTAAGAAGCAGTTTTTGGCAGGAATTTCCAGGGTGAAGGGGTTGGGTTTCCACTGAGGTATAGACAGACAGAATGCAAAATCTCTGAAATCCAGCGCCCCTGGAGAGTGAGAGGCAGTGGCTATCTTGGACCCAGGAAGGGCTTTGGAGTCAGTGAGAGTAAATCTCCCCATGCAGCTTACTGGCCACATGACCTCCAGCCTCCCCTCTCTGAGCCTGTGTCCTCATCTATAAAATGGGTCTCCCAACAGCCCCAGGATGCAAGGGAAAGATCTGGCCCACCGGAAAAAACTGAAGGTTCTTTTCAGAGAACCTTCCATGCCTTTCTCCCAACCATCCCCTCTTCCTTCTCTACCTCCCTCCCTCCCTCCCTTCCCACTCCTTCTCTCCTCCCCTTCCTCCTCCTCCTCTCCCCCTCCCGTTCCCTCTTCCCTCCTTCCCCTGTGTAGTGTCCCTCTCTGACACTTGGGACTCTGTGACTTGCAGAGTCCCCCTTGGCTGCTTCTTTCCTAGAACAAAGGCCCCTCTTCCTCACTGGGGAGGACATGGAGCCACCCTTCCATTAGGTTCTGGACAGAACCACTCCGAGGCACAGTAATTTACCAAAGCTCCAGGGGGTTGGCAGCAAAGGTACCGGGGACGGCAGAGCTGAGTCACCACGGTGCCGGTGCCGTCCCAAAGGGCATGGACCCTGGGGGCTCCTGTCTGTGGGGCCCCTGTGGGGGAAATGGCCCCTCGTGCCCCTCACCCCTGCCCACCCAGCACAGGTCCTGTTTTTGAGGGGACTGTTTGTTCGGTGGGGAGACGACATAGGAAGTTTTCAACTTTGTATGTAACAAAGAAAGATGATGAATTGCCACTGAGAGCCTGTGAGGAGTGCAGCGTGGTGGTTTTAGGCAACGATGCCACCGTGGGTTTGAGTCCTGGCTCCACTGCTGTGGATCTGGGAAAAATCTCTTAACCTTCTTGTGCCTCGGTTTCCTCTTCTGAAAAATGGGACAATAATAGACCCTCTCTCATGGCGTTGTTAAAACGAGGTGGGCTAAGAGGTGAAGTGTATAGAGCAAGGCCTAGCATAAGAAGGGTACATAATCGTTGACTTACCATTATTAATTACTCTTTTTCTGATGAGGCCAGGGACCCCTGGACAGTGCCCCCGGAGCCCCGTGTGAGGTCTGGGGTCTCCCGAGAAGCCCTGAGTGCGTGCAGTCTGCTGCCTCTGGGTGCAGATGTTGGGAGGGCGCTGTTAATACCACACGAGGTGGGGCGGGGGCGGGTAGGAATGACCCAGGCAAACGCCTGCTAAGCTTCTGCCCAGTGTGGCGCCCAGGCTCCTGGCTGGTGAGTGACAGTGTTGAGATACAAACCCAGGCCCACGGCCCCCCACAGGCTGGGTGGGGTGTGATGAGGGAAGGGGCATCCGGAGTCAGCAGGTGGGCGGATGAGCAAGTACATGCGTGCACCTGGCCTCTAGGCCACTCTGGCACCTTCTAAGATAAAGACAGAACCTTCTTGCTGAAGACAGTTCTTCTCCAACCTTTCCCTGGAGGTCTCCCTAAGGGCAGAGGACGGTGAACATGTCACCCTGAGGGGTCTGGGGGTGCAGCCCCGAGCAGCCGCAGAGCCTGCAGGAGTCTCCGGTTTTATCTTAAAATGCATGCGCATTTTACATTCTGTTCCCTCCAAACCCGGTTTATTGTTGCACACGTTTACCCCCCTGAGTAACAGCGCTGCCTCAGGAAGCTGCTCGTGTTTGTCTGTTTATCCTGGGGCTCTTCCTCCTGGTCCTCACCCTGTCACCCTGGGGGCGTGCACTCCGGTGTGGGAGCTCAGGCACAGATGGCCGGGAGATGCCGAGGGGGCTGTGGTCCCATCTCCGGAAGCCTCCGTGGCCCACGTGGAGCGGGGCTCAGTGAGCGGGGCACAGGCACTGGGAGACCCGGGGACCCAGGTGGGAGGTGAGTCCCGCGCTGGGACAGAGGGAGGGGTTTGATGGGGGGAGAGGCCTCAGAGGTATAGACACCCCCACGGTGCCCTCCCCTTGCTGCCTATTCGAGATAAGAGAAAAAAGGGAGCAAGACATCTATCACATAAAATGCCATGTTTGTGGGTCAAAACTGGCTCCGTCTTGGCAGCTTCACAGACAGGAGACAGCACGGACTGTGCTTTGGCGGGACGCAGCCCCCACCCTGCATGCCCTCTCCGCCGCCGGAGGCTCCCCCTGCTAGCCTGAGTTGGGTGCCTTGATTTCTGCCGTCTACTTGGTGTGCCGGAGAGCGGCTTTCCCCCCGAAACAGCTGAGAAAACGTGTGAGGGAGGAGCTGGGCCCGTCTGGAGGGCAGAGGAAGCATGGGCACTGGACCCCATCATGCCAGTGTGCAGGCTCTAGAGTGGCCGGGGGTCCCTTCGGGGGCAGAGCTGGGGAGGCAAGCATCGTGGGTCATTTGGGGCTTGGTGGACATGCTTTGATAGATCAGAAGGCATCACAGACATCCCTGAGCCTGGGAGGGCTGGATGCCACCCACTGTGGCTGGAAAAACCTACGGCGGGGAGGAAGGAAGAGATTCCCTTCCCGCAGCCCAGACACCCCTGTTAATGGGGGCATGTGTTCACTTAGGAGGTAGGTACCGCAGCTTGCTGAGCCACTAGACCAGGGGAAGGCTCTCCGTTTGGGATTTGACTGGTATAGATGACCAGGTTCAAGATTGAGAGAGGCAGAGTGTGTCCGGGGAGAAAGTGATGTCTTAGGTTGGTTCCCCAGTAGCAGACCCGGAGAGGGCCGAGTGGGGAAGACCATAAGGGAGCGGGGGAGGCCCCACCCAGGGCTCTGGAGTGTGGGTTACACCTCAGAGTATCCTGACCCAAGGCAAGGGCACTGACTTTCATCTGGACCCCTTGGTCATTGACGGAGGTCATTGATTCCTAGGGACTCTGGCTCTCCAGAGGATATAGACGAAGCTGCTCCAATAGCCTGGGCCAGTCCTCAGGGGCTCTATTTGGGATGTGTCGAGTCCGTGGGACAGCCAGGGCGGGGTCTGGTAGAAGTAGAGGCAGCCAGATTCGGGGGCCTTCACCTTATGCCTGCAGTGTGACGGGTGCCTCCTGGGCGTCAGCCCCTTTCATCCTCCGCAGGCCTGGCCCTGGACAGACAAGGCGCTGCAGAAATGCCTGTGGGTGGAGGAAAGGCTTTCCTCCCAAGGAGGGCTTTTCCCCTTGCATCCAGGAGGCTCATGGTAGCCGGATGCTGGCTCTCCCCTCTGGCTGTACAGCTGCCTCTGTGTGCCTCAGCCTTGGTCCCTGCCCCCGAGGCCGGCCTCTGCTAGGGAGGCCAGCAGAGGCTGCCTGTGACCCCGGGGGTGGAAGGGACACTGGGAGTGATTCTTAGATGGCATTTAGCGCAGGCCTGGGCACCTAGTGGGTGCTTAATCAGGAGCGGCTGCTGTGGCTAGCGTCCTTGACTCTTCTGGGGGCCTCTGACGTGGCAGCCCAACCCCTGGGGGTAGAAGGGGCGGTTCCCCTGTACAGAGGGCTCTGCGCCTGCCCCGAGGAGTATGCGGCACTGTGAGGGGCCCCCATGGCCTTGGCCTTCCCAGTGCTTTGTGCATCAGGGCATCAGCGAGGATGGAGAGGTTGGGTCCTTCTTGCAGCCGCTGCATGCAGTCTGGCTCACGGTCTCTCTCCTGACCACCCAGGCTGCCAACCTGGGTTTTTGTGGGGGTGGTAATGGGGGACGGGGCTTTGTAACTTTCTGCCAGGAGGCATGGGGTGGACAGTAATGTGGAAAGAACAAGGCTTTGGAGCCTAGCACTTGTGGGGTTGAATCTGACACATCCTTGGCTGGAAGGGGGGCCACCTTTAGACTTTTCCCTGCACAGAGCATGTTTCCACCTCCTCTATCCAGTGGGGAGAGATAACCCCAGCGACCTAGTCAGACAGGATAATGGAGGGAAAGCGTGTCACATCGGGTATCGAGTCTTAGCCCAGGCACTGCTGGGCTGGATGGCCGCCCAGCACCCGGGCTGGTCTATCTGGAAAATGTAAAATCTGACAGTCCCGCCTCATCCCAGTGCCATCCGGCAGAGAAAGCAAACAGGCGTGTGTCTAAGAAAGCCCTTGTTTTCTTTTGCAGCCTGTGCCTTGTGAGGCTGGCATGCAGAATGGCCGGACAGCCCAGCCACATGCCCCACGGAGGGAGCCCGAACAACCTCTGCCACACGCCGGGGCCCGCACACCCTCCTGACCCACAGGTGAGGCCTCTTCCTTTGTCTGCAGAGCATTGGGGATTCACCGAGGAACACAGATCCCTGAGGCTGCTTTATCCCGGGCACTGGAGGACGCCCCTCAGCAGCCACTAGACAGAGTCGCTTCTCGAATGCATCCAGGGGTGGGAGTGGGGCTCACTGCCCACCAGCTCAGCCCTTGTTTCAGCAGCACTCAGAGAAGCCTTCTCTGTGCCGGACTCTGGTCTGTCCCTGGGATTGCCATGTGCCTGGAACAGCTTTATTTCGGTGGGATCCACGCTGGGTAGAAAGGCCATGTTGTGGAGGCCCCAAGGAGAGAGTGAGGGGCTCTGGGGCAGCCTGTGCGCGGGGTCGGAAAGTGCTTCCTCGCTCTGAGCTGAGGCCGGCCTTCCTTTTGGATTTAGCTGTGCCCTGGCCCTCTTCAGCCTCTTTGTCTAGAACCAGCAGAGCTTCAGGACGCTGGTTTCCTCACACCTGCCTCGGCCTTGATGTAGATCCTTGGAGAGCCAGGCAGCCACCTGCAGCTTCCCTGAAGACAGTTTCTGGGGTTCCGAGCCTTTGTGCACTCCGTGCCTTTGTGCACACTGTTCCCTGGGCCTGGGTGCCCTCCCCAACTCCTCCAGGCCTCAGTCCAAATGCTGCTGCTTCTAGGAAGCCTTCCGGCTCCACCCCACTCCTTCTTCTGTGCCGCACGGGTGCTGGGTTATGGCCACAGCGTCCCGCTGGGGAGCTGGTTCCTGAGTCTGTCTCCCTTCCTAAACAGAGGACCTTCTGGGGCGAGGCATCACTGGTCACATCATCCCAGGCCAGGCACAGAGGAGCCCCTCGATGCCTGCTGACTGGATGAACTACAGATACGTGTAGTATAGCCCTGGCAGTGTGTGCGACGGACCCAGTTCTGCTCCTAGAAAGCACACAGCCTCCTGGGGGAGAAAGATGAGCCAGGCAGAAGAAACTCGGGGGCCCATGGAGCTCGAAAAAGGCACACGATCCAAACTAGATGGCCAGAGAGGCTTCTTGAGGAAGTGGCATACAAAGGCCTAGGGAGGACAGAGAGCCAGGGCCAGGTGCTGTAGGGTCTGGTGCACAGCCTAGAATGATGAAAAGTCAGGTCCAGGGTTGGCTTTTTCCCCAAAGCCGTGAGACCTGAATCAGGGGGAGATTCGGAGACAGCTACCTCCTTGAGGCACGGAAGGCTTGTACCAGCCTTTACTAACTGCCTAGTTCTTGTCAGAGGACTTCAGGTGGGCTGGTGTTTGACCTGCTTGGCCAGGGTTGCCATGTGCAGTTGTACAGGTGCACGCTGCACAAAGGCGCCTGGCCAAGGAGGCAGACGGGTCTGAAATCCTTCTACACCCGAGCTCTCATCAAGCCATGCTTCCCAGGGTAGAGCTGCGTCAGCCCAAGGGAGGGAGCACCTTTATAGGTTCACGCAGAGGCCAGATGTGTGAACTGGTAGACGCTGTGTGTGTGTGTGTGTGTGTGTGTGTGTACCCATGCTCTTGCACTCGCAGGCTGTCCAAGCACATCTACACTGTTCGTACTTCGTTCCCATTACTGGATGGGATGCGGGCCCATTTCCTATGTGGAATTTGGAGACACAGATCCCAGAAAGCCCAAAGGCCTATGGACACGGCTGGTCCAGAGTCCACCAGGACATCTCACTGATGGCTGGGGGCAGTGGGGCCTCCTCGGGTGATGTAGCAATTTGTCATATTAAGTCATTCACTAACAATTGAGTCCCCCTTGATTAATCTCCCAGAATTAGCCAGTTGCATTTTGAGCAATTAGGGTTAATTACAGCCTCATTTGGCAGAGGAGAGAGCCCCGTAATTATTTCACGAACAAGGCGAGGCGGCGGCGGGCTGCGGCGGCCGCAGCGTCCGGGCCTCTCGTCGCACGTGCTGGAGTGGGTAATGACATAGTTAAGTGTAATTAGACGCGATTACTCGTCGTTGGGCAGCGGCTGTCGGTGAAGGTGCCCCCACACCCACCAGCATCTGGCCAGGTTTGCAGAACTGGGGTCCACAGCCGTGTTCACACCGGCACTGTTGCAGGTTCGCGCGGGAATGAAGACAGACGCTTCCTCTCTCCTCCACTCAGGAAGCACCGGTATTTAAACCCCAGCTGGGGAGACATCATGGCCCAAATCTTGCCAGTTTCGGGCCATAGAAACTCCTCAAATTGACCACAGAGGCATTTTCCTTCGGGGCAGGACACCCTGCTGTTTCCCTGAAATCATCCTTAGAGGAAGGAGCCAGGGCCCACAGTGACAAAAATACTGTGCTCTAGACCAGGTGGGGCTCACTTCCCAACTCCATCCGTCACCAGCCAGGTGACATTGGGTAAAAGACCTGTCTGAGCCTCAGTTCCCGCATCTGTAAAATGGAGCTGTGAGATGGTATACTTTCATTGTGGGTGTCAAGGAGATGTGTGTCACTGATTTTACTCTTTTTTGAAAATTGACTTATTGAGAGAGAGAGCGTGAGTGTGAGTTGGGGAGGGGCAGAGAGAGAGAAGGAGAGAGAGAGTCCCAAGCAGGCTCCTCACTGTCAGCACAGAGCCTGGTGTGGGGCTCAATCTCACAAACCGTGAGATCATGACCTGAGCTGAAACCAAGAGTCCCCCCCCCTTAACTCACTGAGCCACCCAGGCGCCCCTGTCACTGATTTTATTCTCATATTTTAACATTCATTTTAGTTTTCACGACTCAGGAGCCCAGAGTTGGAAATACCCACAGTGTCAAAAGAACAACTTAACAAACACTCCAAACTGGTTTCGTTAACTTTCTGTGCTGCAGGCTAATGGTTTGTCATTTCAAGGAGCTTTCTAGCTGTGAGAGCTGTCAGCTTATGAAAATATGTTTGCTGAACCCAGTGGAATCACATGTGAAATCATTGAGATTTCAGATGAATGAATGAATGAATGAGTGAATGAATGAATGAACGAATGAATGCAGTTGAGAAAAAAAGCGTTAATGTCCCGATGCCTTATGATTTTACCAGCGTGCTGCAGACCATTATCGTCAGGAATGAAACATAGCTGACCCACTAAGAACCACGTGAATTTCCAAGAAGGAGAAAGGTGCTCTTGTCTGAGAAAGCCCTGGTTAATGTGTCTTCCATCTGGAAAGTCTTTGCAAACCTGCTTGGGGCACGCCAAGTTCAGTTACATTCGGCCCTATTCAGAGAAAGAGGAATGCACGTTACTTTTCACGGGATGGATAGACAGCTGCCTCTTAGATCTGAATCACACAGGCCAAAATCTTTATAAAAATCTTCCCAAAGCAGTGTTGGTAGTTAGGTAAGATTTAATGGCCAAATATTAACAGCTTTTAAAATTCAAGAAGTGTTTGCCGACGTGTCATAAATTCAGCAAGGACCTGTCTCATTTCTGCCTTGGGTCTGCTAAAGAGCCCCACACAGAAGTAGAGACAGTCCGTACGAGAGGTGGAAGGCCCCACGGAGGGATGGGCAGATGCTGAGGGAGCCCAGAGGGTGGGGTGGGACGGGGGAGCTCTAGAGGGATGATGTGTGGGCTGGCAACGATCAGGAGTGTGGGGCAGGACGGAGAGGATGTCCCAGGAGGAGGAAGGAGCCAGTCTTGAAGGTGCAGGACCAGTCAGGTTAGGCAGGTGTTTAAATGCCAGTGCTTCCTGGTGTTGATGAAAGGCTGTGTCATCTGAAATTGAGTCTATAGTGAATGAATGATGAGCCCATTAAGGGTCTTAGGTGGACAGGGGAGTTTGCGTTTTTGAAAGAACACCGGTTGCTGGCGCTCAAGGCACAAGTAAGGTGAAAATAGGAGGAAGCCTGCCTTCCCTTCCCTTCCCTTCCCTTCCCTTCCCTTCCCTGTCTCGGTCTTAAATGGCTGAACACAGGGAGAAAAGATTCCAGAGACTTCCGGGGGGGAAAGGCAACTGCACTTGGTAACTGAAGGGGTGAGGGAGAGAGAAGTCGAGGATGTATCCAACCTCGTGGTGGGATGACTGACGCTCTCTATGCCTTTCCCCTTTCAAGTCTTGGCTCGTTAGTCATCGGGGCTGGTTCCAGATTCTTTTATGTATGTTTAAGCTCAGCTTTCTCTGAGCTCAGTTAGTGGGAATTGTCCTGGGGGACGCACCGCAGCTGAGATGATTCTAGGTTTGTTACCAGGTGACTTCCAAGTTTTGGGCATCTTGCTCACTGTTCCCACGCGCCTGTGGCCCTCGGAGCAGAGTCTAGACTTTCAGGTTGGGACGGTCATGGCGGCCATGCTGCCAGTAGTGACACCTGGCATTGACCTCATCCCATCCTCCTCCCGACTCAGAGAACCAGGTCTTATTCAGAACTCTGTTTCGCAGGGAAGGAAATCGAGGTAAATAACGTGTGCGTTTTGCTCTTGAGGGGCAGAGCCAGGAGTCACCCCGGGTCCTGGGGCCCCACGGCACCCCGCCTTCTCGTCACGAGATCTACGAGAGGGAAGATGAGCTTTGGGCTTGAAATTAGCCAGATTGTGAAGAGCTGAGCAGGGATGGCCTCGTGAAGAGCCTGACAATATGGACTCTCTGTAAATCATGCCCCTCTTCTGTGTAACACAGATTTAAAACACATCACCGTATACACGTATACCGAACCCATTAGAAGTTCCCTACACACAATGTCAGATGTCTTTAAAGGTGAAATTCGTTTACAGGAAATGTCATTCTGATGAAGTATGCTTTTTAAAATCACAGAAACAGTTGCCTTAAAATTAATGATGCATTGCAAATATCAGGGAAAAAAAAAGACCCATTCAGTGTAAAGATGATTAAAATTCAGGTCAGAAGTCTGACTTAGTCAGGCTAAATTTTTTAATGAGATTTCAGAAAATTAATTGGGCGAATGCATTTTTATTCTTTTAACATGTAATTTTATGCTCCTTTTTTTTTTTTTTTTTTAAGGATTTGTCGATGGCTGAGCTGAGGCTTATTGTGGTTCAAACATTTTAAACTCAACTTAGCGCAGGGTGGGAGGTGTTCGTGGCCTAATTTGATCTGACTTGCAGAAGAGAGCCTGGGTTTCTCTGAGCTTTCTGGGGAGGGGCTGTCCTGGGGTGGTTCACCAGCCCGCCATGTCTGGCCTTGGCCTGAGAAGGCTGGTGGTATTTCTTGGGGGAGGGATGGGATCAGGGAAAGAGGGGACTCCTGGTTCAGCCGAGCCTCCTGCTGCCCAGGGAGTCGCCCAGAGGCTCTTCTTCTCTCTGAGATGGTGTTTCCCCCGCGGGCTCACCGCAGCTAGCACCAGAGCGGGTCAGCACCCCTGCCGCCGCCTCCCGGCCTCTCTGCCCATCTGCTCCTCCTCTGGGGGAGAAGTAAGGGGCTCCCACCTTGGGGAAGGGGGGTGAGGAGTCAGAATTTCCAGCCACATTTTCCCAGTGAGTGGCTCACAGAATAGCCCTCCAAAGGGAGGCGAGCGAGCCTGTGGTCTAGCTCAGTCCCTTGGCAAACAGTCCTGGACGACCCGTGTAGGGGACCATGAAGTCAGAAGGCTACGGGGGCACGTCCACCTCACTGCTTTACTGCAGTCAGGTGACGATGGGTAAGTGACCTCTCTGAGCCTCAGTTTCCTCATCTGTAAAATGGGGCCGTGAAGACTGAGATGGTGTGTATATATATATATATATATATATATATATTTTTTTTTTTTTTTTTTGAGAGAGAGAGCATGAATGAGTGAGGACCAGTGAGAGAGGGAGAGAGTGTGGAGCCCGAAGCGGGGCTCAAGCTCACAAACTGTGAGATCACGACCTGAGCGGAAGTCGGATGCTTAACCGACTGAGCCAGTCGCCCCAAGATGGTATACTTTAAACCCCCAACGTGGCGTCTGACATGGTGGGTGTTAAGGAAATGGCATACCATTGATCTTATTCTCCTATTTTAAAATTCATTGTAGTTTTCACAGCCAAAGAGCCCACAGCTTGAAATAGGCCCAGTGCAGACCTTCCGTGGGGTGGGGATGATGGTGATGGTGATGGTGATAACAACAGCCACGACCTCGCTGCCTCAGCTCGTCCCCAGCCCCCTAGGAGGCAGGCGCCGACCTTGTCCGAGGTCCACACCTCGGACAGAGCAATGCCAATACCAGTAATGACATTAACAACCCTGTAGCATCTCCCACGTGCCAGGCGCCCTTCCAAGAGCCTTCATTCGGTAACTTTCTTACCCCCTAGCAGCCCTCTAAAGGAGGCACTATTATTACCTTAATTGTCCAGTTGAGGAAACTGAGGCCCAGAGGGCTTCTCCAAGGCCCCCGGCCAGGAAGTGGCAGATCTGGGATGGGAACTCCAGCCTCTGCACCCCAGTGTCCGTGTCTCAGCTGATGGAGCCAGAGCAGGGGTCACCCCTCTGCCAACCCGTGCTCCAGGGCTGGTGCCTGTTTTCCCCGGGAGCCAGCGTGGGGTCCAAGATGTAACAGGGGGCAGTGAGGATTATTAGACGAACAGTTTTCAGAAAGGCCATCAGGGCTGAGGTATTACCTTGACATCTCCATAGTGCAAGCTGCTCGCCACCAGCCCCCGGTCTGCCCCCCGGTCTGCCCAGCAGCTCAGAGCTCCCTGGATGGTTGGCACCAACATCATCTGGAATCCTCCGAGGAATCCTGGGGCTGATAACGCTAACGTCCCCCTGTTGTGGATGACCTCAGCTGTAGGGCAAGAGCGAGCTGGCTGAGGGCTGCCCCAGCAGGGGAGGAAGCCTTGGAGGTGGCTGAGGAGAGAGGTCTGGCCTTATGGGGCCATGACTCCTTTCACCTCTTCCTCTTCTGCTCACATCCCCTGAGTTAAATCTGAGTCAGGGCTCTCCTGGCTCGGGCACTGCACCGTGTGGCCCGCGGTGTCCCCTACCTGAACAGAGGCCACCCTGGGGACAGGGCCCCATCCCCACCCCTGTGAGGATGGTGGTGGCCCTGAGCCTGCCCAGACTGTCCCCCTCACAGGCTGTGCTGCTGCCAGAGGAACCCGCCCCTGCTCCCTACCCCCCTCCCCCCACCCCCACACAGGAGCTCACTCCTCTAATTAGGTCGAATTGGGTTGTGACAGGAAATGCAAATCTGGGTCATCGCATATGCAGATGTGCATCTGGAGTCTCTGGATGCCAGCCGGGATGTCACCTCTGTCCTCTGGGAGTTTCCTCTGGGCAGCATGGCCTTCAGGGCACATCTCTGGGGTGGACAAGAGAGTGCTGGGGACTCCAGCCACTTGCGATGGCTTCTCACCTAGTGTTTGCAGAGCAAGGACCCTAGGAGATCACCTCCTCCAAACTCTTCGCTGTCCCAGGGGGGAAACTGAGGCCTGGAGAGGGGAGGGGCCCTGCCCATGTCACCTCTCAGTGCAGCTGACTCTATGTGGTCAGGGAGTTCAGGTCTCAGCTCCCCACTGACCAGCTGTGAGGAGACTTAAGTCACAAAATCTGTGTAGGCAGCTAGTACAGTAACTGATGCATTGTAGGTGACTTTTTCTGAGGGTGTGTGATTTCAGCTGCACTTCACAAGTGACAGTGGCTGCATTACCAAGTCCCACAGCGCACCAGGTTGCTTTGAGCCCGTTCCATTGTGTCATTGGACACACGTGCCCTGAGCACTCGCTCTGGGCACGTGAGGGCCTCAGCTCAGGGGACATGGAGGGGACTAAGGGGCGCAGTTTTGGAGAGGCCCCTGTTCGGGGGACAGGGTGGGGCTCAGGTGACTGGAAGCAAGAAGCAAGAAGCCTAGACCTGGCCAGTCACGGGATCTTGAAGGAAAAGCCGAGGAGGAATCTGAGTTGGGAGGCCACACAGCATAGCGCAAAGGGCGTGGACTCTGGAGTCTCGGGTCCCAGGTTCAAATCCCTCCCATTACTCACTTCGAGGTCTGGAGCTGGTCACTGCCTCCCCTCTGAGCCTCAGTTTCCTAAAATGGCGATAACAGTGATGCCTACTCACAGGGTCGTGGGAAGTATTCTGCACGGTACCTGGCACACAGTAAGTGCTCAATAAATGCTTGTACTTTCTTACATGGGCACTTTGTATATAAGTAGGTTAATTGTTACTGAACAACTTACTAGAACAGGCACTGGCATAGGGTGGATAAGATTGTGGTCTTCCTCCTCCACCAGCCCTGCCTTCTGCTCAGCGCCCCCCTAGGAAGCATCTTCAAATCTCTCACCAGGAGAGGTAATTATGCCTCAAGACTTCAGAGCCAAGGTTGGCCCCACCGTTACCTTGCTGAGGGAAGGAGGCAGCAGGCTGTGAGCCTCGGACTTCCATCGCTCACTCCTGGCAGGCGGGTGCTGTTAGGGTTTCCTTGGCACAGAGCTGGGTCTGGGCAGGTTCAGAAAGGCCGGGGTGAGGAGTAGCAGCTCAGGGCCCCTCTCTCCTGATCCACCCCCACTTGTCAGTAATAAAAACCACTGAGCACCTACTGTGTGCTGGGGGTGGTACTCAGCAATCTCACGTGATCCTTAAAGCAACCCTATAAGACAGGCATGCTTCTATACCTCTGCCTTACAAGGCAACTGAGACCCAGCAGCTTGTGTAATTGCCCAAGGTCACCAGTGAGCAACCCAGAAAATAGGCATAAGGAGATCTACATAAGGATGTTTATCGCAACGTTATTTGTAGTGATGAGAGACTAGAAACAAGCCTACTGTGGACTATATTTGGCAGTTATTTAACTCACTGTCAGTGGACAATATCCATCAGTTGCTGAGAGAGGGGAAAGCAAGTCTTAGAGTAAAACGTTCACACCATTTTGTGGAGTTTTTTAAAGTTTATTTGAGAGAGCGTGCACGCGCACACACACACACACACACACACACACACACACACACACGTGTGAGTGGGGGAGGGGCAGAAAGAGAGGGAGAATCCCAAGCAGGGATCCGCACTCTCCGCGAGGAGCCCTGTGCGGGGCTCGAACTCACAAACCGTGAGATCATGACCCGAGCCGAAATCAAGAGTCGGATGCTTAACCGACTGAGCCACCCAGGCACCCACGATTTTGTGTTTTTAAAAAGTACACCATCTCCATATATGTGAATATTTGTTCACTGAACAAACATTTATTGAGTGCCTACAGCATGTCACATCGTTCTGTGGGGCATACCTTCTCGTGGTCGGGACACAAAGAAGATAACTAAGTAAAATATGGGATTGGGAATGCTGGAAGGTGAACACCAAGGGGGAAGAGTCGGAAGTGTGGAAGGGAGAGAAGCAGGGAGGCGTCCGAGGGACATTCCAGGTAGAAGGCCCAGCGAGAACAAAAAAGGATAGTCAGTGTGGAAGAAGCGAAGTGACCAGGAGAAAGTCATAAAATAGCAAGGACGCAGAGGTGTGAGGATGTGGGTGGGCAGAGCACGTGGGGTCTTAAAGGCTTCGTGGGTGGTTGTCGGGCGAGGACTTTGAGTTACCATAACAGGTTGCTAACTCTACTCACCTCGCCGCGATGGCGTGCTCTCCTTATCTTCGCCTGTTTCACAGTTCAAACCGAACATATTCGTGTAGCAAAGAAAAAGAAGGAAAAACTCGAGGTTGATTGAGAGCAGACGTACTGAGACGGATGCCAGCCCCACAGGGCTCCGGAGGCTCCTTCCGGGGCTTATTTGTCTAAAAGTTGGTATTCGGGCGAAGGAGAGTTCCAGAAGGCAGCCCAATAAAGTTCCTGATCTTCCACCCTCTTGGATGCTTCCGGCCCAAGTCTGGAAGAGGCCTTTTCGCATCAGAAAATTCAGACACTTGTCCCTTCCTGCCTGGGTGGGGCTCTCTGTGCCTCTTGCCTCACCCTCACCCCCTAAAATGAACTCCACAGATGTTTCTGTCCCCCTTCTATATGTGAGACCCTGTCCTCACACCGCCGCCCAGCCGGGGCGGGTCCCCAGTGGCGGTGACCCCCTGTCCCAGAGTGGCGCGAGGGGGCGGGTAGCAGGAGGAGGACGTATTTTGGCAGGCCAGCGCGGGGCAGACCAGAGCCAAGGCATCCTCGCCGTCCTCCCCTCCTCTTCCCCTTTCCAGGGCCCAAGAAGGCACCCCCTCCTCTCCTTCTCCCCAGAGCACTTTGCACATGTGTTGTGGGGGGCGGGGGGGGGGTGGCAAGGGGCTACGTGGCCACTGCTGCCTCACTGGGCAGCACCATCCCTGGGCAGGTCATACTGCTCAGTTGTGGGTTTCTGTGCTGGCCCCTGGAGAGTCACCGTGAAGTGTCTGGATCCCTCATGTTGCCATAAAGGGGCCTGTTTATTCAAAGAAGGGGCTCGGACTGGTGAGACTGCAGATTTAATCTTGGTTTTCTCATCTCTTGGATGGGATTGGCTACCCCGGGAGGGGAAGTCACATCTTACAATGACTCGTAGGGTTAGGGTTGGGGCCGACACGTGGAGGGCCTTGGGGCCAGTGAGACCCAGCGGGGCCTCGCCCTAGCTGTGTGATCTTGGTGGGTCACTTCCTTCACACCTGCTCTGCTTGCTGGCTCCAGCCTGGGCACAAGGGCTTCAGGAGTGAACAAGGTGGGCGAGGCCCTGGCCCCAGGGAGTCAGCTTTCTGGGAGTGCGGGACAGAAACAAGCAGATGACCGTGGGATCAGGTAATGAGGGGTGGTGCTAAGTGCCATGGGGGAAACCAGCAGCCTCAGATTCTCATCTACAGAGTGGGGGGTGTTGTGGTGTGGACAGCACCCAGGGGGCCGATGGAGTCTCTGACAGTGAGGTTGGCATTCAAAGTCTCTCCGTGGCCTTGGAGGAGCATTGCTGGAGTTGCCAGGTTCTGGAAGGGGCCCCAGCTGCCCAGGGCCCGGCCCCTCACCACAGCCTGGCTACTGATACCCCTCTGTCCATCTCCTCCAGAGGCACCCGAACACCCTGTCTTTTCGCTGCTCGCTGGCAGACTTCCAGATCGAGAAGAAGATAGGCCGAGGACAGTTCAGCGAGGTGTACAAGGCCACCTGCCTGCTGGACAGGAAGACGGTGGCTCTAAAGAAGGTGCAGGTGAGCCCATGGGGTCAAAACCACATCACGGGAGCCAGCTTCTGTGTCTAAACATTGTGGCCCTCGGCCAGTCCTCGACCCTTCCTCTGAAATCGGCACCCAGCTCACTGGGCTGTGGGAAGGATTAGGTGGGCTCCTGTTGATGAAAGCTCATCGTGAGCCTTAGAGGAAAAGGCAAATGAGCATGCATTGAGCACCACTGTATACCGGGTCGTGTCTTGAGAACGGTCCTGTGGGTGAGGGCAGTCACCCCATTTCTCAGATCAGAAGAACCGCAGAGGCGTGAGTATCCATCTCGCCGGGCCCACAGAGCGAGCTGAGGGGGAGCTCAGCCTCTGACCCACACCGACTCAGCACTTGCTGGTCGCCTCTGGGTTTGAGAGCCTTTCCTGACCTCCGTGTCCCCCCGAAATGGAGGAGGGGGCTCAAGCAGATGGGTTGGCAGCCGCAGAGTCCTGCCAGGATGCGTTTCAGTGAGAGCCACTGGGCACGTTTGAACAGCACGTTGCCACAGAAGGTGGCTTTAAATCCCCCAGCAGAGTTTCCCGACACCTCAGTTTGCTCATTTGTCCTTCGAGAATGAGCCTAACAGCCTGGGCAGAGGAGGGGACGCAGACGCAGCCACGGGTGGGGACCCAGGCGACAGATGGTTTCTTTGCTGGTCTGTAAACCGCACATGTGGCTCCGGGTCGCTGGAGGAGAGGCGGGCTCCTCTCTTTAGAAAAGGCCCATTTTCTGCTCTGATTTGTCTTCCAAGGAGGGGCTCGCCTGGCCCTCTTTGTCCTGCTTTTCTGTGCCATGTCGGGTTTTGTAGTGGGGACCTTCTGTTTGTTGCCGGGAGTCAGAAGGTATTCTGAGGGCCCACGGCGAACGGGCACTGAACGGGCCCCGGGGTGGCGGGGGGGAGGGTGTGCGGTGGCAGGTGCTGTGCTTACACCCTCTCACTCAGCCCACGTGACCACCTGGGAGGTCAGGCCAGGCTATTGGCCCCATTTCCAGAGGTGAAGACTGAGGCTCCAAGCACGTTTCCTGGCCTCCCACTTACCAGTGGGTGACCTCAGCAAGTCACTGCATTTCTCGGTCTTTATAAGTCGGCACCAGTAACCCCTGCCTCACGGGAGGATTCAGCCCAGAGCGCCTGGCTGAATCCTCCCAGGATTCAGGATGGGCACCCGGTAAACAGCCGTTGTGTTTATGGCGTCCCTCGGCGAGGAGGTGGGAGAGCCAGGGTGGGAGTTCCCATTCTTGTGGCTCCCGGTGGGGGTCCCGGGAGCTGGGTTTTGACCACTCTCTCTCTTTTTCCTCTCACCCAAGATATTCGAGATGATGGACGCCAAAGCCAGGCAGGACTGCGTCAAGGAGATTGGCCTCCTAAAGGTGAGTGCCCTGGGCTGAGCAGGAGCCCCTTGCTTCCTTGCGGTGGCCTGGTCCCCGCCCTGGGCCACCTGTTGGCTGTCACAGACCGCAGCCGGTTAGGTTCAGAAACAACACCCTTTTGAGGGTTAGTGGTCCATTTGTTTTCTCATGATTGGGCGGGCGTGGGCCCCACCTCACCTCTGCCCAGGCCTCATGGCGCCCCCAGACTGGCCGTCCTTGCCCCACGTTGATTCTGTTTATGGACACCAGCACCTGGCACCAAAGTCCTCCCCCGAGGGCACCAAATCACTGCCACCCGGGAGATGCCCCCACCCGGGTGACTCAGCAAGGCCAGCCCGGGATGCAGGAGAGGATTCACAGCCAGTTGTCTGGCCCGGGGCTCCTGGTGCTGGAGGGTTGTCACCCTGTTAGCTCTTCCCAGACCTACCCAAACAGGAGGCTGGGGGGCGGGGGTGGTGGTATCTGTGTCCTTTCCTTTCTCCTCCCTGCTGGCTTCCTCCTTGGTCTCCCCAGAGTCAGAGACAACAGAACTCTCTGGACTAGACTCGCCCCCAGACTAGGGCTGCTTTCTCCTGGAGATCCCTCCCTACTCCCCAGGCTTGGGATTCTGCCTGGGGTCTCACGGGTGGTGGAGGAGGAGGAATGTTCCGCGTATCGGAGGCCCAGGAGCCTAGGTTCAAATCCTCATGTCTTCATTTACGAGCTGTGTGACCTTAAGCAAGTGCCTTAGCCTCCGGGAGCCTCAGTTTGCCCATCTGCTCAGTGGTGAGAACACCTGCCTCACGGGATACGGGCAGTTGGAGAAGATGAGGTAAAATAGTATCCGAGGAGGGCCCAGCACAGTGGAGCACACAGTAGGTCCTCCCCTTTCAGGAGACAGAGGGCTCGCTCCACACCTTCTGGTAAAGTGGGGCTGCTGGTCGCAACGATGTGGAAGTCCCACTGCGGGATTTCTGGTTAGCGGTTTACACTGTCGGGTCTTCCCTGGGCTCTCAGGCCTGGTCCCTGCCTGCCCTCAGCCGCTTCCAGGCAGCAGGGAGTGGGCAGGCAGCCGGTGTGACTGTGCGAGGGATGCCGGCTGACCCAGGGCCCAAGGAGGGCAGGGTCCCGTCCCAGACTCTGGAAGGCTGGGGGATCCCCGCAGTGTGGAATTGGGGAGCCAGGTGGTGGCGGCCTCGGACGCCACCCTTGGGATGTGGGACTCGAACGCGGGAACGGGGAGGCCCCTGAAGTGGCTGAGAGCAGCGGGGGATGCGGCCTGATGTGATTTGTGACCCTGCCTATGATGGGTCCCAGGGAGGCTTACAGGGAGGTGTCCTTAACTCCAACTGTTACAGGTCCAAAAATCCCCTTCGGATAACCTTTTTAAAGTTTTACCTTAGCAGTCGACTTTGGGACCTGGGTGTGGTCTCAGGACTCAGACTGATTTCCCAGCCCTGGGGACCTGCTGTCATGGTCACCCACCCTCTCTCCTCTCTTGTGGCCAAGAATGCACATGTGCCATTCACAACGAGTAAGGAATTGTACGTGTGCTCGTACTGAGCCAGCTTGTTCTGGGTCCCTGGGCTTCAGTGAAGTCATAGGTGAGGCTTGGTGCGACCTGGGCCTATTCCGGGGGCTTCCTCAGGCTGCAGTGTGGCCGTGTGCCATTGACCATGGCTCTGGAAGTGGGCATACCCCTTACTCACTAGCTATGTGGCTGTAGGCAAGCTGTTGACCACTCACGGCCTCCGTTTTGTCATCTGTAGAAGGGAGTGATGACAACAGGACTGTCCTCAGGTGCCGGGGGAATTAGAAAATGGGTTGGAAGGGCTCAGTGTAGCATCTGTTGTGTGCAAGTGCTCGGTCACAGGCAGCCCTTGTCATCGTGGTCACAACCTCTGCCGCTCACCGCCAGCCCTTTTCCAGAACGCCGATCCAGCTCCCCGCCTGCCCAGAGGAAGTCAACAGGATGCGCCAGGGCGCGAGGTGTTTCCTGCAAAACAAAGGGAACCACAGTTCTCAGAGGGCCCACTGGGCAACATCATTCACGTCATTCATGCCAGGACCCGAACCCCAAAACCTCCTAGTGCAGAGGCCCGCCCCCCCAGACGTGGGGCGGGAAGGCGGACCCTGTCGGAACACGGGCAGAGATCATGTGTTCATACAGTCAGCACAGTTTTGAGCAGCACTGAGTGCTGGGCACAAGGTTGCAGCCAGCAGGGAAGACAGATCCTCACAGACTGCCGTGTCACGTCCCAGCGGGGCCACGAGTGGGACGGAGCAAAGCCCCTGGTGGCAGAGATTCAAGGGGGGGGGGGGGGACCTGAGCCCTTTACTGTTACCTCTGCCTTCCTTCCGTCTGGCCATCTGTCCGTCGTCCATCCCTCGGCAGCCAGCACGACCGCCAGGGCATGGCACGGGACCTCAGGGACAGCCCCACCCTGTGGAGCTCCAGGTTGTGAGAGAGAGAGAGAGACGTGGGCGTGGATTGTCGGGATGCCAGAGAGTGAGAGGGTGATCGATGCTGCCAGGAGGAGCCGCACTGGAGATGAATCTTGAGGTGTTACTTACCTGAACCCTAGATACACGAAGCCAAAGCAGCTACCCCTCCCCCGCTCACAAACCATGAAACCCCACCACTCGCATCTTTGGAGCACTTTCTACATCCTTGGCCCAGGTGTGTCCCCTTTGAGACACGCCTGAGCTCCCCAACAGGCTGCAGGCTCAGAAGGGGACTCTGGGTGGACAGCAGCCCTCGGTTACTGGACCAGGTTCTGGACCGAGCTTCATCCTCTAGAGTCAGTCCCTTCCCTCTCCAGGCCTTGGGGATTGCCCCCAGCTGACCTCTGGGGGTCCCTTTTTGCCCCAGCCTGTACCTTTGTAGCCTGGCGGGGTATTCGAGGGAGCCCTTACGTCACCTGCCCTCCTCAGGCCTGCCCTGGGAGCAGGGAGAGAGGCTTCCCCCTCCTCCCCCCAGGAGCCAGCACCTCGAGGTAACAGCCCCCTTGACGGAAGCTTTCATTCCCACCCAAACCCCCTCCAGTCTTCCCAAGTCATTTGAAAAACTGTGCTGCCCAGTCTGCTGATGACCTTGGTGGGTGTCGGGGAGGCCTCCCTGGGAGGATGTAAGGTTCCCCCGGGGAGGTGGGGAGGTGGGGAGGTGAGCTCCAAGAGTGGGCTGAAAGAGCAGGGGACTCTCGTTTATAATAACAACAGCGCTGGCACATCATAAGGTGCATTCGAGACTTCAAAGCATTTTCAACTTGATCAAGTGCCAGCATTCCACTCGCTTTGATATTTTTTTTTGGTAAATGGAAAATATCAGCTGATGTGATGGCCAGCGTTCACTCCGGGAAGGCCTCAAAACAAAATCCGGGTAAAGGTGACTTTTGACGAAGGCACCACAACAGTTCAGTGGACGAAGGAAAGACTCTTAACCCAGGTGCTGGGAAAACTGGACGTCCAAAGGGACAGAAGTGAGCCTTGACCGCTGCCTCACACTGTACATAAAAATTTATTTGAAACGGATCATAGCCCTAAATGTAGAGGCTAAGACTATAATCATGCTGTTTGCTGTGCTGACAAAGGGGGTGAGACCCAGGACAAGGGACCTGAGGGCTCGGACAGGCAGTGGACACCAGGAGAGAGTGGAGTCGAGGGAGGGGCAGACACATGGCCAGCGACAGAGGCCACCTGTGGCTTCTGATTGAGGGGTGTCTGCGCACCCAGACCTGGCTTGGGAAAAGAACGAATGGCAGATAGCACAGCCATGTGATGTCTGCCAAGGTCCCCCTCATTTTAGAATCCGAAGACAGGCACAGGTCGGCACACAGCACAAATCCACACCCCTCTCACAGCAACTTCCAGGTCTTCTAGAAAATGTGTGCGACGGTGGCCTCTGCTTGTCTGCTGACAGCCGCCCCCGTGGACTTGGCCGACCAAGCCCTGGCAGAATATTTGAGTCCCCTCTGCTTTCCCAGACTCTGGAATCATTTGGTGGAAACAGTCAGTCTGAGTTATAAAAAGTTGCCAAGGTCTGTCCCCTCTTAGCCAGGCGGGGGCTGACTTCCAGCTGGTGGGGAGCTGTCCTGTCTGGAAAGCACGTGGGCCATGGTGGTCAGGCCAGAGGCAGGGCTTCAGCACGGAGCACGCCAGGAACTGTTGGGTTTTTTTTTCAGGATTTCACAAGGATGTGTCAAAATGAGAGGAGGGAGGAAGAAGGGAGATGGGCGCACTTGGGAGCACCAACACAGGCCTGCTGAGCACAGCAGTAGGGCGGTGGGGGCCCAGCCCTGCTGCCGAGGGTCACGGGTGGTGAGGAGGAGGAGGAGGAGGAGGATGCTGTCCACAGGTGTCCGTGGAGTCTCAGGTCCGGGCAGTCACCAAGTTAGACATTGCGTTAGAGGCCTTGGCGCATCTAATGCTCACTACTCATGAATACATTATGCCCATTGTACAGATGGGGAAACTGAGACTCAGAGATGCAGAAAGGCATTCCCAGTGTTGCCTGGGTCTGCCTGACTCCCAAGCACAGGCCTTTCCCCCAAGACACTCCCCTGTGTAGCAAAGCCAGGGCCCTGCTAATGAATACGTGCTGTGAGCCAGCACGGGGCAGGCGCTAGGCTGGACCGGCCCTCATTGGTTCTGCCTCCCCCTCTTTCTCTCTTTGGACAGCAACTAAACCATCCCAACATCATCAAGTATTTGGACTCGTTTATTGAGGACAACGAGCTGAACATTGTGCTGGAGCTGGCCGATGCGGGTGACCTCTCGCAGATGATCAAGGTGAGTGAGGCCGGCAGGCAGGCCGGCCCCGGGGGCCGTCCAGACACAGGGAGCCCAGGATCAGGCAGCCCCTCGGCCTGGGGTCTTTGCTGCTGTGGCCTCGGGTGGAGGCTGTCCACCAGGGCCACTCAGCCTCCCTGGCCAGTGCCTCACAGGCCTCAGCCGTGGCCTGGAGGGTGCCCGCTCAGGCTCTGGGAGAGGGTCAGCCATGGACAGAAAGCACGCCTCTGGCTGTCCCCACTGCCCCAGGCTGCCCACAGGCTGCCTCACGGTAGAAACAGGGATAGAACCCCATGTTAGGTCAGACCCCAGCTCACAGAATCTGGGAAAAGGTGTTGTGCGTCCAACTTTCCAAAGGGAAAACTAAGCCCAGAAAGGCTAAGAGACTTACCCGAGGATACCCAGTAACACGGGGGATAGCGCCGTGCCTGTGTGGCGCCGCTCTCTGTTTCCTAGCCAGGGCCTCCAGGCATCAGCACCCAAGTGATCCCCCTGGGGCCGCTCCGGCGCTGGAGGGACACCTCACTCCATGCAGTGGCTGAGGCGGGGGTCTCTGAGAGGTTGAATGACTTACCAGGTCTGGCTCTTGCTCTGTGTCCCACGGCAGCCCCCATACTGCCCTACCCCCACTGCCCCCCATCCTGAGGCCCAGGCCCAGGCCCAGGCCAACCGAGACTCTGGACTCAGGAACCATCACAGCTCCATTGCTGGAGCACCTCCTGTGAGCCACAACCGTGCTGAGCACACACATCACTCACTAAGCACACACCGTCCTCAGCAGAGCTCAGAGAGGTTTAGTGGCCTGCCTGAGGCCACACAGCCTCTCTGTGGGACCCCCAAGCCCCAGCCCTCAGCCCCCCACCCCGCTCTGTGCTCCTCCCTCAAGGCCCTGACTTCCCTGCTGGCTTGACCAGCCTGCAGGCTGTTGGCCATGGGCCCCCACCGCCTCCTTCCCCCAGCCCAGTCCATCTGCTTCTGAGCGAGGCCAGCTACACCGGAGCCCCCACCTTGCTCCCGGCAACACTTGCAAAAGGGGCCAGACATGGGTTTTCCGTCTTTCCCACCAGGCGCTGGGGATTGAGCAATTGCTCAGCGCTTGCTCTTCTGAAATCTGGCTCCTAGGAATTCGGGCGTCGTTGGGAAGCGGCATTACTTGAGCTGTTATCACCTGCTTTTATATTTTCGTTGACATATTAATGTGTTTGCCGGGATGTTAATCTCCACACAGATCCCTGGTGGGAACAGATGTGCTCTATCATGTCTTAGTTCTTCCTTCTCCCCCCCACCCCCCCACCCTGTGTTTCTCCTTCACATGTCGTTCTCTTGCTGAACACACACGCATCCAGCACCCGCTGGGTGCCGAGACCTAGGCGTGGGTGCTGCCCTCAGGGAGCTTGCCTTCTAACAGGAGGGCAGACCCATGAACAAAAAGTCACAAGTCCATGTGAGCGAGCCAAGTTCAGGACCTGTGGGAGCCAGGGAAGGCTTCCTGGAGGAGGTGGCCTGAGCTGAGACCTGAAGGAGACAGCGCAGGGGGGGAAGGGGGTGTTGTGGCAGAACACCTTGCAAGAACCCAGTGGGATGAGCAGTCCAGAGTCCACAAAGTACTGGGTGAGGTGGAGGCAGGGAGTGCGGGGGGAGGTGGGGCAGTCAGGTCGCCCAGGGCCTCACCGTCTGGGCCCAGGATTCGAGACCTTGCCCCAAGGTCAGCAGGGAGCTTCCACGGGACTCATGGTGGGGAATAGATATGGTTTGTATGGTGTTCTAGAAGAAAGACTAGATGCCCAGCAGAAGGTGGGGTGGAGGGTGGGAGTGGAATCCGTGAGCAGGAGGTGGAGGGGAGACAGAGGAAGGGCCCTGGGACGTGGCCCATGGCGAGGGTGCTGCACCCTGAAGCCCCTGCAGACCCCAGGCCCCTTGCAGCATCTCAGTCAGCAGAGCGGGGCTGGAATCAAACAGTCGGGGGTTGGCGACTGGGCAAATCAAACCCCTTGCCCACAAAGCCCGGTTTCCATCTCTGTCCTGGGGGTGCGTGAGGGACTGTGGGGTGGGGGAGGGGGGTGCTGGGTACGGGGCTGGGTGCAGGCTCCTTCCGGGTGAAAGAGAGAAGGGAGGCGTGTGGGTGTCCAGCACCTTGTGCCTGGCCTGGGGGGTGGGGTGCCCCCTCCCCAGCTGCCCTCCCCTTCTCCCTGGCCTCCTCAGGGCCCACACCAGCCCAGAGATCAAGTTGGTCACATACCCGCCGGGTTTCTGGGGGACGGCCTCCCGGCCCCATCTCAGGAGCCCTCCCCTCCTGACACGGTACCTCCTCTCCCTCGGTCACAGGGCCCTCCCCCGTGCCTGTTCCTGTTCCCTCTGCTGCAGTGCCAGCCGCTTCCCCTGCAGGGCCCTGGCTGGGTGCTGCCCCCAGCAAGCGGGAGAGGCAGGGCAGGAGAGACACCCTCGGTCTGGAGGCAGACACACCTGCTAGACCCTCCTCCCTTGGCGGGAAGGGGGCCTTATGCCTCAGTTTCCCCATCTGTAATACGCTCTTCACGACGCCTGGGACTTGGTAGGAGCTCAGTTTCCCCGAGTGGCCTTTCCCACTCTCTGGCTGCCTCTGGGTACTGAGGGGAGCTGGGGACCTTGCCGGGGCCCCAGGCCAGGCTGCACCACGGCCGCCCCATTGGGCTAGCCTGAAGGCTACTGGCCTAGGCCCTGTGTCCCAAGGGCCCGCAGCCTCAGGCCAAGCAGTGCCACCACCGCCACAGCGCCAACGTTATTTATGACGGACAGTGAAGCTGAGAGTTGCCGCCACCCCAAAACCCACCAGAGACTCTGCGCCTTCCTGCTAAATGTCACACGGCGCTTACAGGACGTGACATTTAGAAAAGCACCATTCGCAGCCGAGCTTAAAAGCTGTAATGAGGATTAACCAACATCACAGCGTAAACAACGTTCCAGCCCAACCCACCACAGAGACCCGGGGCAGCGTGGAGGGGAGTGGGGTCCTGCGCCAGCGGTCTGTGCTGGGAGCCTCGGCAGCTCACCCGTGAGGTCCCTGTCCCAGAATGGAGCCTCGGGAGAGCCTCATGGGGCTTTACTGCCAGGCCAGGGGCTTTCGGCCATGACCGTCCCATTGTCGGAGGTGCCCAGATCAAGTCCCCGCTCTGGCACTCCAGCTGCGTGACCTTGGGCAAGTTCCTGAACCTCTCTGAGCTCAGTCCCTCATCCGGTGGTTACCGGTGTCATTCAGAGTTAATTAGGGTTAAGAGCTTGGCCCTGGGAGGTTGGGGTTGAGCCCCTTACCAGCTACTGTGTGGCCCTTGGTTTCCTCGTGTGTAAGAAGGGTGCGGTCACTCCTGCTGAGGGCCCAGCACAGTGGCTGCACAAGGTGGGTGCTTACCCGTGTGAGCCCAGGTCCTGTCTTCCGCCACAAACTCCCTTCCCTAGGCCAGGAGCGTGTCCTGGGGCGGCCACTGTCTTCCCTGCACCCAAGCAGCTGCCCGAACAAATGGGCCTATGGCTTCGCCTCTGGCTGCTTTGGAAAAGGTGGTTGTTCTGGAGCAAAAAGCCTCTGAACAAAAACCCAGTACTCAGGTTAACGGTGTGCGTGAGTCACTGCCCCACCCCCCACGCCACCCCTCAGGCCTGGCTCACAGGAGACTCCCCGGAGGGACATGGGTGAGGACCTCTTCCCCGTGTGCTCCTTCCGGGACCTTTGGTTACCTACGGCTCACTCAGTGCAGCTTGGGTGGCATTTTGGGTTTCGTTCTGTTTTCTGGAGCATTAAATATGTTTTTTCAGGCAATGAAGTAGATTAGTGCCTGTTGAAACTGGGGGGTCCTTTCAAGAATGCCCTGCCATTTCCTTGCTGCACTGAGATTTGCCGGTTCCCGGGGACAGGGCAGCTGGGATTTAACCACCAGGCATCGGGTACCCCCATTCTGGGCCAAGCTGGGGCGAGGGGCAGACAGAGTCCGTGCCTATCTGCTCCAGCAAGGAGCTTCCCCATCAGGCTGTGTGGGAGACGGGCATGTGTCCGGAAAATGCCAGGAAAAGTGTGATTGAGAGAAGCCTTCAAGATGCAGACCAGGCATCCGTTCTGCAAAGTCCTCTAGGACCTTCACTCTGGGCCAGACCTGCTCCACCCGCAGGGAGGTCAGCGCTGGGTGGGGGCGGACCGGTGGCCACGGAGGGCCGTCTGGGGCTGAAGTGTAGACGGGAGCACAGCACCCTCTGTTCCAGATGTATTGTTTGTTCAGCAGCCTGACCACCCGCCCCCGTGCCAGGTGCCAGCTACCACTGGGGACAGGACAGGGGCACTGCCCCGTGGCCACCTCCCTTGTGGCCCGTCCCCCAGGCCTGTCTGTCTTCCCCACTGCAGTACTTTAAGAAGCAGAAGCGGCTCATCCCCGAGAGGACGGTGTGGAAGTACTTCGCACAGCTGTGCAGCGCCGTGGAACACATGCACTCTCGCCGGGTGATGCACCGAGGTACGCGTCCACCAGAGCCCGCGGGGTGCGGGCACCGCCACTCCCCCGCCCAGAGCCCGCGGGGTCCGGGCACTGCCACTCCCCCCCAGAGCCCGCGGGTGGGGGGGGGGTGCTGGGCACCCCTGGGGCCCAGGAGGCAGCGTTCCGTGCTCTGGGGAGAATGGTCTGGGGACATCCGTGAGGAAGCTGGACCACTTTGTACTCCCCGGACAGGGGCGTGTGAGCATCTTGCCTGGCCTTCGGGGAGTCCGGGAGTCCAGCCCAGGGCCTCGCACGTGCCCATTCTCTGATTCCCCCGAGGACCCGCAAGATGCTCGACACCGTGGGTCCTACCCTACCCGCCACCCCCCTCAACTTCTGCCCCCACACCAGCTGCCTTCTTCCTCTGTAGACATCAAGCCTGCCAACGTGTTCATCACGGCCACGGGCGTCGTGAAGCTTGGTGACCTCGGCCTGGGTCGCTTCTTCAGCTCCGAGACCACCGCAGCCCACTCCCTAGGTAAGGAGCCTGTGCACACATCCCAGCAGCGGCTGGCGGTCCTGGGCGACCCTGTGGGGAGATGCGAATGTTCACCACACAGGGCCTTTGGTCCGTTAACGCAGGAACTTACCTTCCTGAGCCCTAGTCTTTACTCACCTCTTCACCACAGTGACCCAGAGCGGGGCGAACTGAGAGGCCTCGGATTGGGGTCCCCTGCGTCCTCACACTGCCTCGCCGCCCGTTCCAGGAAAGCACGGCAGAGCCCGTCCGGGACGGCGGTCCCGTCTTTCTCTTTCTCCCGTCGTGTTCCATCCCATGGATGCCCCACGCTCGGTCCAGTCCTCCTGGTGGGGGACACTGGCACTCTTTCAGGTTTTGGCTTTTACACGGCAGTTTTGAAGCCGCAGGGACCAGGTTACCAGGGTCTCACCCAGCAGGAGGTGACATTGTCGCTGGACTGTGAAGGGTGCAGGGGAGCTTGTGGTGCAGGGAGCAGGGGACGGGTGAGCCGGAGAGTGGGGAGCGCGGGGGCGCCGCAGACGGGGGCGCCTAAGCGCCAGGCTCGCTGGGGCGGTACCGTTCCTGGAGTTGGAGAGCACCTGAGGGCTGGGCTTGGGGATATACTTGGGCACGCATGGGTTTCGGGTTCCGTGAAGCAATGCCAGTTCCGAATCCATACACCGGGTATGTGACTGGGTATGAAACGTGGAATGTTGGAGGATGAGGAGTTTTCATTTGATTAGGAAAGAGAAACCGGGAGGCCCCCAGTGGAACACAGACGTGGGGGTCCCCTGTGCGTTACAGCAGGGCATATCCGCATTTAACCAGGGCTGGTGGGAAGGATGCAGATATGGCAGGGGCATCCTGCTCCCAGCGAGCCTGTCCCTGGTTCTTGGAGGTGGCGTTCGCCGGGGAAGGTGCTCCTGAGGCTTACCTGCCCTGTGAAGGCCAACTCCCTCCCTTGGGAACGACTCTTTTCTCCGCGGCCCCAGCCCGTGTGTCCCCTACCCTCTCCCCAAGTGCCTGCGGCATGCTGTGAGTACAGACAGCAGCTTCTGGTGACAGCGAGGTGTTCTCCCGGAGACACACTTTCCTGGTGGAATCTGTCACTGTTCATACAGGTCCCGATGGCTTAGAGGCTTTCGGGTAAAGCACACGATCAGGAGAAGTGCACTAAGAGATCAGCAGCTCCGACCTGAGCGAGTGTGTGTGTGTGTGTGTGTGTGTGTGTGTGTCTGAATGTGGGGTGTGGGCAGGGCTTGAAAGGACGTCCCCTGCGTTTATGACACTTTACTCACACCTCCAATAGCCGTGAGGGTCCACAGGACCCTTCCTTTGTGCCAACGAGGAATCTGGAACCTGGGAGCTTGAGGGATTCTTCTGAGTCACATAGCAGCAGAGCCAGGACTCGAACACGGGCCTCTCCTCCGGAGCCCACGCTTCCTCCAGAAGACCAGGGCTGGGCCGTGGAAGCTGTGCTGGCTCTCCCTCCAGAGCCCCCCAGCCTGCCGTGCCGAGAGGAAGCCTTGTTCCCTGGTCCCCTCAGACCCTTCCTTATGAAAATCAGTGCTTCGGTGGGTTTGGGACTGTTTACCTCTCTGGTTTAAGAGCTTCAAAAGGCCAGACACTCAAGGGCAACTGTCAAAGAGAAGAGTTAAAGCCACTGCCTCTGTCCCCTGTCAGTCAGGTCCCTCCTCTCGGTCCCTCCACGGAGGAGACTGCGCGCTCGTCAGAGCCAGTTAAGATCACATCATTAGGAACGGGCAGAAATACGGGCTCGTCCGACAGTGTGAGTTTATCGACTCGGACTGGTGCACTTATTATATTAATGAGAAGGAATTGGAACTGGGGAAAAGGCTGCTTGCTAGGCCGGGGTCTTCCCGAGGCCTCCGAGCAGCGACCGGGGCCCAGTGGTGGATGGAAGGAGCCCTCCTGGGGCCTTGTGCCCGTGTCCAGGGGACGCCAGGGAGCTGAGAGGCCGCAGGGGGCTTGGCGAGGCCCTGCCCCCAGGACCACTCTCAGAACCGAGGGCTGGGCTCCACCACAAGACGGCACAGAGCTGAAACCCAGGGCCCGAAGTCCCCCCCCCCCCCCGACGTGGGAGAAAGGCCCCCTCTCCACAGTGCGGGTCTGCCACAGCTAAGTCTCCTGCACACATTTGCTCCGGCAAGATATCAGACTAATTGCCGTTGCATCGTGACTCAGAAAGGGACTCGGGGGTCAGGGCTCCTTCACGCCCCGCGCGTGAGTATGAATTATGTATCCGCTGTCCCTGCACACCTACTATGTGGGGATGCGGTGGCGGGAGCCACGTTACCCTGGCAACCACCTCCTCTCCTGAGGCTGCTGACCCCCTGGCAAGGCTTATGCAAATCGCATCCCCTTCTGCCTCTCCCTCCCCCGGGCCCCTCCCCGCCTCTGTATTTGCTAACACGAGGCTGGCATGAAAGGGCATTAGTCATGCCATGGCCGGGCTGACAGGTGCGGTACCCAGCGGTGGCAGAGCGGCTGCCTCGGTGTCAGGAATAGGAGCCGTAATTAGAGCGCGGAACAGAATGAGCGTCAGACGAATTACCAGGCAGCAGATCATATTTGTCAGGAAGGATTGCATACATAAAAATTAAGTGACAGTACACGCCGGCGTAATGAAAGAAAAATGAAAGATTTGCCCATACACAGCTCACAAGCTACAAGCAAGTGTCTGGCTCCGAGCAACGGCGGCAGCTGCAAGACAAATTGTAGGGCTGGGAGAGCAGGCCCTGCTTGTTCGGCGGCAGTGACGGGGCGGCCGCAGGCTGGGATCAGGGGTGGGCAGGGAGGCAGCCTGTGCCCAGGGCGCGTGCCGGGCCTCAGCCACCTCGCAGGGTCCGAGTGGGGGCAGCCCAGACAGGTACAGCGGTCAGGGCGCACTGGCTTTCCCAGGCTGTCAACCCCTGGCCTGACCACAGGGCAGAACTTCCTTCCTTCTCCCTTCTCCTGGCCGACCGCCCTGGCCCAGGGCTGGGTGCTGGAGATGGGATCCCGCAGCCTTCCCTGCTCTCAGGAGGCCCCCAGACACAGCCAGTCCCAGGGTGGTGTGGGAAGGGGCAGGCAAAACTGTCCCCTGAGGGCCCCTGTGTGCGGGCTGGGTGCCGGGCTCCTGTCTCTAAACTGTGCCCTGACCAGCCCTGGGGGGGTCCGGGGCCACGCCCGATCCTCCCAGGGCTGCCCCTTTGCTTCTGTTTTCTGTAATCACCGACCTCACCGAAGACGTGAGTTAACAAAGAAGACAAGGCTTAAAAGATGTCTGAAACATGTGTGGCTTTTTAAAAAGTCAGCCCAGACGAGGTTTATTATCTCCATTTGACAGATGAGGAAACTGAGGCCTAGAGGGAGGGATACCACATCCCTGTAGTCACCTGGCCCGCAGGGACTAGAGCTCCTTGAGATGTCCGCTCCTCTCCAGGCACACCCACGGCATCCTGGGAAATGGGCTTGAGTCCAGATGAGCTTTCTGGGTGCCCAGCCACTCAGGGGAGAAGCTCATCTACCCTCCCGGCAGGGCTGCAGGCAGGGAGGATGGCCTCCGGTCCTTGCCACGCTGACAGTCCCGTGAGCGTGCCCACGCTTGGCACCGGGTGGGCCCTGGGGAACAGCTGCTGAGTGGGCACACGGACCTCACAGCCAAGCGCCCCTGGGGGCCCCGCTTCGTGTAGATACGTCCCCTGGGCCACCTCCTGCCCGTTCCAGCAGCCGGGACGCTTGGGAGTAACTGGCCTAGAGAACCTGCTTCGGCAGGTACATCTGGTTTCTGAACTCTGATCTGGTGGAGGTCCCGGGAGATCACACCTGGCTGGCAAGGGGCACCTGGCTTGTCTGCCACACCCTGGCATTTTTCAGGGCACAGGCTGTTCCTGGTTGAGCTGACACCAGAGAGGGAAGGAGAGGGTCTCAAGAGGACAGCACAGGAAGATGGGATCCTGCCTGGGAAGCAAACTGCAGCTCACCTGTTTGTCCGCCCATTCACCTGGCCGGCTCTGTGCCAGGCCGGCCCCGGCCCGCTCACCAGGAAGGCCCCTGCTCTCTGGAACTTACAGCCTGGGGGCGGGAGGGGGGGCAGGATGCAGAATCCACTTAGAGTCTCCCCCGTCCTAGTGCAGTTCTAATAATTGTACCCCGGGTGTTACGGGCGACAGTGCTGCAGCCTTCCTGGGGGAGGGGAGCATCCCCGTCCATTAACAAAGGAGGAAGCCTGGGTGCCGCCAGGTGAGCACCTTCGCGGTGCCCGCGGGGTGCTCCAGCCAGAGCCCGAAGCGCGGCCGCCCGCCTTCCCATCTGACACCCCCGGGCCGTCTTGGGTGAGACCCTAACACCTGGATAACAGGGTGCTGCACAGAGTGGCAGGGAGGTGCCTATGTGGCTGCCCAAAGATCCAGTGTCGCGGGGAGCGGGGACAGTCTGGAGAGGCCTCGAATGCCAGGCTGAGGACCTGGCCTTTCTCCCTTGGGGGGATAAGAAGCCAGCTGGGCATGGGGGGCAGGGGCCCCCGCCTTGGGGCAGAGGAAGGGTGGGAATAGGCAGGACAGGGAGGGCCAAGCCAGTCGGTGGGTGGAGGGGAGGGGAGCACTCTCAGGATGTGGGGCCTGGTTGGATGTTGGGGGTGGGGAGGGAGTTTCACAAGACAGGTCACAGTGAGATGGAAATGTGGGTCACAGGGCCCAGCCCGGAGGGAGCCAGCCACTCCTTGGGTTCCGGAATCTGGTCCTCACTCCCTCCTGTGTTCTTCCCCCACTCCCTCACTTGCTCGCTCGCTTTGCCCCCTCCCCCGCCCTCCTGGCTGCAGTCCACCTCTCCCTCTTGGGGCCCGAGGGGGCCTCCCAGAGCCCCTCCACCTGCACCGGTGGGTCAGTTGTCCTGTCCCTGTTTTCCAGAGAGAGAAGCCAAGGCTCCACGAGGTGGAGCGGAGGCCTCCGGGGACCCTCAAGTGCAACCCCTCTGTTGCACCACTGGGGAAACTGAGGCTGGGAGAGAGAATTTCAGTTCCCTCCTGCTGAGGGGTTGAAGCGCGTGCCGCCTCGAGTCCATGCGGTCCCCACCTCTGCCGCCACGATTGCACTCGGGGTCCCAGCCCCCAGTCACACCTGGCAGGTGGGTGTCCGGCGGGGACCCCCATCTCTCCAGCCATTTTCAAAACTGCCGAGTGGGGAAGAAGTGCAGCCCACAGACGCCAGCGTCTCCTTCATGTGAAATCTTTGCCTTTTTCATATCTAATGAACACGTTTCAAACACGGCAAGCATCTCCAGACGCAGCAAAGTTTGTTTTGACAGGAGTGGCGCATCTCTGGGATGCGGCCCCTTTAATCAGCCTCCGCTTTGAGGTCCCACGTTCTCCTCTGATATCCACCCGGTTTGAAATCCGGGAGTTCTAGGCAAAGACGCGGGGAAGGTCGGGTTTGTTAGGCTCCTGTTTCATACGCCAGCTCCGTCCCCCACTGCGAGGAGTGAGGGTGGGGGCTGGCTGGGATCTGGCGGGGCTGGGGCTCCAATGGGAAGGCTGCTGGAAGGGGGCTTGGGCCCGCCTGAGTGTCTCAGAGTCTGCGCTGCTGCTTTGCTGGCAGTGACCAGGGGCCCCTGGGGCAGGACTGGGGACCCAGTCGGCTGTGGCCTTCAGGGCCCCTCCTCTTGTTGGCTTCTCCCAGTCTTCCCCAGAATCACCGCTCCCTTGGGGCTTGGGATGCATCCTCCAGGGCCAGCCGCAAGCTTGGGATTTCTTTGAAGTGTCTCATTTTATCTTTCAAACTCATGCAAGTTGTGCATTGTGCTTCGTTGCGTTTGAGTATCTGTTGTCAGTATAGAAAGCAGGTCTTACAGACTTATTCCCAGGAAAAGCTGACAAAACAGGAAGAGGTGCTGTGTTCACCCAGCGCAAGCTGAGCACCCCAACTTTAAGGCTCACGGGTGGGGTCAAGAGATCTGGAGAATCGGCCCAGGGGTGGGGGCACGAGGACCCAGTGCCCAGCGGGGACAGGCCAGATTTCCCTAAGTTAACACTTCGTAAGCTTGGTTGCTCCACAGGTGTCTTGGCATCTGAAAGCATAACCATGGGGGGTGGGCAGCCCCCCCAGACTGTGACATGTGTCAGCATCTCCCCGGAGCTAGGGAGAGATGCCGTGTCCCGAGCGCTGGCCCCAGAGATTCTGATCCCACAGGTCTGGGGATGGGCCGGGGTCCACGTTTTTAACAGGTTTCTACAAGTGATTCAGCTGCAGCTCCTGGTCACCCCAGCCTTTCTCTGTGTCCTTCTAGATACTTTCGGGGACTGGAAACTCACTACTTCCTGATGGGCCCACTCCTGGGAGGGCCCAGCACAACATCAAGGCTCAGTTAACACTGGATGCAGGACAGATGAATGGGTGGACTGATGGATAGATGAACAGACCATAGATAGACTGATGGATGGGTAGATAAGCAGACAATAGATGGGTGATTATGGATGGATGGATGGATGGACAGGCAGATGGATAGAATCTGCAGCACTGGCATCTTAGAAGAAAGTCCACGTTCATCTGGGTGTTTGCCTTTCCCCCGCACTGTGGAAACGGGTAGAAGCAGAAGGAGCCATGGAGAGGTTGGAGGTTGGGTGCAGCATGGGAGAGAAGGGGTGCTCCCTGACCTTTCTTTCCCCACGTTCCCCAAGGCCTTCACCACAGGCAGGCCCGAGGAGGGAGAAAGTGGTGACGGAAAAGAGGGACAACCCAGAAGTCCAGGCCTCACCGAGCAGCTAGCTTTCCCTGGCTGGGGGAGGGGCAGCCTACCTGGACAGCATGTGCAAAGGCACAGAGGTGAACTGAAGAGCAGGTAGGGTTGGGCTGGGGTGGCAGTATGGGGGTCTCAAGCAGGGGCCGGGCACTCGAAGTTTTCTCTTTCAGGTGGGCCTGGCCACGCTGCAGGGCATCTGTCCCAAGTTGCTTCCGTAGAGGCCCAGGTGTAGGGGTGAAATGTGGCCAGGAGTGGACACTGCTGTCCCTCGCTGAGGGACAGGGCCCCTGACCTCCATCCACAGCCTTCCTGGTGCCAGAGTCCCTTACCGTCTGGTCTGAGAGCTGGTCATCCACTTCGTATTTGCCCATTCATTTTGCTCCCTCGTGACCAGAATATACAAGAGGTTGCATATAGGACGCCGTCTCTCCAACATGCATTTA
This sequence comes from Prionailurus bengalensis, assembly GCF_016509475.1. Classification (NCBI taxonomy): domain Eukaryota; kingdom Metazoa; phylum Chordata; class Mammalia; order Carnivora; family Felidae; genus Prionailurus; species Prionailurus bengalensis. The sequence continues at coordinate 83,554,992 of NC_057359.1, forward strand.
AGTGATGGCTGCTGCCCTTGCTGAGGACTGCTGCCATCCAAGGGTGTTGGTGTCCACATACAGCACCAACCAGTAGGCTCCTCCACGGCAGTACATTAAACAGGCGGTGCATTAGGCTGCAAGAAAAAGGTGTTAACAGTGACGCGAGGACGGATTCATTGACTGTGTGAGTAGGCACTTAGAAGATGCCCCCCGGGGCCTGGTCCTGCACAGGGCACCGGGACCCTTTGGTTAACAAGGTCCTGCCCCAGGGCGCTCAAGCCCAGAGCAGGGCTTCCCATCACTCTTCACAGCCTTTACAAGTTGGCCATGGTAAGTCCTCATCCGTCTCCAATGACTTGAGAAAACGCTAGAAGGTAATCAAGTTTTCAAACAGCTAAACTTTTCAATGTAAAGGACCGTCCTCGAGTTTGAGATTGTGAGTTCTCCCACTTATTCTAGTGTTAAACTGCCTTCTCTTTTTATAATAATAGTGCCACTAACTGGAAGTTGGGGTTTTGTACTTTTAAAACCACCTTACCTGGCAAAATCAAAGTTGCCCCAGCATGTCTTTGGCCCACGAGTTTCTGAAGCCTGGGCCCCTGGTTTAGGGCACCTGTCGTTTTCCAGCTCACTGAAAGGCCTGTTCTCCCTCAGGGTCGCGCATGTTTTGTGACGCAGGACATCCTTCCATCGCAGGTCACAAGCCACATGTCAGGCTCAGCCTCTGCCGAGCTGGACTCCGGCTCCCTTTTTTTTTTTTTTAAAGTTTATTTATTTTTGAGAGAGAGAGAGAATGAACGGGGCGGGGTGGGGGGGCAGAGAGAGAGGGAGACACAGAATCCGAAGCAGGCTCCAGGCTCCGAGCTTCCGCACAGAGCCTGACGCGGGGCTCGAACTCCCAAACTGTGAGATCATGACCTGAGCTGAAGTCGGACGCTTAATCGACTGAGCCACCCAGGCGCCCCTGGACTCCGGCTCCTTACACAGACTCTGGCTGGAGCAGCAGCAGCCACCATCATGTCCAGATGGCATCTGCAGGCCAGTGGAAATGTTCTCTGTGTAGCAACCTTTAAGGTCTATTGCAAAGCATCCAGGACAGTCATCCTCCGAATGGACTGGGATCAGAGTCTCAGACCACAGATCTGTTTACAAATCCTGGCTCTGGGCCCCTCCTCCGCCCCGCCAAAGCAGCCCCTCTGCTGCAGTTTGCATGCCTCTGGTGATGAGGAGCTCACCTCCTCTCAGGAAACCCTCTCATCTTTGTACAATTAATTCCGCATCGTCAAGGGTGTGCCCCCTCTGCTTTTTAACTGAATTCTCACGTATATACATATCCTGTTCTTGATAAAAATGGAATCAGATAGCGCATGCCCTTCTGTCACGGTTGCTTTCACTCAACACCGTGTCTGCGAGATCGATCGGTTTCGTGGCTCCTGTTTGTTGATGTTTACTGTTCCATTGTGTGAACAGGCCACGTTCGCAATTTATCCATTCTAGCGTCGATTGGCTTTTGTTTCTAGTTTCTGGCTATCGTGACTAAAGCCACTTTGCACATTCTTGATCGTGGCTCTTGATGGACAGAAGCACTCATTTTTCTTGGACATTGACCTGGGAACAGACCTGGCAGGTTATGGGATCAGCAGCGTTTTCAGCTCGATAGATGGTTTTCCAAGGTGGGTGTACTATTTTTTTGTCCCCATCGGCAATACGCGAGGGTTCCAGTTGCCCCCCCCACACACATCATCAGGCTTGGTTTATATCTGTCTTTTTAACTTTAACCTCAGGTGGGTGGATGGTGGTAATTTGCTATGCTTTTAATCTGTGTTGCCTTGATGAGTAATGAGACAAATATCATTTCATGTGCTTATTGGCCGCTTGGAAATTCTCTTTTGTGAAGTGCCCTTTCAAGCCTTTTGCTAACTTGAGAGAGGGGGGTTGTTTGTCTTCTACTTACTGAATTATAGATGCTTTAAAATATTCTGTGTATGGGGCCGTTGTTGGGTATATGTATGGAAGGACTGATTTCTTCCAGCCTGCAGCTTGCCTTGACTCTCTAAATGGTCTTTTGGGGAACTGAAGTCCGTAATTTTAGTGAAGTCCAATTTATCAGTCTTTTCTTTTATGGTTACTATCTTTTCTGTCCTCGGTTTGATTTAAGACATCTTGGCCAACCCCAAGTCTGGACATGCCGTTTGGTGCCAGCCAAGGGTAGTGGCTAAGAGCTCACTTCCTGGAGCCTAAAGATCTGTGTTTGAACCGTAGTCCCGCCGCTTTTCTGAGCCTCCATTTCCCCATCTGTAAAGTGGGTATGCCTCCTTGGGGGACTGTTAGGAACACGAATGTTAGGTCAGCATTAACAGGTTTTGGGTGTTTTTTTTTTTTTCCTTCCCACTGTTGAGAAATCTGGACTCTTCTAGGATTCAAGCACTCACCCTAAAGGACATTTGATCATTTGCTTTCCAGAGCCTGGCCACTGCATCCCACACCCCCAGGCCCTTGGCAGAAACACTGTCCCCAGCTGCCCAGCCCCCAGGCTGATTCTCAGGTCCGAGGAGGTCCCTGTCCCCAGGGGCTTTAGCACCCTACCCGGTGTGGGAGCTCCAGTCCTGTCCAGCGTCTCCTCTGGCTGAGGAGGGACAGGCGGAGAGCGAGAGGGGGCTGCCCAGGCGCCCGGGGAGACCAAGGCTGGATCTCTCCCCGGCCTCCACACCTTCCCCTCCCCCTTACGTCCTTCCCCACACAGAGCATAAGCACCCACCCCTCTTCCGTCTTCCTGTGTTGCAGTGGGGACGCCGTACTACATGTCCCCGGAGAGGATCCACGAGTATGGCTACAACTTCAAGTCCGACATCTGGTCTCTGGGCTGTTTGCTGTATGAGGTGAGTGTCTGCCTCACGGCTCAGCGGCGTTCAGGGAGGCACGCGTGTCAGGGACCCAGCCGGGGCAGGGCTCCCCCGACCAGCTCAAGGTGGGAACCCAGGGATGTACGGCGTCCACCTGTGACATGGGCACCATCCGGGTCCTGTCCCCTTCACCCCACTCAGCCCATCGTCTGCCTGAGTAACACCGTTGGGCTGGAGGACATTGTTAGATGTGTGACCAGTGGCAGACTGGGTTCCATGCCACCCTTGGGCAGCTCAGAGGGAGACAGACTAGAAACGGAGTCCAGTGTCTGCTTGTGGCACAGGCAGGGGGTCTGGTTGCCCCAGTTTCCCTGGTAACCAGGGTGCTCCTGTCCACTGTTTGACATTCACCCATGCCTCAGGCTTCTGTTGGGGACAGAAGGGGTCAGCTCTGGCCCGTGCTTCCGAAGCCCTCGCCACAGAGGGTGTCCACACTCTCCCGGGCTCAGCAATATGGGTCTCACCAAAGACCACTGTTCCCTCCCGTGAGCCATGAAATGGAGCCACCAAATGGCCACTTCCAGATGTGGTGGTCAATCTGGATGGAAGGACGGGAATATTTCTTTTTTTTTTTTTAATTTTTTTTTCAACGTTTATTTATTTTTGGGACAGAGAGAGACAGAGCATGAACGGGGAGGGGCAGAGAGAGAGGGAGACACAGAATCGGAAACAGGCTCCAGGCTCTGAGCCATCAGCCCAGAGCCTGACGCGGGGCTCGAACTCACGGACCGCGAGATCGTGACCTGGCTGAAGTCGGATGCTTAACCGACTGCGCCACCCAGGCGCCCCAGGACGGGAATATTTCTGAGTCTTGGCAGGCTCAGACATGAGACGCCATGAACAAATAGAAGCTCCCGCTCATTCTGGCCAGCCACCCTTGGGGGTCTGGGAGCACAAGCCATTCTTAGCCATGAAGCTGTTGCAGCCGCCAGTGGGAGGGCAGGGGGCCTGAGCCCTCCCGTGTCTTCACGCTGGCAGCCACACCCTCCAGCACCCTGGCCCTGGCCCCGTCGTGCTGGGCAGCTCTGGGATTCTGTGCATCCTGCTGAGCCCGCCTCTCCATCTGTAAAATGGGAATAGTACCCATCCTGCACCGTCACCGTCCAGATAAATGCAACAACAGATGTGAAAGGCTTTGACAATCCTCCAAGGGCCAGGAGACCAGAAAGCACGGTTTGCTTTCAAAATTGGAACCTTGATTATTTTTCTGCTTTCCCCGGAGCTGACTTGAGCACATGTGGGGTCTGGCTCAGAAGTGAGAAGCTGAAGAGGCCCCTTATCACGCTGACGTGGCCCGTGACCGCCAGGGCGGCGACGCTCAAGGTAGCAGCCAGGGGCCACCGGGAGTGTGTGGGTGTCACGGAGACTGGTTTCTTGGCTTCCTTGGGACTGTTGCCTCTGGGAATTGACCTCACAGTCCTTGGGCGTGAACTTAAGGAAAAAGCTGCCCGCTGCTGATCCACGTGGGGACCGTGGTTGCCTCTGTGGTCAGGGCCTTTGGCAGTAGGGTCCCCCCTCCCCACGTTACTGATTGAGACTCTGAGGTCAAAACTGATCCCTTTGCAAGGTTGAAACTTCACAGCAACTCAAATGCTTTTAAGAGCAGCAGACATTTCATTTTAAATAAGCAACCTAGTGGTTAAAGAGGAAGCCAGGTGGCATTTGTGCCTGGGACCCCCTTCTCCCGGGGGTCAGCAGTGTGGGCCACCCACGGTGTCATCTTGAAGGTCTGAGGGGGAGTCGGACCCTGACTGTCAGAGATGGGGAGCAGACCTGCTTTCCGGGACCCCACAGGGCATCTGTTGTGGGAGGAATTCTTTTAATGGCCACCAAACGGGAGCAGCCGGGGTGTGGTGGTGCCCACCTGGTGGCCGCAGTGGATCAGGGAGCACAGGGCAGTTCCTGGCCCCCTCAGGCGGAAGAGGGCTGCGTTCTGTATCCTTCCCCGTCCCTGTCTCCCTCCACAGCCCGGCTGCCGTGGGGTTTGGGAGTCAGAGTGGTTGAGCAGGGGGGTGGGCGGTGACCTTGGGAAGGACAGTGGGTGCGGGAGGGAATGTGGAGGGGAATTGGCGTCTTTAGCAACAAGAGAAAAGAGATGAAAGTCGGAACTCTCCTCAGCAAGGATGACAGGAAAGGAAAGAAACCCGCTTTTACTGGGTGCCCCACGTGCCTGCACATTCGTAATGGCCCCAGAGGGCTTGTTCGGTTGCGTTTTGCCTACAACGAATGAAAGCCAGGTGGGCAAAGCTCCGGAGTCTCAGAATCTCTGGCACCGGGATCTGCCTCCCAAGATGAATCATGACTTCGGGGTCTCTCCAGCCATCTCTCCAAGTACAGTCTCTTCTTCAGGTGAACACCAGGGCCACCAGGGCTAAGGCCAGTGACAAAGCCAAGCCCACCCTCCCCGGGCTCCGTGCTCCTGTACCCACAGCCCTGCCCCCCCTGCCCCTCTGAGGAGGGGGTTCCAGCCCCCCACTAACCGGGCGTCGTCCACCCCGGGGTCAGTCTTCAGGGGGCCGGGCTGCCGCTCCCGGTCTCCCAGGACCAGGCAGATGCCCTCCGCGTAGCAGGGGGCAGGGCGTGCGAGTTTGAATCCGACTGTGCACACGTGTGCATGCAGCTAACTCACATGGCTGCTGCGGTAATTTGGGTGAGAGCGCGCAGGATCCTGGTGTGGGGCCACTTTGGGCAGAAGGACCTGCGTTCAGAGCTCAGCTGCCCCCTCACCCCATGAAGGCCCTGGGGCAAGTCAGCGTCTCCTTCCAGGAGCTTCCGTCGCCCCAGTACAAAATGGGGTCACACCGTCCCTTGCTGTGAGGCACCAACAGAGCGTGGCTCAGAGAAAGCCCTCTGGCAATGGCAGGCAGGTCACTGAAGTTCATTATCCCCCACCCCTGCCCCCCCCCCCACCACCACCCGCTGCCTGGAGCTGCTGACCCAGTGCAGGCCGATCAGTTGGCATCTACTCCACAACTGGCCACATTTCCCTTTTTGCTTTGGCCAGCAGGAAACCAGAGTGCAGCTTGGCCCCCTTTTCCATGGAGGACTCAGCTTTGTCCCCCTGCCCTCATGGATATCGTCCCTGGTCCAGATGGTTTGGTCCTCTTATTTTTCCATTCCAGGCTTGGGATTTCCGTAAGCCGCTTCCTACCTCTGTGAACCCCGAGGGTCTGCAAACATAAACAGACAGACACGCAGGCCGCCGACCAGGGTGTGAGCCCAGGGTGGGTGCGGCAGGCAGCAGGCTCATCTCCCCGGGGCCAGAGGGTGGCAGCTGGCTCCCTGTGCTTGTGCCAAGCCCCGGGCACAGAGCCGCCCTGCTCCCTGCCCGAGCCTTTGTCTCGGCTTCTGGAGGCCGATGCCCACCCAGGCCCGCCACACTCGGCCCGTGGGTTCCCGGTAGGCGGTCCTCTGGGTCTCGGTGGCACCTAAACACGCGTCTAAACAAGGCAGCGTCCGCGTTTGTGGCTCACCAGCACCAGTCTCTCGTTCGGCCGAGCTGATTTACATGTCGGCAGGATGGGGGGCCGCACAGCTGGCAGCCGGGGAGGGACGTGTTGGCAGTGGGAGGTCAATGAAATCAGTCAAGTCCTTCGGGCATTGACATCCTTGGGGACAGCGGGCACTGATCTAAGGACCTGGGCCTCCCACAGAAGAGGGCTAGTGTGGCTGATGTGGCCAGCCGTGGCCAGCCTCTCAGAGGATGTCAGGCGGCAGGGGCTCTGCTGCAGGACACCACCCCTCTCCCCACACCCCCGGCCCCGCGGGGAGCGGATGTTTTCCCAGCAGACAGGGAGGGAGATGCATCTGTGCCCAGGGCTTGGTAATTGGGAGGAAGCATCCCGCAGACACGGCTGGAGCTCCCGCTAAGCAGCCTGTGGTGGGTTCCAGGAGCGCCGGCGAGAGGAGCTGTCACAGAGGCTCCGCGCCCACGCAGCCCCTCCAGACCACATCTGAGGATTCGGCATGGCTCCGGAGGGACACACCTGAGCCCAGTGGGGGCGGGGGGCGCGTGAGGTCTGGGGCAACAGCACAGAGCGAGAGAAAACCTGCCCGATGCGGCCAGGCCTGCCCTTCCCGGAGCCCCAGCATGGACTGGAAGTCTCAAAAGCCCCCCGTGTGAGTTTCCTCTGGCTGCTGTAACAGGTTATCACGAAGTCGAAAACAACATTATCCGCTTACCGTTCTGGGGGCCGGAAATCCAGAATCGATTTCAGTGGACAGCACGTGTTGGTGAGGCTGGTTCCTTCTCCAGGTTCTAGGGAGAGCCCGTTTCCTTGCCTTTTCCATGGAAAATAGGTGACCTGCATTCCTTGGCTCGTGACCCCCTCCCATAGCACTCTGGCGACACGTCTCCTCCTCTGCAGTCAAATCCCCCTCAGCCTCCCTCATGTAAGGACACTTGTGGTTACATATAGGACCCACTTGGACCACCCAGAAGAACCTGCCATCTGGGGTACTTAATTCGATCACATCTGCTGACTCCCTTTTGGAATTTAAGGTAACACGTTCACAGGCTTCAAGGATTAAGAGACAGACGTTTCTGGGAGCCTTTATTCAGCCCACCATGCCCCTTTCACGGCATCCCCGTATCCAGGGAGGAACTCCTGAGGTCACTTTAAGATGCTGATGTTGGACCCGTGGCTAGTGAGGAGCTGCCACAAAGCACCGGCTTGTGTCCCCCAGGAGTGGGCGCAAACCGGGATCTGTCTTGAAAAGGTCAGCACCAGGAGAAACCGGCCAATTGGCTCAGCAGCGGGGAGCCCCGCCAGGCCAGCGCCGCCCGGGACGTTGGGGTGAATCAGGGAAATCACGTTAGGCCAGTCCCTGCCTGGCTCTGTGGGAGGAAACTGAGGCTCGGAGAAGTGGAGAGACTTCCCAGGGTCACACAGCAGGAAAGTGGCCAGGATGGGCGCTTGTCCCCAGGCTGCCTGTCAGAGCCCACTCCCCTGTGGACAGGAGCCAGGCCCTGGCCACACAGGACGGGCAGGCCTTCTGGAGTAGGCACCCCTGGTGGAGAAAGGGACCCGGGCCTCTGCCCAGAGCCCCTGGGAGACGAAAGACCAGGTAGTGAGGAGCCAGGTGCCCCAAGTGACTTCAGCAGCCTCCCCTCTGTCCCAGAGATGCTGGGGCTTGGCCTTGTTAGAAGGCCCGGGGCTTTGTTTTCACTACAGTCCGGCGGACTGCCTGGGCTCTGCGGAATTTATTTATTTACACGAGAGCTCAGCTCTGAAGCACGAGCTAAAGGAATTGGCTCATCCGGTGCCAGCCTCAGGATCTTCGGCAGGGGACCTTCTCGCAGCAGCCTCAAGGGACTGAGACCCAGCAAGAAAGCAGTCGGGGAGACAGACTAAGAATCAGCCGCCCCTGGCGCAGAGGCGCGTTTGGAATCATGGCTTGACCCAGAGCGTGGTCCTGCTGCCCTTTACCTCGTGGCGGAACAGGGCCGCAGACCGCTTGGTGATTGGCCTCTAGGAGACACTAGGTGACAAGATGGGCGTCGGAGGCCCCGACAGAGCAGGAGTCAAAGGCAGTTGCCCTTCTTCCTGTGACATCTCAGATCGCACACCAGTCTCTCCGAGCACCCCCCGCGGGGGCGAGTGCCGGCACTCTCCCAGGTCCCCGGTCGTGTGTCATCCCGATAACACTGCAGAGGGACAGTTCTGCATTTGAGGAGCAGCGCTGAGAGCCACGGCTCCGGCAGCCCTGACAGACAGCCAGGATCGGCCCCAAATGGCGATTCCTCCTCCGCGTCGCCCGTGCAGACGTGGGTGGTCGCCGGTGCGAGGATCTCGTCGTTCGGGGTAATCGTTCTAATCCCAGCCTCTCGGGCAGCCCGAGGTTCCTTCACAGCCCAGTGCCCTGATCCGGGTGGAAGGCCCAGGGCCCGCAGCTGGAGGGGCAGCGGTGGGGGGACGTCGCTGCCACTAGAATCTGCCTGTGTGGATGGAGAAGCCGCTGTCAGCGGGGAGGCCGGTGGGGAGGGCTTCCCTGGTGGAGCCGCTGCCGACCCCGGTCAGGCCTGTGTGGGAGGATGCCGGAAAGGAGGCAGGGGTGCGCTGAAGGCCACCAATTTCTGGGGCCCTTTTGGACTCCTAAACAGCAAGGTTCGTGCAGACCAGGTTGGCTCGTCGAAGGGCTTCACCAGCCTCCCAGCTCCAACACATGGAAAGCCAGGGCCTGTGTTAGTGGACCAACATTTTAAATGTCCTTTCTACTCTGAGCAGAAACACTTTCCAGGAAAATCTGTCTTAATCATCTAGCCACGACTCGCGGGGCACGCAGATCACCCCGAGTGACCGCCCCGGAGCCTCAGCTGCTCTCCGCTGTGGCAACAGATGTCCTTTTGAAGCTGCCCAATTAACCCTTTGCACCCGAGGCTCTCATTTTAACTATTGGAAACGCATCGCCCGAGCGATGCCATTTTGCACACTCAGTGGTAAAGCCAGCTCCCTGTCAGGCTGGCGGAGCCTGCGGCGGGCAGGGCCTCCACGTACACAGCCTTCCCTGCCGAGGACCAGGGCCACTCCCCGCAGCCCTCCTCAGGGGGGGTCGGAGTCCCTGGTCATGGGAGGAGGGGTGAGGCCGGCCCTAAACGTCCACCTGAAAGCTCGAGCGTGGCCCAGGCACCTGGGCGCACAGGTGCCGCCCCGGGCAGACGCCTGGACCGGGGTCAGAGGAAACCAGTCTCCAGGTCACGCTCGGCTGCTTCCCCAAAGGCCGTGTGTAGACCCAAGGATGCTGCCTAGGTCTGAAGCCCCCTGGGCCCTCCTGAAGGAGGCCTCCCTGCCCTGGAGGCCGCCAGACCTGTTCACGGGGGTGAACAGAGGATGGGGGGCAGACTGGGACACTAAAGCTAGCGGGCACCCATAAACCCAGCACCCATGGGCTCCTTCCTGCCCTGAGATCACGCTTGCTGGCCTGTCCTCCGGGGCCCGAGGACAAGTGAGGAGTCCTCGGGTAGCCCAGTGCCCCGGCCAAGGAGTCTGCACAGAGTGGCCTTGGCAGCCCGGCTCCTCGAAGGGAACCGAGGCCAAACGGACGGGCAGGCACAATTACCCAAGGGCACTTCATCAGCGGGAGGCGTTGGGCCATCTCTCGGAGGCAGGCGACAGTGAGTGGGAGTGACAAGAAGCACTTGAATCCCATCGTGGATGAATCAGCAGATGGGGCCGGCGGGCCCTGAACTGGGCCGCCACGCGGCTGCCTGACGGAGCCGCCCGTAGCTCCCACGTACCCCCTCTGAAGACACCCCGCCAGTAGAGCCCTGAACGGTCGGGGTGGGGAGTCCAGGAAGCCCCAGCTCCTGGCACCTCTGGTGCCAGCCACACCTCACCAAAGCCCTGTGCGTGGAGCGTCTTTCCGTTTTATGGACGAAGAGACCAGAGGGCAGAAGACAGAAGACACAGCAGGCAGAGCGCAGAGCCGGGCACTTGCTTCCACCCTGGAGCTTCTGCCGAGCGGAGGGTCCCAGGCCCCTGCCGTCGGCGGCCAACGGCCAGCCTTCTTCCTCCCGCCCCTCCTCCCTGATGATGTCTGGGCGTCCAGCTTCCACAGAGAACCCTGAACTCGCAGCTAGCGAAATAGCCAGCATGCAAACCAAAGCCTTACCTCCCCACCACCCCCCAACACGCTAGTCCTCGGGTAAGTAATTCCCTGAATGTACTCCTCGGACATCCTCCCACGGGTGTCTTTGGAATTGCTTCTTAGAAGTAGAAGACAGGGTACCAGAGCGGGCCTGCTGGGCCCCGATCCCGGTGAGCAGAGCCTCTTTCCGTCTGCCGGCGCGGCACGCACGGCCAAAACTCAGGCCTTGGGAGCTGAGGTGTGAGGCGGGGTGTGCCTGCCCGCGGCTCCACCCGCCTCGTTGCCCTTCGGGTTTTGTCACTGAAACCTTGTGCCGCTTGCTTTGCTTATATGACAAGGATCACGTTAAAACTGCTGCTTTCTATTGAATCCCAGGTTCGTCGGGGTTGTGAAGACAGCCTGCCCGACAGTCGCAGCAAGGACCAGAGAAGGACCGTACGGCCATCCGGAGCGGTCCCTTTTGTCCCCGGACCTCAGGGCTGCAAACTCATGCCTCTCACCCTCTCCCCTTGCAGATGGCAGCTCTCCAGAGCCCCTTCTATGGAGATAAAATGAACCTCTTCTCCCTCTGTCAGAAGATCGAGCAATGTGACTACCCACCTCTCCCTGGAGAACATTACTCTGAGAAGGTGGGTTTGCTGTCACCAGACCTGGGGACTCCGATGGCCAGCAGTGGCTCACGAGCAGAGGCATCTTGTGGGGTTGAGCGGGGGTTCACCTCGCCGGGTGGACATTTCTGGGAAAGCGACTCAGTGAGGGGGCAAAGTAGATTAGTTTTACGGGAGAGGTTTCACAGACACCAGTGTGGGCCCCCAGCAGCAGTCTGTGGCCTGCCCACCGGCACCGAATCCAGCAGGAGCTGGCCGGGGAGGCCCCGTGGGCACACTTCTGCCCATTTGGCTCCCAACCCGGTGCTTGAGTGGGACGCTCGCTGCTGCGGGTCGCGGAGACGGGCTCCACGTGGTGTCGGACAACAGGAACCAGATGCGGAGGCGGGAGGCGGCGGGGCCTTGGCTGGCCCCGTAGCCCGGCCGGCCGGCTGCTACTCCGCTCCCACGACCGGAAGCCACGGCAAGCGGACTGGTCTCCCTACTGTCACAGACCTGAGTCACACCTTGGGTTCTTACCATCAGCGTTCTGCTCTGGGTACAGACGGGCAGGTCTGGCATTGGGTCGTGCCAGCTACTGGCTGAGTGTCCCCTTCCTCAGGTCCGTCTTCTTGAAAATAGGGCTAAGATTTCACCTTTGTGAATCAAATGTGAAGATGAAAGGGCAGGTTTACGACACAGCCTGGCTGAGGGCGTAGACAGATGTGTTCACTTGCACGCTCCCTTCACCGCTCTCGGGTGAGTCCCTTCTGAGTCTCCGTTTCCTCATCTGTAACGTGGCGATGATCCTAGACTCTACCTCACAGGGTCGGCGTAGGGATGAGGGTAATGCACGTGATGCGCTCAGTTTAGCACCAGGCTAACACTGACCGGAAGCTACTGTCACGGTAACAGCCCACGTTTATGACTTACCGTTGAGTCCTCCCCGCTCCCCAACTCCCATTTTACTGAGGAAACAGAGACACGGATAGGTTAAAGTAACTTTCCCAAGGTCACATAACTTGCGAGCGGTGGAGGCAGGATTTGAACCCAGAGACTCCGCCCCCAACCACTGTGCCAGCGTATCTTGATGGCGCATGTCTCCAGTACCCAGGTGTCCAGCTGGGATGAGGCGCCACCTGTGCAGTTCGCTGCGATCCCCATCCCGAAGGTTCTGAAAGGGGCAGCCCTGGTCTCCCAGGGGCTTGAGCTGCAGAGACCAGGTCTCCCAACGTGCTTGAACCCCATGTCCAGGCAGGCCGGCCAAAAGGGTCGTCAGCCACCCTTCTCTTGGCAGCCTTCGTACTTAAGGCCGTGCTCACTGGCTTTGCACGCTCCCAGAGGAGAGAGAGAGGACCAGGAGTACACATTCCTTGGGTTGTTCAGTACACAGTCTCATGGCCTTTGCCTCAGTGGTTTACAGAATTCTTCTACATATCGTTGGAAGAAGTCAAAGTGCTCTGGAGTGGAAGTTGGCAGGAAAGGAAAAACTAGATTTCTTAACCAATAGTTGCATTTGGTTTTTCTTTTCTTACCTTTTTTTTTTTAAGTTTATTTTTGAGAGAGAGAGAGTGTGTGTGTGCGTGTGTGTGTGTGTGTGAGGGAGAGGGAGGGGCAGAGAGAGAATCCCATGCAGGCTCCATGCTCAGCATGGAGCCCGACAAGGGGCTCGATCCCATGACTGTGAGATCATGACCTGACCCAGTATCAAGAGCTGGATGCTTAACCAGCTGGGCCACCCAGGGGCCCCTCTTTTCTTACCGTTTTAAATTGGGAGGGGTGCCTGGATGGCTCAGTCAGTTAAGCATCCGACTTCATGTCATGATTTCACGGTTCACAAGTTCCAGCCCCGTGTCGGGCTCTGTGCTCAGAGCCTGGAGCCTGCTTCAGATTCTGTCCCCCCCCCCCTCAAATAAATAAATAAATAAACAAATAGCATTTTCAAAACTTTAAAAAATAAGTAAATGAACAAATTTGGAACTCTGTACCATTTAGAAGCTTAGACTTGCAATTTGGAGCAGATCACAACTTCTCTCTGCCTTCCAGACAGAAGCTGAAATGAATGAATCTGCTGAGTAAAGCCCTCAGCCCCCTTCCCTCCCAAGTCCATCATTCCAACTCCGTGACCTCGTACTCCCCAGGGCATCTGGCTTTCACCTCGTACACCCAGCATTTCTAGGCAGTGTGTTAAGGAGAGATGCTTCTTAGCACTGGAGTCACTCAGTACACCTCACTTTTGAAGTTTACATCACCTCTTAGAAATGGGTATAAAGACACTTTATTGTCTGTTTCTCTTGATGTCTGAAGTTTACCAAACTTGCTCTTCTTGCCAACCGCACAGTCCACTCACAGAGGAGTAACTGGGAGTCACAATGACTTTACCCTGATGTGTTTTTCTTGGGTACATTAAGCTGTCAGGGGCCAGCCGCCACCTTCCCGACTGCCGTCGGGCTCTGAAAAGTACGTGCTTGTCGTGGGCAGCCTCAGACTCCAGGCGTGTTGGGCTGACCGCAGACTCGGCCTCAGCGCCTGTCGGGGGGCTCCCCGGTGCCGAGAAAGCAGCGGAACCCCAAAAAGGCGGCACGCGGATTGGAGGAGATGCTCCCAATGCCCGACCCGGAAAAACCTCGTCTGCACCCCGAAACACCTCAGGTGTGAAACGTGGAGCACGTACAGTAGCCCCGGGGCCTCCGTGTGACCCCTCCGCCCTCCCCAGACTCCCTGAGCGTGGCCACCGAGTCCGCACGAGCCCCCTTATTGGGAACCAAGAGTCTCTCCGCCGTTGCCCCCGACCCCAGGGCCGGCCAGCCCCTCCAGCACCAGGTATTTAAAACTGCAGCGAGCCCAGTGATGCAAGTTGAGACGTAGGCTTTTTAAGGTCATTATTTTAATTACCATTAAAATAATTGGCACTCTGGCTATCAGAAGAACGAGGCGATCAGAGGCTCAAGGCGCCCCTCCCCCACCCCGAGGCAGGAGCAGCCTTCGGTGTCTGTATAATTAAAAGCTCTGTCTTTCATGAGCACAATAAAGAGGCCAGGGGGTGGGCAGACTGCAGCCCTGCTGCATGTTAATGCATTTATTATCATCAATAAGCCCTCGCCTTGAGTTTTGTCCTCTGGTTTGGGTATCCGCATGACCGACAACGCGCGCGCACACACACACGCACACAGCAGCGTGGGCAGCTGGAAGTTCACGATTGGACGTACCCGCTTGCGAGGTCTCGGAGCATGGCCTTCGGGGCCGGACAGGTGCAGGACTGCTCTCGGCTGGCTCTCCGCGGTGGCCGTGCCTGCACACCTGTCACTTACTGGAAGTGCCAGCCCTCACCCCCCAGAGCCGCGAGGGTTGAAGGAGTCGAGACAGGTCAAGTGCCGGCAGAGCCTCAAGAGGCTGCTGCTTCCTTACAAATAACACGCAGCGTTCTCTCTCTTACAGTTGCGAGAACTGGTCAGTATGTGCATCTACCCCGACCCCAACCAGAGACCGGACATCGGATATGTGCACCAGGTTGCCAAACAGATGCACGTGTGGACTTCAAGCACCTGAATGTGGACGCGGCGTGCCTTATCAGAGCCGCACCACTTTGCCTTACTTGAGTCTTCTCTCCAAAGTGGCCGCCTGGTAGCCTAGATCAACTAAGACAAGAGGGTTCAGCGGGTTCCCCAAGGGGGCCGGGCTTTACAGCAGATGCCGAATGCAGAGCAGCTGGGGGGAGGGGCACTGGTCACACGTTAACTGGTGGTCAAATTCGAAAGTCCTTTCTTTAAACTTTTGTGGACAATCTCAGCTGGGTTGTTACCAAGGGTGAGTGGTTGGGCGAGCCACTGACGCGCCCCATGTGTCTGGACTGTAATGTGAATCTTGAGGATAATTCCTTCAGTGACCTGTCAAGGTTTGTAAGAACAGGGGGGTTGCAGGAGACCGTGTGACTTGTAGTGAGCCTTTCAAAATGGTTAGTAGCAAGTTCGGTTTAGCTCTTAGAATCTTTTTTAAAAAATCGAGCTGTGTGCTTGCTCTGTTGTAAAAGGATAAGGTGGAAATAATTTTTTTTTAAGCAGAGTGATTTTCCTAATATTTTCTCTATGTTTATAACTCGAATGACGATGAGGAGAGCTCAGCATCTGGCACAGAGCTTCAGAAGGCAAATAATATTGGGAAGCCACGTGTGCCTTCCATGCAGTCCGGCTCAGCCGCCTTCTCCTGAACACCTGCCATGTAGCAGGCACTTCCGTCACCTGCTTCAGTGCTGGCAGGTCACTTATCAGTGTTAAGCGTTGTCCTCTGTGGGAAGGAAGCATGGGGTACAAAAAAAAAAAAAAATACAAATATAAAACATGCCCTTGGGCTGTTCTCTGTGCAAGTTCTGGTTCTGCAACTTCCTGCCGCGACCCTGGGCATCTTCCTTAGCCTGAGCCTTAATTTCTTCATCTGTAAACTGGGACTATCTACCTTCAGCGTTGCTGACAGAATTTGAAATAAAATCTGCAAGTTACCTAGCATCATTGCCTTGCAGACGATCCCAAAATGGTTGCCACTCCCCCCCTCCCCCTTCACAAAACTGACCCATGGACCATGTAAGTCAAGAGTTAACATACAGCTGTATTATGCGTAGGAAACCAGAACTATGTTCATTTATTTGTTCCCAAATAGGATTAACTGTGAAGACTAATTTATAAATGTGAACGTAAGGAAAACTCAAGCTCTGAAGGAAATCGTTTGCTTATACTCAAGTTAATCCTCAAATGGTCTAAGTTGTCACCCGCTGACTTGGTGACAGTTCAGCCCTCCAGCTAGATAGAGACATGCCCGCCCGCTCTGTTAGCGTTCTGGTCAGGTGGTCCGCTTGCAGCCAACTTGCTGACCAGGGGCCCAGGCCTCCCTGGGGATGAAGGACTTGGGCTGGGCCACTGCTCTGTTTCCATGTGTGAACTCTGTTCTACTGTAACACTGTCGGGTTTGAGACATTTTCTTCAGATGCAACCTTTGCTTTGTACTTGTTCTCCATGTTTGAAATAAAACGGGGTAAGAGGGGTCACTTCTGTGAATGTGTACAATTCATGGATTCATAATTTTACAACAGCTTCGTGTGTCAGCAACATTTCTTGAGGCGCCTTTAAAAAACATTTCTCCGACCCCAGGCATTCTGAGTAATCTTGGAATTTTCTTCAGCTCCCCAGATAATTCTGACAATGGTCAGCCACAATGCTGCCCTAAGTAATTGCATTGTCCTCCCTACCCCTCTCCCTGCAGTTTTAACCAGGGGGGCTGGACCGAGAGTGGGTTCCTTCTGGAAGACCTTGGTGCCGGGACTCTTTCTTGTGTATCCCAGCACGCCATCTCTAGGGGAGAGTCGAAGCCCTATCTTCCGCCTCGCCTCTACCACTGAAGGTTTTTCTGATTCCACACAGGTTTTTTTAACACCTACTCTTTAAGGCTCTGAGTCTCTACTGTGTCACCCTTGGCAGAATCCGCCTCAGACCCAGATGAACTTGCTTTCTGCATGCCATCTACGTCCAACACTATGAGAGCAACACCGCCTACTCCAGAACGCTCTGGAGGCGTGAGATTTCAACCATTCGGCAGGCCTGAGTGCCTGTGAAATGATGGTATCCTACTCATTACCGACAGCCCCAAAGCGTTCCTCTGACTTCGTGAAACTGGCCCAAGTGGAGCGCACCCAGTTGTACACAGCCACGGAGAAGCAAACCGTCCACCTAACCTACCTGCATTTTCTGGGTACTTAGAACTGATCGTCTCTACTTTCTTCCTATTTGGCTGCTGAGGTAAAAGGCTGTGCTGCCCTCACCCTAAAAAAACAAAACAAGAAAACCTGGGACCGCCCTGAAGAAAGAGAAGTAGCACAAGGGGTGGGGAGAAAGGTCCATCTGACTTCTGCAACGGATGAGGCCTCACCCGCTTTCAGGAGGGTTACGTTGCTCTCACGCCTGCTTGAACACAGACTGGCACTCGGGCCGGGTCACTGGGCCTTGGTGGCCAAAAAAACCACACGACCCCCAGACCTCAGCCACTCAGTTTGGTTTTCATTTTTTATTGGGTTTCATCAGCACACACTGCCAAATGAATGTCTCACGGGGGAGCCTCCACTGCCCCCTGTCTGGTAGAGCAGTAACCCCGCCACCCCAATCCACGGACACCATTCAGGAAGTGTCCATCGTCTGCACGGTTTCTTCCAGCACCTCGACTTCCAGGCTAGTGACCCTTTCCGTGAGGACTGCGGTGGTCCCTTTCTCACACCTGTACCGGCCAAACCTAACGGGACAGAAACAAAGGCCGAGTTAGGATCTCCTCAAGGGGCCCCACACGGGGCCGGAGTGAGGGACATGCGCTCAGGTAAGGTGGCGAACAGCCCGGACGCAGAGCCTGGCTCTCCTGACTCCCTGCTCTGTAGCCTGGGGGGGATTCATTCAGCCGTCCCAAGGCTCGCTCTCCTCGGTGCTCAAGTGCCACAAAATAGGGACGCCTGGGAGAGATGTGCATTAAAAGCACTCCTGTAGAGCACGTGGCACTTAATGGGCACTAAGATTTCCTTCCCCAGCACCTTACCATCCCCAGAAGATGCTGGGAAACACTTGGTCATTTGCCTTCGAGCATCAACCTCCCAAGAGCACCTTTCAGTATCAGCGGGAAGCAGATCTGTTAAGCCGCCATCACCCTTCTCTTGTATAGAAAAAAGGATGACTTAAATGTTATCTTGAACACTTCAAGAACATTTTAAGTATAAAAATGGCCCACAGCCGCACTCTGGGCTTGTCACTGTTGACGACACCCTTGAGCCTCGAGGAGGGTGGCCTGCTGCCTGTGGCGGCGTGGCGGATCACCGCGACGACACTCCCCACACCTCTCTCTGAGTCGACAGCGGTTTCTCTGAGCACAAGTGGTCTGTGAGATCCACATTTGAGCTGCTAATTCTCACACTGGGGCCAGGAATTACAATATCGTCAAACAGTACAAATCCAACTGTTCCTCTGGTCTGTCCCCAGCTGGGACATTATTTCTGTCAATCTGGCACGGACTAACAGAAGGCTGCTAGCTGTGCCATGACCACATGCTCCTCGAAAATCACCCCCTCGAATGGGCACTTGTGCTCAAACAGGGAGAAGGAAGCAGAAAAAAGTGGGTGACGTCAGAGGAGCCTGAGCAGCAAAGAATGGCTGGCCGCGTTTCTGCCAAACCTTCGGGTCCCAAGGAGGGACCAGCAGCACCTTTTAAAGATGTGCCCCACCCGCCCGTGCCGGTGTGAAGACATGGCTCCCTCCCCCAGACCGGCCCTTGGCAGCCTGTCCTCTTGGAGCCAGAGCCCCACGTGGCTGCTGTGCCCAACTCCTCCGAAGCACAACATCTGTGGGAGGCCTGGCCGCGGGAGCCGCCCGCCACCCTGGTCATGGTGCCCCGTGTCGGCATGCAGAGAGGGCTTCCTTCCCGGAGCAGGGCTGCGGAGGACTGGGGGCAGAGCCGAGAGGAAGGTGCAGGGCCGGGTCTGCACCTGCCCAGGCCTGAGGCTCTGCCCCCACGCTCTCCCCCCGGACTGCCCACTCTGGGAGAGGTTCCCCTACCCCAGGGAGTGCCCCAGCGATCAGCCACTGGCAGAAAAGGTGACAGGAAGATCCCAGAGTACACACTGTCATCACAGGGCCTGACGCCACATGGCACCTGCCTCAGGGCCCAGGCACCGAGGAGCGAGCAAGCTCTGTCTAGAGAACAGGCTGCCCACACCTGCCACGGGCCCAGCACCTTTCACACCACCTCACTGAATCTTCACAACCAGCCGACGGGATCATTTTGTTTCTGTTCTCGTTCAGTCTCCTTTCCAGAGGAAAGCCAGCGTAAGATGTGCTACTGCTGAGCACAGGTTCCTTGTCCAACACAAATACTTTTCCGTGGCTCAAACATGGCTTCCGGAATCCTCACCCAGGACACCGTTCAGTCTGGATGGAGTGTAACCACGCCCCCTCCCCGAACTCTTCGCCATGGACTTGTTCAGCTCACGAAGCATCTTGCAAATAATGGGGGAGGCAGTCCATCAGGGAGCTTGGCAAAGCCTGCTCCCCCAGTACGGCGCCAGGTACCCCACAGGTCGTTAGAGATCACCTAATCTAGCTCCATCATTTCGAAGACTGGGACAATGACACGCCCAAAGTCACACGCCAGGCAACGACATTTCTCCAACCCCTGAGCGAGAACTTCTTGCTGCTGAGCTGCCCTACCCTCCATGAGCACACGGGAGTTCCCACAATGCCGAGCGCAGTGCTGGTTCTCAATGTTCTACTCTTTCCTTGTAATTAATCCCGATTTGGAATCTGGGTATGAGTAGTGAGCGTTAAAGTAAGCATTCCAGAAGGTGCTTGCCACACTCTGGGCTAGATGTGGGGCGAAATGGAAGCGGTCGAGTTTATAAATCCTGCCGTGCTGCATTCGCACGGACACGGCTGGAAGCAGCGGTCAGGAGCCACGTCTTGAGCCACGCAGGCCACAGAAGAGGCCGGGAGCCAGAGGACGGCCGGACGGCCACGGGAGACCACAAATGAGCAGCTCGTCCGCATGCTCCAGCCACGAGGGCTGGAAACCTTCCACTTCTATTCAGCAAATCGTCTAGAACCCTGTCCCCCAGTCCGAGCCCGGGCTGCACCACCGACACACAGAGCCTGCCTGCTCGGCACATGGCCACGGGCTAAAGGACAGGGCTCCCTGGAGGGCAGGAGGCACCAGTCAGCTCCCAAGACTTTCAGAGACTCCTAACGAATGGTTTATAACTGCTTGCGACTCCTGGACCACTCTGAGAAAAGCTATGGGCTGGTTTCCCCAAAAAATGCTTCTCGCAGAATTTCATACAGAATTCAGGGGCTTCTTTAAGAGACCAGAGAAAGAACACCAGGTGATTCGAACCTCTCCCCCACAACCCTCCAGGGTAGGGCTCTTTCCTGGGCCCTGCTCTCCCTCTCCCACCAACATTTTCAAATTAAATCACTTTTCTACACCTGACAGCAAATAAAGCAAATAATGACTCACAGGTCTGTTGTGTAAGGCCGGCCCAGGGACACTGGATTTACTTAAACCTAACGTGGCTAACAGTCAAGAAAACCCAGTTGAAATGCCACGGAGAGATTGAGAGTGGCCAAGGAAGTTAGGGCCACAGGCAGAATTTCATCTCCTTCACTCACCTAGTCCCCTTCTTGTTGGGCACGGAGTACGGGCGGAGAAAGTCCAGCTTGCTCTTGCTGATGACACAGAGATCAATGTTACTTCCAGACCCCAGGTCATTGAAGATGCCAGCTGCAATGGCTTCACTCACCAGTTTCTTGGCTTCCTCCTCCTGAGAAAGAGAACAGCAGCAATAATGTCCACAGTTGCTCTGAGGGCCTGCTCGGACATCCACAGAGTGCTTTCACAAGCAGGGCACAGAATCACCTGTGAGGCAGACATTTTCCATGCCCGTTTTATAGATGAAGAAGAGATCTCACAGTACCACAACAATGTGCTGAATGTTCCTCGAATGGCAAGTGCTGGAACCAGGTGTTTCAAACCCTTTATGCACGTACCCCTTCTTCAACATGCTGCTTCACATCAGATAATCCCTGCATAACCGAGGACTGTGGGCTGGCAGACAGCAACGGGTCATCTAAAAGAGGGGTCAGTACACTGTTCTTGTAAAAGGCCAGGAAGTAAATATTTTAGGTTTTGTAGATCTACTGTCTCTGTCATAACTACTCAACTCAGTCATGGTAGCACAAAACAGTCACACTCAATATATAAACAAATGTGTGTGGCTGCGTGCCAATAAAACTTTATTAACAATAGGCGGTGGGCCAGATTTGGCACATGGGTTGTAGTTTGCTAACCCCTGGTCAAAAGTGTGCAATAATGGTTGGAACCCGCCTCCAGGTAACATAATGAAGAAGTCAGTATCATGGGGAGGGAGGGTGGTAGGACACACACCAAAACATTATAGTTCTAGAAAAATGGTGGCAAAGCCAAGGGCAGGACCTCTTACCCAAGAAAATCTACTGCCTTCTAATAAAGAGCCTACGAATTCACCGAAGTGACTCGTTTCTTTGAATCACTCTCTCTTCTACTCATTTTAGAAGCAAGTCTAAGTCACCAACAGTTACTTAAGTGGATTAATTCATTTCTTACCCGAGAAGGCCTCTCACACGCCAGGTCCTATGCTAGAAGCTAGGGCTGAAGAGATGGATGAGGCCCCAAGGTCTCTGCCCTGTAGGGGTTTAGAGTCCGGTGGGGGTATGAGACCTAAGTAACTACAAGGCAAGTGTGATATGGGCTAACAGATAACTGAGAAGGAGCCGTGGGAACACCAGCCGGGTCAGCAAAGCTTCGGGAAGGGCTGAAAGGCCATGTGCCTGGCATGTAGAAAACAAGGCAGTAAAACCGAAGGCAGGTGATGGAGGCAGCACAGTGGGACGTGGAGAACATCAAATACAAGTTCTCCAGGCAAGAAGGACAAAAACGAACCATTCTCCCAAGGAAGGGACTCTAACCTGTGCTGCCCCTTCCTAATCCACCAGGACGTGAGTGCCTAAGCGTGCAAGCTGAACTAAAGAGCTCATCTAAATACCACCCTTTGAGAAATATCACTCCCTGCCCCAAAGGCGTCCTGAGATCGCCGAAGGGCAGATTGCTGACTTTCCCTGGCGAAAGGATCTGAGGCACTCAGGGTTCCTGCTCCTCTGCCTGCCCTAGGCCAGGAAGTGGGATTCCAGTGACATGAGCGCCCTCTACAGACTCGGAGAAGGATAGAGAGGGCTCTGCTGGAAGTGGGATCCTCAGCAACCCAGCAGTAGGAGCTGAGGGGTTATTTGGATCTTTACGCCACCAGGTTTTTTCACTTCCTGAGTGGCACCCATGTGGGACCAACGGAGCTGGTTTATCTCTTGTGCATTTACGGCCCCGTGAGAATCCGTTCACAGAGGATCCTCTAACCAGGAATTCTCTCCTGGGGCTCCCAACAGGCCAAAAGCCAGTGAAAGTGGTAGCAAAGCAAGCATCTTAGGGAGATGGCTGCTGCTACCAAACAGACAGCAAAAACCAACCAGTAACTTAACACACTTGCCCGTCAAGCCTCATTCCAACTTGTTTCTCTTACTAAATGGCTAGATTTGCACATGTGCGCATGCGCGTGTGTGTAGGGCACCTTCCTTATTCCCCTGCTCCTGACCAACCCTCTCCTCTTCCTTTCTCTTCTCTGTTGTTTGAGGATTTCCTTTGCTCTGTCATCACGGCTTTTCTCGTCACTGCTGCCGGTGCCTCGAGCCAGCCAACAGCACCCGGTGGGTGTCACAAACCCTACTGGCAGCACTCAGGACTGAATGCAGATTTTGGGGACGGGGATGGGGGAAGACTCCGAGGAAACGGAGATCTACCCATGATATCAGGCATGCATATCTAATGTCCATGAATTCAACTGGGCACACAGATACCAGAATGCGACAGTGCAGAGATCACAGGTGAATCTGCCTCTATTTTGCAAATATTCTGTGATGTAAATAGATGAACTTAAATAACTTAAAAATGTACAAAATGTACTATGTATAGCTTGATTTATTGATAAATTATCGTGTGTGCTATTGTTTACGTATAAAAGGCTTTTAAAAATTGAGAAAATATGCCTTTTAAATTCTTCTCCTCCCCACCAATTCTAGAGAAGATAATTCCTTAAGGAAGAAAATCTCACAAGCCTGCAATCTTATTTCCAGTCCCACCCCCATCTCATGTACACAGGATTGAAGCTGCCATGAAATGGAATGAACCTTACATTTTATTGAGCACCAACTACAACGTGTCAAGTGCTGAGTCAGGCATACTGCCAATCATCGTTTTTACCTCTGCCCTTCACCCTCTTCTGAAGTTAGTACTGAAAAGAAACTATAGCTGAGAGGGTGAATGGCCTGCCCACGGTCACCAAGCTAGTAACCAGTAAAACAGGTCCACTGGACTTCAGAGCCAGAATGCCACAGCCCCACACCAGCTCACAAGTAACCTGCTCAGCTGGGGGCTGGGGACTGCTTGGTGACTTAGGGACAGTGGACAGCAGTTCCCTGACTCGGGGTATGTCACTCCTCAATCACCTAGGATCTTTGGAAGCCGGGGATGTTCAAGAGAAGGATGGTGGCTGCCAACTAATCTCTGGGCCAACTAGCAGTTCCTCCAGTGGTCATTTCCACAACTGGTGGGGGAGCACTGTTTCCCTTGCCCACAGACCACGCCTTACACATTTCTATACTGTAATAATATGGTAGAGATCAGTACTAAGAAGCCATGTCTTATTTCCCATGTTCCCCACCCCCACCAAAACCTGTCAAAAGGCGAACAGGGTGAAAATTACCAAGGACTTGTTGTCTACCCGTTATTTACACAGTTAATGTCTTCAACAAATATTTAAAAGACACCTACTATGTTCCAGGAAATGCTTCGTATGTCGAAGACTGTCTTTTACCACTGTATTTCCATGCTCAGAATTCTAGACACATATGCAAATATGCTACTGGGCATATTCATACTGTGTTTTCTTTATAGTGGAGTTTCACAATTAAACAACTCTTGTCTTTAACAAGTTCTACCAAATATTTAAGAATACCATCGAGAAGAACCACAAACTAAAAGCAAGAGCTGGGGAAAACACCACATTTTTATCCATCTCTGGCCCACAATAAATGCAGGAAGCACCGTTTCTTCCTTTAGAATTCATTCGTCATAGAGAAATTGCAGCTCCCTTTTCTGGAAGCCATGGGGTAACCTGAGTTCTGAGGAGCATCTGCCCAGGGACAGCTGCTACAGAGGGGCTCTCATGAGGACCCTGCAGAGCCCGTGACCCCAGCTGGTCAGGCCCAGGTGCCATGCTCTTTCCCATTGCCAGGCCGGCGTCCTCCCCCAGCCAGCTGCTCATGGATTTACGTTGCTAGTCACAGGGGAACTTGGATTCAGTGTGCACACCAACCAGTAGGACTCATCCTGGCTTCCGGAAAAATGGCCCTCTGGCCCAATGGCTGCTTCCTTTTACTTTGAGACCCTCAGCCAAAACACCACCACCTGGTGATTAAAAGTTAATCTGGCAGAGGTGGAGGCAGAAAGACTGGGTCTGAACCCCGTTTCTTACTTACTGCTATGCAAACATAGACAAGTCACTTCACCTCTCTGAGTTTACTCTCCCCTCCCTGTAGTACGGTGATGACAAATTAGGATTTACCACAGGACTTCTGCAAGAATTAGAAATAAGGTATAGAAAGCACCTATTATAGTGTCTGGCATATAGCTGTTGCTTAATAAAAGGTAACTTATTTAATGAAGCAAGCCAGAGGGCTCCTGGAAGCACAGAGACCGTTTATCTCTAAGCAGCAACCGCCTGGACCAGACCCCAGGCCAGGAGAAGGAGGTCCAAACAAACCTGCTGACGAATCTGCACCCAGTTCTGTGAAGAAGTTCCTGTAATAATTAATCCAAGCAAAAAGCACACTCCCTAAAAGTTCAGAGAATATAAAAGGAGCACTTCCTGCTTTATGGCTACAAAGCCCAAACTAACTGGGAATATCAGTCCCCCGGGCCACCCCGGCTTCTTAAATGAGATTACAATAAGAGTGATGTACTGTACTACAAGTCAGCTGTGACAAGCAGCACTTTATAGAGCTATCTGTTTGTCTCCATCACTGCATCGTGCAATGTGTCCCTCGACTCCAATGTGCAGCTCCATTTACCGCTACATGACAAATGGGCAGCACTTGTAAAAGGCACAAAGAGGTCCACGTCGGCCATGTAATGGTCACCACAGCTGTACCCGAGTGCTTGAGGGGACAAAACAGACCCCCAAGTTCATTAAACTGACCAGTAATGGATCTTTCAAAAAGTGCCTTAGGAATCGTACAGAAAAGGCTAAAATAAATAACTCAGCATGGAAGGCTAATCTGAAATGGTGTTTGATAAATTATTTATAACACAGGCGATTGTCTGCATTTAATATTGGAGCTACTAGTAGCATCTTTAAAAGATGATTTATGTGTTGTAATGCCATTAAACTTTATATTGGCCCACTGCTAGCTATAAAGTCTGCTGAGATTTAGAGAATGAGTTTTAAACTGTCACTGCAACATCATAGGAGATGGAGACTGTATTAAATCTTTACTTTAAACCTGTTATCTAGAGAGTTGCATTTTGTAGACACTCACAAACTGATAGATTACCTCGGCATCCACTATGGTGCAGGTCCAAAATAGTACTGCAAAGAAACTTTTCCACATCATCCTTGCCTACGGCTACAATGGAATTTCTCTTCTCACTTAAGTGATTTTTAGATTGGGAATGTCGCCAGAGGAAAATGCAGGTGCCCCAGCCAATGGGCACCCTGGACAGTTCAGCATCAAATTACTACCCTTTAAATAAACCCTCTACGTTCTACCATTCAGTTACGCGTGCTGAGCAGCGTTTTACATGCATTAGGGGCGGGCGAAACATTAAATGTGCATCTGATGGAAACCCTGGCACACTACTTTTAGATACGGCTTTGGAGTATGAGAGTACCTGTGATGGCAAGCCATCCGAAACAGCTAACTTGACCTAGAACTTTTTTAAGAATTGAGAAAGAAATGCAATGAGTTATTTGCTGGGAAACTTGGCCCATTTGTGTGGCTGAGGCACTGAATGAAAAAGGAAGAAACACTCAGCCTTCTTCACGAAGAACAGGGCTGCCCTGGCTCTCCTGGCTTTGGGGTACCGCAGGTGCCTCCCTTTGCCCTCCACCCCACCGTCCCACGGGAGTCAGGGGACAGTGGCTGTCCTACCTCTGCTCCGGGGAGAGCTGTGGATGGCGACACAGCTGAACTCTCTCACAGCTTCCATCACTTTTCCCGTTTGCTAGGAAATCTGCAAGGACCATTTAGTTCATGACAGTTTGCTCCTTTACTAAAAACTAAGAATTTTAGCCAAAGAGAACTGAAGCAGTCCAAATTCATCTTGGGAAACCTGCATTATCTTTTGTCACTTCGATTTTCTCGAAACGGCAAAAACTGCTATTGCTCTGATGATCCGCAGCCGAAAAGATTACAAGTCCAGGTGTGTGGTGAGAGCCTGGGTTCAAACGAAAGGACCAAAATCACCCCGTCTCCATCCCCGGATCCCAGGCTGCTAGCACGGGGCTTGGTGCGGATGTCGACAAATGAAAACATGAAACACCATCTTCAAACGCATTCGTGGCTTTGCCAAACTCAGAGATGAAATGAGTTATGAGACAGATCAGACCAAAAGGGATAGTTCCAGAAGTGCACCAGTCCCAACTGGGGACCAGGGAACAAGAGCACTCAAAGACCCTTAAACACGTGAGAAGAAGAGGTTTAAACGTAACATTCCACAGTGGCCTGTGGACACACCGGGGTTCTGCCTATGCCACTGATGTGGCCTGAAGGAGTCATTTGTGGCTGATGGCTGAATAAAATTTAAAGAGCTCAAAAAAGTGTTTAAAACAGTCCCCCCCCACAAGCAGAATGCTTCCCGCACTGTGTAACAGATGTGACGTACCCCACGTGTAGCCACATATTTTACGGTGGAAAAGGTTAATTTTTTTTCAGACTGGGCTATGTGACAAAAGCAAAGGTGTCCAAGTTTTGGTTGTGGCTCGAACTGTTGGGGTCCACGGGGCCCGGCCCGCCAGTGTGATCCTGCGGGTTGTCAGGCATAACTGAGGTGCAGCTGGTGGGGAGCGAGGCAGTGACTGTGTCTTTAAGGTCTACAGGGTGCTGCCACTTCTTTCCCCCACAGCTGTTTGGGCACCCAGGACCCAGGTGATGCAAACAGGGAAGGACCAACCTGCGGGGAGTGCAGGAGTGATTTCAGAGGTTTTCAGCAGGGATGGGAAGGGGTGTTCACATTCAAGGAACTACCAACAACGCCACTGCCAAGCTGGCCTGTCCCAGATCACTGAAGGATGCAAGAGCCTGATCGCAACTCAGGGCCAGGAGAAGAGAGGTCTGAGGCTGCAGAGCCAAAATGGGCCAGAAGCTGCCACTACGGAAAGAGAAAAGCCAGGACAGCTGGGTCACTGACGGACACGGCACTGAACTCTGGGAGCCACGGGGTGCCTGTTGGAAGAACAGAGTTAATGCCTCTGTCCAGGGGCTGTTGGGAGGAATAAAGGGACAGAAACGTCCCCGACGCACAGACTTTACAAACAGAATTGTTAGCAAGTTCTAGGGTAGAAGGAGAGGCCAGGGTGTGAGAAAACAGGGGAACCCACCACGTCCCTGGGTCTGAGCCAAATGTTTATGTTACTTAGTTAATCCTCCTCATCGTCGCCTGAGAGCAGAGGAAACTGAGGCTCCAGAAAGGCTGGCTGACGCACTCATGGCACACGGCCGTGTCTGACTGGGAGTCAGGGATGGGTGCCAGGTCAGTGCCTTGCATCACCAAAGCCTAGGTGCTCCTATCCCGCCACAGGAAGATCAGTGGGGAGCAAGAGGTCTTGCTGGATTCTGAGACTGTGAATGGAAGGAAAAACACCTAAGCTTCCAGAGGGAAAAGGACCAAGAGAGACAGGAACATATTGCTTTCTGCAAGAAGAAGAAATCAGCGTTCACAGCATATGTGTATACAAATATATATTTCCAAGGCTGCAGTGAATCAAATATAATCAGAGAAAAAAACAAGACTGGATTTAAAGAAAGAGTAAGAAATATGCTCAACAATCCTCCAAATGAAAACCAAGTTGCCCCAGGTAGTAATAAGATCTTCATAATATTTCTCTCTCTCCAGCGGTCAGTGATAACTCTGCCAATAAATTCCTGCAGATGAAAACAGAGGGGGGAAAAATGAACTGAATTTGTTCCTTGGGTCACAACAAAGATAAAAAACAAGAGCCACGCTCACATTGAGCCTTTCCCACCTCCAAAGTCTGGAGGACAGAAAGCACTGCAGAGTGCAGGGCACATGTGGGAAGGTTATTACGGGGCCTGTGTTATAGCACAATCCTGCTTCTGGAGTCTCACAAGGATTATGAAGGACTAGAAGGAGATCCATCGTAATACAGAGCACCTTTGTCTGAGGAAGTTTAAAGATGACCACGTACGAAGCAAATTTCAAATGATGCAAAACCTCTGAAAGAAATGTACGGGTCAGCTTGGTTCAGCAAACATTTACTAACGCTGAAACTCCTGTGCTCCGCAGACACTGTGCTAAACACTGGAAATAAGGTCTGAGCAAAGACCTTGCCCAAAGTGTAGAGTTGAGAAGGGAAACAAGAAGATAATCTCACTACAGGCCTGGGTGGCTCAGTCGGTTAAGCATCCAACTTCTACTCAGGTCATGATCTTGCAGTTAGTGAGTTTGGGCTCCATGCTGGGCTCTGTGCTGACGGCTCAGAGCCTGGAGCCTGCTTCGGATTCTGTGTGTGTGTGTCTCTCTCTGCCCTTCCCCCACTCACACTCTGTCTCTGTCTCAAAAATACATAAACATTAAAATATTTATAAAAGAAGATAAGCTCATTACAATGTGGTAAAGAAGTCTTAAGAGGCAGGCCTGATGGGAGAACTACAGGTACAGAGGTGTCATGGGGCTCAGGTGATGAAGACTGGGCTGAGTCTTGACATACAAGTAAATGATAGCCAAGCCAAGGGGCAGAAGTGATGGAAGGAGTAGAACCATGACAGTGGGGAGGAGGACAAAGGTGTGGTCAGGTAGGTAGTTCAGGGTGGCTGAATGCCAGAGAACCTCACGGGCCCTGCATGTGAGGTGGTGAGAGGAAGTGGAGATTTTAAGCCGGCAAACGATGTAGTTAGGTTTGAGCTTTACGAAACCGCAACCCAGAAGCAGGAGGGGAGGAGAGGCCAAAGCAGGCGAAAGTGGAGCAGGTGATTACAGCGTCCTCAGTGAGATGGTGGTGGGCTGGCAGGGGCAGGGAGAGGGACCATCAACAGCACTGGGAGGCCGGCATGGCGAGGAGGAAACGGTGGTCAGGTGGGAGTGCAGGAGACGGGAAGTGGAGGGTGCCGCCCAGACTTCCAGCATCAGTCACGGGCACTGACCCAACTCTCAACAAACTCGGCCACCACAGAAAGGCCTTTTATAACTTCCTGGCAGCTGTTTTTCTGGTAGGTTGATGGGAGGCAATGATTAACTTAAATTATACATTCTAGGCACCAGTAAGCTCCTGCGGTAGGCACCCCTAACAGGTGTCACCAAAAACAGACAAGATAATGGTAGAGCCAGTAAAAGCTATTGTTCTGGAAAAAAACCAAAACATTTGCCAACTTTTAGATGCCACTTCATTGGTGGCAGGGGCTCTCCAAGTATGCTTGTCTGGCCTCTGGAGTGTGGCAGAAAAAGTATGGGAGTTCGTCAACTGTGGGGGCAAGAGCCAAAAGAATGTGAAGTTCTAAGGGAAAATCGTGGTCATGAGGTTTTGGCCGTGTGCAAAGTAAAGTTATAAGGAAGTAAAAGTGAACAGACCTAAGTAAAGCAGACAGCAGATGGGGGGAGTTATGGGGCAAGAGGTGGGTGGAGATCGTGCGGAGCTACCAACTCAGACGCTCCTCCGTGAGGCTCCCGGCTGATCACCTTTTCCCGGGATCCCAGGCACACGCGGCCTTCAGATACCCTCTCATTTACTTAAGGTTGTTAGGAGGGAGGGAGGAGCTGCGGCAAAGAATTTAAGAAAATGAAGACCCAGGAGATCCAAGTCCTGTTACTTATGAACTATGTGACCCTGGTGGTAAAGTCAACATTTTTAAGTCCCAATTTCCTCATCTGCAAAAGAGGCCTAAAACCATCTGGCACCGGGGTGGTCAGAAGGATTAAACCAACGTACTCTATGCACAGGAGAAACTGCTAGCACAGTGCCTGATACACAGGAAATCCATGATAGATGCTAACCTGATCTAATTCTCCCCCTTTCTCTAATGTTCACAAACACCGCTACCAAAAGCCTAACTCGTGCAGAACTACTGATGCAATGGGCATCGGATCGTAACTCAGTATTCTGCTTTTTCAACCCCCAGTTCGGAGCAAATCAATTATGAGTAACCATTATACTAAAAATGAAATTCAAAATGATGCCATAAAACCCTGTGTTCACATGAACACCTTCCATACAGAATTTATTGCCATGTCAATAAGAACTGTACTAAGTAGCACATTTTCACTTATTGTATTTCATTATAAATTATATCCTAAAAGAAAACAGTAAAAGAACTTACATTACTGTGTGCAGGCACCGTGCCAAGTGCATTCTTCCACTTACTATTCCGAATAACCCTTTAAGGTAGAAACAATCCTTACGTCCAATTTACAAATCCAGGAGACAAAGGCTCAGACCGGGAAAAGGACTAACCCAAAGGCACATGGCCAACAACAGAAGGTCTGAGATTCTACACAGTTTTGTCGGACTCACAAGCCCATGTTTTTTTTTTCACTCAAGACGAGAACCTCAGAACGACTGGTCTCCAAAATCAATAACGATGCTCGCCTAATCCTTAGGTGTAACTGATGACCGCTCACGGGTTCACCTTTTTAAAATAGTTCACCTCTAAAATTCTTCAAGGCTGCAAGCTTACATAATGCCACTCAAACATTCCAGCAATTCATCGTGCTTGTTAACAATTGGTAAAACTAAGAACATCCTGATGAATTTCTCTAATACAGAATGTACATTCCTCAAACTCCAAAACAACAGCCTATCGATTCACCACATCAGTACCACATTCAAAGGTTTTCCTTTGCCTACATGGATAAAACCTCTCAGCAAACAGAATGAGTCAAATTGTTTTCCAACCACCCAGTATATCAAAAAAAGATACCATTTAACTTTATTTTCCCATCAGGCCACGGGTTGATTATAAATCTTAACCAAAACTGATCAAGAAAGGCAAGTGCAGTTTCATTTTCTCTTGACATTTCAGGGCAAGTAGTAGTCAGAGGATAAGAGAACAAACTTTTGTTAAGCTGAGTGCAATTTACAAACAGGGTCCTCCTAAGAGTACCCTCAAGTACTGACTTAAGCCCATTTCACGCCTGGATTTTGGATTTCATACACTGGGGCTCCAGGGGTTACACAAGAGGCAAAAATCAATCTTCGCGCCCAGACATCTTCAAAGCCCAGGCACGCACTTTCCATCGTGCCTCGTTTTCGCTCCTCTGTCACCCCTACTCAATTTACCTCAGTTAAAAGAAATCACTGTACTTGTCAAGGAATCAAAGTCAGTGAGTCCTTAAATCTCTTCAATATTCTGGTATCACCGCAGTTCCAAGTTTAGAAAAACCGTATTCCAACGTTATGACAGGGTGACAACGACTCCAAGCGCGACTCTGCTCTACACGCTGTCCGCCGCAAACAGTTTCCAAAATCTGTACTACCGGGTAGAATTTTAAAATATCAATTTAGCACAACTTCATACCATTTTCTTATTTTTGTTTCCACACAGTTTCAGGGTTAGGGGAGAGCAGTATAAATTACCTCACAGAAACCCACAAGTAACATTACCCGTTAAGGTTAAAACTTTAACTACCTTCCTGAGGTATGCTGCTGGGGTCTCATTACGGCAGGTAATCTCACATTCCACCATGCACAACACACTAAGTACCAGCATCTCCCAATTACACTGCCACGTAAATCTCAAAGGACATTTGAAAAGTCTACGCAGCTCCTGCACCCACTGCCGAAGCACAACCACCTCTAATGGAACGTGGCAGCTTTCTACACTAAATATTCACACGCAGGGACAGGGATGCTAGGCTCGGCCTTATCCCACACTGAAGAGCGGATGCTAATTAAAAGGCCACACTGACTCAGGAAATGACCGCCCAGACAACTCTGGACACCGTCTGGAGTTTCGTTTTCCTATTTCCAAATATCTTCAGCTGTCCAAAC
Source organism: Prionailurus bengalensis (assembly GCF_016509475.1). NCBI lineage: Eukaryota > Metazoa > Chordata > Mammalia > Carnivora > Felidae > Prionailurus > Prionailurus bengalensis. The sequence goes on from NC_057359.1 coordinate 83,586,929, forward strand.
TTCCAGGGTTATACAACTGAGAAACAGTTACAGCAGGAACCTCTCCCCACCCTGCACCCTTGTACGTAACATGATGCCCCTTGGCTGGATGGTCTCTCCTTTTCTGCAGGCTCCCTGTCCCACCTCTTCCTCAAACCCCAAGATGAAAAAATTCAAGCGAGGAGTCACATGTGCTTTGAGGTCATCTTAAAGTACCGAGACAGATCCCACCAATTCCCCTCCTGGGTTACCTCTGTGCCCCCCTTAGATGTTGCATTCTTGTGCTTTTCATGCCCTACTTTCAGTAGTGGCTCGTAGGCCTGTCGGCCCCGCTAAGTTATAAATGTCGCTAAGGAAGGGACCATGGCTCATACCCAGGCACAGAGCTTGGCACCCATTCGGAGATCAAAATACGATTTAGGTGAACGGAACATAAGGCCACCCTTCGCATCTCTGAATGAGGCCCGCGTCTCAATACTTTCCAAGGGTTCTCATGGTGACTCAATGGGGATATAAAAGAGGTCCTTCTGATGACGCAGGTACCCAGAAACTTCTCGTTTCTTCCCGCACTACCCTTCCGCCTTTGCCAATTTTGGTGTTTTTGAGAAAGCACCATTTCTTAAAGCCTTCATAACAACAGAAGGTATCCAGGGTATATTCGTTCTGACCATAATCATCTGGCTATTTTTGGAACAGTTTTTACTTCAGCTAGCAAAACCTAGACTAGGCTGTGATGCAAAAAAACAAAACAAACAAAAAACCTGTCATAACTGTAGTAATGGCTTTGAGATAGCTCATCTAAGCCAACTTTACTCTCACGCCTCTTAAAAATTGCTAATCTCTTCAAATATTGGCAGTTCCATTTATTCAGATCTTCCGATACATAATATTTGCTGATTTTCCCCCTTGAGTTGATACAGATATATGAAGAGTGTGAAACAAAACTTCTGTGCCCATGCAAATTACAGGGGCATTATTAAATTCCCATCCACTCTGGATCAGAAGGTAAAACTAGGACAGCAGCCCATGAAAACCTCCCAGCCCATGAAAGCTGACAGATCAACTGCTCAAGTTCCCCTACTCTTGTGCACATTGGTCCCATTTAACATTTAAGTATCTGGGGCACCTGGGTAGCTCAGCTGCTCGAGCATCTGACTCCAGCTCAGGTCGTGGTCTCACACTTCGTGAGTTTGAGTCCCGCATCAGGCTCTGTACTAACAGCTCAGAGCCTGCAGCCTGCTTAGGATTCTGTGTCTCCCTCTCTCTCCACCCCTCCCCCTCTCGCATGCTGTCTCTGAAAAATAAATAAACATTAAAAAAATTTAAAAAACATTTAAATATCTTGTGTAAGTTTACCATCTTTGTTTTATGTTCATTTACATGTATAACGTAAATGTACACAGGTACCACATTTAAATATTTAGCCCCAAATGTTCTTTTACACTTCATTTTTCCACAGAGCTATTTCATTTAAAAAAAAAAAAAAAAAAAAAAGATGAAACTTTCCTAAAATTCTTAATCACACTGAGTGTATATGAGCGAATGTGTAATGTTTGGCTGCTTTGCACACCCACAAGCCCACCACCTCTCCCCCTCCCTGTCTGATATCACACACACACAAGTATAATAAACCATGTTAATATTTCACACCACTGTGAAATATGCTGGAGTATCAATTCAACATCTGCTGTCTTTAGGGTCCGGGAGTCCCGCAGAGACACTTTCAATTTGTAATTGAGTTCTATGCTGAATTAATCAGCAGTTTATCTTTTTTACTAAAATAACGTCTTCACCACTAACCCAGATTTACATTAACAATTTATGCCAAATTACCTGCCAAGGCAAAACTTATAAGATTCTAAGCTACCATCCAATAACACTCAGTCCTATATTTCATTTCTTATATTCCTCTAACTTATATACAAGAAAAGTGGAAATCCATTGTTTAAGAGCCACGAGCCTCTAACCACAGACAGCCTCTTGGATTCCTGACACACAGCCTTACTTGACAGTGAAATTCAGGGGAGTTTCCCCCTCTTCTCCTGAAAGCCACTGTTCAGTAAGTAGCTACGATTCAAAATTTTTATAAAATAAGAGTTGCAGGATGGAAAGAAATCAGTGAATAATAAAAATAATAAAAGAGTGTATTTCTTTTTCCAAGGAGCTATGGCAGTCCAGTCTTGGCTTGAGTAACAGAAAAAGGGGACATTTTTAGTGTCTTAAATTATGTCCCTGAGACCCAACTTAGCAAAGACCATTTAATTTGGTAAGAGACGGATAAAGAAGTTCATTTTTTCTCTTTAATAACATGATCCAGAATACTGTGTTAACAATAATAACTTCCTATTAATTCTACCCATGCAGTTGAAAGTCACCAAACATTTATTTCTATTCAACATTAGAAACTAGCTCTTGCCTCTCTCTGATTGAAGAGTTGCTGGTCACAAAGAAGTTACATTTTGCCTGCTGGATCTTTGCCACAGGTGCAGCAAGCAATATACTCTGAAATATTTCTCCTGTATGGAATATTTCCCCCTGCCTTTCTCAGTTACAGGAAATATGTAAAGTGAAAACATTTCAAATGGGAACACCTGCTCCAAAGAAATGCATCATAAATAATTACCTATATACCACAGAGTAAAATAATCCCTCCTTTTCAATCTACTTTGCCCATAGCCGTATAAGAACGTTCCACCATCATACAGAACAGCCTCCTGCAATCCTACCTCTGGATCGCAGCACCAAGTGTCGTGTAATGTCTCGCATTCAGCTGGTGCCCAATAAGTACCTGCTGATTGATTACATATTGACTTTACAAGAAAATGAAATTCAGTGTACATAAGCACAGTGGGAAAAATTTTTGCACAGAAATGTTTTTGGCAGAAAACCAACAAAGAATTCTCCAAGCCAGTGACTGTGGCAGTGTGGCACCTGCAGTACTCTCCACACGGCCTCAAAGATCTGGAGATAGAGGACTTCGCATTTTACACAGGATCACTTCCCGAAGATCTGCGGACTACTGAAGCCTAGAGGCCTGGCCCCCAGAGGAGCCCATTCCCAGCACGCCGGAGATTTTGGTAAGCTACACCTTTCTTTCTGGGCCTCCTCCCATCCAGTCCCCTTTTATTTCCTGAAACTAAGTGAGAAAAATTAAGACACCCTTTCTAAAATTTCTTTGCCCCTTCCCAGAAATATTCCACTCTGAACTTCAACTTGTATCACAGACAGAAGAAAAACGGTGACAGTGGACATGATGGCCCGCCACCACCATTAACTGAGGGTCTGAGGACAGAGAGGCGAGGAGGACAAACAGACTCAGCCAGATGAATGGACACTGAAGTGGCCATTCCTAAGTCAAGGGAGACTAAAGAATCCCACAGAATCAGGGGGAGAGAAGCATTTACTTGTGAAATCCCAAACTCTGTACCATAGGGAGCAAAGTCCTGCTCTTGAATCATCAGGAGTAAGACCAAACTTCCATCTGCCTTATAAAACATCACAAAAGGAAAAGATCCAAGGGAGTAACCTTAACTCAAGAAGTCCCTTTGTGCCTCTGCAAATTAGATTCACTAGTGTGCTCCAACTTAAGAGAACATACTCACTTTGTAAACGGGGGACAACTCAACATATCTGATCTGGTAAGAAGCTTTAACAACCATCAGTAGGGTCTCCTTATCATCTAAAGGTTTAATAGTGATTCTCCTAATCACCCATGGAATCGTAACACCAACTTCACTATCTGTTTATTTCTAAAATTAACTGTTTAACTGCACTGGAAATTGCTACTTAAGAATTCTACACAGGGCCAAAAAGAGACAAAATTATTAAGGAACATTAATACATGTTTTATTCAACAGTAAAGACACAACTAATGCACATCTAGTGACCCAGCCCACTTTGGAAACCAGTCTGATGGTTCCTCAAAGGTTAAACGTAGAGTTACCATACAACCCGGCAATCCCACTCCACGGTATGTATACCCAAGAGAAATGACAGTAGATGCCCCACACAAAAACTTGTACACAAACATTCATAGCATCATTATTCATAATAGCCTAAAAGTAAAATCAATCCATATGTCCATCAACGAATGAATGGGTAAATAAAATGTGGTTATGTCCACACAATGGAATAGTATTAAACCATAAAAAGGAATGAAGTACCAATACATGCTACAACATGGATGAAATATTATGAAAACATTGGAAGTTACAGGAGCCAGTCACAAAAGACCACATGTTGTATAATTCCTATTATACAAAATGTCCAGAAAATGCAAGCCTATAGAGACAAAAGGTAGATTAGTTATTGCCCAGGGCTGGGGAGGTTGAGGGTAAATGAGGAGTGACTACTAATGAGGATGGGATTTCTTCTGCGGGTGATGGAGATGTTCCCAAAGTGACTGTGATGATAGCTGTGCAACTCTGTGAACAGCCCAAAAATCACGGAACTGTACACTTACAGTAGCTGAGCTGTACAGATGTAAATTATGTCTTGAAGAAGCTACTATTTAAAAAAAGGCCTGCAACATTTTTATCTCACTTACTTATTTCAGAGAGAGCGAGAGCATGAGTGGGGGAGAGGGGCAGAGGGACAAAGAGAGAGAATCTCATGCAGGCTCCAATCTAATCTCAGCACAGAGCCCGATGCAGGGCCCGATCCCACCACCCTGGGGTCATGACCTGCCTGAGCTGAAATCAAGAATCGGACGTTCAACCGACTGAGCCACCCAGGCACCCCGGCATCCAACATTTTTAGACTACAGGACCTAATAAAGAAGAGTCAAAACATCCTATGACACATCACAAGTCAAAGAACTCACATTCTAATAGTATTTTTTTCAAAGCTAGAGATCACAGTAAACAAAAACGTCAGCACAGATCCTTAAAAGCATTTAATATGAAAGAATTTAGGCTCTAACTATATGTATTTTTCCCAGACATACATACGACCCCTAAACAGATGTAGCAACCAGACAAACGTAAAATCTGGAAAAGTGCGTCAAGTTCATCTCATTAAGCTGACACCCATTAAAGTGTAACAAGAAAAACAGTCTTAAACCCCATCAATATCAATACAGGACAGAAAAACCATTGTTTATAAGAGCTAGCGAAGGTCAGATTTTTTTTTTTTTTTTAATTTTGCATTTACTTAAAACTCTGTTTGATGCCAACAGGGTTCAAGTCGCACAGGAAGGTGCTTCGGCTAAACACTGATAGTCTTCCTTGATCTCCATTGTCTGCTGTGTGGGTTCCGCCAGCAACCCTCCCAGCGAGTGGTCACCTACCCATGGAGTCATTAAACCTCTGAATGTCAGCTGGCGGGATTAGCCAGCAGCTTCCACACCTGAGCCCCCGTGGCAGGGACAGAGGCATTTGGATCAAGATCACTAATGAATACAGAATTCATATGCCGCTTGTCAGGGCTCCTGAGCTCAGAGTCGCACAGATGCAACCGAAATAAGACGGAGGACAGAACAATTGTTGACGAAGATTAAAAAGTTTTGGCAGTTGGGAAAAAAAAGAGCACCTCATTATTCAAATATGATAGTCTTGCTTATTTTTTTTTTATTTTTGTTCAAGTTATTCATGATTTGCCTCAAATGGACAAATGCCATTCACCAATATTTAAGGACTTCTTGGTCTCATTACTAAATCTGAAGAGGCTTATACCAGCTAAACGCTACCTATATAGAGAAAACAGCTCCCTTGTAAATATCTGAAAACTCGCGGGGGAAGAAAGCCAGTCACGGGGTATTTGGGGTGAAGAAGGGTTAAAAGATGAAAAAGTCCGATGAATTCAAAGAGGAAAAAATATATTTTTCACAGCCAAGTGACTTTTTTTTATAGATCCCAGTATCTCTGGATTTCTAAACTTCCTTGCGTCTTTCTGTTCCTGGGCTCCTTCCAATCGCTGAGCTCACCGAAGAGGTTTACGCACCTCCACTGACATTTGTTTGGCTTCCTGCCGTCTTCACAAGACCTCATCAGAGAAAAGGAACAGCCCGAGCAGCCCAGACCTCTGCTCACCTGGAGTAAGATGTCTTCCCCACTCTGTTGTCAGAGAATCTCAAGCCTAGCAAAGAGGCAGAATGGCACAGTGACGGATCGCGCCGGAGGGCTCTAAAGCCAGACCGACAGACCGACCGGGATTCAAATGGTGACTCCACCGCTGACTAGTTGTGTGACCCGGGGCAAGGTATCTGACCTCCCCACATCCTCATGTTCCGCTCCACAAAACAGCGCTAACAAAGTACAGACCCCGCACAGTTATTGAAAAGTAAAGGAGAGAATGCCGAGGAAGCGGTTAGAAAAGTCTGGCACAGTGTGCCAACACTCAACGAGCATCGGCTACCGTGATTACTGGATCTTCATCACCTCCTCCCCCATCACCGCAGAAAGGCAAATCCTTCCACAGCCCGTGGTATGTGTTGAGCAGGCTTCTTCTACTGTCATTATGACCTCCCCATAAGTCTGTCTCGGATTTTAAGCTTCTAGATGGGAAAGAGAAATCGCCTCTATATTCTGCTATAATCTCCAAGCCTGATGCAAGTACAAATAATCATATCTAGTCGTTGCTATGTGAGGTTTGTATCCTACCACTGAGTAACTAAAAGACAGAAGCAGCTGCCATATTTTAGAGCCAATTTTGTGTGAGCCACCATATAAGGTGTTTTACAGACCACATCTAATCCTGACAGCGACCTCGAGGCAGGTCTCTGGATCCCCATCTTCTAGATGAACAGTCTCGGGCCGTGGCTTACTCAAGAGTCATGCCCTGAGGACAGTGGAGACAGGCTCACAGCCCAATCCTCTAGCTCCCAAGCAACCCTGCCCCTTTCCACCTGACCACACTGAACCCATCCTCCATGTGTTCCTTGGGGACCCGTCTATGTGCCAAACTGAAGAAATTCTTCTTTTCAATCAAAATAATGCAGCTCACTTACACTACTGTCCATCTGCAAAGGACAAACGAATCTGTAACTTCAGTATCTTTCTACTACCAGACTTAAAAAGAAAAAAAACCCAACTATAGTTACTTCCAAGATTTGCTGTCAGGACACCATATTGGTATGAACTCTTTCATTATTTAAAGTGGATCTATAGCTGCCTGCGATGACAGATTAATTCTGTTTCTTCGGTAGCTAGGTGTTTGGCATCACGTCTGTGAGGTAACCACAAGCCTTTAGGGCGATAGCTGCTCACATCTTTAGCAATCTATAAGGGCTTCTCTAGAGGCCAGCACTTGCCGAGCGATGAAATATGACTCCATAAATCAGACGGCTGAAGTGGCACTTGTATACGTCACCATCTATCTTCGCGGCTTCCCTCTGAAGGGTACAGGGTAAGAGCTCATCCCTCGGTATTGTGACCAGAGAAAGGACCATCAGAGTTGGCACTGACTAAGCATGTGCTACTTAAAACTGAAGACACACTAAGACTGGGGAAAAAAAAAGATCCTGCTGGTGTTAGCACGCCTCAGGCAGTGGTAGGAGCTTCAGCAACTCATCTTCAAAAGGCAGAGCGCCAGAGCTCTAGAAACCTGCAAAAATTGGCTAAGCCTGCAGTCTTCATTTCTTTAAGCTGAGCATCTTCAAAGTCTAGAATTCTAACTGTAGGGCACAGCAGCTGCCACTGCAGATCTGATCCTCTCCGCTTTTGGCAGCTCTCAACTTGAGATTCTAGCAAAAGAATTTTTCAAGTTGCTATTATTGCCTGTCATGGATTTATAAATATTGTGCACTATCTGCTGTGGCATGGCTCTCATGGGACGCCAGAGCATGCCAAATGCATAACAGAATGAAAAACAGTTTCTATTCTTCAAATAAATGCTAATTTTTTTTAACTGTGCTCACACGATGTGTTTGGTGACCAACTTCAATAGTACAGAATATGTATCAGAGAGGGGGAAAAAAGCTGATTGTCTTTTCCAGCAGCATTCAGCTGCTACTTTCATTAAGCTTGTTTAATTAGATTCCAGATGCTAATTTGCAAGTCGATACCAGAGGGTGCAGGACAGTTTGCCTTTGAATCATCTCCCTGTGATGTGAGGGTCCTGCCGCACACCGCTACCCTTCAGCGGCCCTCGCACGCTCTTCTGACAATTAGTGCAAAGAGGGGACAGTATTGATCTTGACAGACTAAATATTAATCTTCTACCCGTTTTAATGAATTATAATCTTCAAGAGTTTAAATTTCTCACTGGGCAAAATGAAAACATTCCTTCTTACAAAGAAGTGGGATGGAAAGAAAACTAACCCAAGTTATCTGATGGATTCCTTTCATTCCTTCCCCGCCCTAAAATAAAATGTTTTTATTTCAGCAATTGTAACAATTTTCAAGATACATACCCTCACAAAGCTAACACCATTATTTCCAGGTATTTCAGTCAAATCCCTTATACTTAACTGGAAAATGGACTCAAAAGGCCACAGTGTGGTTATCACAATTTTTCCTGTCTAGCCAGCCTTGGGTAATAACCAGGATCAGGGGCTTAATTCTTATCCCAGCTTTAACAATAGAAAAAAAAAAAAATCTGGGGGAACGGCTCCGTGCAATTCATCATCACCAAAAAAAACCTCTAACGTAACTGACCCCTTGTCATTAGGTCAACTCACACATTTCAAGATTCACTACTCTGCTAATACAGAGCAAATAAGCACCTTTGCTGATAAAAATAAAGCGGGAATTTATCACAAGTAATTCAATTTTTTTCTGCTTTCATTTCTATCACAGCTGAGTACTATGAACACCAAAGGTGAAGTTATCAAGCCACATCGAAGGAGGGTTAATCTGGGAACGATGAAGTAAAGCAGTTTTTGACACCTTTTCAACCACTCACTCAGCAAATGCTGGTTTAATGCCCACCATGCACCAGTTACCATGCTAGGTGTGAGGAAAGAGAAATGAAGAAGCACAGTTCCTGCCCTCAGAGGACTTCCAGACGAACAGCAAGGAGAAGGACGAGAAGACGAAAATTGCAAGACCACTAAAAGCAGTGTCAGGGTCACAACCGGGTTGGGGATTTTTTTTTTTTTAATTTTTAAATGTTTATTTATTTTTGAGAGAGACAGCGAGCACACAAGTGGGGCAGGGGCAGAGAGAAGGGGACAGAGAATTCAAAGCGGGCTCTGTGCTGACAGCAGCGAGCCCGACGTGGGGCTCAAACTCGGGAACTGTGAGATCATGACCTGAGCTGAAGTCAGACGCTCATCTGACTGAGCCACCCAGGTACCCTGAAGGTTTTTAAAGACTCTACTTGTCCCTTAAACTCACATGGTTAGCTGACAGCTTCTGTGCAACCACGAACCAGGGCTTCTACCTGAGGCAAATCATCGGCTCAGATAACTTGAAACAGCAGAGGCCTGTCTTAGCCATTCATGAATCCCAGCTGGGTTTCATTGCTCTGCTTTTTGGCCTATAATTTCCCAATGAGCATCTGCCCTTTGCTCCATCTTTGTGTCACCTGTGTACTTAATGGGGGTGTTTGCTCTGTTGACTCTGCCCAACGCTGTATGTTATTTGAGAACTGTAGTAGTTATCTTCCTCCGTTATCTCAAACAAACGTTCAGCACTTTCCAGGTCGGAAGGAGAGAAAGTCCCCTCAATTTCCCAAGTGGTTTCTGATGACTCAGATTTTACTTTCGTGCAGGGTTACTCTGTCTCAACTCAACAAACACCTACTGAACATAAGAAGCTGAAGAACAGAGATGATTTCATGGCCTCTGCCCTCAAGGATCTCCCCCTATCAAGGGCAAGTGAGGGAGATGTCCCCGAAAACAGCCTTAAAACAATGGGACAGGGGTGTACAACGGAGGACAAGGACACAAATAAAGGAAGAAGCAACTGAGGGCATGCATTGCTGGCTGACACCAGCAGTGAAGATTCAATGACAAGCATGTACACCCTGTACTCAAAGAACAGCAAGCCGGGGTGCCTGGGTGGCTCACTCAGTTAAAACGTCTGACTTCGGCTCAGGTCATGATCTCCCAGTTCATGGGTTCGAGGCCCGCGTCAGGCTCGGCACTGACAGCTCAGAGCCTGGAGCCTGTTTCAGATTCTGTGTCTCCCTCTCTCTCTGCCCCTCCCCCACTCATGCTTGCGCTCACTCTCTCAAAAATAAATAAACATTAAAAAAAAAAAAATTCAAAGAACAGCAAGCTGCCAAGACGGGCCGTGGTAGAGTGGAAATGTAGCCCTACATTTCCCAAAGTTTAATATTCATACCCCTGGGCTGACACACGATGGGTGATGCCATGAATACATTTTTAATTTCTATTAATAGTGTGCACTCACTTTCATGTGTTTTGGGGGGAAAAGTAACCAACACATCAAACCCAGGATTTCACAGCTACAAACTATATTTAAAAACTAAATTTATATTAAAAAGGTGAACTGAAGTGGTTGTAGGGAAGAAGAGAAAGGGAACTGACAAGAAAGGAAATGAATCACAAATGCCAAAATCTGGGGTGCCCGGGTAATGCAGTCGGTTAAGCATCCCAAACTCTTGATCTTGACTCAGGTCATGATCTCATGGTTCATGAGATTGAGCCCCGCATCGGGCTCGATGCTGACAGCGTGGAGCCTGCTTGGGATTCTTTCTCTATCTCTCTCTCTCTGACCCTCTCCTGCTCACGCTCTCTCTCAAAATAAATAAATAAACCTTAACAACAAAAACCCAAATGCCAAAACCTCTCTAACTGTACACTTAATTAAGATCTATGCATTTTATTACATGTAAATGGTAATGTCTCAATTTGTAAAACAGTGAATTCATTTTTAAAATATTTTTCAAGAAAAATAATAGCACAGGGGCACCTGGGTGGCTCAGTCAGTTAAGCATCCAACGTCAGCTCAGGTCATGATCTTGTGGTCTGTGAGTTCAAGCCCCTCATCGGGCTCTGTGCTGACAGCTCAGATCCTGTGTCGCCTGCTTCAGATCCTGTGTCTCCCTCCCTCTCTCTCCCTCTCTGCCCCTCCCCCACTCACACTCTGTCTCTGTCTCTAAAAAAATAAATATTTAAATAATAACAGTAGTAGTAGTACAGGTGGCACCTGGATATGGCAGAAACCTTAAATGTGATGTGCAAATGACAAGTTCAAGAAACAATGCTATCCCAGCCCTGTCCAACAGAAATAATGTGAACCACCTATGTAGTTTTATATTTTCTACTAGCTACATTTTAAAAAAAGTAAAATTAGGTGAAATTAAGTTTTAGTAATTTGTTATTTAACCCAATATACTTAAAGTAGCACTGTTTCAATATGTAATCAATAGAGTATTATTAATGAAATTTATTTTCCAATCTTTTTATACTAAGTCTTTGAAATCTGGTGTGTATTTTCCACTCAGTGTGTTCTCAAGTCAGACTAGCCACATTCAAATGCTCAGTAGCTATGTGGGGTTGCTGGCTACCACGCTGGACCGTGTAGCAAAAGGCAATAAGAACACGAGGTTTTTGAGGAGACAGGGGCTCTCAGTCTACAAATACTATCGTCTAGGACCAGCACTGTCTGAGGCACAGGTCTGTAGTTTTAAAAAAGAAAAAAAGGAGAGGGGGGCTATGGAGTACCTCTTATGGATTTGTTTTGACAATAAAAAAGCCAAGAGTTTGTTCAATGAGTCTGGACTAAAAATGACTGTCTGGCAAAAAATACGTAATTATGCTAGCCTAAAATGGCCCCTTCCCTACGCAATTCTGTGACGTGTAGAACAGCTACCGTCCTAGCAATCCACGTACACTCTGAGAGGCAGCAACGCTCTCCTGGGTCTCTGCGTGAGACATGTCCATAATCCTTTCTCATACTGGAAGGAATAAGCAGATTTAGCCACCCGAGCCTGCAATCTCTAGACAGGCAAGAAAGAAAAGTCACGGAAGGCTTCTTGTCACGGAGACAGAAAGCCTTCCCGGAAAGAAGGAAAATAAAGTTGGGAAATCTGAAACCAAAATGTTTCCACGAGCTCTATGCAAACCAGAAACGACACCTTGCTGAATTCTTTCTCATAGCAAAGAAGTCACTAAAACTCATCCTCTCAACCTTGACTGGCAGTCTTAGCCTCCGCTGAAACCACATCACATAATCTCCATCAAAACAAAGCACGGTGGCCAGCAGTCAGCTGCTCAGTCTCTATAATAAATTCTCTTGGTATCTATTAACGTCCCGTTAGAGTAAATACTATCCACAGATAGTTGTTATACTATTATTTGCTTTCTATTTACATTTAAACCCACTTCACTGGGGAAACAGGTTACTACCATCTTCACAATGAAGTGATTCTGTTCACTGTCCATCTGTGTCAAGTTTCAACAACTTCAGTGAACAAAACCAGTCACCTGAAATTGGGAAATTAATTAATCAATCTGAAATGGGAATCTGGTCAGGCTGTTTGAAGGTCTCATAGCTAATACAGAACACTAAGTGGTCTGAGATGCATACAAAATTGATCTAAGGAACACATTCTTCAGACTGATAATAGCACAAATTTTATTGAAGGGATGACCACATTTCCCTTTACTTCCTCGAATCACATCAATATTAAATTCATGGCCTTTGAGTCACTTCAAATCCAAACTCTAAATAATGTAAAATTACTTTAGCAGAGGGTTAAAGTCACTTTTAATATACCTCATGCTTTCAACTTTTTCTGCAGTTCCCATTTTTCTCTAACATATGGAGGTTCCAATCAATTGGAAACAGACAAAGCTTTCAAGAAAATTTGAAAAGATTAATGTGGTTTAAAGGAGGGCTTGACATTACTGAGGTGATTTTCTAAACAAAAATCATCAGAGTCTTTCTCCCCATACCTTCGTTAGTTCTAATAGATTTGTGAAGCCTCAGGAACTCCTCTCCTTTAGTCTGGAGACTGGGAGACCTTTTTTTCTTTTTCTTTTTAAGTGACCTAGTACATCTTATTTTTTCTCAGTACTTAAGAACCCCAAACAGAAAATAATGCTGATCTGGGAATAAATTTTCACATTGAGAAATGAGAACAGAATCCTAATCTCATTTATAGTTGATACTTAGACCTGCTTACTATCCTTAATTGGAGCAAGACTCTATTATCTTTACTACGAAACACCTAGCTAAATCCTATCTTTAGTCATTATGTTTCAATTCCAGCAGATGTCCAACAAAGGGGAGAAATCCAGCGATCTGTGACGAAGTCACTTGTGTGTGCTAACGTCACGTACCAAGGGCAACAAGGCTTCTGGCAGGAGACCCCTGTCCTGCTTGGGCAGCATCCATAACCCTACATCCTCTGGCTCTCAGGGCACTTGGCCCAAACCTAAAGGGCAGAGAGAGAGCTTCAGGGTTCCAATGACAGCTGGTGCTCTGATGACAATGAGCTGGTGGAAAAATCAAAAAGTTTTAACATGCAATCTTCTCCGAAGATGATTAGGCATAAAGCATTGTCAAAAAGCAACTCCCAGGGGCGCCTGGGTGGCGCAGTCGGTTAAGCGTCCGACTTCAGCCAGGTCACGATCTCACGGTCCGTGAGTTCGAGCCCCGCGTCGGGCTCTGGGCTGATGGCTCGGAGCCTGGAGCCTGTTTCCGATTCTGTGTCTCCCTCTCTCTCTGCCCCTCCCCCGTTCGTGCTCTGTCTCTCTCTGTCCCAAAAATAAATAAACGTTGAAAAAAAAAAATTAAAAAAAAAAAAAAAAAAGCAACTCCCAGAGACATCTTCTGGTATCTAAAGAAAACAATATTGTGAAGGCAGAAACGGCAGATGCCTACCTATTAAAGAAGAGGGTATAAAGAGCCTACTAAATTGTCGAAAACAAGTTGCTACTCCCTATCACAAAATTAACAACTATCAACAGACCAAGAGCAGGTAGTGAAGGCTGCCTTCAGGACCTCTGTGCCCACAAGCTGGCTGAGCGGCAGAGACAAAGCACAGTGGAGGAATAATGCGGTCTCATGCACACAAGCATACGGAACACTCCTTCGAAAGGGACAATGGAAGACCTGTGGGTTTGTTCTTGGAGGTCTGGGAGACAGGGAAGTTGCTTAATGGTGGGTACATCTATCACTAAGGCAGACAGGTGGAATGCCATTCAGAAGGTACCACCCTCCCCCACCACCAAAGAAAATATAATACGGAACCTCCTAAAAATATATTAGAGACACCAGAGCCTGATCACCCTCTGAGCATGGTCCACTACACACGCGATCTTGTCCCCATCTTCTGGCAGATGCAGAACCATCTATAGGGACTTTTTAAGCGGCCTCCATTTTCAGACCAGGTCTGTGTGACATGCAAAGATATACACAGTTTCTCTGTTCTCGGTGAGAAGACAAACAAACAAACAAACAAACAAAAAAACTTGTCATTTTAAGATACCGTAACACAGAAAGCTGAGTGCACACAAAAACATTCCACGGTGCAGCAGCATCTACAGCCAAGAAGACTCCCGGACAGCCCAGAGGCCAGAGCAAATAGCTGAGGGGTGCTGGCTCCCCAAGCCTGAGGGAGGGCACGGCAGGGCCACTCCAAAACGAGGCTCTCGCAACCAACCTGTCTTCTCAGCAAATATGCTTATCTGCGCCGAAGAGCGTTCCAGCTAACAGCAGTGCTATAGGAGCTCTGGAGGAATTGGCAACCGATCTGTAAATGTCCAACATACAACTGGAAAAACACGTGAAAGAGAAGAAAACTGCAGGGACCGACATACCTCCATATCTGGCCTAAACTTATCTTCAAACACAGCCATTGCTGCCAAGGAACCAGAACCTGAAAGAAAAAAGATGCATTTTTAGTGTATTTACCAACTCCCAGCTTCTCCATGTCGAGTTTACTTTGGGGCAGCAAAAATGGCAAAATACGCCCAGCGTCCCACTCAAGCGCGGTGTAAATATTAATCCTACAGGGCCACATAAACCAGGTAAACAATGCTCTTCAAAAGCCTGAAGTCACACTTACCACTATCTCGGGTAAGCCCGCAACTGGCCCAACATCCACCACTGACAGGAGTAATTGTAAATTATTCACAATAAAACGCTGAAGCATGAAAATGAGGTTATGGGGAATTTGTATTTTTTCAGAAAAGTGAATGGCACATAATTTCATACATCCTACGCTGTTGAGACCTGTGCTCCACAACTGTGCCTTGGCAGGCTGCTGGGTACAGCGCTAAATACCAGGCCAGTTAGAAAGAATAGATTGTTTTAATGAGCTGGCCCTGGTAGAGTCACCTTGACACACGGGGAAGAAACCACAGCACCGGCAGTGGTAATAGGCCTGCGAGCCGCAGCCACCAGGTTATTCCGGCTTCAACTGTAAAACACTTTATTATGTGGCATTTATTTGGAGCTATTATTTTTAGTTCGCACTTTGAAGAGTAACAGCTGAGTAGACAAAATGACAGACAAAGAAACAAAAATTTATTATCACAATAGCAAATGGCTGAAAGGTTATGCTGCATAGATATTAACAGACAGCAAATTCTCCCTACAAAAGTAGGATATAAAGGCATTACAAATAAGCGTGGGCCCCCTTTGAATGAATGTAAAAGGCAGCTCAGCACTATTTGAAAATTTAAACTTGCTTTGTTCAGAAACCAGAGAATCTTTAGAAAACCATCATCTTGTCTTTACAGAGTCCTGGCAATATTTCAGGATACTGTACTTTTGGAGAGAGGATAGAGTTGCCCACAATTTTTTACTCCAATTAGAAGATTTTTTTGGCATTTATTACTTTTTAACTTGTTTTGCATAACACTATCTATTTAGCTGGGTCACAGAGAAAACCATATTTTCTATTTAAAATGATTTGTGTACATCGCTTGACCACCTCAATGGTTTTAGCAAAGGAAAAAGGCAGCGATTAAACAGTTTCAAATGAGGTGTCCTGCTGATTTTATCAAGTCTGCTGAATGTATAATGAAAAAGGAGAAGCTGACAGCCACGCTGCATTGAGAAAATACAGACTACCTTATCTGAACCATTTAAGGAGGTCCAATTATAGATCAAATTTAAAGGGTAGAAACAGCAGATTTACAGACACAAATCAACGAACATGGTAATCCCGATGAATATGACAGATACTCCTGTTATGGAATATTGCTGTGGTTGAGGATCATTACCTTCCCAGCACCGGATACATCACATCTAAAGCAGTAGGAAGCGTCAAGTGTAGACCGGTATTACAAGCAATGACTATTCATTTAGGCTTGGGAGCAAAAGGCAACCCCATTCTCCCCTCTTACCATTTTTTTTCTCCTTAAAAAAAAGGGGGGGGGATCTAAAGAGATATTAAAAGCCCTTTGGAAAGGAGAGAAATTAAACAGCTATAAAACCAGTGCATCCAAATAAAACCAGCAGATAAGCAAGAGCAAATTCACCAAAGCCAAGCCTCTGAATTTCGTTAATAAACATGTCCTTGAAAACCTGAAAATAGAGTCAAAGTCCACCAACGTTCTGTGAGTCACTCATTTACTCTGAGATTCAGGGATCAAGAAGAAAAAGTAACTCCAGTTTTAAGGCCCAGGTGAGAGCCAGTCTTGGACTTCAGTAAAAAGACAAGCTGGTTCTGTGCGGAAAACAGAGGCCAGCTCTCATGAAGAAACAAGAAAACTGCAAATAAGAAAATCTCGGAAGAAAACATTTCTAGACACCAAATGTGCCCAAGAGCAGCCTTGCCTAATCCAATCTGGCTCAAGCATCTCCCTCTGAAGAGCTACGGGTAAATGTACCAGAGGCCTGAAATAAACGTTAGGACAAGACAGGGAAGGGCAGGGAACCTAAAAGCTAACAACTTTGTGGAAAACTGTAATCAATTACTGTATAAGAGAAAACTAAGCTTAAGCTTACCTTAAAAGACATTTTTCCTTAAAAATTACCAGCCCTGTTCTTTTTCTCTCAGGTCACCCTTTCTTTGGCAGTTCACCATAATAAACAGGTTAATTTTACTCTAATTTTTCCTGGGCACATATATTTCCTTCTGTTTAGCTTCATCTAATATTTTAAAGAATGAAAAGTACTTTCCTCTCAATGTAATAATTCTTCCCTTATCAAAAATATTATTTTTCCTGTTAGGGAACAATGCTGCAGGCAAAATTTCTATAAGCAGAAATTATGTACTATGTCTAAACTGTTGCCCAAAAAAGAGTCTCTTCAGTGTGGGGATGCTTCTCACATTATCAGAGAGGATGACTTTTTTTTCAAGAGCTGGAAGCTGCAGGTGAGGTCAATGTAGAAAGGACACGGGGGTATTTATCCCGCTGTATTTCCACTTCCCCTTTCACACCACGCCCCCAACACACACACTCCAACCTACAGAGCACAGGCATGGTATGGAGAAGTCTTCTGGAAGGCAGAAGCTTGCTAAACTGCCTGATTCTGCTGCTCCGGAGATCAAAGATAAGCAGACTCCAAATAAACTTGAAAAGAAAGGGAAATTCAACATTAAAAACAATTTCTAAATCACTTGCAAATTAGCTCCTGCTCCCAGCTTTTTAGGAAAGGAGGACTCTGGCGCCCCCTTTTCAGAAATCCGTGGAAGCGCTAGGAGACGGAGAGCCGTGGACTTTTTGTCAACAGGTTTCTAGGAAACCCTGAACGTGTGTCGGCTATTTAGAAAACTGAAGTCAGAATTTCAAAAATGACTGCAATTGCCCAAAGTGGCCAGAGAACAAGATGCAAATCCTCACATAATTTCAAGGCAATGCAACTGGGGGAAGGAACGGAAGCTGGCCATTCAAAAGAAAAAACAGATGGTAAACTCCAGGAGACCAGTATTCTTTAATAATTTCACTCAGGTTTCCTAGATCTTGTTTCCATGCCACTTAAAACTATATACAGTAAATCACCTAATGCCACACTAGTATAGCAGCCACGGACCGACAAAATGTTTAAATATTATATCCCATTTTTAAGCCACAGTAATGCCCTGATACATTCCATTATTTCAGCATCAACCTACCCAAACGTGGCACTTCCAAATCCAAAACCAAGGCAAACGATCTTCTAAGGAGCATTTACACTGGTTTTTCTATTCCAAAACCAAGGTCACCTTAGACAATTAGTCAGAAGTACCTGGCTTCCCGTTCAGGAATGCATGAACAGAAAGGCCAGGAGACGAGGGCCTCTGCTTCAGACGGCAGGCATGTCAGGTGAAGGAAACACAGGTCAGAGAGAGGATGCTTTCCACAAATGCAGGATGGGCTCAAGGAGCAAGAGGTGTGAGGCCTGACCTCAAAGAGCTTATCTAACAGCAGGGAGGAGAAGGCAGCCAAGAAGGAAGAAACCAGGGCACACTGAGCACCCGCCATGGGCTACGCATCACGTCATGCCATTCAGTCACCCCACTAAAGCAGTAAAGCTTCTTGTCTGGCATTACAGAATAAACACACGGCAGGACTCTGTCTCAGGCGTGACCTGAGGCAGTCACCCTCTCCTACCACAACTGACCAGAGCAGACGTGCACGACCTTCCACGATCGGGTCTCTGTCTCCCTCGACCCCCTTCTCAGCCCTGACACATACACTTGACATCCCACCAACATAAAACTGATAATAATTTCCTAAATTATACCACTTCAAGCCAATCCCACCTTGGCACATGCTATGCCCTTTGCCCCCTTGACGGTCTATAGGATTCCTAGTCACCTTTCAAACCCCAGCCGAGAGACTGCTTCTTCCCACAAGCTTTCCCTGACCAACCCCCACCACGAGGGTTCGTATCTGCACCCCCATCCCTAGCAGTCTCAGGCACACAGCAAGCACTAAATAGAATCTGCTGAATTAAGCCAGGCTGATTTGAGGGCACCTGTCCAAATGAAGGAGCTGGGGAAAACTCTGAGCTGGCCCTGAAGGAGTGATGATAGCAATAAATGCCTTGATAAAGTGGAAAAGACATTTATTGCCTAATTTACCATACTGGGGTGAATATAAGACAAACTCAGATGTGAAGCAAGTTCAGTGTTCAAAAGGAAAAAAAGGCTTTACACCCACAAAACCATGTCATATTATATGTCCTGGTCTGGTCCAAACCTCTGTGATACCACAGGGGTAAAATGCCTTCCGTGGGCTCCTGCATTTTACTAGACAGCCCGTCTCATTCGTAGTCTCCATGTAGCTGCTCCTTAGCAACCTCCACCAAGGCTGCCTTTTGCAGCCCACCCACAGTTGCTGAGTAGCCAGTGTTGCTTCCAGAACGAAGCTCTTTAAAACAGAAAAACGAGGGGCGCCTGGGTGGCTCAGTCGGTTAGGCGGCCGACTTCGGCTCAGGTCATGATCTCGCGGTCCGTGACTTCGAGCCCCGTGTCGGGTTCTGTGCTGACAGCTCAGAGCCTGGAGCCTGTTTCAGATTCTGTGTCTCCTTCTCTCTGACCCTCCCCCGTTCATGCTCTCTCTCTGTCTCAAAAATAAATAAACGTTAAAAAAAAAAATTAAAAAAAAAAAAAACAGAAAAACGAGGTGCGATCAGTGACCAGCTTTTAGAAAGACGATGGTGCGGGGCACCTGGGTGGCTCAGTTGGTTAAGCGTCCGACTCTTGACAGCAACTGAAGTCATGATCTTGCGGTCGTAAGATCGAGCCCCGCTTCGGGCTCTGTGCGGACAAGCAGGAGTCTGCTTGGGATTCTCTCTCTCCCCCTCTCTCTCTCCAAATAAATAAATAATAAATAATAAAAGAAAGAAAGAAAGAAAGAGAAAAGAGAATGGTGCAAGACATAGTGGTGGCTCCCTATCCACTGACTCACCTCCTGCACCCACCGTATGTCCCTAGTTCACCTCCCACCTCCTCCCTGATCAACCCCTTGGGACTCCCAAACCACCCAGCAGCCAAGCTGTGGAGACAGGGATGGGGGAAGGATACAGAACGCAGCCCTCTTCCGCCTGAGGGGGCCAGGAACTGCCCTGCGCTCCCTGATCCACTGCAGCCACCAGGTGGGTACCACTGCACCCTGGCTGCTCCTGTTTAGTGGCCATTAAAAGAATTCCTCCCACAACAGATACCCTGTGGGGTCCCGGAAAGCAGGTCTGCTCCCCATCTCTGACTGTCGGGGCCTAACCCGCTTCAAGATGACAGTGGGGGCGGGGCCATCCACACTGCTAACCTCCAGGAGAAGGGGGTCCCAGGCAAAAATGCCAAGGGGCCACACCTCCAGCCAATCTTTTAAAATGAAGTATCTGCTCTTATTAACAGCAGGCCACTGGTTTGGGGGCGGGGGGGGGGGGACCAACTTCTGTAAACAATGTAAAATATAGGCTGTGAAACTCAGGAAAATATATGCAACATGTAGGGCATCAATAAATAAAAAGGGCTCACAGATAAAGGACACCAATATGCCAACAGAAAAAAGGACACAGCAGTTGACAAAAAAAGAAAAAATGTGACAGGCCTGTACATTTAGAAACACTGTTCAAGTTCACTAGTAATCAAAGAAATATGAATTTAAATTAAATAATCATTTTTTTGACTTTTACATTTAACAAAGATTAAAAAAATAATACCCAGGGCTGACAAAGGTGTTGTGAAACAGGCAAATCTAACACACTCGTAGAAGCAAAAATGAATAGAACTTTTTTATCAGGCAACTTAGAAACATCAATCAGAAAGGATAAAGTTATACATCTCCACCAGCAATTCCACTGCTAGAGTTATTTTAAAGAAATAAATGGATAAGTACCCAAACTATGTATATAAAAAGATCACTGTTTAGATTAGAAGAACAAAAAACAAAACACTAGAGGTAAACAATCAGACAATAGGAAAAAATAAACAATATTATGTATACAGTCATTAACACAATATTTTTTTGGCAATAAGATGTCCATGATAAAATATTCAAGAGGGGAAAAACATGTTCCAAAGCAATGTTAACACAGAAGCTTCTATGACACATACTACACAAATCTAGAAAAATATAAGTCAAAATATTATGCTTATATCTGAGTGATACTATTTTGTTTACTCACATTTTTTTTTTCTTCAAAAGACCAGACATTACTTACAATTTTTTTAAGGTATAAACTTGGAGAAAGTAAGAATTTGACATGGTACAGGGATGGAAAAAGCCAAAAGCAAAAGTAAAAACCCCAAGATCTTGCCAGCTGTCACCATCATGCTAAGAGCAGCAGCATGCAGCTAATTCCTGAAATTTGTGTCCAGGGGCCTGAAGGTCAATCCATGCAGGAGTCAATACTTCCAAGGAACGACAGCAATCAATCATCTCAAACAAATATACACACCGTGTCTACCACCGTCCTGAGGAGGGCCTCCTTAGTACGGCCTTCAAGGTAAAAGCATCTTTATCATGAAGTCCTCTGAGCAGATCAGCCCCAAGCCAGCTCCCACTTATCCAGAAGTCTACACTGTGGCACACAAATCACTAAACAGACCACAATAACACAGTACACATAGTGTTTAAAAAATTTCAAAGCACAGTCCCGTTGGTTTTGTCTGCTCTTCAGACATGGCAGATCGGAGTAGTCCCATCTTACAAAAGGGGAGACAGAATCTAGGAGGTGAGGAACTTGCCCACATCACATAACCAATCTGATCAGCAAATCTGGGATTTTGAACCCAGATCGTTCTGATGCTCCTTCCATTCCACCACGTGGCCTCTTACGTAGCAAAACCAAACGCGTGAAATCGAGATTAACAAGTAAGCCTGGAAACGGCTATATTTTCTTAGCTCCCCACTGCAAAAAAAGCATGCTTTCTAAATTGCTTTTTCTTCGGATTTCAGCAGAATGATTAGCACACATCTGAGTATGGTTAATTTGTGTAGTTTTGCTTGGAAATTCAAATGGGATTGAAATTTTAGTTAAATGTTTTAAATGATTAAACAGATGCCGTTCACTGTTTAGCAATGCCACTCAAGAACCTGTTCTATTTATTTTAAAACAAGCCCATTCAAAAAAATTTTTTTAATAAAAAGAACAATGAAATTAGTCTCCATTTTCTAAAACCTCTGAAGGTATTTCTGATCTTAGCTTATCAACATCAGTACTTCAGTGAGTGCGACCTTCACTTTTTCAGAAGGAATTCAGGACAAAATAGGAAGGGTATCAAGAAAATTTTACTATCGATCACTTTTACCTGTTCTGTATATTCAAAAACACCTGAACTGACAGAGCTCGAGGGCAGAAGAATTTTGTTGAAAAGCCATGAAATGTTATTTTCATAGTGTTCTTTAAAGCACGAAATCAAACTCAGCAATTCTAGAATCTATGTTTTTAGACATGCTGAAGAAATTAAAGACTGAAAGAATTTTCTAAAACCCAATGCTCTAAGTCCAACTCTTAGAAGGAACTGAAAGCCAGCAGGCAGAATTTGGCTTTTTTCTAAGAAGGTCTATGCTCACAAAATCCCAGACGGGAAAAGGGGAAAGCATTTACTGAGAGCCTTTTAGGTCCCAGACCCTGAACTCAAGCGATGTAGGTATTTCCTCTCTTTACAGGCAAGGAAACAGGCTCAACTGGCAAAAGCAATACAGTCAATAAGAAGTGGAGCCAAGATTCAAGCCCAGGTCTCGTGGCTCCACGTTTCAGAAGGGCGACTTCCCCTCCTTCCTTCAAACAAACCATCCCAGGAGCCCGCCAGGCAGAGGGCTCAGAGGGCACACTGCTGTGCAGGAGGGGGCACAATTCCGGCACTTCACCGTCTGCCCCAGCACATCACTGAGGCGCTGAGAGCCCCGCCCCGCAAGGCGGCCAAGCTGCTCCAGGACGCACCATCACTCCGAGCCCAGTGCAACTGTCGCCCGAAAGCTGCAAGTATGGCAGCCACGCCGCCCCGGCCTTAGCTTCCACCCCCGTACAACGTACAACGGAGAGGACGGCAGAATGGATCTTCCTCACTGCGTGGCTGGGAAGCTTGAAGGACACAGAAAGCAGAAGGCCTGGCACTCAGGAAAAGCCCAATAAAAACTAGCTATTGTAATTACTCTGAGACAAAGTCCCCGTCCTCCAGGAGCTATTTTATACAATCATCCTCAACAAGTTCCAGGGTTGGCAGTTTTAATGGAAACAGAGGTCTTCAAAATTTCTTTTCTCAAAGTCACGAAGTTCTGACAGGCAGCCGGAAATGGATTTCTACTGCTTTTCCCCCAAATCAATTTAACCAGAGCTTTTCAGGAAAAAAGCTGCTCCTTCTGCTAAGGAGCGGTCTGTTTTAAGTGCCCAAGGACCTGTTTGCCACTGTGGCCTGCCAAGGTGTAAGATGTATGCAGCGATAAGAGAGTAACACACAGAACATTCTAATCCATCAGTGTCAGATCTCCCAGACAGAGTGCTTACTCACACTTGCTCATTGTTTGTCAACTGGCTACTCGTCCCGGGTAAAATTCGGTGCTTTCCGCAGACCCATGGGTTGGGATCATTTTTCACTCCGTTCCTGTCTACAAGGACTAGTCTCCCGGTGTTAGTGCCTGCTCTGGAGGCCAACACTGCCAATGTATGAAGAGCTGATTTATGAATATAAAGCAATGTTGGCGCTAGGGGACCACATTCAGCCACTAGAGAGCAGTGGAGCACCTCACATCGCTCGGGAAAACCCAAGACACCGACTTGAAATGGTTTAATTGTATGCGTGCATTTCATTATAAGTCCTGGCCAAAAGCTTCCAGGCGAGGCAGGCCAAGCAATCAGACAATCTTGCATGGGTTGCTGAAATCCAGATTTGTCCTTTGTCAGCATAAACAGTTTAATTTGATGTTTTCACTCCTGAGTAAGCACTGAGTATTACATTTAAACCCCTCGTGAGGGGATAGAATGCTTCCTTTTCATCAGCAAATGTACCTCAATGTCAAAGAGTCTACCTTTTATTCCCAATGAATAAAAAAAAAAAATTATTCCATTTAATATGCTTAGAAATAGATTTTTAAAGCATCCGACATTTTCACTCAAAAACTAATGTCCCAAAAAAATGCAGTTCCTTTTCTAGATATAGTCAAAAAGGGGTTAAATTTTACTCTAAGTAATTTAAAATGCCACTTGAAGGAAACAGGGACTTTTTTTTATAACTGCAACTGCAACATCTCACTGACCTGACAGGCTAAAAACACGAATTCTTAAGAAAAGACTAAAATCAGGGCATCCAGGCCTCAAAAGTGAAAGTTTCATTAATGTATCTTTAAGAAACGCCACGGTATGAGGATGGAAATGGTTCTCCTTCCAGCAGAGAAGCCACCTAACCCTATGCTTCGGGGATAAGACGGAGGATGAAATCCTCGTAAAACAGGCCTCTCTCACTCAGTCTCCCGCAGCACTAGGCCCCCCCAGGACACCGAAGCTCACTCAGCACCGTGGGCGCGGGGCACCCACTCCTCCCTCCTGCTGGAGGAGCTCAAGGCAGTCCGAACGGACAGGTCTTTCACAGGCATCCTTCACTCTGGTCCACGTTTCAAAACAACTTCCCAAATTACAGGTTGTCCCACTTCGCAGGCCTTTCTCAAGTTTTCATGTCCCTCAGACCCTCAAGGACCAAGGACCACAGAGTTTAATCATTTGTAAGACACACCCGGCCTGAATCACCATGAAAGGTTTATCTGGTCCACAGAGCCTGTGCGCAAATAAGAAATCCTACAGGGTGGAAAAAATGCGCAAAGCACCGTTACATGTATTTTCTCACATAGTCCATCTGGGGACGAGCTGGTTTTACCTCCATTTTATAGACTGAAAAAAACTAAGTCCAGACAAGTGAAGGAACCTACCCAAAGTCACACAGCTAGTCATGACAGATACGGCTGACAGCAAATCCCTGCTCTAATGAACTCCACAGTGAAAAGTGTTCCAATGCATAAAATGCCTTTCCGCTTAGTCTGTCTCATAAGTGAAAGACCATCGAACACTAGGTTATAAGAGAATAAAGGCCCTTTTCTGTAGCAGGGCCAATTCTGGCCCACTTCTGAAACAAGAGCAGGTAAAGATGAATTAGTTAGCCTCACTCTCTCTGCAGCAGGGTTTAAAGCAAAGAAATTAAAACTCCAAGGGCTGCATTTCACTGTTCTGAGAGTACTGCCGGCAAGGGCTTTGACTTGGGGGTAGACGAAGGACTGAACTCAAGTCAGAAAAGACTTTGACGGTAAAATGTCAGAGCAGGAAAAAAACAGGTGGAATAGCACCCTACGTATTAATTCAATTTTACCTAGAGGAGACATTAAATATTTTCTTACACGGAACCAAGAACAAAGTCCACTTTAATTAGAAAAGATTAAGAGCTGCGGAGGGCTGGCTAGATAACATCCCCTGCAACAACATGATGAATTTTAAAAGTAAACATTTGTCTCTTTTTCTTACATAACGGCACCATCTATTGGCTTCATATACCACCTTCACAGTAACCAGGAATCAAGATGCATGATCCCACTTCCGTGAATCTTTGGTTTCCAGTGGTTTCGTTTCCTGGTATTCCACAGCAGCACAAATGTTAAAATATAAAATCCATGCATTGTACATTTTAAATCCTCTGAAATGCACCGTACTTAATCGAAGCAAGGAAAACTGCCAGAGAAATCTTAGTGTACAGAACTGCACACAGGGAATGTATCAGCACTAAAATAATCAAGATATCGTGCACTGAACACCTTCCCTGGGCTACGAAGAATGTTTTATGTATGGTTTCCCATGGGAGAGCTCCTCTAACCCCCATTCTACAGATGAAATCAATGCTCATGGTCAAAAGCTAGTAAATGTCGGACTTAGATCTGAGCCCAACTGGACTCCCACACTACCTCGAAAAACAATGTCAAGAGCACCAGATGCACAGAAAAATACATGGTTTCTTACAGTGTGTTCACACACAACGTGACACTGCAGCATCCCAATAACCCTGGGACCTTCCCAAGTCAAAAAAAAAAAAAAAAAGCAGTTTCTTTTTTGAAATGAGGGACTTGGGGTTCAGAAAGGTTAGGTGAGCAGCCCTGGACAAGGAGGACTAGGACTGAGCCAGGGGCTCCGCCTTTCTCTAGGATTCTAGGTTATGCCTCAGGTGGTTTACAGAAATGCCGCTCTGAGAAGTCCCTGTCTGACAAAGCCCCCAACAGCATGGGGTGCCGTCCACTGCAGAGCCCCTGACCTGCGGAAAGCAGGGTCTGAGCATCAGTCTAGGACTGACAGAGACTCATGTTTGTGGAACCCCTACACAGTCACTCAGCCCACACTATTAGGAAAAGACTCCCCAGCAATGCTGGAGCCATGAAGTCCACACGGCCTCCAAAATGACTTTTATGTAGGCCTATGAACCACATGCGGTGATGCTGAGTCCACACCTGATTTAAGAGTTGAAAATGAACACAGAAGCAACAACTGCTGGGGCACCTGGGTGGCTCGGTTGGTTAAGTATCCCACTACGACTCAGGCCATGATCTCACAGTTTGTGAGTTCGGGCCCCACATCAGGCTCCATGCTGACAGTGTGGAGCTCGCTTGGGATTCTCTCTCTCATTCTCTCTATCTCTCTGCCCCTCCCTCACTTGCACTTTCTCTCACTCTCAAAATAAATAAAGTTTAAAAAATTTTAAAAAGTAGGGGCACCTGGGTGGCTCAGTCGGTTGAGGGTCCAACTTCGGCTCAGGTCGTGATCTCGCGGTTTTTGAGTTCGAGCCCCGCATCGGGCTCTGTGCTGACAGCTCAGAGCCTGCAGCCTGCTTCAGATTCTGTGCCTCCACCTCTCTCTGCCCCTCCCATACTCATGCTCTCTCAATAATAAATAAACGTTAAGAAGAAAAAAAATTCTTTTTAATAAAAAAAGTAAAAAAAGAAGAAACATTTGTCATCTTGCAGTGCACTAATTTGATCCAGAGCAGGAAAATTTTCAAAATCAAGTCATGCGGAGATATCAAAATGTCTGCACAAAGGTTGCACTTTAGTGTAAAAATACGGAGAAAATGGCAGGTCTGAATTCCCTACTGATGTTCCAAGTTAATTCTAAGACTCGTTTTTTTTTGCCCACAAGGTGAGACATCCAGTACGTTTACTACCCTGTCCCAAATCTTTTTAATTACTAGGGGGCTCTGTAAACTGGGGCTTGAGAGGTACATTCCAGTAATTAGGAAATCCTACAACCAGTTTACCTAGAGATCAAATTTTACCTGGATGGCCTTGGCAATGACCCCAAGTCTTCCCTAATGGTGCATACCAATGTTTATTCCTTAAGTTAGTATTCCTAAATTGTCCAAGGGCCTCATTTCCAGGAATGTCATGCTTGAAATTGTATTCATATTAATTCTTATGTGAATAAGTGGGCAAAAATAAAAATTTTATATACCTTGCCAATGCCGCTACAAGGAACACTGCCAAACTAATAGCAAAAGATGGTCCCCAAGCTTCTCCTGACACTATTTCAGTTTGCCTAATAAAGAAAAGCTGGCAAGTTAAAAGAAAAAGCTAATTAATCTGAGAATTAAAAGAGCCCCCATTTTGTCTATAAAATAATATACAACCCAAACCCTTTTCCCTTTCTTAATAAAGAAAAATCAAAGAATCCTGCCTGGCTTTCAACAATCACACTAATCAATCACCTGCAGTCTCTTGCAAATTATTCTCTTAAAAAAAATAATAAACAAAACCTAAGGGGCCCTCTCCTCTTCTTTGAGAATGCACCAAATCACATTTGGTCTGGACCACATGCCACACACCATTCACAGCAATAATACGGCCAAGGGAGAAAAGTCACAGAGGCTGGGGTCCCCATCCCAGTTCACGCACACCCTGGCTGTCTACCGTGAGCACACCTCTCTGAGCCTCGATTTCTGCACCTGTGAGACAGGGACGATCGTAACCGCTTCACAATGTTGCAAAGATTCAATCAGTAAAGCATCTCACGACAGCTGCCGGCAATGCAACGGGTAAGCTGCTGACTGAACGTTGCTGTCATTACGGTCAACATCACGTCCACAACAGGTTTTAGGACAGAAGCTGTCCAAGGGCCACACCTCAAGGAACTGGATACATTCTTCTCCCAAGTAAATCCTGAGGAAAGCAAGACCTCAGAGAGGGGCTCCTGGACTCCGTGCTCACTAAGCTGTGCCAACATGTTAAAGATGCACAAGACAAGACAGGTGTCTTCTATTCCATGTAAATTAAGAGTAGCCTTCAGGCACCTGGCTAGTGGCCAATGCAAGCCCATGGGTAGACAAAATTTAGACACCCTTGTCTTACGGGTAATTTGTAGCTTCCAGCTCTTACTGTCAAATCATTCAGGGAAGAAAAAAAAAAAGAAGATTAATTACAAAGTTTTGTTATTTCTCGCAATAAAAAACTCGTAACTTAACTAAAACATGGGAATTTCCATGAAATATTCATTTTCTCACTTAAGCTACACTTAGGAAAAGCCTCAGTTCCACAGTGGATGCTAATGCTGCGTGGGACATCTCGTTCAGGAAGGCCTTCTATTGTGTCTGTAGTTTGACGTTTGGTTTATAGCTCACCCCCAATAACAACAGGTTTGAACCGTATGGGTCCACTTAGACATGCATTTTTTTCTGATACAGGGCAGCACTTTAAATGTATTTTCTCTTCTTTAGGATTTTCTTAATAACATTTTCTCCAGCTTACTCTATCAAAAGAACACAGTACAGGGGCGCCTGGGTGGCGCAGTCGGTTAAGCGTCCGACTTCAGCCAGGTCACAATCTCGCGGTCCGTGAGTTCGAGCCCCGCTTCGGGCTCTGGGCTGATGGCTCAGAGCCTGGAGCCTGTTTCCAATTCTGTGTCTCCCTCTCTCTCTGCCCCTCCCCCGTTCATGCTCTGTCTCTCTCTGTCCCAAAAATAAATAAACGTTGAAAAAAAAATTTAAAAAAAAAACAAACAAAAAACAAAACACAGTACATAATACATACAAAATATGTGTTACTGGACTGTTTACGTTATCAGCAAGGCTACCCAGTCACCAATAGGCTACTATGTACTTAAGTGCTGAGGGAGTCAAAAGTTACACGCAAATTTTTCAGGGGCACCTCAGTGGCTCAATCAGTTAAGCTGAGGTCACGATCCCACAGTTCATGAGTTCAAGTCCTGTGTCGGGCTCCACACTGATGGCGTGGAGCCTGCTTGGGATTCTCTCACTCCCTCTCTCTCTCACGCAATCAACAAACATTAAAAACAAAAGTTGCATGCAAATTTTTCAACTGTGCCCAGGGGGGAGGGGGTTTGGGGGGTGGGGGGCGGAGTGTGTCAGGACCCTCAATCCATGTCCTGCCCCTGCTGTAACATGAATTAAAACAAGATCCACCAAATTTTGGCCATTGCGGGGTTTTTCTCTCAACATCCAGCTCCCTACCCTCTCAAAAAAAAAAAAAAAAAAAAAAAAAAGAACTAAGGAAAGGAGAAGGGAGGGAGGGAAGACGACAGCAACGACTGGAAGCCGGAAGCCAGAAGAACTGGCTGGTTAGGAAGAAAGGCAGTGCGGCACCTGCCATCGCCATAGGGAGAGACTCGAGCCAGCCCTGCTCCAAAGGGAACGATGGCTAAAAGCAACTTAAAAAATGACAAACACCAAGCCAGGGCAGTACAAAAACTATGTTTTATTTTATATTCTCTGCTAAAGCGTTCCTCTTCACAACGGACTTGGATTGGAAAAAATAAAAATCAAAAAAATAAAAAGCATGCTGTCTTGGATGGTAAAACTGTATAATTTTTAAATTTTTCCTTTGATACTACAAAGTGGTTTCAGCAAATACCGTTTTTAATATGCAGGATAGAAAATCCGCACACAGGCAGTCGAAAATAGGCAAAACAAATAAATGCCCTTTGGGAATCTGTAGAGGTATTTTCAGTATTCAGAAGCAAGGCTTAATAGCTTAATGAAGTAACATCTGTAAGAGGTAAAATCAAAGCAGCCGTGTTGTACCAGGGCTGCCCGAGCCGGAAGAGTCCAGATCCCAGCTTTGCCGCAATAACAAGCAAGTTACCACTTAATCTGAGTTCAGGCCTCTCGTCAATAAAACAGCAATTGCAGCATCCCTCGCATAGAATTTTAACTGAAAATAATGTGACAGCACTAGAGCGCTAGGAGACTCTGGCACAAAGACGCTTTAAATGTGAAATGATACTGAGTTTTAAAGGAAAAAAAAAAAAAAACCAACAACCTTACCCCAATGCTTTGTGCCATTCTCTCACAGCGGACCTCAGGCCCCCCATATGCACCACAACCTAAATCATAAATCAACTCCATTCCAAGGGTACTGGAAACTGTTCATCAAAAATAATGAGTAGCTAAGGTTTCTAACGCTAAGTTTCAGATACTCTTTGATACAAGCCAGTTAGCGAATCAGAAAATTATTTCGCCATCAAATATTCACTGAGTCACACAGGACTCTGGGGCACTGGAGGCAAGACAGATTCTATGCTCTGAGAGATTTCAAACATTCGCCAAACATTCGCATGCGTGGAAGGGACAAGAGCTGGGCCGAGCAGACAAGGCGGGAATCCTGGAATGCCCCGAGAGGGACCTGCTAACTCAGCCTGGCGCAGTCACGAGGGACTGGCTTCTGGGCTAGACCCCCGATGAGCAGCAGGAACACTGGGGGCAGAAAAGGCCTTTCGGAAGGAAGGCAGCACTACAACAGCGGGGTGTAGGAGCCAACCCAGGGGAGGGCGAGAGGTACAAGGTGCCTCTGTTACAACAAAGGCCTAGGGGACAGGTAGAGGAGGAACAGGAAACGAGACAGGAAAAGGGGCCTACAGCCCAACTGGAAGGGAGGTGACCCCAGGTGAAGGAGCTAACTGCGCCACTGCAGTCAAGAACCAGGAAGGAACCGGCATTGAGAAGTCAGGAGAGGATGGAAGCCAGACGCCTGCGATCTGGTCTAATGGTCAGCTGGTTACCGAGGGCTCGCTGTAAAGACAGTGGCCACCGCTACCGTCACCAAACCCCGCCACACCCTCAATATTTCTGGCCAGATACAATCTCCATCTCTGCCTCAGACTCCCTGATGCCAATCCTCCTTCCGACAGCCGTAAGACTGCTCTAACAAGCAAACCTTATCCCATCCTTCTCTGGCGTGAAAACTTTAGATGGGAACCTCCAGGACAAAAGCCAAACAACTTGGCCTCTATCACTGAGACCCTCTCGGGCCTAGCTTTCCAGTCATACCTCTACTCCACCTTCCAGAAGGTCTTAGCTTCAGCTCTGCCCCCTGCATTGAGCACTCCCCCCACCCAGAGCACTTGCCTCACTCGTCCAGCAAACTCTGGCCCTTTAGTTCCTCGACCGTACAGGTCCCTAGTGCACACAGGGCCTGAAGTCTCTCCTTGCGGACAAGGAGCAGGGCAGGAATTCCTGGCAAATTTCTACTTACCATTCAGGTCTCTGCTTACGTGCTACGTCTTCCCATCTTTCACCCATCAGACTGGCACAAATACCCAGTGTTGGTAAGGTTGTTAAGAGAACGGCAATCTCATTCTCTTGGTGGGAATATAAACTAGTACAATCTTTTCGGAGGGCAATTTGGCAACAGCTCTCAAAAAGCAGAATGAGCTATATGGCCCTTTGCCACTTTGCTGGGCTGATCAGTGGCAGTGTGTATAGTAGGACTCCCTTCCTATTCTGGGGAACCCCACCCCCTTAGGAGTGACCAAACTTCATCAATTAGAAGCATCTCTGCCCCCCCTCCTCCCCCCCGCCCCCCCCCCCCCCCCAGCCAATAAGGAACTCTCCAGCAGTGGTGAAAGGGATGTCAGGAAGAATCCATTCCAGAAGAGTCAGGGAGGCTGAGCCAGGCCCCAGCAGCACCTGTGGCCCCAGCGCGGTCTGGAGCACTTTGTGCTCGCCTGTGGCAGCCTATGCCACAGAAGGATTTCTGACACTGCTCGCAGCCCCACATCCAGCTCCTGCCCTCCCAGCTATTCCATGAGCCACCTACTATCCTTTCCAACATATTTCTCTTTTCCTTAAATGATCCAGTAATTCTGTCGCTTGCCACAGAGGACCAGGAACAATACATACACATACCCTCATCCTGAAATTCCACTGCTAGGAATTGATCTGAAGTACAGAAATATGCATCAATAGAATAGGTTAAGTCCTCATACAGCCATATAATGCATTTCTATGCAGTTGTCATTGTGATACAGATCTACATGATAAAGAACTTCTTTTGTGCTGATAAAGAACCTCTCCAAAACAAGTTAACAGTAAGGGAACAGTGTGTTTGGTATGACTTCATTTGTGTATCTTTAATAGTGACAGACTGATACAGATACATGAAGCGGTTTCATAAAACATTATCTGGAAAAAAACACCAAAAAAACCTTAAAGGTGGTTACTTTGGAGGAGGGATACGAAACACACTTATTTTTCATGTAATATTCCCACTTGAATGTTTTGTCATGTTCGTAAATTACTATCATTAGAAAATGTTTTAATGTCACTTGCTCAGTAAGGACCTCCCAAACAGCCATTATCCACATATTCCTGCCTGTTACTTTCTCGTATTACTGTTCTTTTCCTCCAGGGCACTTAGCACAGCGCATTCTTTCAGATGAATGCGTACTTACTTTTTATTTTTTTTTTTTTTAATTTTTTTTTCAACGTTTATTTATTTTTTGGGGGACAGAGAGAGACAGAGCATGAACGGGGGAGGGGCAGAGAGAGAGGGAGACACAGAATCAGAAACAGGCTCCAGGCTCTGAGCCATCAGCCCAGAGCCCGACGCGGGGCTCGAACTCACGGACCGCGAGATCGTGACCCGGCTGAAGTCGGACGCTTAACCGACTGCGCCACCCAGGCGCCCCTGTACTTACTTTTTAAATTCCTGTCTCCCAGATGAGGCTCTAAGCTCTGAGGGCAGGTGCTGTACTGACCACTGTATTCCTGCACCTAGCACAGTGCCCAGCACACCGTGAGTGCTAAGTAAAGTATCTGATAGATGAATGAAGGTAACTTATGCTTCTTTTAAGATTCTGTTCATGTGAAGCAAAGCTTTTCCTGAGATCCTCCCATTTCCATGTGATCCCTTCTCCCTCGGGCCTCCACTGGCCTTGCTACCTACTGCCCTTGTCAGTTCATACATCTGGTTCCCTCACTACACTGCGACTATATCGAGGGCAAAGATCCACGCGTTCATCTCTATCTGTGGAGCCAGCCACAGTGCCTAGACAGAGAAGGCAAGAAATAGTTGGCACATAAATGAACAGATGAACAAACTGCAGCTCAAAGTAATCATTTACTCGTGTATTCATCAGATGTTACAAATGTCTGCTCCTTAATCTGGTCTTTCACGGTAGCAAAAGCAGACTCTGTAGAGCAAAGATCTCTCAACAGAAGTAGGCCACGTTGAGTTCAGGCTGAGAAGCATCACCCTGGAGACACGCTAGACTTGGAAGAGCAAGTTCACTGTCGACCAGGAGGGAGAGTACATGCGGCACAACCGCCTGACTGCTCACTTTCAACAACTTTTCCTGAATTCGGGATTGGGCTCAGAAGACAAATTACTACAGGTCAAAAGCAAAAGAAACCAATTTTCCCAGCTTAAAACTGAACCTGCTTTGTAACAACGTTAAATTTCCTGAATGTGATGATTTTATCAAGGTAACGTAAGAGAACAAGGTAAAGGACTCAGAGGTGGATAATGGTGTCCGCTACTTACTCTCAAATGATTCCACACAAAAAGTTAACGGTAATAAGGTCTGAGAAAGCGAGAACAAGTGTCCTAAAATGTTAACTGACACATATGAGTAAAGAGTACATATGACTGTCCATTGTACATTACTGTTACTTTTCTGCAAGTGTGAAATTCTTTTACAGTTAAAAAAAAGAAGAAAAGCAACTACTTAAGAGAAAGAGCTAATTCATCTTTACCTCCATTTAAGGGCATCAATCAAACAGGGAGAAATAAAAACAGTACTTTGATGGAGATAACAAATATATTTGAATAAAGCAGTTCCGAACAATTCTAAAATTACTGTAAGTATCTTCATTTTAAAATAATTACAAAAGACTCGCCCAGATGGTATCTGGGGGTAAATCATTCTCCCCAGCAAACGGAACATCTGTTGTCTAAAAACCTTCTAAGAGGCTAGAGAGCATGATGGAATAGCAAGGTCTCAAACTGGCAATTTCCAAACTATTCAAGGCAGTTCTCCTAGCTCTTCAGAGCCAAGATACCAAGACAAAAAACATAAGAGGTAAACAACAGCTGGAAAAATACCAGCTACACATGACCTGTTCAAATTTCTGCACCTACCCAATTTGACTCAGAAATTTAACATAAAAGTCGTAATTTGAAAATCCCAATTTTATCACTCCTTTGTGTGTAAGTGTGTGCACGCACGTGTGTGTGATCATTAAAAGCAAAAATCACTCTTGGGGCACCTGGGTGGCTCAGTCGGTTAAGCGTCTGACTTCAGCTCAGGTCATGATCTCACAGTTTGTGGGTTCGAGCCCCGTGTCGGGCTCTGTGCTGACAGCTCAGAGCCTGGAGCCTGCTTCGGATTCTGTGTCTCCCTCTCTCTCTGCTCCTCCCCCACTAGTGCTCTGTGTCTCTCAAAAATGAATAAACTTTAACATTTATTTATTTTGGGGACAGAGAGAGACAGAGCATGAACGGGGGAGGGGCAGAGAGAGAGGGAGACACAGAATCGGAAACAGGCTCCAGGCTCTGAGCCATCAGCCCAGAGCCTGACGCGGGGCTCGAACTCACGGGCCGCGAGATCGTGACCTGGCTGAAGTCGGACGCTTAACCGACTGCGCCACCCAGGTGCCCCAAAAATGAATAAACTTTAAAAAAAAAAAAAAAATACTCTTGACTAGCCTTTAGAGCTAAATACAAATGTAGAAAGCTAGTCTGAAAAGAGTAACCATTATCATAGACCAGGCATTTGACCAGATGCTTTATATACATTACTTCTAATCCTTACAACCTGGTGTATATGGCAGATATTATTGATACCATTTCACAGGTGAGGAAATCAAGGTTCAGAGAGGAATTAAATGCCTCTGATCTCTCAGAAGTTAAGAGGGGCCCCAGTCACCCTCGCTTAAAAAAAAAAGTCAATGCATGTACTAGACGTGTTCCCACCACGAGGCTTCCACTCTAACTTCTCTCTGCTGAAACCTGACCCTGAGGCCTACTTTGTTCTATTTAATACTATATTCTGACTTCCACTCCCACACTCCAAAGCCCCCTTACCCTGCGTTAATTTTTTTAACCTTTTGTTTTGAGATGATGGTAAATTCACATGCAGATATAAGAAATAATACACTGGGTTTCTATACGGCCTCGACCCAGTTTCCCCCAAAGGTAGTATCTTGTGTAACTGTAGTACAGAATCACCTGCATAACTTTTTCTCCTAGTATTTATCACTTTCTAAAATATTAATATATTCATAACAGTTGTTGTTACTGTCTGTCTACCCCCACTAAAATACAAACTCCTTGCAAGCAAGAATCTTTAACTTGTGTTCACTGCTATATCCCAAGCACCTAGAACAGGGCCTAACCCATAGGAGGAACTCAATAAATGTTGCAGAATGAATCAAAGCACTATATTGCCCTGGCTCCTCTAATGGGAAATAGCCCAGCTCTTTAAGAGACCACCTTGGCAAATAAGAGGATTCTGAAGCATCAGGGAAATGTTACACTCACCCATCGTGACATAAGGCAACTTATCAGTTGATCCATGAGGATAGATGCTGTAGAGGTGAGGTCCAGTAACATCTACTCCCCCCAAAACTAGGGCTGCACCAATGTAACCTTGATACCTGGTGATCAGAGTATGTATAAGAAAAAAAAAAAAAAAATGAGTCTACAATGCATCACTGTAACTTACCCAAAAGCTGTATGAGAAGTCAGACAACAAAAGGCTTTCTTATACTGCTACTGTTTCATTAGTGGTTACTGTTTGATGGGAACAAAATGTGGACTGAAGGAACATGAGTTGGAACACCACGATCAGCCCATACAGACTCAATTGTGTGAGG
This sequence comes from Prionailurus bengalensis, assembly GCF_016509475.1. Lineage (NCBI taxonomy): Eukaryota > Metazoa > Chordata > Mammalia > Carnivora > Felidae > Prionailurus > Prionailurus bengalensis. The sequence continues at coordinate 83,622,776 of NC_057359.1, forward strand.
CCCTCCAACGTGCCTATTTCCTTAGTCACAGAACTCCCTTTAAAAGAGGATCATTCTCACTTTAGAGAAGAGAAAACGAACCCAAAGACCTTAAGTGCCAGCCCAATCTCTCAGAGCCAAGCTTGGCTTACTCCAAAATTTATCGGCACCCTTCCCATCACACCTCTCAGTGATTAGCAGATAAGCTACTTTCAAAGTGAACTCTGAGGAGCGGCTAAACTCAAGCTGTTCAAATTCTCAACCTCACCTCACCGCAGCCTCACAGGAAGATGGCTCATGTCAATAACACCTTCTCTTTTGAATAAACCCACAAAATTATCATCATACATATAAGCTCATATTGGGTAAGAGAAAAATATTTCATCATACGTGGAAGTGAACGGCGGAATAACTCCACAATACCCTATAAAACCCACTGCTGCTGCCCACGGGACGAAGCTACGCCTCTTCAGGAACATGGCAGGGGATACCTTTCCCACCCCACCCTACCTCTGTGTAATTGTGCACTTATCTCCTCCTCTGTGTCCTTTATCTGGTTGGTTTTCTACCTCTACAGATTGCTTTCCCTGTATTTGTTCCATTTTTTACCATTAGAATTGCTATGCTAGACAAATGTGCTAGATTTAAAGCCCTCCACTATGTGCCTTTAGCTCTTTGGGAAGAAAAACGAAATGAGCACATGCTGAATTTGCCTAATGATATAATTGTTAAAACTGATACAAATAAACACAAGAACCAATCAAAGCCCTAACTATAGACTGTCTGAGACATAACTACTCATCACGAAGTGCTCTAGGTAACCAGAATAGTCAAGTCCAATATTTCCCCCATGCCTGACTACCAAACTGTTCTTTCAGAAAGAATCTTCCAGGAGCGCCTGGTACAGCGTGTGACTCCTGATCTTGATCTTGATCACTAGGTATAGAAATTAAAGAAATAAAATCTTAAAAAAGAATCTTCCAGTTAGAAGTGAAAAATCAAAGAGCAGGAAAGGATTTTAAAACAGTCTTAAAACAGAGGCCCAGGCAGAGGAAAAGAAACAAGTCCTAAGCCACATGAGGTAATAGCAGGGTCAAGACTAGCTCTCTGGGCTCTGGGATAAGGAGGGGGAATTACCAGACCCACCACCCCCAGCAAGGTCCAGTGCCTGACCCACTACCCCAACTGCCTACCAGACACAGTGTTTACATAAAGTCAACAATAATCAGTTAGTTCCCTTCCAAGCTAAATATAACCTCTGTCTGATGTCTTTAAAAGAATCCAAAATACTTTGGCAAGTTATTGTAATCCTCAAAAACTGACCCAGAAACGCTACTTCCAGGAATCAAATTCTAAGGATATACTAAGACAGATACACAGAAATAAATGCACAAGGATGTTTACTGCAACAGTTTATGATGCCAAAAAAGCGGAAACAGATCTAGCTAAACAAACTGATATATATAGCTATGCAACAGAACACTACACGATCCAGATCTGTGTGACATTTTCTCATACACTATTTTTGTTAATTTCAAGTTTTTATTTAAATTCTAGTTAACATATACAGTAAAACTGGTTTCAGGGTGTGCAATTTAGTGATTCATTGCTTACATATAACACCGAGCGCCCATCACAAGTTTCCTCCTTAATACCCATCACCCATCTAGCCCATCCCCCACCTATCTCCTTTCACCAACCTTCAGTTTGTTCTCTATAGTTAAAAGTCTCTTGGGGCGCCTGGGTGGCTCAGTTGGTTAAGCGACTGACTTCGGCTCAGTTTATGATCTCATAGTCTGTGAGTTCGAGCCCCGCATCGGGCTCTGTGCTGACAGATCAGAGCCTGGAACCTGATGTGGATTCTGTGTCTCCATCTCTCTGTCCCTCCCCACTCCCCAAAACAAACAAACATTTAAAAAAAAAAAAAAAAGTCTCCTAAGGTTTGCTTCCAACTCTCTTCTTTTATCTCCCTTCCCTTATGTTCACCTGTTTTGTTTCTTAAATTCCACGAGTGAAATTATATGGTATCCGCCTTTCTCTAACCGACTTATTTCACTTAGCATAATACATTCTAGCTCCATCCACGTGGTTGCAAGATTTCAATGGCAAGGTTTCATTCTTTTTGATGGCTGAGTAATATTCCATTGAACATATATACCACATCTTCTTTATCCATTCATCAGTCAATGGACATTTGGGCTCTTTCCATAGTTTGGCTATTTCTCCTACACTACTGATGGTAGTGCAACTTAGTACAACCTTTCCAAAGGGTGGTTTTGGCAGTATGTATCAAAATGTTCAACATGCATACCTTTGACTCAATAATCCACTTCTAGGAATTTACTTTAGAATACAGCCTGAGAAATCAATCACACAAGTTAAGTACCTAAAGGTTCTATGTTTCAAAGGTTCATGGACTACCTTAAAACGAGCAATATTGTTAAAATTAAAAACTGGTTAAATTATGGCACATCTAGAGAATGGAATACTGCGATACCACCAAAAGTTAATACTGATGGGTCATAGACCCCTTTGAAAAACGGATTCATATTGTGGAACCCTGACCCCATAACAATGTACACACAGGTTCTACTGTTTTGGGAGGGTTACAGGTCTCCGGAACACCTCTGTGGGCTCAAGGTAAAAACCCTGACCCCATAACAATGTACACACAGGTTCTACTGTTTTGGGAGGGTTACAGGTCTCCGGAACACCTCTGTGGGCTCAAGGTAAAAACCCTTCTACTACTGGGAACAGCAATCACGATATACTATTATGAGAACAGGTCAGTTACAAAACCACACACAGGATTCCATTTTGGTAATAAATGAGCACATAAGCAACAGTATAAAACGTCTGGAAGAAATAGTTCTCAAAGGTTTACAATATCTGTGTCTAGGTAACGAAACATCGCGTGACATTTACTTCCTTCTTTTCACATTTCCACCGTAGGAATTTTTTATAATCATCGCATGTTACTTTTACAAAAATTGTTTCAAAGGTGATATTCATTTTGAAATGCTCCAAATGGAAACTATGCAACATGAACTGGCAGATGGGAAGATTAGGTTGTATTCTAGGATAGAATACACAACTATGATCCCATTTTTATGGAACAAAATATGTATTAGTAAATGGAAAAAAAGCTTGAAAGGCATACAGTAACCTGCTAGCACCAACTGCTTATGGGTAGTAGGAACTCAGATAATTTTTGTATTTTTAGTTTATCTCTTATCTTCTGTCTTAAGTTTTACTGTGAACACACGCTAGTAATAAGGAAGGAAGCAAAGAAGGAACAAATGAATGGGTGAACAAACAACTTAAAAGAGTGGGAGTACACACACCCAACCAAAACATGATTCTCCCTGAATTGTAAAATCTTTATTTTTTCCTTTGGGCTTTTCAGTATTTTCCAACCTTTTTACAATGTATATTTATTCTTTCCTATGAAAAAAAGCACCACTAATATAATAAATAAAAGAGTCTCTATATATTCAAAGAGTTTCTAGAATACAGAACCACAAAGACTTCTATTAGATTCAACTAGGAGGCTCATGCTCAGAAGGAACAGTAATACATCCAGCCATCATACAAGTAAAATAAAAAAACTGCTTAAATGAGGAAAAAGATGTCCACTTCTATTTATCAAACCCCCTTTCTTCACCAACTCACCTACACAGAAATGGGTCATTCTGGGAAAAATAGAACAGTAATAGCACCCTGACTACATCTTGTTCTCTTTCTCAGCCTCTGAATTTTATGGGGATCTAACTGTGCATCAGGCCCTGTACTAGGCATTATTGTAAGCCTTGCTTCTTTATTCATTTCCTCCTCCAGTCAGAGTCAGAAACTATTATCCTCGTTTTACTGAGGAAGAAAATGAGGTTAAGAAAGGTCAGATGAACAGCCCAAGGTCACACAACTCTAAGTGCTTTATTGAGACCTGAACCAAAACCTCTAAAGTCAAACCCCCTTATACCACTTAATTTTTTGTAACTCATTTTAAGTAACTCAACAAAAATGTAAGAAGATATAATGAACCGCAAGCATCCCGGTTAAATTTTTAAATGTTCCTCTCAAAACTTTGGTAAAATTTAATTTGTGCAAAGTAACTAAAATTTTGCAAATTTTGCAAAGTAAGTAAAAACATTAAAACATTGAAAAAAGTGAATTTAGAATTCCTAAAACACTCTAAAGAGATTAACAGAAACATCTGCTAGGTTTAGCGAGATGACTGGAAAGCATCTTGAACATTTGCTATTAACTGCAATTTTACAAGTTTAAAAATTGTTTTAAATGTAATGCACCACACAAACCACCAGAGGGAGCTTTAAATTTAAAATCAAAATCACAAAGGTCTTCAGACCTCTTGATAACAGATGTGCTTTAACAAGTTCTCACCACTGTACTGGGAAAATTTATTTGATAAGCGATAATTCTCCAGGATTACAACGATGACCATGGACATAAAAGGAAATCACTGACATAAGGGCTCAGTACAGCCAGAGCACGGATTAGGTAGATACGACTAGACTTCCTACCCATAAACTTCTAAGTCCTGGTCTTCCCACCTGTAAAATGGGAACTATGCCACAGCCCTTGCTACACAGCTACGCTGTGCCTCACAGCCACGTGCTGAGAGCCCAGGGCCATGCTAGACTGACAGACAAAGACCCACAAGTTCACAGGAAGGCAAGGGCCAGGCAAGCAGGAAGTGAAACCAGGCAAGCACCGACAGACCACAGCACTTCTCCCACTTCTAAAGGCAACATCTGCCACTCAGTTCCAGAAGATTACTGCCACCTATCATCCCACCCTCTTTCTGAATTTTTTCAAAAGAAGCCAGGAAAAATAAAAATGTTTTTAAAAAGCTAGAAATCCAGATTTTTAATTCCAATCTCCCCAATTTAGATTTATTGACCACTATAATTTTAAAGACACTGTGACCCAAATATAATTTCTCTACAAGCAGAACATGGCCTGTGTGCTGGCAGCTTACAATCTTTGCTTTCTATTCCTGCTTCCCTTTAATCTTGCAGGCCTCGATACAGCTGCTGCTGCTTGCAGCAGAGATAAAGAAAATGTTTTTTGTAAGCTGCTTAATGAATGAGGAGGACCAGAATAATAAAGGCCTCTGGTCAACTTCAAAAAGAAAAAAAAGAGAGAGAGAGAGAAAAAGAAAGAGAGAATCTATTAAAGGTAATGCAGGTCTCCAAAAGAGAAGCTAGTATTCTAACCCATGACTAAATGCTCAGGCTGTTTCCAAGCTCTGCTCTAATACACGGTCTCTCTTCTCTTTACAAGGAGCAAATGAGAAGCAAATGAGAAAAGAGACTTAGGATTTGAAAACCAGGAGACCTACACAAACGTAAAGTGATGATGTGATTAAGGAAAAAAAGGAGACAAAACTGAGAGGAGCTGTGGGTGGGAGTCAGCATGGCATGAAGGTCAGATCAGGCAAGTGACTATACTTCTGTAAGCCTCAGTTTCACTTAAATATTGATGTTAACAGTCCCCATCTCAGAGTTCCAAGGATAAAAGGAGATCATGCATAAAGCACGAAGCACAGGACCCAGCACAAAGAAACAGGTAAATGTGGGTTAATATTAATGTTATTATACCCACTCACAGCCAACTACAAATACAATTTTTTATTTCACTGCTACTTTGTCCCTACAAGAGAGAGAAAAAAACCAAGTGTCTGTGTCTGTGTTCACAAGATGAACTCAAAGGTAACTTTCTTTCTATAAACAAAAGAGGACTGTTTGTAATCCAGTAATACCCTATGCCTCCGGAAATGACTTGGTTGGTCACATGTGTTACCTTCATGGGGGAAAAAAACAGACCCCATAAATTCAAATACATAATCAAAAGCCTTCTGAAATTAAAATGGTTAACACCTGATTTCTAGAATAAAATGTGTATACCTGAATGCTTTTTCTGTAGTTTCTAGGTTCCCAGATGCCAAAAACCTAAGACATAAGAAAAAGATGCTATAGAAACCCCTATCCTGGAATCTTACCTGAAAAGCATCTGCTTCAGCATCCGATTGGCCGTCACAACCCTGGGAAGGCGGCCAGTGGAGAGAGAGTGGAGCTCCAAATTGGAAGAAATGAGCTGGGTTGTCATGTCTGTGTCTGCAGCTGTCCCAGCACCACAACAACTAAAAAATACAATTAGAAACTTAGATGAAATTCAATTACCAAAGGGCTCAATTAGAAGTGGAGCTTCTTGGATAACTTCCATCAAGTTTAGGTACACAGAGAGATGTTTTTGCGCATATTCTGCACTGTTAACTAATCTTACATAAACGTGAAACTGAGAACACTCATCTTGTTATATGCAAATATATTTTCTGCGCCTCAACAGAACATTGCAAATCATTACCTTCTGTGCTGTTACCAGACTGAGCATTTTACTACTCCTAAAAACATATCTGAGTTGTACCAAAGAGCAAGACATATTAAAAACCTTAAAATTTAACATTCACCAAGCATTTACCACCAGGTACCAGCCATTCCAAAGTGCTGAGAATAAAGAAAATATGAAACAGTCCTAGTATTTGATTGCAAAGTTGAGTGCAGGAAACAAAAGTAGGCAAAATTTATAATACCTTATATAATACGATATAGTAGCATTAGCACAAAATGCTATGGGAAACTGGAGAGAGCGATTAATTCTGATTTTTGAGAAGAGGTTTCATATGAGCTGGATTTGAAAGGATCAAATAAGAAACACTGCAAAAACAAGAAGAAAGGGCAATTCTAAGCAGAGGGACTGGCAAAAGCAAAGGTGAAAGAGCTTAGAGATGAAGCGAACAGATAGAGTCTGGCTGTAACTGGAACACAAGACGATGGCAGCGAAATACGCTGAAAAGGTAAATTTTTGTGACATTGTGCAAGATCTTAAATATCATGCTACAGAGTTTCAATTTTATTCTGAAAGCAGTGTGGAAATGTGAAAAGTCTCTTGAAATGTTTTTAAAGAAGAAAAGGACATAATCAGATCTGTGTTTTACAAACTTCAATATGGCAAAAGAACAGATAATAAAGAGACCAAAGGCAAAGAGGCCATTTAAATGACAAATGCAGGGGCACCCGGGTGGCTCAGCCAGCTAAGCAGGTGACTTTGGCTCAGGTCATGATCTCACGGTTTATGAGTTCAAGTCCTACAACAAGCTCTGCACTGACCCTGCACAGCCTGCTTGGGATTCTCTCTCTCTGCCCCTCCCCTGAGCTCTCTCTCAAGGTAAAAAACGATTTGGGGGTTTTAATCTGCTATAAACAAACAAACAAACAAACAGATAAATGACAAATGCAATAGTCCAGCTGAGAAACAAGCATATGAACTAAGGCTTTAGCAGACGGAACAGCTGAAACAGAACTGGGACCAAGCGAATTAAAGACTAAAGCAAAGAGAGAACGTGAGGATAACCAGCTCAGGTGACAGGCAGATGAAAATACCATTTAAGGGAGATAAAAAGAAAATACAAGTTAAACAACAGGTTTTAGTAAGGAACACAGTAAATTCCATGTTGGCTCTGGCAAGTTTGAAAATATAAGAGCTATTCAAACCAACTGATACTTACTAAATGTTAGGAGATATGAAGTGTATTTTTGAACAGTTCTTGTCAGCAACAACCATCCCTTCAGTTGCCCTTGTATCTGCTCCAAGAACTATGCCATCCTATTTTTAAAAACATATATTTTAAAACAAGTTCACATATACAAACCCACACCTCTCTACTCTAGGGAAAACAATGTTAGCCGTCCCGTGCTTCCCCCAAACCCTTGAGGAGTTGGTGAGATGGAGCCCCAAGTCCGGCTCTGCGCTGACAGCATGGAGCCTGCTTGGGATTCTCTCCTTCTCTCTCTGCCCCTCCCTTGCTCACGCATGTGTGCAAGCTCGCTCTCTCTCAAAATAAATAAAGTTCAAAAAATAAAATAAAATAAAATATGCCACCCTTTATCTTTAACCACGATAACCATTCTCTCTTTCGACCTTTCAACAATTTAAGGCAGGAGTTACTCTGTTCATTTGATGGGCAGGAAAGCGTGGCTGTGAGAAGTGACTTGCCCAAAGTTGGAAGCAGCATAAAAGTTAAATGGCTACATACACCTGTCTGACCAGAAATCTTGTATTCTCCCGTTATATCACCCCGCTTCCCAAAGCAGTACATTAAGACAGAAAAGTACTGGTCTCCTGTCAAAAATTCTGCAAAGTGAGAAAAGAATATAAACTGTTGATAAACGCACAAAACCTCCCGACAAATCCCAAAGGCCCTTTTCCTGACGTTCTCTGAAATATGCACCCTTCTTGACAGAGCCCAGAGAAGCGAAAGGAGGCCAAGTGGCCTGCATCCTGTAATCAGCTGTCACTGCTGCTGCTGCCGGCCTATCCCTGCTCACCTTATAGACCACCCCCGCGATGGTCGTGCCAGTCTTCCGGGCCGTTGGAAGCTTGTACCCTTTCTTCGCAAAATCAGCTTCCAAGACGGCATTTCTGAAAGCAAAGCAGAGAATAAAGCGTCGAAGGGCAGGACCACCTTGCGCCGCACTGGCACGAAGAATGTCTAACAGGGAACTCAGGAAGAGAAAAGCTACTATTCGCTTTCCATCCCTCTGTTCACCGAATCCCCTCAAGATCAGGACTAGTGTCGCGTTATTCGGCATGCAAAGCGTCAGAGAGGGGTCGCATCTCGCCCAAGGAGGCAGAGATGGGGACTGGCCGGGTGCGCTGGGCAAGCGGAAAGGCAGACTCGGCTTTGAGAGAAACCCACTCTCAGGCCCTCATTCCCCTGAGTCACACGGGCCGCGGGGCGCAGGCCGCAGGCCCCGCCGTTCACCCTTCATTTGGACTTCCCAGATCAGACCGCGGCCCAGCTCCGACCCCGGCACCGCACTCCCACTCCCGCCCTGAACCTGGCCCCGGGCATGGCCACACCTGCGACAGTTATCAAAAGAGAAACCTCCGACCGGGGACTCATAGACCGACACAGCCGCCATCTTCCCGAGAAAGTATTTCCGGAACACGGGCGGGAACTAGTAAAAAAAGAGCAGGGCACTTCCGGCGCCTGCGGCGACCTGGCCTGAAGGGGCGGGGCAAACTCCGCGCCTGGGCGATTGATCTTAGAGTTCTGGACTCCTAGAGGAGCCCGGACGTGTTTGGAGTATTTCGCCCCAAGTGGCGCGGAGGAGTAACTAACGCTGGGGGCCGGGAAAGGACTTGTCCAAGTTGGTGGCACGGAGACCAGACTCCTGCTGACCACACAAGAGCTGTGTCTACTGTTGATCAGACTCCATGGGGGTTTAGGACACAGACACACGCGAGTTCCAGGCACAGTGCCACGTCCTCCTTACACTGAGCGAGTCCTCTCAGTTCTGAATCTCTTTCCTCTGCTGCCAAATGGAAATAACAGCTATCTCAAGAGACTGCTGTGAAAATGAACAAGAAGCACATGAGAAGATGCTCAACATCATCAGTCATTAGGGAAATGCAAGCCAAAACCACAATGGACACCCGCTAGGATGGCTATAATTAAAAAGACAGAAAATAACAAAAGTTGGTGAGGATTATGGGGAACCCCGAACCCTCATACACGCCTGGTGGGAAGCGGTTCAGCGGTTGCCCAAAATGTTAAACATAGACTGAGCAATTTGTCTCTGAAGTATATACCCAAGAGAATCAAAAGCATATGTTCACAAAAACGTGTACACATTCATAGCAGCATTATTCATAATAGCCAAATAATAGAAACCACCCAAATGTCCATCATTTGGAAACAAAATGTGGTACATCCATACAACAGAATATTGCTCGGCCATAAAAAGGAATGAAGCATTGATAAATACTACAACAGGAATGAACTTTGAAAATACTACACACTAAGTGAAAGAAGCTCAGCACAAAAACAAAAACAAAAAAATCACATGTAATATGGTTCCATTTCTGTGAAATCCATACTAGGCAAATCACTAGTTTCCAGTGAGAAACTAGATTAGTGGTTGCTAGAAAATGGGGGGAGGAGAAAATGGGGAGTGACTGTTTGAGAGGCACAAAGTCTCTTTTTGGAGTGATGACAATGTTCTGGAATTAGGCTGTGGTAATGATTACATGACATTGTGAATATACTAAAAACCACCGAACTGCACGGTGCATTTTATGTTAGATTAATTTTATTTTGATTTGTAAAAGGCTGCTGTAAGAATTGAAAAATTGTACACGGAAAGCTTGTATCCCTGGCGTATAGCAGCTTTTCAATAAATAGTACTTAATATTAATACATTCATTTCATAGCAAGTAAGCGACAGCCTCGGTAACTGTGGAATGAAGTGACAGAGTCTGTCACAACTGTGTGTTCAATAAATATTTGTCAAAGATTGAATTCTCTTTCATTACTTTTCTGGGCCTTTTGTGTGGAATTAGGAAAATGAAGCCTCACCTACCTACCTCCACAGGAATCTACTGATGAAAAAGTCTGACTGTATCCTCTGGTGATTGTCAAAAATGAGAAGATCTGAGCTCTGCTCTAGAGAAGTCCATTTCCTGATGACAGAGACTCATCACCATAAGACCAAGACAGGACAGTTTGACATGCCCTGGACGCCGTGGGAGTCAGGAAATAATCCTAGAACGGCCTCTACAATATTCATCAAACTCTCTCACTCCTGCCCTGGGCCCAGCCTCAAGGGAATGAACACAAGATGAACCAGATGTACCTCCTCTCCGCATGTTAGGGGCTGAATTTTGTCACCCCAAGATTATTTTTTATATATATTTTTTATTTTTTTAATTTCTTTATTTTTGAGGGAGAGACAGAGCATCAGCAGGGGCAGAGAGGGAGACACAGAATCCGAAGCAGGTTCCAGGCTCTGAGCTGTCAGCACAGACCCCAATGTGGGGCTCGAACCCACGAACTGTGAGATCACGACCTGAGCCAAAGTCAGACACCCAACTGACTGAGCCACCCAGGCGCCCCTGTCATCCCTAGATTCTTATGTTGAAGTCCCAACCCCCAATACCTCAGAATGTGACCCAATTTGGATGCAGGGCCTTTACAGAGGGAATTAAGTTACAGAGGTCATTAGGGGGGTGCCTGGGTGGCTCAGTCAGTTAAGCATCCAACTTCAGCTCAGGTCATGATCTTATGAACCCCGCATTGGTTTCTTTTCTTTTTTTTTTTAATTAATTTTTTTAATGTTTATTTTTTTTTGAGAGAGAGCCAGATGGAACGTGAGCAGCGGAGGAGCAGAGAGAGAGAGAGAGAGAGAGAGAAGATCCGAAGCCTGGTCTGAGCTGTCAGCACAGAGCCCGGCATGGGGCTCGAACTCACGAACTGTGAGATCATGTCCGAGCCGGAGTTGGACGCTCAACCAAGTGAGCCACCCAGGCCCCCCCCACACACACATTGGGTTTTGAGCCCCACATTGGCTCTCTGCTATCAGCACAGACCCTGCTTCCGAACTTCTGTCTTCCTCTCTCTCTGCCCCTCCCCCTCTCGCACTCTCTCTCTGTCTCTCTCTCTCAAAAATAACCATTAAAAAAACAACAAGAAAAAGGGCATTAGGGTAGCTCCTAACCCAGTATGACTGATGTCCTATTAACAAGGGGAAATTTATGGGCGCCTGGGTGGCTTAGTTGGTTAAGTGACGACTCTTGATTTTGACTCAGGTCATGACCTCATGGTTCTTGGGCTCAAGCCCCACATCGGACTCTGTGCTGATGACACAGAGCCTGCTTGGGATTCTCTCTCTCTCTCCCTCTCTCTCTCTCTGCCCCTCCCCCACTTGCATTGTCTCTAAATAAATAAATAAATAAATAAATAAATAAATAAAGGTGGGGCGAGTTTACAGACAGACATTCACACAGGGAGAGCTTTGTGGACTTGAAGGCAGAAGTGTGCGATGCTTCTACACGCCAAGGAACGTCAACGATGGGCAGTCAATCACCAGATACAGTGATGACTCGAATGCGATTGCGGCAAAGGAAGCACAGCAGCCCGCAGCCCACAGAGGGCGGTGGCAGGGCGCCTGTGTTGCCATAGAGTCTGGGTGAGACCCAGAGGAGCCAGGAGAGGGTATGGAAATGATTTGTGATCTCGGTTTGTCCCGGGGCATTCCTCTTACGTGGATCTCTTAGGTACCTTTATCGCTCTCAGACAGCTGGAGGGGAGGCATTGCCTGTCTTGGGGCCTCTGGAGGTGGCCCAGCAAAGACAGTTGGAGCCAGCAGAGGGCGACAGAGAGCCTCCAGGCAGCCTGGGCCTGGCCTTTGAGAGGCTCAGCCCAAGGCCAGGCAAGCTCCACTCAGCCTGTGACAGGGCCTCGGTCCCTTCAGTGGTTTGAAGGGCAGCTCCCAGTCCCCAGCACTCAGAGACCCCTGCTTCAGCCTCCCTGTCCAACATGACTGCTGTCCCCTGGGACTGCAACCCCATCCAGAATGCTCTCCCCAGGGTGTGGACACAGTCCCACTTAATCCCCAGCAAGGGCCCCAAAACTTGACAGACCAGTAAAGCTCTGGATTTGGCTGTGTGATCTCAGGGGAACCATCAAGCTCTCTGTGCCTCAGTTCCCTAGTAATATAGTTAACAACCCACCTTCCCTGAGAACACCCAATCTGCTGTGTACACAGGATCTCCTGATCATCCCAGGCGCTGAGACTGTGCCAACACTGGAAAAACAGACGATTAGGAGACAGATACTGTCCCCACCCTCTCGGGGAGCTAGAGGTCCCCAAGGACCGGGCATCACTGCCCCACTTTACAGATGAAACAGCTGACGCCCAGAGAGGTGAAGCCAATGATTCAAGGCTGCACAGCTGACAACTGGCAGTCAAGATATAAACCACATGCCTCTCAGCCCCAGACCAGACACAGAACCACACCTCCCTTCGATTACGGCTCAGCTGGAACCCAAGTTCCCATGTTCCCTGGGGCTTTGCCCGAGCAAAAGCAAGGTTTCCTCCCCAAGGATTCTCATCCAGCCCAGCTATTTCCCAGCTGTGTGATCTCAGGCTGGTCTCTTCATGTCTCTGAATCTCAGTTTCCCCATGTGTAAAATGAGAGAACATTACAATGCTCCCCTTACCTCATGCGTCCTAAGACCATGCACTTTGAATGAAAGCACTTCATTTATGCGTTCATTCAGTATTTATTAAAGCCCCTCCTTGGTGCCAGGCTCTTGGCCAGATCACAGCCTTAAGGAGTGCTGGTCTGGGAACTACATCTTCAGTTCACTGCACTAAGTGCCCTTTAGGGGCATCAGATCACAGCCAGAAGACGTTCCCAAGAGGGTCTGAGGCAGCAGGGTGGGCACCCACAGGACAGGAGTCAGCACCGAGACCGAGAGACCAGAATGTGCCTTTCCACAGAGAGTTCAGGTGTGCGTGGCCCCCTGCACCACCCCGGATTTTCCAAGGGCCTGGCAAGCACCCTCCCTGTCTTGGGGCCTCTGGAGGTGGCCTGTAGGCTGCTAGGAATCCAGAGTGGGACAGGTCCTAGAAGGTTCACCCCCATCCTCTGTCAGGATACACACACATCCGGGGGTGCCCCCCACCGGGAGTCTTGGCCAATTTCCCACCGCAGGGAAAGCAGCCCATGATGCTCCTGGTTGCTAAGGCAACTGGGCCCTTGTTTTTCCTTCTTCATAAATAAGCTATAAATAGACAGGGCAAACCTGGGCGCCTTCCTTTGCATGAATTAGAGCAGCTGCTCCAGGCTTCAGGGCGCCTGGCACAGCGCCCAGGTGCCGAACCGCGCTGCCCAGCCACAGACGCCCAGTGGGAAGGCACAGCGGGCCCACGGCCGTGTCCCAGCCATGTGGATTCCCGCCACCCACTCCGGACTCCCCTGGGACACTTAGCGGATTTGGGGTTCCCTGAGGAGACCCACAAAATCCCAATCACTGTAAACAAGGCCTGGGATGGGTGTTTCACTACCTAACCCCAGAGAATGAAATGAGCCCTTGTGGAGTGACCCCCCCAGCTGACGGTGAGCAGGAGTGGGCACCACCCCCCCCTTTTCCCATCTGGAGCTTGTACAAGTCTCTGGGAAATCAGCGAATACCTCCCGCTACCGTAGCACGTTAGAATTTATTATAAATCCTTTCTCTGCCTGGTTTAATCATCACGGTCAACACCAATTGAGAGCTTTCCAGATGTAGAACAGGTGTTCTGTTAAGCACTTTACATGCCACAACCTCATTAATCCTCCCAGCTACCCAGGTGGTGCTGTTAGATTTCCAGCGCAAGGGTGGGGAACTGCAAGCTGAGAGAGAGGAGGTGCCTGGCCCAAGGTCACGTAGCTGGTTAGCAAAGGAACCAGAATTTGAACCCAGGTCTGTCCCGGCCTCTCCTTTCAACATATCTGATTCTCTTAATAAGCCATGAGGGCAGGAATCACAGGGGGGATGCCCTGAGTGGGAAGGAACAGAAAGAGCATCTGAGACTCAGAGTGACAAGGGACAGGCCCATGGCCTCAAGGAGGGAGAGTCAAGGCTGACATGTGGGTCCCTGGAGTGTGGGCTGCAGAAAGTGGGATTGTTTGCATCACAGAGGAGATTCGGGTAGATGTGAGTACCTGGTCGGTGAGGGCAGGCCTCCTTGGGGAGGTGAAGCTGACACCAGGCCTTTGAGGAAGAGAGTAGAGAGAAGGGAAGAGCTTTCCAAAGAGAAGTACAGCCCATACAAAGGCGTGGGGGGGGGGGGGGGCAGGTTATAGGGCTTACCAGGTCTGCAGAAGAGTAGGTAGGTGGGTGTGGCCGCAGGGCAGGGGCGAGGTGGGGAGGTGAGGATAGTAAGCTGGGTGGGCTCCAACTATACGGGACAGGTAGGCTGGCTCTGAAGCCTGGGCGTGTCCCAAGGGCCCTGGGGAGCCATGGAAGGCTTGTGAGCAGAGAAGCAGCACGTCCTCTCTTGGGAGAAGGGGCTGCTTACTTGACAAAGAGAGTTTGAGCAGAGCATTTCACCCAAACAAGGCATCCTGGGGCTGCTGGACCACAGCTGACGGATGCTTTCTCCAGCTAAGCCTACCTCTGAATGTGTCTCCGAGGCACATCCTCCTCTGTATCTTCTCTACGGTCCTAGACTTGCCGTGCCTTTCCACAGCGAGGCAAATGCTACCTCATTCATTCATTCATTCATTCAGACATTCCTTGAACAAACTTCACTTCTGTGTCTGGCACTGTGCCGGGCACAGGAACACAAAGACTCTGCCCTCAAGAAAAACGAATACAGAAATGAATAAGAGAGTTAAAAGACCAGAAGTTTCTGATAGGGACTGCACAGGGTACAAAGAAGTACAAAGAAAGAGAGGGCAGCTCCCCCAGGGGAGGAAAGGCGTCAGCGAGTCCTTTAAACAAAACGTGGGAGTGTGAACAGAACTTTGAGGAGGAGCAGGAGCTGGCTAGCTGGGGTGGCAGGAGGAAGAGAATGTGCACTCCCGAAGGAAGGGACAGGCTGAGCAGACCTGTGCAGGCATTAAAGAGCCGGGCATGTGGGGAAGCATTAAATGAGAGGGGTTGGGGGCAGGGGAGTTGGACACTCGGCAGGAAGCAAGGCAGGCGGGACCTGGGAGCCCCTCCTCTGGTATTAATCAGGGGGACGACGCGATCACACAGCGTGTTGTGAAAATCAACCTGGCAACTGGTCAGAAGATGGATGGACAGGGAGAGGCCGGAAGTAGGAGAGCAGGGAGGAGACGAAGGTGGCCTGAACTTGAGTGATGGCAGTGACCTTGGCAAGAAGGGAACAGTTTCAAGACAGAAAGTCTTGATACAGAAAGTCGGATAGACAGGATGTGGTCAGAGGTTGGAGATGGTGACATTCTCCAGGGCTCTGACTTGGGGGGCAGGAATTTCCACGTGGGTTCCCTTAGGACATCTTGCCTTGGAGGGCTGGGCTGGGGAGAGGTACAAGAGTTCTCGAGAAAGTGGTGCAAGTCCCGAGTGTGGATACGATGCCACAGGAGGGTGGGCAGAGGGAGAGAGGGGAGCCAAGGACAGAGGCCAGGGACGGTAATTTATCAGGCAAGTAAAGATGAGGCACGGGCGAAGTGGGGAGGGAAGGCACAGGCGGGGAGGCAGGCGGGGACCAGGGGAGAATGACATCACAGCCACCACGACGGGGGAGAAGGCTGGAGATGGAGGGAGGGTCCCGAGGACAGTCAGGCAAGAGAAGGACCAAACTGTGTCCACCGGACCATTCTCACTGACTGTGCTGTTGTCACTATCAAATCTAGCAAAGACATTTTTTCTAATAATAACACTCAGTGTTAGCAATGATGTGCCTAACTTTTGTAGTTTGTTAGTGGGAGTGTAAAATGATCCAAGCTTCCTGAAAAGCCATTTGCCAAATAGTTCAGAATCCTATATGACACAGCGCTTACGATTCACAACACGGTATTGTGCACCTCAAAATTTGTTAAGAGGGTAGCGCTCATGGTGAGTGTCCTTGGGACACACACACACCCCATAAGAAAAAAAGGAAACTACTGGAGGTATATGGATACGTTTATTGCCTTGATTGTGGTAAGGGCATCACAGATGTATGCATACACATGTCCAAACTCATCCAACGGTGTGTATTAAATCTATACAGTTTTTTTTCTGGTGTATCAATTGTACCTCAGGAAAGCTGGATTTTTTTTAAGTTCAAGATCCTTGAAAAAGTTCAGGGCATTTAACCCCAAAATTCCACTCCTAGGACTCTTATCCTCAAAGATGTTCATTGTGGGGTTATTTAAAATGGATTATATTGAATTTTATAATGTATTATATATTGGGTATATATTAGATAGTGGATTACACATATTAGATATTATACTGGATTCTTTATATTATAATATATAGCAATAATCTAAAGAAAATCTGGAAACCGCTTTAATGTCAAACAACAGGAGAGTAACTGAATATTTTTTGATGGAACATAAGAGGCCATTAAAAAATGTGTTTTCAATGCATGTTTATTTTATTTTATTTTATTTTAATTTTTTTCAACGTTTATTTATTTTTGGGACAGAGAGAGACAGAGCATGAACGGGGGAGGGGCAGAGAGAGAGGGAGACACAGAATCGGAAACAGGCTCCAGGCTCTGAGCCATCAGCCCAGAGCCCGACGCGGGGCTCGAACTCCCGGACCGCGAGATCGTGACCTGGCTGAAGTCGGACGCTTAACCGACTGTGCCACCCAGGCGCCCCTCAATGCATGTTTAATGACAGAAGAAAGAGTGAGAAGTGAGCAGAGTATACGTGGTTCCAACTTTATAACGTATATGTACATTATGTATGTAAAAAAAATCATGTTACTAACAGCTGTAATTCCTCACTGGTGGGATATCAGGCTATTCCCATTTTACTCCTTGTGCCTCTCTGCATTTTGTTTTCAAATTCTCTACATAGCCATTATTTTTCCCCAACTTTTTATGTTGGAATTTTTCAAACCTTCAGAAAGTTGCAAGAGTAATGCAATGAACAATCCCCCCTCCCCGTCTCTCCGATGAACCAACTGAAAGTTACATGACTTTACACAACGATCCACCCCTAAAAACTAGAGCATGAATCTCCTAAAAGCAAGGACATACTCCTACCTAACCACAATACCATTGTGTGGATGCAGTATTGCTCTCTATTATTCAATCTACTTTCAAATTTCCCCAGTTATCTCAATAACAACCATTATGCGGGTATCTGGCTGGTTCAGTTAGTAGAGTGTATGACCCTTGATGTTGGGGTCATGAGTCTGAGTCTTACGTTGGGCATAGAGATCACCTAAAAATTTTTTTTAATTAAAAAACCCATCCATTATGATTTTTGTGATCCAGGAGCCAGTCAAATATCACACACTGAATTCAGTTGTCCCCAAAAATACTTCTACAGGGCATTCTCCTGCAAAACCACAATGCCTACAAATACCATAAGATCCAGTAATTCTGCTACTGGGTATTTACCCAGAGAAAACAAAAACACTAATTTGAAAAGATACATGCATCTGTATATTTATTGCAGCATTATTTATAATAGCCAAGATATAGAAGCAACCGAAGTGTCCAGCGATAGATGATGAATGGATAAAGAAGGTGTAGTATATATACTCAATGGAATATCACTCATCCATAAAAAAGAATGAAATCTTGCCATTTATGACAACACGGATGGACCTAAAGGACATTATGCGAGGTGAGACAAGTCAGAGGGAGAAAGACAAATACCCTATGATTTCACTTATATGTGGAATCTAAAAAACAAAACAAACACAAACAAACAAAAACCAAACAGACTCTTAAATACAGAGAATAAACTGATGGTTCCCAGAGGGGAGGGGGGTGGAGGGTAGGTTAAATAGGTGATGGGGATAAAGAGGCACAAACCTACAGTTATAAAATAAATAAGTCACAGAGATGAAAAGTCTAGCATAGAGCATAAAGCCAATAATACTGTAATAATATCATACGGGGAAACCTTGGTGAGCATTGAGTAATGTATAGAATTGTCAGATCACTAGGTTGTACACCTGAAAGTAATATTTGGAGCGAATGACATTGTATGTCAATGATGCATAAAAAAAAAAAAAAAACGATAAATGAGTTCTGGGTAGCAGTACTGTATTCTATTTTTGAAAGCTACTTAGTAAATCTTAAAAGTTCCCATCACAAGATAAAAAAGATTTGTCACTACATAAGGTGACGGGTGTTAACTAGTTGTGGGAATCATTTCTCAATATATGTATATCTCAAATCACTATTTGGATACCTTAAACTTGTACAATATTACGTGTCAATTATACCTCAATAAAACTGGAAGGGAAAAAATGCATCCTTGTAAATATTAGATGTGTTGTCATACACTCAAGTTAGCTTTTAATTTTATATGAAAATATATATATAATAAATAAATAAATAAAATATATATACAAATATAAATACATACTTTATATATATATATTTATTTTCCCAAGTGGAAATCATGTTGTAGATAAAGAAACAAGAAATTAAGAAGTTTGGATGGGGCACCTGGCTGGCTCAGTCGATGGAGCATGTGACACTTGATCTCGGGGTTGTGAGTTCAAGCCCCACATTTGGTGTAGAGATTACTTACACACACACACACACACACACACACACACACACACACACACACACCTTTAAAAAAAAGGAAGAAGAAGAAGTTTAGAGACCAGTGGATTAGTCTCAACCCCCGCTAACAGAGCAGATAGCTTTGGATCGCTGGGGACCCTAATCTCATCTGGTACCAGGGGTTGGCTTGGAGCCTGGGAATCTAGCTGTGGTCTCCCGGTGAGGTTGGGGGTCCCTGAGGGCTGAGAGCAGATACTCTCTTTTTGTTTCTATTTCGGCACCCAGCACAGCACTGGGCACACTGTCAATGGGTAGTAAACATTGATGAATTGAAAGCTAAGTATTGGGGTGCCTGGGTGGAGCAGTCAGTTAAGCGTCCGACTTCAGCCAGGTCACGATCTCGCGGTTCGTGAGTTCGAGCCCCGCGTCAGGCTCTGGGCTGATGGCTCAGAGCCTGGAGCCTGTTTCCGATTCTGTGTCTCCCTCTCTCTCTGCCCCTCCCCCGTTCATGCTCTGTCTCTCTCTGTCCCAAAAATAAATAAACGTTGAAAAAAAAAAAAAAGAAAGAAAGCTAAGTATTGTAATTGTTCCTTGGGGAAGGATACATATGTAGACATTTTTTGCATACTTAAAAGTTGCCGAGAGGAAATGGTAAGCACTCTGACCCCGCCCTCCCCTCCACCCGCATACACATAAGTTAACTATGGGAGATGATGGATGTGTTTAATTTCCTTGATACTGGTAATCATTTTGTCATATGTAATGAAATCATCATGCTGTACACTCTAGATATACACAATTATGTTTGTCACTTATTCCCTAATAAGATTTGAGGAGAAAAAAAAAAAAGACCGAAAACCCCCATATTACCATTGTCACATTCAGGCAATTTAATAAGGTTTCAATATAATTATCTAATATTTAGTCTGCATATTCTCCAGTGTCACCTTTATGACTTTTGTGATCTGGATGCAATCAGAGATCCCCATTGAATTGGTCATTGTGACCCTTTAGCCTCCTTCAATCTGGAACAGTCTCCAGGCTTTTTGTTCTTCTCTCTTGAAGAGGCCAGGTCAGTGGTTCTGAAGGATGGTCCTCAGCATAGACTTGTCTGACGATTTGGGCAGGTAAGCATTTTTTGGAAGGAGTTCTTCGTAAGTGATGTGTCCTTTCTCAGGGTGCAGAAGATATTGGCTTATCCCAGTATTGGTGGGTTTTTTTAATGCTTATTTATTTATTTATTTATTTATTTATTTATTTATTTATTTATTTTGAGGGGGGTGGGGAGGAGCAGCAGGAGAGGAGAGAGACAGAATCCGAGCAGGCTCCACACTCAGCATGGAGCCCAATGGGAAGCTTGATCCCACGAACCATGAAATCACGACCTGAGCCAAAATCAAGGGCTGGATGCTTAACCAACTGAGCCACCCAGGTGTCCCCCAAAATTAGTGGTCTGAGGTTTAACCATTTGGGTGAGGTGGTATCTGTCAGATTTCTCTTTTTGTAAAACAATTTTCTCCTCTACATAATTAGAATGCCAATTTGTGGGTTAATTCTTTGAAAACTGCGTGCGTACCCTATTCCCAGTAGTCTTTCACCCACTGGTGGTAACACCCACTGATGATTTCTGCCCAGATTTTGTTCACTATAAGATGCCATTTTCTGTTTCCATCGCTCCTTAGTTGACCCTCTTTTGTAAGGAATCCCTTGGGGTTTTTTTAATTCTTTTTTTTTTCAAATTCAAGGATTTCTTTTTTATTCTATGTCATAACCCATTCACGTTCTTCATCATTTTGATCTTCCATTGCCCCAAATTTGGCCATTGGAGCCCTTTCAAAATGGCTCCCCACAAGTTTTAGTCCCCGTCTGCTCTCTGGCACAATGCGATGTTTCAACGGAGCACGTGCTAGGTCCATCCAGCCTCATGGGCACAGAAACAGCCATTCACCTCTGGACCCATGGGAGCCCTGAAGGAACATGGCAGACAGTGAGTGAAGCATCGGGGGCTGGTGGGCACCCCAAGTTCTCTCTCCAAAGTGTCAACAGCCGGGGCTTTAGTTAATGGCCCCACCCCACGGGGATAGGGCCAGTTGCCTTGAGGTGGCTGCTTAGGGACAAGCACCAGCCCACATATATCACTTCACATCCATCTATTTACTGCTTGTGCATGGAAGGATGTGAAGTAGAGTACGAAGATGGATATGAACACTTCCACTCCCCGCCCAGAAAGTTCCCTCCTGCTACCTCCAGTCGGTCCCTCAAAGAGACCATCACTTTCTAATACCCAAACATTCTAGAACTTCACATAAACAGAGTCGTGCAGTGAGCGCACCTCCTTCCTTTTAGCTGCCAAATAAGATGGTGTTGGAGAGCCTGGCAGTGCCACCATTGCACCCCAGATCTTTCTGGAGCTTTCCTGGGGAGAGAGGAAGAAGCAGGACGCTGCTGTCCGTCTGCAAGTTCTTTCTCCAAATCCCTGCTCCCAGGCTGGTGGCTGGGAAGGGATCCCAGACCAGGCTCATTTCCCGACCCAGAAAAAAATTCATCTTCGGTGGCCCAGAAACTATGGCCTAGAAATCCCCCTGGACGTAGCAGGAGCCTGTCTACCCAGCAGTGAGGCTCAGACGCTCTGACGGCCCCCGAGCCCCTGACCGGGGGACCCCCAGGGGACTATGGTCTTGTCCATCTGCCAGCAGAAGCAGTGAGCAGCACCAGTGGCCGGCCGGCCGCCCGCATTTCTGCTGTCAATCTGCCCGCTGCCCTGGGTTGTTTACTGGAAGCTGGCCTCCCTGCAAGGGTTCAAAGCCCTGGCCCTGGGCACGTCTGCGGCAGGAAGCAGGCCGGGCAGTAATTGGCGGCACAGCTGTGCTAAGCGGCCAGCACTGACCCACTATCTTCCTCCAGCGGTTGCCTTTGAGTGGCTCCATGCTGACCTTCCAGGCCTGCAGGGACTTCCTGCCGAATGCCAAGCCGGCACCAGCAACAAATTACTCATTCCCTGAGAAATCTATTAAAAGGTGACAGTAGTTTGGGGGCCGGGTGGCAGGGGGCCCCCAGCACAGGAAACCTAATGTCTTCTGTTCCCAAGAGCCCCCAGCCGACTCCTGCGGAACTCAGAGGGAACTGAGCTAGAACTCTAAAATTGGGGGCCCTGGAAAAATGACTTGGAGATGAGGAGAGGCTGACGTCCTTGAGGCCGTCTATGGGCCTGAGTCCCCTGGACCTCATTTCCAACCTGCTACTTCCGCTCTGTGTGACCTTGGGCAAGCCGCTTGGCTTCTCTGAGTCTTCCATGCCCACAAAGGAGATGAGAAGCCTGCCCCCCAGACTGGCAAAAGCAAATGAAGTGCCAGGCATACAACAGATGCTCTGTGAGCGTTGCTGGATCAGAGGCAGACTTGTTCATTTCGGTCTCCAGCCGAGAGAGGCTGAGCCCAGTGACCTGCCCTCGTGAGCCCGCATCCAGAGTAGGGCAGTGGCCAAGCCTCGAGGTCAAGTGGAAAGGAGCTGTGGCCGGAATGTAGTCATAGGGTCCTTATGAGAGGGGGGCAGGAGGCTTGGAGTTGAGGCCTGAAGGGTGAGTATCTACAGCAGCCCTCGCGAGCCCCAGGCCCGGGCCTCAGAGTCACAGAGCTCTGTCCTCTGAACCTGGTTGAGCCCAAACACTAATGTACAATTTTCATATATGATGAGGTGGTGCCACTGCACCCACCGGACCTAAGACTTTGAGGACCCGAAATGCCAGCTCGTGATGCATAGCTCAATCCCGTAGTCACCAGATGTCCCATCTACTGGGGCAGCAGGATGCCAGGAGCTAATTCTCTGGCTACAGGGGTCATGGACGTGCTTCTAAGCCCTAGTGAAAAGAAATAATTTTTGTTTAACAGATACATTCGATTCATTTGGCCAATTGCCTGTTTCTTTAGAGATGTAATCATTCGTTAATTGATTGGCGGTGAACTGGCTTGGGAGAATCGGTTTTCAGCAACACTGATCAGTGCCGACTTCAGAGATGGCTGGATTCAGCACACAAATAATAGCCTCAAGAACTTCTTCCTGTTCTTGGTTTTGCTCTCTTCTTGCTTGGCTTTGTGTTCACTTGACTTTTCCCTAAAGCGTGGCAGAGATGAGCACCATTCTCCCAGTCTGGCTGCCCCAGTTGCAATGACTCCTTCGGCAATTCTCGTAGGAGACCCAGGGAGCTACCTGGGTCATGTGTCCATCCTACAACCCATCTCCTGGGCCGGGGACATAGAATCATACCCTGACTGGATAAACCTGGGTTATATGCCCCCCTGTGGGAGGCAGAATTCTAAAGATGCCCTCCCCAGCCTGATTTCCATCATTGGCTATTCAACTAAGCACTAACCTAGGTACTGCTCTATGATGGGTTAATTTTATGTGTCAAGTTTTACCCAGATGTTGGGCAAAACATTATTCAGGATGTTTTTGTAAAGGTGTTTTTGGATGAGATTCACATGTAAAGCAGTGGCGCCTGAAAAAAAGAAGATTCTCCTCTGTAGTGTGGGTGGGCCTCATCCAATCAGTTGAAGGCCTTAATAGAACTAAAGACCGACCTCCTCAGAGCAAGAAGGAATTCTGCCAGCCAACTACATTTGAATTTGAACTACGACTCTTTCCTGGGTCTCCAGCCCACCAGCCTGCCCTGTAGATTTTGGATTGACCAAGCCTCAATAATCCTCTACAAGCCAATTCCTTAAAGTAAATCTGTCCTTCTGTCTCTGTCTCCCTCTCCATATTCTATATGTTTTATATATATATTTTTCTATATATTTACATATATATTTTTATATACATATATGTGTGTGTGTGTGTATATATATATATATACACACACATACATATACATACACACACACACACACACACACACACAACACACGATTCTCCAGGACAAAGCCCAGCCTCTGAATGACAGCCAGCAAGGAAGAAGGACCTCAGTCCCACAACCATAGGAACAGAATCTGGCTGACACCCTGAATGGGCTTGCAAGTGATTTACCCACAGCACCTCCAGAAACACACACAGCCCAGCCAATACCTTGATTTTGGCCTTGTGAGACCCAGAGCAGAGGAGCCAGCCAGTTGAGCCGACGGAGAGATCTGACCCACCAAACTGTGAGGTCATCGATCTGTGATATACGGAGCAGCTAAATTTGTGTAATTCGCTATGGCAGTAATTAGAAAACAAATATACCACCCACGGAGCACCGAGCAGGATCAGCCCTTCCCAACAGCACAGAGGCTTACCTTTAAGGGAGGGGCTCCCCCCAAATCAGGTGTTGTTCCCAGAAGGAGCAGGAAAGGGTCCTGAACAGGGT
Source organism: Prionailurus bengalensis (assembly GCF_016509475.1). Lineage (NCBI taxonomy): Eukaryota > Metazoa > Chordata > Mammalia > Carnivora > Felidae > Prionailurus > Prionailurus bengalensis. Next base: position 83,647,160 of record NC_057359.1, read on the forward strand.
CCACCACAGTGTCCAAGCTCAGAATGGACTCCCCGATGCCTGGCACCCTGGCACCCGGCCTCAGGCTCTGACAATGCCCCTAGAACAAGGTGGCAGTGGCTTTCTCTGCCCCTGGCACTTCTCCAGCCCCGCCCTTCCCTTTTCTCCGTTTTTCTGGCTTCTTCAGTTTTCACCCCACACTACGCAGGCGTCCAGAAAACTCACCCGAGCCTGGCCAGCTCCCTGGGTCAGACATGATGCAGTTTCCATGTAAACCCTCGTGGTGCAGGATCACTGGAGTTGGACAGGAGGAAGTAACAGGAGAAACGGCAGGTGCTCCAGGTCACGGGATGCCCGGGCAGGGCTCCCTGTGCTGTGTGCTTGGTGGGCACTGCCACCATTAGTCATTGTCACAGCTCTGCCTCGTGGGCAATAGGATCCCCATTTCTCAGAACAAAAAAAAAAAAAAATCAAGGCTCACAAAAGGTAAATCCTTGCCTGCTCTTCCAGTTACAAGTGACAGAGACTCAGTACAACCTCACTTGAGAAAAAGGAGCATGTGTTGGAGCAGGAGACCAGGAAGACCGAGGAGGGGGCTGCCTTCAGGGACTCAGTGAGTCCCTCAGCCTCTCTCTCTCTCTCTGCCTGTCTCTGTACCTTTCTCTCCCTTCCACCCTCCTTCCCTCTCTGTGTGGTTGTTCCTTTCTGTCTCCTATCTCATGAGCGCCCTCCTCTTGGCTTGCTTTATGCCCTCCCCCTGCATACGGATACAACAAGAAATGTAGCCCCTGGCAGAGATGAAAGCCTGGTTTTATTTGGACAGTAAAATGTCCAGGTGATAAATAACATTTCTCCCTTATGACCAGCGATATGTAAATGAAGGTATTCTATGGTATTTATGGGAAGGTTGCCTAAGGGAAGACAAGCTGACTCCGCTGGAGGGAGCACCTCTTTTGCCCTTCTCCACTTTCTCCTTCTTGTTGCCTAAACCGTGGGTGTAATGGCTGGAGCTCTGGCAACCATTTGGGGCCATGACATGAGGCTGGATGTCCATGCCAGTAATATGAGCCCTGGACTGGACACCACAAGGCTTCTTTTACATGACAAACAAACAAACCCTTGCACGTTTAAACTACTTTTATTTGCAATTTTTGTTAGAGGCAGCCAAACTTAACCCCATGATACCTGGCCACAAGCAGTTCTGATTTCACATTGTTCCTACTCAGAAACTCCGAGTCAGGGCCCCTGCTCTCTTCACTCCACAGCTCCACACATGACCAGAGAAATGGACAAACCGTGGCCCAAGCCTACAGTTGGTGTGTTTTGTGTTCCTCATTTGTTTGCTTTTGAGGAGAGGCAGCCAGAGTGGGGTCACATGAGTGGTGGCGAAGGGGGATTTCCCCGAAGAAGGGGGTGTGCTGGCACCCGGGAAGCGATGGGTGCCTACTACAGCTAGCACGTGGGGACTCCCAGTTGGCCTGACCCCCAGGCTGGGCACTCTCCACCCTACTCTGTGGCAGTCTTCACGGGATAGCTTCCCTATCCAACCTTTCAGGTGTGGACACCATTGAAGGAACCCACTGGGGTCAGCCTGACCTCTTGCAAGGAGGTCCATCTGGAGGCCACAGTGTGTGGAGGCAAGAGGACAAAGGTGTGGAGGACTCCAAGGTCAACCCCAGGGATCGTGTCTCAAGCTGGCCCCGCCCACTACTCACGGGAGGTGAGTGTGGGTGTTGGAGTCAGACAGAGCTGAGGTCAAAGCCCACCTCAGCCACTGCAGCTGTGTGGCCTTGGGTGACTTGCTTTACCTCTCTGAGCCACCACACCAGTTCCCTCTTTTCTATCTCCCGGTCTGTCATCGCTCCCTCCCTGCCAGTCCCACACACATCTAGGATCCCACCTTCTGCCTCTCACCCCGTCTACCTACCCTCCAAAAGGCCTGCCTCAGCAGCACCCACCCTCCCCATCCCCTTATCTCCCACCCCACACCCCCCAAGACTGAGCCTGGGTTGTGCTAACACTCTCTCCCGGATGCCAGGCCATTCCGATGCAGCCTGAGAAACAATACAACTTCCAGAAATTCCAAATTACCAGACCTGCAGAACGGACAACTTCTGTCCAGCCCCGAGTCCTGTCCCTGCACAACTGACCCCCCAGGCTCAGCAGTGGGGGGGGGGGGTCACAGATCAACAAGCCCCGGATTCCTACCCCAGAGCAGGGAGGTGGCAGAAGGTAAGTTCTTCATCCCACTGGAGCCCAGGACACTGCGTTTTCCTAACCTAACCATGCATGCAGACTAAATGCCCCCCTGGGGAGGCAGGGCAAGCAAGACTAAGCCAGGCAAAAAAGTAAACCTTAATTTTAAAATTACTTTCAGGAGCACCTGGATGGCTCAGTTAGTTAAGCGTCCGACTTGGGCTCAGGTCGTAATTTCATGGTCCGTGAGTTCAAGCCCCACATTGGGCTCTCTGCTGTCGGTGCAAAGCCCACTCCGGATCCTCCCTCCCTCTCTCTCTCTCTCTCTCTCTATCTCTCTCTCTCTCTCTCTCTCCCCCCGACCCCCACCCCCACTCATGCTCTCCCTCTTTCTCTCAAAAATGAATAAACATTAAAAAAAAATTGGGGGGCACCTGGGTGGCTCAGTTGGTTAGGCGTCCAACTTCAGCTCGGGTCATGATCTCTCAGTTTGTGGGTTCAAGTTCCGTGTCGGGCTCTGTGCTGACAACTCGGAGCCTGTAGACTGCTTCGGATTCTGGGTCTCCGTTGTCTCTCTCTGCCCCTCTCCCACTTGTGCTCTGTCTCTCTCTCTCTCTCTCTCTCTCTCCTTCACAAATAAACATTAAAAAAAATTTTTTTTTGATTTGAGGGGCGCCTGGGTGGCTCTGTCAGTCAAGCGTCCAACTTCGGCTCAGGTCACGATCTCACAGTTCTCAGGTTCGAGCCCTGTTCAGGCTCTGTGCTGACAGCTCAGAGCCTGGAGCCTGCTTCAGATTCTGTGTCTCTCACTCTCTCTGCATCTCCCCTACTCTCTCTCTCTCTCTCTCTCTCTCTCAAAATAAATAAACATAAAAAGAATTTTAATTTTAAATTACAGTTCTTTTATTATTATCTCAATTTTTTAATTTTTTATTTAATGTACTGGGTTTTCTGATACATAGTATTTAAACTTTGTTATTTAAATATTTGTTATTTTGTTATTATTTTCATTAATAAGGTACCGCATGCTCACAAAAACAAGAGAGTAATGAATAAACTAAAATGTGAGTCCCTGGTAATCAGAGCAGAAGTCAGAAATGTTCCTTGTGCTATCCCTTGATTAAAAATAATAATAATAAAGGAGGAAAACGAGAAACGCAAACACTATCCTTCACTTTGTCATTTGGAGGCGGCTGTGTGGCTGCCCCCACAGATCACCTCTCCTCATGCTGACAACTGTCTCCAGAGACCCCACCTGGGGGCAGGGACTAGCTGGGATCCGCATCTGTCCCAAGCAGCTAACAGAGGGCCTGGTGGAGAGGAGAGGCTGCGTATGTTTGCCGGAAACGAGGAGAGGAGAGATGGATAAAAAGGACAAGAAGGAAGGAGAGGAGACACCCCACTTCCTTGCTAAAACAGAATCCTGGGGGGACCCACAGAGAACAGCTCAATCTGCCTGGAGGGGCGTGGAAGCAGCCAGTGACACCAAGAAAGCAGAGTCTTAAGGAATGACTGGGAACTCTCTAGAACTTGTGGACAGAGAAATAGGAAAGGCAGTTCAGGTGGAAGGCACGGCGGCCGTGCAAAGGCACGGAGGCCTGAGAGAATACGGCACATCTGGGCCTTCCGCTACAGCCCCAGAGAGGGCACCGGAGAAGAGAGGGGACAGGACAGGAGGTTGAGGACATCAGAGACGAACTTCTGAGCTGGGCCGTGTGGTTAACTTACCCCCTTGATTTCAGGGAACACCCATGACACGCACACTGAGCCTCGGCTGAATTAACCACATGGGCAATTGTTGAACCAGGTCAGGAGGAGGGGACCCCAAGTCTACCCGCTGGAGGGGCAGAAGCGCTGGGCCCCGTTCCCGGCCTAGGCCCCCAAGCGGCTTCTCCTCCCTCCCACTTACTCCAGTCTGGATGTTTTTCTCTGCGCTTGATGAAGTTAAAATAAGCCGTCTCTGGGGTGAATCGCAGGCGTTCAAATTGGATTGGCACGCAGACTTCGAGCAGTTGGTGGCAGGAGCCAGGGGACCCGGAGAGCAGGTTTTCGCTGGAGGGGACATGAGCTTTATTTCCCTCTTGGTTGCTGACAAGGAAGCAGCTGTCCTTCCCTGATTATTTTTACCTCGAGTCACAGCCGTGATGCTCAGCCTCCCCAGTGCCCGCCCGCCTGCCAGGACCAGGTGAAGAGCCCAGCGCCCCGGCCCAGCTCTGCCGTGAGCCTCGAGCTCCACCTACCGCTACCTTCACACAGGACCGAACGCCAGCCCTCTGTCTCAGGTCCAGACACTCCACTCAAAGGTGGGGTCACTGCCTGGAAGCCAGAGAGCAAGAGCAGCCTTAAAGATTACTTGGGACAAGAAGGAAGGAAGGAAGGAAGGAAGGAAGGAAGGAAGGAAGGAAGGAAGGGAGGAAGGGAGGAAAGAAGAGAGGAAGGAAGGAAGAAAGGAAGGAAGGAAGGAAGGAAGGAAGGAAGGAAGGAAGGAAGGAAGAAAGAAGGAAAGAAGGAGGGAAGGAAAGAAGGAAGGAAGGAAGGAAGGAAGGAAGGAAGGAAGGAAGGAGGGAGGGAAGAAAGAAGGAAAGAAGGAGGGAAGGAAAGAAGGAAGGAAGGAAGAAAGGAAAGAAGGAAGGAAGGAAGGAAGGAAGGAAGAAAGAAAGGAAGGAAGGAAGGGAGAAAATTCATGACAAATTCCCCTTCCTACCACAATGAGCTCATTTGTTGTTTTTGTATCAGTTCAGACTTTTAGTTTGATAAGACTAAACATGGATATCATATCACTAAGCACTTCTAAATCTGCCTTGTCATTCTAGCCTTGAAAAGCCCAACAGGTGGGTGTCCTTAGCTCTGTTTCATTGCTGAGGACATTGAGGCTCAGAGGCAAAGTGGCTTGCCTGAACTCACAGATACAAAAACAGAATGGAAGAAATGGGATCTGAATCCGTTTATCTACCTGCAAATCTCATACACCGTCCAGTGTATTTTCACGTCTTTGTCCACGTATCAGTTAAGAATGCTCTCAGTTGCAACTAACAACAACGGTGCTTCCTGGGTGACTTCCTGGGTGGCTCAGCTGGTTGGGCATCCGACTTCAACTCGGGTTATGATCTCGCAGTTCATGGGTTCGAGCCCCGCGTCGGGCTCTGTGCTGACAGCTTGGAGCCTGGAGCCTGCTTTGAATTCTGTGTCTCCCTCTCTCTCTGCACTTCTCCTGCTCACACTCTCTTTCTCTCTCTATCTCTCTCAAAAATAAATAAACATTAAAATTTAAAAAAATAAAATAAAGAAATGGTGGCCTATTTTCCTTGTATAACAAAAGACTGACAGTAGGTGGTTTCTAGGTTGGGAGGCAGCACAATGATGCCATCGACCCAGGATTTTTAAATCTTGCTGTTCCTACCATCCTTGATAGGTTGCTTTTCAACCTCTTGGGGCCTCATGGTCACAAAATGGCTGCTGCAGCTCCAGGCACCTCACCTGCATTCCAGACAGAAGAGAATAGGAGGAGAGGATGGTGAAAACAGTGATAATCCCTTTTATCAGAAAAGCAAAAAGATTTTTCTGAATTCCTCCAGGAGACTTTGGTTTATATCTTAATGGGAACATGACTATCTGTAGCTGCAAGGGAGGTGGAGAAAGAACATGCTGAAAACAAAGGAGGACACAAATGCTACGTTGGTCTCCAATAATGTCTATGAGTTTACTTAGAGTTGTACTTGGTTACAATTATACAACACATAATTTTTTGCTTCCTACTTTTTCCTTTCCTTTTTTTAAAAATTGAGGTAAAACTGACATACATTATATTAGTTTCAGGGGTACAACACAGTGGTTTAAAATATTTGTCTATATTGCAGAATGATCACCACAATAAATCTAGTTAACATTTATTACTGTACATACAGATTTTTTTTTCTTATAAGGACTTCTAAGATCTATCCTCTTAGCAACTTTCAAATATGCACTACAGTATTATTAGAGTCACCGTACTGTACATTACCTCCCCATGAACTATTTATTTTTGAACTGGAAGTTTGTACCTTTTGACTCCCTTCACCCATTTTGCCCACCCCCACCCACCAGCTCTGGCAACCACCAATCCGTTGTCTCTGTCTGTGAGCTCAGTGGTTTGGCTTAGTTTGGTTTTTAGATTCCACACATAAGGGAAATTATATAGTATTTGTCTTTCTCTATCTGACTTATTTCATTTAGCATGATGTTCTCAAGTTCCCAAATGGCAAGACTTCATTCTTTTTTATGGCTGAATCATATTTCATATATATACATACACCACATCTTCATTATCCACTCATCTACCAACGGACCCTTAGGTTGTTTCCATGATTTGTAATATTGCAAATAACACTGCAATGAACACGGGGATGCAGGTACCTTTTGAAGTTCGTGTTTTCATTTTCTTCAGTGAAATACCCAGAACTCAGACGCTGGATCATATGGTAGTTCTATTTTTGATGTTTGGGGGGACCTCCCATACTGTTTTCCCCAGTGGCTGCACCAGTTCGCATTCCCACCAACAGTGCACAAGGGTCCCCGTTTCTCCATACCCTCGCCAACACTTCTTATTTCTGGTCTTTTTGGTAATAGCCATTTTGACAGGTGCGAGGCGATATCTCATTGTGGTTTTGATTTGCGTTTCCCTGATGATGCGTGAATTTGAGCGTCTGTCTTTTCATGTGTCTGTTGCACCTGTCGGTATGCCTTTGGAAAGACGTCTATTCAGATCTTCAGCCTATTTTTTAATTGGGTTGCTTTTTGCTTGTTTGTTTTGCAACTGAGTTGTACGAGTTCTTGATGTATTTTGGATTAACTATCAGACACACAGTTTGCAAATATTTTCTCCCATTCAGCAGATTGCCTTTTCGTGTTGTTGATGTCTTCCCTCGCTGGGTAGACACTTTTCAGTTTGATATGGTTCCACTTGTTCGTTTTTGCCTTTGTTGCTTTTGGTTTTGGTGTAAAATCCAAAAAATCGTCATGAAGACCGATGTCAAGCAGCTTACTGCCTATGTTTTCTTCCGTGAGTTTTATGGTTTCAGGCCTTATGCTCAAGTCTTTAACTCATTTTGAGTTAATTTTTGTATATGGTATAAGATAGTGGTCCAGTTTCATTCTTTGGCATGTGGTTTTCCAGTTTTCCCAGCACCACTTACTGAAGAGACTCTCCTTTCCCTTTTGAATGTTCTTGGCTCCTTTATCATAAGTTAACTCCTACTTTTCCCCCTTTAATTTATGTCACTTATAATTTCCTTATCTGTACACTGTTTTTGTAATTCTCCTTTTTAATGGTCTGACAATAAGTATTTCTTCAAGTGGATAAGCCATAATGTATTTGTTGGACACGAGCTGCCGACATTTCCAATATTGTACGTACTACTATGATGAACATATTCATGCATGAAGCATTTTCATTTAGTTGGATGTCTCTCCCAAACATAAATTGAATTGCTTGGGTCAAAGATTTTAACATTTTTGGTGCTCTTAATATATTAGCCTATCACTTTCCAAGAGTGAGTGTGCTATTTTACATGGTGTAACAGTATTTGGATATTGATCTCACTACAACTGTGCCAGCACAGAGTTTCACCATTTTTATTGTTTTAGCTTTGCTGTTTGTTTGTTTAGAGAGAGTGTGCACAAGCAGGGGAGGGGGCAGAGGCAGAGACAGAGAGAGAATTATTTTTTTTAAGTTTATTTATTTTTGACAGAGAGAGAGAGAGAGAGAGAGAGAGAGCGAGCACGCGCTAGGGAGGGGCAGAGAGAGAGGAAGACACAGAATCCGAAGCAGGCTCCAGGCTCTGAGCTGTCAACACAGAGCCCGACACAGGGCTCGAACTCACTAACCGCGAGATTGTGACCTGGGCCGAAGTCGGACGCTTAACTGACTGACCCATCCAGGCGTCCCAAGAGAGAGAGAATCTTAAGCAGGCTCCACACTCTGTGCAGAGCTCAACGTGGGGATTGATCCCACGACACTGGGGTCATGACAGGAGCCAAAATCAAGAGTCGGATGTTCAACCGACTGAGCCACCCAGGTGCCCCCAATTTTACCATTTTAAAACGGTATCTTAAAGTTGCTTTTGTTTTCACTCTTTTGTTTAAAACTGAGGAGGAAAATTTTTCCCCATGTATTTTTCACTTTCTTTTTTCCTCTTTGGTAAAGTATTTGTTCATTTCTTTAGCCAGTCATCTTGGAGAGTAAGAGATTCATTTTTATAGAAATGGCCACACTGTTGATGCTGGTTTCAACTCTGCTCATATTACGACTCAACTTTCCAATTTACCCTAAAAATTGCTGGCAGGAAGCCAGAGTGGGGCATAGGATCCAAGTCACCGGGGAAGGGAACAGGGCCCAAGAATCCATGCAGCTACTAGGAGCCATGTCTTCTGACTCCTAGTCTGCCACTTTTTCTTGCACATTATATTTTTTAAAATAACATTTTATTGCGATATAATTCACATGCCACACAATTCGCTCACTTAAAGTACACAATTTAATTGTTTTTAGTACATTGACACAATTGTGCCACCGTCACCAGAGTCAATTTTAGAATCCTTCATCACCCCCAAAAGAAACTCTGCACCTGCTGGAGCACTGTCATGTCAGATAGAGGTAAAAATATTTTTGCACTTGGAGAAAACAGATGGGTGGGGTGGGGTGGGCTGTGTGAGGAAAGGGGAGGGCTAGGCCGTGCCGTGGATTTGCTACGCGACCACAGCTCACTTTCTGTCTCTGGTTCTTGGTTTCCCCTAATACGTACAGGTATTTATGGAGCGCCTGCTGCATACCAGTCTTCAGACCAAATATGTCACAGATATGCATGCGCATTCTCTCTAAGCTGGGGCAAGAAGCCCAACTTTACAAGAGAGGGAAACCAAGAGCAAGTGCAGAGACATGGTCACCTGGGTCCCTGTGCGTGTCAGTGCCAGAGGGGGGCCTGGAACGGAGGTTGGGGCAAGGAGGGGTCTTGACTCCCGGCTCGAGGCCACTTCATCAGCTGCCTCTGGCTTATGGAGCTACCCCAGTGACAGGTGGGGACAAGTGGGGACAGGTGGGGACAGGATTAGGAGGAACTTATCTTTTCACGCTGGCTGAGAAGGGCCGGAAACAGCTTGGCCAAGAAATAGCTGTTTCGCCCTCTAGCGGCCATAATGAGTGGTGTGGGTATCTGGCGTGGGGGTCCGCTAAAGCAGAATTCTCTTCCCACTGCCCCCCACACCAACCCAAGCACACACCCACCAATCTTAGAGTCACAAGGCGTCCGTCTGGGTGTGTCTACATCTGTTAGATCATTCCTTCAGTCCTTCAACAAACACAAAGCACTCACTCTGGCAGGCTCTGGCCCGGGTGCTGGGGGGCAGGGGAGGGGGAGGTGGTGAGGAGGAGCAGACAGGCAGTCAGTTCCCCGGCATTTATGGGGACCTGGGGGTTTCTGAAACAGTTTAACGTTGGGGGCAGGGAAAGCGTCCTAGGAAGTCTGAGACCTGCAGGATGAGTAGAAATGAGCTACAAAGGCCTTGGAGGAGGGGCCCTCCTGCCCATTCCTGGGCAAAGGGAATGGGATGTGTGAAGGTCTGGTGGTGTGAACAGAAAGATCTTCACTCTGGCTACAGGCTGTAGTGTAACAGGGCAGCAGCCCAGTGAGGGAGGACGGAGGGCAGAGATGGATAGTGTTAGCCACACGCAGTGGTTGGACTTTCTCCTGGAGCATCAGGGACCCACAGAAAGGTTTTGAGCAGGGGAGGGACAGGAGCAGATGGACCCTTTGCAGAGCTCACTCTGACTGCTGAGTGGAGAAGGGGCTGGAGTGGGCAAGAGGGAGGCAAGGCTGGTCCTGGGCCCATCCGGTTTCTCAGGACCCAGGCTAGCAGGGGGATAGGGGCAGGGGAAGGGACTCACTTTTATCTACAGAGCAGGAGCCAGTCGCTCCTGGAGAAAAGTGACAATTGGGCAGGTTGTGGGGCTCCCCCAGCTCTGATACTCACACTTCTCTTCTCATAGCCACCCTTTATGTCCCTGAGAAGAAGGGGTGATTCTCTACATTCTGTGTGAGAAAATACAGGGTACAGAGACTTGCCCAGGTCACAGAAAAGCTGGTTGATGGCTAAGCTCCAATTCTGTTGGGTTTGTGGCAACCCTGAAGTGAAAATGTCCTGGTTGCTGGCTCCTCCCTCCAAAATTCCTAGGCTTGGACTATGGACAGTTTGGCTGAGGGGCCAAAGCAGGGCCAGGCCCCAGGATGAGCACCTCTGGCAGCTCCCACTGCCCCTCACCCCATCTACACAGACAATGAGCCCAGGGACCCCAGTGGCTATCACTCACTCACAGCCTCCAGGCCCTGTCTACGGAGACAAGAGGCCTGTCAGAGCCACCCGCCAGTAAAGGCGATGAATGGCCCTAGGCTGCCAGTCGGACAATACCCAGGCTCTGGGGAGGAGAGATTAGGTTAGAATGTGGCCCAAACTGGTCTCAACAGCTCAGGCTCCGTGGAGGCCCACTCTCGCCCCCTAGTACTTGGCCATCTCCAGGACTGACTCCTAGGAAATGTGACCCCACTGAAGGGAGGGAGTTGGCTCAGAGTCCCTGGGCAGGGGCGTTACCAATGCTGGGAAGGTGGTAACTTAGGCAATGGGGAGAGATTTGGGATGTGACAGGAAGGTTAGGAGACACAGGAGGCATGCAAAGGAGGCTGGGAGAATTGGGGTCGATACAAAGCGTACTGCACCCACCGAGAGAATGAGGGTGGACTTAAGAGGCAGACCTTGGGTTCACCTCTTCCTTGCTATGTGAAGCTCAGTGTTCTCTCTGGGCTCAGTTTGCACATACTCAAAATGGGGCCCCAAGAGTCTTTGCCTTGAATAAGAGAGGGCAAATGTGGGAGGGCCCACCATCTCCGCTTCCCCTGGGGGGGGGGGCGGTGAGTGGGCCACAAAGACACAAGAGAGTCAAGTTCTGCAGACAGTCTGCAGGCCCAGGAACCTGGGAAGTGCTCAGAACTCTGCCCCAATGGGGACCTCTTATCTTCCAACTTTTATTTTGAAAATTCTCGAGCCTAGGGAAAGCTGGAGGAAGAGCACACTGGACACCAATATATCATCATTTTGATTCCCTTCCCTATTCTTTTAAAAAGAAACCATTGGGGTGCCTGGCTGGCTCAGTCAGTAGAGCATGCAACGCTTGATCTCAGGGCTGTAAGTTCAAGCCCCACATTGGGTGTAGAGATTACTTAAGAAAATAAAAGTAAAAAAAAAAAATCATCATAAGATGGTAATTTTTTTAATATGTATTTTACCACAATAAAAACAATTGAAAAAATATAAACCATCATGTTGCTAGCAAGCTATTTTATTTATTTATTTATATAAATATATATATTTATATTTAATATAAAATCACAAACCCTGAGATCATGACCTGAGCCAAAATCAAGAGTCCCATGCTTGGGGCGCCTGGGTGGCTCAGTCAGTTGAGTCCGACTTCGGCTCAGGTCATGATCTCACGGTTCGTGAGTTCAAACCCCGCATCGGGCTCTGCGCTGACAGCTCAGAGCCTGGAGCCTGCTTCAGATTCTGTGTCTCCCTCTTTCTGCCTCTCCCCTGCTCATGCTCTGTCTCTCTCTCTCAAAAATAAACATTTTTTTTTTTAAGTTTAAAAAAAAGAGCCCGATGCTCAACCAACTGAGCCACCCAGGGACCCCAGCCAGCAGGCTACTTTAACAACTGTAAGGTAAGTTTTGACAAGGATATTAAACGGAAAAAAAAAAAATTAAAAAAAATAAAAAAAATAAAGGATATTAAACGGACTGTATGCCTCGCACCAGGTAGAAGCCACAGGCTTTGTCAGTCACTTAAATCACACAGCAGCCCCATGACTTGTGTACTATTATCCACATGTTACATATGGGGAAACTGAGGCTCAGAGAAATTAGGCAACGTGCTTCAGGTCAGTCGAGGTGATCTTGGATCTGTCTGATCTCCCTCCCAAGCAGGAATCCCTGCTACTGAGGCAGGAGAGTGTCACGGGTCCCAGATGCACATCATTCCTCCTGGGAGCTCCACCTCTGTGTCCCTCCCCCGTCCCCTTAGCTTCTCTCCCTGCTCCTGGCCCCACCACTTGTCCCAGGCTCTGCCCTCAGAGGCCAAAACTTTTCAATTCCCCCCACCTCACACACACACACACACACACACACGCACGCACGCACGCGCGCGGCCTCTCCTGTCACCTCGCCCTTACGTTTTGAATGGCCTGGATGAAGACCGAAAGACCCAGGTTCAAGGCTGGGCTCTGCGACTCATTAGCTGTCTAACCTGGGGGAGAGCCCTCAGTCCTCATGGTGGCCCCTCCTCGCGGTGGGTTGAAGGTAAAGGAAATGAGGCCTGCAGGGGGCCAGCGCAGGCTACTGAACGCTCCCTCCTTTCCCACGGTCCAGCCTGAGATGGGATTGGTTCAAAGGATCCACAAATTTATTTGGGATCCAAGCCTCCCAAGGTGACCCCTTCTACTCAAGGGGGGAGAGGCACGGCGGGTCCAGTCCAGAAACGGGGGAACTCCCCGCGGCCCGCCCCACGTGCCCTCCCACTGCTCTCGCGGCTGGGGCGCCTGCCCTGCCCTCCGCGCGCCCAGACGGCGGGCGTCCCTGACTGCGGGGCTGGGGTCGAGGGGCGGGGTCTGCTAGTACCGCCCCCGGAACCGCCTCGGCCCCGCCCCGCACCCGAGGTTTCCACCGCACGGCAGAGAGCTAGCAGATTTCCGCTGCTGGATTTCCGTCCCAGAAACAGTTCGCAGCGAGTGAGCCGACCGTAGGCGCCGGGCCAGACGAAGCAGGTGAGGACCCGGGTTTTGAAGAGGAGAGGGATCAGCGCGGGTGAAGGGGAGGCCCTGGTCCTGGCCCATCAGCCCAAGAGGGATTCCCCACTGGCCCCTTGCGGAGGAGGGACACGCAGTGGCGGCCAGACCTCGCATCTCCCTTTTGGGTGCCAACGAGTATTTGGTGAGCAAGGAAGGGGGGGCCAGGAGTATGTGGGGGCAAATACAGGCAGAGTGAACAGGGGAGTGAGACAATCAGCATTTATTGAGCCCACACTGTGTGCCCAGCACAGACTAGGCACCAAGCCTCAGTCTTGGGCCAGACTCATACCATTTCCCACCCACTAAAGTGGGGGTTGGGGGGGGGTGGAGGAGGGCGGACATAGGTGCTGTTTAAAAAGGGGAAAAGCGACAATAAATTGGTGCTTTTCAGAGTCCAAAGTGTGAACCCCCATGTTTTCCCATGCTGGGATGTGCTTGATTTTCATATTTAGGCACTTTATCTGGAAAGGGGGAAAGGGTATGAATTATCACTGGTGACGGCTTCAGACTTCCAGATGGCATGAGGCCAGCTGGCAGGACACAGTGGAGCATTATTTCATCTCCAGTGTTTTCTGAGACCCATTTGTGCTTGGCCACTGCTGGAGCAGAGACCCAGGAGGCCTGAAGCCCCCCAGACTTTTAAGAGTAATGCCCAAACCACCCACAATTAGGGGATCCTCAGCTCACTACAGCGCCTGGCCAGGGTGCTGAGCAGATGAAGGGATCACAAGCTGATCTTGTAGGAGGTGCCACTGAGGGAGGAAGGCCAGTCCGGGCAAGAGCTACAGGATGGTCAAAGCTCTGGAGAAGAGCTGCTGCCTGGAGAAATGGGGGAATGGGAGCAGCTTGGGGGGCAGGGGGAAAGGTGGTTGCAGGGGCGGATAGTGAGACTGGTGAGGCCAGAAAGCTTGGAAGAGGCCTCATTAAGCAGAACCTTGAATGCCAACCTATGAGCCCAAAAGAACACAAGGAGACCTACAAGGGTCCTGCACTCTGTTCCCACCATTCTCTGGCCTTCCCTCCCCCTGACCCCCTGCCATTCCCAGCTCACCAGGGCTACAGTGTTTCCCAGCTGTGGTCCTAGAAGGGGCTCCTGGAGACCATCCTTTTGTACAAGTAAATGTCACATAGATGTGCCCAGCCCATCCTGGGCTCCCAGCCCAGTGAGGTCTGGGAGCCAAACATGGGGAATATGACCCCGTAGGTGCCAGAGCGGGTAGTAAGGCAGGATGCTGAGCTACTTTCCTTTGCGTTTTTCCTTTTCAGTCCACATTGGCCACACCTGTGACCCCTGCTGTCCCTCACTGGCCCCTGCTGGATCCAGAATGGCTTCCTGGTGCTACTGCCTCCTCTACTTCCTGGTACCTGAACTTGGTGGGGGGATGTGGGGGAGGAAGCCAAGGGAGACTCAAAGCTGCTGGGTTCCAAGTGGCCACCTCTGAGGCCACTGCAAAGGTCACACAGGCTAAGCCCCTGGCATAACAACAGACTAAAAGCATCCACTGATGCTACACCTTTTGCATTCACTCATCAGCTTGTTTATTCCTCACGCGGGAGAAACAGGTTCAAGGCAGTGAAGCGCCTGCCCAAGATCACACTCTGGGTGGGACTTGAACCCAGGTCTGACTGCAGAGCTTGCAGCTTCCGGTGCACCCTGCCAGAGCACCCATTAACTGCACACACTGGGGTGGGGACCCAACCCAGCCCCAACCTGTCTTCTTCTCTCTCAGATAAGGAGTCTCTCTGGGACACCCTCCAACTCCCCAGGTGAAGCAAGGAACTCTTGGCTCCCAGGTTGGTATGAGGGCCCCAGAGAGGCTCCCCTTTCCCCAGCTCCGCCAGCCTGTGGTCCACCTGGTGCACTGGCCTCTAAGGCAAAGGAAGGGAGCAGATGCCATTTAGTTCAGCCCCACCATCCCCGGCCATGGGGTGAAGGTTTCACTTGTGTCTATTTTATTCTTGCTAATATACAGATGACAAAACAAAAGGACTAGACCCACCAGGTCATAGAGCATTCGGACCCAAATGACTCCTAGCTCAGTATCCACCACGCCCAGCCCACTCCAAGGGTCACAGGCCCACACACTGCTCTCCCACACTGTGTCTCCTCTGACCCTGCAGCTCCAGTGGACCCCGGTGAGGTGGTGGAGACCCCAGACGGGGTGTGCAAGTTCCCAGGGCAGCAGCTGAGCTGGTGGCAGGCTCAAGAGTCATGTGAGCAGCATTTTGGCCACCTGGCACTGGCGCCCCCAGCTGAGGTCCTTGCTCCACGGCTGCCCAACCCCATCTGGGTGGGCCAAAGGGAGGCCCCTCTGCGAAGACCCCCCCAGAGGCGTGAGTGTGGGCCCAGGGCCTGGGAAGTGGGAAGGAGGAGGTGGCGGGGGGGGGGGGGGGGGGCTCCAGAGACCGGAGCTCACAGTGACAGTCCTACCGAATGGAGCCCAGAAGTCCCCGTCGCACCTTCAGGTTCCCTCGTCCAGAACTGAAATGCAGGGTTGACCGCCTGGGTATGGGCACTGGAGCCCCCATTTCTTCCTTCCCGAGTTTGGGAGACACCCGAAAGCCCAGGAGGGGCCCCGGAGCTCCGCCAGTGGGTGGTCAGAGGCAGTGCGCAGATTGAGGACACTGAGGTCCCGGCCCGCGTGTCCCCACAGGCGCGCTCCCCACGGCCGCGCTGGTGTTCGGCGAGCGGACCGCGGACAGGGCGGCGCGGCTGCGGACGCCCCTACCCGCGCTGGGGGCGCTGACCGCGTGCGCGCACGTGCAGTGGGACGCCGCCTCGCCGGACGCCGCCGCGCTCTTCTCCCTCGCCGCGCCCTCCCTCGCCAACGCGCTGCAGCTGCGCGCCTTCGCCGAGCCGGGCGGCGCCGTGCACGCGGCGCTGGTGGTGCGCGGCCACCACGCGCCCTTCCGCGCCGCCTTCCGCGCCGACGGCCGCTGGCACCACGTGTGCACCACGTGGGAGCAGCGCGGCGGGCGCTGGGCGCTGTTTGCCGACGGGCGGCGGCGCGCCGGGGCGCGGGGACTGGGCGCGGGCCACCCGGTGCCAGCGGGCGGCATCCTCGTGCTGGGCCAGGATCAGGACTCTCTGGGCGGTGGTTTCTCGGCGCGCGATGCCTTCAGCGGCAACCTCACCGACTTCCACCTGTGGGCTCGGGCCCTGAGCCCCGCGCAGCTGCGTCGGGCACGGGCCTGCGCGCCGCCACCCGGCGGCCTGCTCTTCCGCTGGGACCTGGGCGCCCTGGACGTCACGCCCTCGCTGTTGCCGCCTCTGCGGGTGCGCCTGCTCTGTCCAGGTATGGCCCGCCCCGCCCTCTGGCTCGTAGGCCCCGCCCCGCCTTTCTGCTCAACGCCCCACCCCCTGGCTTCTGCGCACTTCCTTGTGAGCTCAAAATCCAGCCCACCACTTGTGAACCTGGCCACGCCCAGCTCTGGTCACGTTCCCCCAAGCCGCCCAGACGTCGGGCAAAAAGCCCAGTCCCAGTAGCCTGAGTAGGCTCGACCCTTGGCCGCCTTGCCCAGCCTTGTGTTGGCTGCAGCGTCCTTCACCCGGGTTACCACGTCGCCCCCTAACTCCGGGGCTACGCGTCCTGGCCCCCTAAGGTGTGCAGGTGCCTTCAAGGCCCGAACAGGTGACTCCAGGGACTGCTGGAGAACCAGGATAAAGCGCTGACACTTCTCCCATCCCTGCCAGTGCCCTCAGAAGAGTGCCCTACGTGGAACCCAGGATCCGGCACTGAGGGCTCTTTGCTCTGCCTTCAACCACATTTCTTCCTTTGCTGTTACCGGACAGGTGCGCCCTGGCAGTCCCCAGGGCTCTGCTGAAGGGGAAACTGGGCATGGACCAGTGTAGGCTGAGAGGGAGTGAGCACTTGGCACAAACTGGGAATTTAGAATCTTCTCAAAGTCTCAGGGTCTCCACGGAGTTCAAACCACAGGACAGCGGGGCCAGACAGACCTGGGGACGAACCCCAGGTGTGTGTCCTTGGGCAAATGATTTTGCCATTGTATGCCTCAGTTTCCCCATCTAGAACACTGTGTAAGGCTCCGGACGCACAGCTATCGACATGCTCTTCCTCCCTCGGCAGCAAATGGTGGGTGGAGCACCTCTGGGCGGTGTTGCTCAGGACCCAGCCTGGCATTCCCTCCTTTGCAGACACTTATCAGCGGCTGCAGGATGCCCAGTCGTGGCCTGGCCAGGATGTTATCAGCCGAGTCAATGCCTTGGCCAAGACCATAGTGGTGAGCCCCCTTCCTGGGGGCTGAAGAGTCTGGGGACACTATGGGTCACCTCCCTGCCGCCCAGTTTCCTCACCTATAAAGGGGACACCCACCAAATGTGTCTTCAGGGATTAAGGTTATTTGTATTCCCTATTTTGGAGCTCTGGAGAGCTGGGTTAGACACGTGCCCACTAAGAAGACCCTAATGGGGCCCAAGTGTGATCCCTGGGAGATCTCTTCCTAACAGCCAGGCCGGCAGTAAGTGGTTCCTCTGCCCACAGCTGCTTCCTGACCCCCTCTCTGAAGCCCCTGGACACCTGTCGCTGGCTGAGGCCTCCAGCTTCCTGGGTATCCTGGAGAGGGTCCTGGCAAAGGAGTCAGCTCCACTGGGGCCGGCTGCACTGCTGGCTGTCGTGCACTTCCTAAAGAGAGTGACGGCCCTCGGGGCTGGGGAGCCAGAGCCCTTAACAGGGCCCTGGGAGCAGCTAGGCCAGGGGATCGTGTCTGTGGCCAGCTTGGTCCTGGAGGAGCAGCTGGCTGGTGCGTGGCTCTCAATCAGCGAGGTGAGGCTGGCAGGGCTGGGTGGGGCAGGGGGGCTTGCCGTCCTTGCCACCAGCTTGTTGTGTAGCCGTGGGTGAGTCAGCACCCATCGCTGGGTCCGTCTCTGCATTTGAGAGAAGCTCCTCTTTTACCTATGATGTAACTTGAACTTCCACATACAACTGTTCTTGAATAATAGCTTCTGTGGTTGAAAATAAGAGCCAGGAATCCATAAGGATCCCCCCCCATATCCAAGATTCTGCTGACCACCTTCAGAGGCAGGTCCTCTATGCTGAGTATTCAGCCATCTTGTCTTCCAAAACAGCCCAGACACTCAGGAGAGCATAGAGAGATGCTATCCAGATGGCATGGGTGCTGGAAACGTCATCCTGGCAGAAGTGGCTGTAGGCTTGGGAGTGATTGGCCTAGAGAAAGGAGAGAACAAGGGATCATAGACATCACCTGAAAGCCTTTGGGGCAGAAGGAGCAGAGATGGTGCCTCTGTGGCCTCAGAGGACAGAACAGGGACCTAGGCTTGGGGACGGGATGGAGATGACACAGCGAGGGAGGCCGGCTCCACAGAACGGTTCCCCTGTTTGGGCAGCGAGCGTCCAACCTGGGAAGGGTATAAACCCATTTTTGGCTGAGGGACTGAGGCACTGTGGTAGGCTAGGAAAAGCTGGACTCTGAACCCTGGTGTTCCTCCCTGGAGAACAGAGGTGATCATACCTGCCCTGCCTAGAGTAGCTGTTCCATTAGTGCAAGCCCCCTCCCTCCGCCCCCACCTGGCCTCACCCCCCACACGGCTTCCCTTTTGGAACCGAAAGGTCGAGTCCCTTCTATAGGTCTAGCACAGAGTGAGATCAAAGGAGGGGGAGGCATGGCCCCGCCTGCAGAGTGTGCCCAGCTAGCAAACAACCGGCCAGCAGGCACGGAGGACTACCAGGCCTTCTCCTGGGCTGGAGGATGACGTGGCTTGGAGGCGTCAGAGGAGGCCGATCGGGCAGGGCCTCAAACACCAGCCTGAGGACCCAGGACTTGATCCTGGAGGCCCTACGGGGCCACCGAGGGTCTGGAGCAGGCAGGCCACTTCACAGATCTCTGAGAATGTGTTAACTACAGCGGTCGTGGCTGGCAGCCGCAGGTGCAAAGCAGGAGGGGCTGAGATGTGGCTCCTCCCAGGTGGTTGGCGGACCCATGGCCCTGGTGGCAAGTCTACAGCGCTTGGCACCCCTGCTGAGCACCACGCTGACCCCTGGGCGGCCCCGAATGCACATCCAGCGTCGCTGTGTCGGTGAGCCTGCTGTGCACCCGTCCCACACATCTGGGCCCTGGGGGGGCCCGGGCTCAGACATTTCTTCTCAGCTTTGGTCACTGGGAGCTGTCAGCACCACCGCAGACACTCCATTCTGTCCCCTGCCTTTGTCTGTGCTGCGCCCTCCATCCACAATGCCCTTTCTTCCTCGACCTCCTAGCAAACTCCCGTATAGCCTTCAGAACCTTGTTTGGGCATCAGCTCCTCTAGGATGCCTTGCCTGGTTTTAGCTCTCTCCTGACAGTTCCTCCTCTTGCTGTTACCCCTATGTCTTGGAAATATCTCCTGTTGCATTTTGTGATAATTACTTCGTTTTTGCCAAAGCTCCCTGAAAGCCAGGGGGTATTTCTGAGTCATTTCTGGATCTCAGGCCAGACCCAAGTACACACTCAGTGAGTATTTGTAGATTGACTGGGGGAGATCACTTATGGGGAACTTTGGCAAAACTTGTGTCCTCCAGGCGCCCAGTGGTTTCTGATGGCTCACTGATAGTCAGGTCCTGCCCCACCCCCAGGGACCTGCTTCTAGTGATCCCCTCCCCCAGACCTGAAGAAGTCAGATCTCCCTTGGGCGAGTCGCTGAACCTCTCTGAGCTGGAATAGTGGCCCAGGCCTGTGGTGGGGAGAGGGAAGGCAGCCCCTGCTGGCTAGGCCAGCTCTGCAGAAAGACCTCCCTTGGAAGGTCCAGCCACCCAACCCCATTTGATCCCAGGCCTGGAGGTGCGGAGTCTACGCTTGACGGAGGCTGGCACGGAGGGCTATGTGTTCACGGTGCCCGGTGGGCACCCGGAGGGGCCCGGCCACATCCGCATCCCCGCAGGTGAAGTGGAGCGCCTCCTCGGGAAAGGTGGGTGAGGGTGAGGGGGTGGTGGGGCCCTGCTGGGGTCTGGGTTAGTGCCAGTTAGCCCTGGGTTAACTCTGCCGTTTTGAATAAGTCACCTCACTGTTCACAGCCTGTTTCCTTATCTGGAAGACTCATGCTAGTACTTGCCTTGTAAGCTGCTGTGGGGTTAAAAGTGCTTATCACATAGTAGGTGTTCACTTGGTCTCCTCCGCTGAACCCCACCCATTTCCTCTTAGAAGTGGGTGGTGGAGGGAGCCGCCACCCTTGCTGTCACCCGGGGCTGGGGAATCAGGACATGAGGCAAAGGGCTTTAGAGCTGCCAGGTTAAGTGCATGCCCTGTTGCTGGTTGGAATTCTCGTTTCTCCACTTATTAACCGGGTGATCTTTGGGAAGTCAATTAATCTCTCTGAGCCTCAGTTTCCCTGATAGTAAGGTGGGCAGAGCATCTCCCTCGGGGCCAACCTGTGGTGCTTGCTCAGCCACAGGGTGGGGTCTTAGGCCTCCTCCCACTCAGCCAGGCCTCTCTGGAGTCACCGTGATCCACAGCTGGTTCAGCTCGAGTGTCTTCCGGCAAACCCTAGGGGAGCCTGGCCTGGAGCCCCAGGCCCCTGACAGCTCAGAAGAGGCAAGCAAATTGCAGAGGTGAGTGGGCCCTACCCAGTAGGCTGCTGAGGGTCTGGATCCCCTCCCCAGGGAAGGCCAGGCCTCCATCCCATCCCAGAGCCATCATTCTGGTAGGTAATTCTGCCCTTAGCAACCAGAGCCAAACCCTCCCCATCCCTGAGACACGCACATCTCTGGGCCTTCCAAAGATATGCTGCTGGAACCTGGCTCAACTACTGTCTAGGGTCCTGGTGTCAGTGCAGAGACTCAGAGAGAAGACAGGGCTTACTGAATTTACCACCAAGTCCCCAAGGCAAGACTGGAACCCAGATGCCCAAATTTCAAGCACAGGATATTTCCTGGTGTTTCTTTGGACACAGAGGGTGTCATCTCCCACACAGGGGCCTGGATGAGATGACCTCAGCCATCCATGACCTCTGCCGCACAGCCAACTGATATGGTGCCCTTAAAAGCTCCCCTTCTCCCCACAGGTTTCTAAGCACCCAGGTGGGGTCAGCCATCATCTCCTCTGAGGTATGGGATGAAACCGGGGAGGTCAGCACGGCCGTGACCTTTCACTTGCAACACCAGACCCAGGTACTGGGGGTGCTTCTGGGAACCACCACCACCGGTACACTTAGCCTGATTTGGTCTTCCCATACCCCAATATTTGTTCATTTAAACCAAAGTCTAAAAATGTTCAAGAAAAATAACTCACAAGCCATCCCATTGTCCTCAAGGACCCTGCAATGTGCTCATAAGAGAGGAAATAGCCTAAATGTCCACCAAGAGGGGATGGCTCAAAAAGCCATGTGGGGCTACACAGTGGAACAGTCAGCAGAAGTCATATAAGGAATGAGATATTTTTCCATAAACTGACATGGAAAGATGGCCAAGAAATGTTTAATTTCATTACATGAAATACACAAATTCCTTCCTGCTTTTGAAACAGTAGTTTCAGAGAAAGCCAAAGTCTGCTTTGCCCACAACCACTAATCCTGGACACACACACACACACACACACACACACACACACACACACACTCACACACACACACACACACACACACACACACACACACCACACCACACCACACCACATCTTATCAGTCTTTTGTATGTCATCCCAAGACTTTAAAAACCGATTTGATTGAAGTAGATAAATCTACAGACACTAAAACATCCACTTTAACTAGACAACCTGATGGGTTTTGAGCAGTATACACACTTAGGTACCACTGCCCCAGTCAAGGTAAAGAACATTTCCACGTTCCCAAAGGGCTTGTTTGGGCCCCTCCCCAGGCAGCCTTCTCCCCAAATCAGTGATCTACTTCTCGTGACTATAGATTATGTCTCTCTTTTCCAAAGTTTCGCATAAATGGAATCATATAGTACATGCTGTGCTCAAGGTTCATTTGTCAGCTGGTGTTTTTGAGAATCATCTATATTATTGCCTGTTTCAATAATTTGCTCCTCTGTACTGCTGAGTAAGATTCCACTACATGGATGTACCATAATTTGTTTTTCCTAATGCCTGCAATTTTTCTTAAATTTTTCCTAAAACCATAATTTTTTTTTTTTGCTTTTGCTTTTGCAAAATCAAAGTCCTTGCTCTTTCAGCCGAGCCATGTAAACATTTATGTCTCTTGTTTTCCCTGCTGGTGTTTTTGGCACTGTCTTGGTCATAGACATCCTTTCTCATTGCTGTTTAGTCCTAGCATGTATAAGCCTTGACTGAGGTCAAGTCCAGCTCCACCACCTTCCCCAGGGATGGTCCAAAATGAACGTGCCCGTCTCCTGGTCATGCGTCCTGAGTATCTGCAGCGTGTTTTTTTTTTTTTTCTATTACAAGTAACCCTGCCTAACCCTGTGAAAATCCTCACTCATAATACATTTAAAAAAATTTTTTTTAAGTTTATTGATTTATTTTGAGAGAGACAGAGACAGCATGAGTGGGGGAGGGGGAGAGAGGGGGGGAGAGAGATACCAAGCAGGCTCTGTGCTGTCAGCACAGAGCCCGATGTGAGACTTGGGCTCATGAACTGTGAGATCATGACCTGAGCTGAAACCAAGAGTCAGATGCTTAACAGACTGAGCCACCCGGGCACTCCAACTCATAATACGTTTTGATTCTGGTGACTGTTTCCTGGGGACATGTGGCCAGGTATAGGGCTCCTGGACACAAATACATAATTTTTTGGCTTTTGATTGTACAGTCAACACTGCTTTTTCCGTTTATACCACTTGAAAATGCTACCGGCAGTGTAATGATTATCCGTTTCAAAAGCAAACAGCAGGTTTTCTTTGTGTTCCCAGCACCCAACATAGTATCTGAGACCCCGGGGAAAATATTATGGACGAATGAATACATGGGGTGATAATTCAGTCAACCCAAGAAATACTACATTCCCTGGAGGCATCGTCATGGACTATTGGAAAGAGCATAACCAAGTCAGGACCCAGCCTCAGCTCTGTGCTGTGTGATCTTGAGCAGATTAATTTCCCTCTCTGAAGCTGTTTCCTTGTTTGAAATTACATGAATTTATACCTGTCTCCTAGGTTACTAGGATGATCGCCCACAATAAAAAACATGAAGAATGTGACACACAGTGTCATAGTCTAGTAAGGTGACATTGCTGTTACTCTTTCCAGTCGGGACAAATAGCCCAAGTCCTAAGCTCGGGCTGCTTTCCCTGTCTGGACTGGGGCTGTTGCCACCGGTTGCCTGATGTCTCCTCACTGCTTAATGACATAAAATCAACACTGTTGTCGTTGTTTAATTACCAAAGAACTGGCATGTTCATCATAACACATTCAAACTGAGACCTAGCCATTGTTAAATTAGCTGTGCATTTAATCCCAGGCCTTGTGTGTGTGTTTTCACAATTATATAGACCGGATGTATTTTTTATGCAAATGAGCTCATACCATGTATAACAAGGTGCAGCTTTTGTCTTTATTGAACAACGTATAACAGAGCTCTTTCCCTGCCAGTAGACTGACACCTGCTTGTTCCTCTTGCTGGGTGCAGAGCATCCCAAGAGGGAAGAGTCACCACGATTTAACCGCTCCCCAAAAGATGGACATTTAGCTTGCTCCCAGTATTTCAATATTATGCATGAAATATTTCAATATTAGCATGAAAGCCTACTCACCCCTCCTCCCCTCTGCCTCCTTGCTGGCATTTTCTCCCACCTCTTCACCCATGACCCGCGTTGGGCAAACCCCTGGACCCTCAAACTCAAAGAGGCCTCAATGTCCCCCTGCATCCTCTTAGACTCTCTCTCCCTTCCATACATACACACACACACCTGCTCTACACCTGTTTCCTGCCCTTAGGCCTTCCCGAAGGAACTGGTGGAACCTGTCTGTGCCTTCTGGAACTTCAGCATCAGGTGAGTTGCCATTTTCAAGTTCTTTAAATAAGACAATTGGGTTGTTGTTTTTTTTTTAAGACATCCATTCTTCTTGAAGATGAGGTGTGTTTTTGGTCTCCATTTGCCACCTTTCTTATGGGGGTGGCCTCAATCTCTTACCTAGCAGCTCCAGGACAAACCGGAGCAAGAGAATCTGTGACCCAGGAGGTAATGAGCACCCCATCATAGGAGATATGCAGGCTCACTCTGTGGGATGCCTGGGAAGAGATTCATCCATCAAATAAGCATTAGACTTGACATCTATCCAAAGCCATGGCCCTTGGGCATTTGAAGGAGCAGAGGAGGGTTCAGAGATTAGCCCCAGCTCCCTGCCCTGTATCTTTAGCCGAACATCAATCACTGTTGCTTAGTAAGTTATGCAGTTAATCAGTGGTAATCGCCAGTATTAGCCCCATCCCCCTACCGTCCCTGAGAGCGTTAAGTACACTTTACAGATGGGAAACTGAGGCCCAGGGAAGAGCAGAGGTGTGCCCAAGGTCACAAAGCTGGTTAGAGGCAGAGCATTGATGGGCCCCACGCTTTGGAGAGAGGCTTTCCCCTGCTTGCCACCTACCCCCAGCCCCATGTCCACCCCATTTCAGGAGCCCTTCTCTTCCCTCCCCTCCCCCAGCCCAGACACAGGGGGCTCCTGGGCCACTACCGGCTGCTCTGTGGCCACCCTGTACCGGGACTCTACCGCGTGCTTCTGCAACCACAGCACCAACTTTGCTGTCCTGTTGCAGGTGTATGACGTCCAGGTGAGTACCGGGGCGGGGGGGGGGGGGGCGGGTAGGGCTGGGCGGGTGGAGTGGGCGAAGGTGATGTCAGAACCAAGTCTAAGGATGACCAAGAACTGAACAGAAAGGCATTCCAAGCAGAGGGCCAGTCTGAGCAAAGGCAAGGAGGCTAGACTGACAGGCAGGCTGGACACATTCTAGAACTTTGACTGTCTGGAGCTTCCAGTGCTAGGTCCTGGAGTAGAAGAAGGCGGAGGAGCAAGGTGGCGTGGGTCAGGTGGCACAGAGCCTAGAGGAGACCCGATGGGCAGAGCACGGACGTGGACATGTTAAGCAGGTGTTGGATGGCCCTGAGGGAGCCCCACTGGTGCCAGGAGTGGGCTGGCAGAGCAAAGAGCAAAGAGGGGTCTGTGGGCCAGTCGCCTAGGCAGAGGGCAGGGGCCCTGCACTGGGGAACAGTGGGCAGACTGGGGGAGGAAGGGGTGGCCCAGCACAAAGGTCTGGGCAGCTGGGGGACAAGGGAGTCATCTTGGAGAGGGCACAGGCGGGTAGCAGGTTTAGACAGGCCTCAGGGTGAAGGGCCGTGGGGCCCGTGGGTGTCAGGGCCGAAGAGGTCTCAGCTGGAGGCGAAGAGCCTGTAGGTAAAGCCACGGCTGAGCCGAACTCGGACCTCAGACGTGAAAGGAGACTGACCCAGGGGAGGCCCCTGGGAGGGCCCAGCATTTACAAATTCCCAAATCCCCGGAGGAGAGCGGGGGAGGTGCATTACTAGAGCCACCAAGGGACTCTGAGGTTGAGTGAGGCAGAGCCAGAGCCTCAGGAATGCGGGGGTCACTTGGTGCGTTGGGGAGCATGCCAGAAAAGCGTGCTCCCGACACATTTGCCCTGTGGAAACAGAGCGTGGCCGTTTTTTGCCTGTCAGCTCCAGGCCCCTTCCTCAGCGGGGGGCGGTCACACGCAGTCTGCTCCCAGTGGGTGTGTCTGTCGCTTCCGAGCCAGCTCTTAGCGGCTGCAGCAGCGAAAGCGGAAAGCGGGACCCATCAGGGCCAGTTTAGGGAGGGCCAGCAGGAGAGGCCATGCAAACGCTCTCTTATTAAGTGCCTGCTGTGTGCAGGCCTGGCCTGGCCTGGCTGGCCGGTGCTGTCCCCACCCCTGCTTCACTGCAGACGGGGAGCCTTGGGGAGCCTCGCCGGACCAGGGCAGGGTAAGGCCTGGTCTGGACAGGTCAGGGCCGTGACGGGCTCGCTGTACTTTGGGGTCTCCGGCCCTCCCACAGAGAAGCCCCGGGGAGGAGTCGCTGCTGAGGACGCTGTCGTTTGTGGGCTGCGGAGTGTCCTTCTGCGCCTTGGCCACCGCCTTCTTGCTCTTCCTGGCAGCTGGGTGAGATGAGCTCAGCACAGCCGCCCGGCACCCCGGGGCCCAGCCCACCCATGGGGGCCTCCGTGGGCCACCTCCGTGGGCCTCCTCCGGGCACGTCTCCCCCTGGCCCCGGAAGAGCCTGCCCCAGGGCCCCCCTTAGGGTTGTGGGCCTCCCGTGGAGCTGCCGTCTCTGCCCATGGTTAGCCCACCCCCAGGGACCCCAGCAGGCAGGGGCTGGTAGGGGCGTGGGGGCTGGTGGTGGTGTCCTTGTTAACCGACCCCTGCCTGTCCAGGGTCCCCAGGTCAGAGCGAGCCACGGTCCACAAGAACCTCACCTTCTCCCTGGCCTCTGCCGAGGGCTTCCTCATGGCCAGCGAGTGGGCAAAGGCCAACAAGGTGGGCACCCGGCAGGCGTGCTTGTGAGTTCAGAGGGGTGCCAATCTTTCCTGGGTCGCCCCCCACATCGTCACTTGGCTCCATTTTCCTGGGCTGGGTGGGGACACGGCCAGAATGGTGGAGCTGGGCCCAGGGCACTTCCCCGAGATGTTCCCCGCCGGTACCTCTTTGGGTTGGCAATGCCAGGCATGGGTATGGGACCCAGGGCAGGGCTGTGGCCACGGCTGGCCTTGGTAGGGATCTGCCACCCTCCCGCCCACAGGTGGCGTGTGTGGCCGTCACAGCTGCAATGCATCTCCTCTTTTTGGTCGCATTCTCCTGGATGTTGGTGGAGGGCCTATTGCTATGGAGCAAGGTGGTGGCCGTGCGCATGCGCCCAGGCCCCAGGATGACTCTCTACTACGCCACGGGCTGGGGTGAGGCCCCTCTGCTCCCCACTCCTGCTCTGTTCCCTACTCTACCTCGCATGGCCTCTGTTGCTGTCCCACCCCACCCCACCCCGACACCACCCGATCCCCATCTCCACCTGGCGCCCAGCACCCCCATCCCTGATGCAAGCTCAGTTTCCTCAGCCCAGTCGCCCTCCAGCTTTACCCAGCCCCAGCCCTTCTTAACCCTCTCCACTCCCACCACTTCAACCCCCCACTGCTAGCGCCGTCTCCCCGATTCGTGGCCCGCTGACCCCCGTGCCAGTCACCACCCTCCATCCCCCCTGACTCCCGTGCCTGAGCCCTCAGCTCAGTTTCGCTCTCCCGCTCCCCAGCTACTCAGGGCTCCAAGGCCACCCCAGAAGGATCGGGCCCACCCAGCCCCCTTCCCAGAGCTCCCCGTGCCCGCTAGTGCACCTGCTACCGTGGGACAGCTGTGGGCTGCGGCTCTGGGTTGGAGGCCAGGTCCTGGAGAGGACAGAATGCGTGGCGAGGTCCTGAGGGCATTTATTCTTCCCCTAGGCGTGCCCGTGGCCATCGTGGCCATCACGGTGGCCATGTCCCCCGACGACTATGTGGCCACTGGCCACTGCTGGCTCAATGTGCACACGGACACCATCTGGGCCTTTGTGGGGCCCGTGCTCTTCGTGCTGACTGTGAGCAGGGAGGCCTAGGGTCCTGGAGGGGAGGGTCGTACTGGGAAAGGGGGAAGCCGTTTCACCCACTGACACCGGGTCTCCAGGCCAACACCTGCATCCTGGTCCGCGTAGTGATGGTCACTGTGTCCAGTGCCCGCCGCCGTGCCCGCATGCTGAGCCCCCAGCCCTGCCTGCGGCAGCAAGTCACAATCCAGATATGGTGAGGGCCAGAAGTGGGGCAGCCAGATGTGAGGCTCGTCGGGTGTGAGCATGTGTGAGTCCAGGGTGGCGGTACGTGGTCACGTGGCCACGTGTGCAAGGCTATGTACGGGCCTGCGTGTGCACATGTGTCCCGGCTTGTGCATACCTGCACACTCATACGTGTGAGCACGTGCCCATGCATGTCCCCTGGGGGGATGGTAATCAATCCTGAGTGTATGTGAGTGGGAGGGGATATAGACACAAGCCTCTGTCCTGGGGGCTCACCTTGTACCGATGGCACTGATGACCCAGTAGGGACAAGGTAGGGGAGACCCGGGGTTCAGGCAGTCCCCAGAAGTTCAGGTTCAGAGTGAGGATTTAGGTCCCTACCCCTGCCAAGAATGCCCCTCACTCTCCAGGGCCACATCCTGCCAGAAGGAGGACACCCCTGACCCTCCTCTTCCCCCCGTTCTCTGCCAAAGGCAGTGAGGCCTAAGTCAGCAGGTCCCCGAAAAGCCAGGGAGCCCCAGGGGCCCCTGAGGAGGGAAGACTTCTTTAGACTCCACGCCCCCTGGATCCACTGCCCAGTCCTCAGCCGTCCCTCGGGACGGCTGCCCTGCCCTTCCTCTGAGCCAGGTTTGGGACCGGGACCCCGTCTCCCAAGTGCCGCTACCCTACTTCATACCACTTCTGTGTCTGAGAAGGGGCAGGAGGTCCAGCCGAAGCTTCCAGCTACACCTAAGTCAGGAGCGGCTCCTGATGTGTAGCTCCGGCTCCTCTCCAGGCACCTCCCAGCTGCAGCCCTCCCCAGCACCCTGCAGGGCCCCCGGGCCGTGCTGGCCTCCCTCAGCCCCGACCGCTCTCCTGCAGGGCCACAGTGAAGCCGGTGCTGGTCCTGCTGCCCGTCCTGGGCCTGACCTGGCTGGTCGGCACGCTGGTGCACCTCAGCCCGGCCTGGGCCTACGCCGCCGTGGGCCTCAATTCCTTCCAGGTACCTCTGGGCCCCGGACCATCTGGGACCAGGGCTCTGACACTCGGTGGAGCTCAGAGTGACTGGTTTGTCAAGAGTTGGGGGAAGGAGTGTCTTCTCCGTCATGGGAGTCACCACGGCAACCAGAGGCATTGTCAAGAGGCCAGAGGGTGAGGGCAAGAGTGGGAACAAAGCCTCAAATCAAAGAGGCAGCGCCTCTTTGGGAAGGATTTGAGGCCCATTTCACAGCTGAGGAAGCTGAGGTCCAGAGACTCAGGGATGCGGCAGAAGTTCCAGCCCCCTGGCTGGTACTAGAGACTCTTTGGGTCTCGGCAAGAAGCCAAGGAAGGGGTGCAGGACGCTGGTGACCTCTCCCCTCGGGGTCAGCGGGTGGCCCGCTGTGGGACAGTATCGGCTGCTGCATTGGTGAGGACAACACTTCAGAAAAGGGTTTGGTTAGGAGGACAGTGCCCAGCCCGCCTAGGTGAGGCAGTAACAGTGGGGCTGCAGGAACCCTCCTGGGTGCCTGTCAGGTCCCGTGTCCGGGAGCCACCACGGAGAGGGGACAGACTGGGTCCCTGTCCTCAGGGGGTTTGCAGCCGTGTGGGCAACCCAGACATGGACACAGACAGGCACGACCCAGGGGACCGAGTGCTGGGAGGGAGGTGGGTCCAAGCAGGGCCCTTCCTGCCCCTGCCCCTGCCCTTGCCCTCGGCCTCCCTTGCACCCCCAGCACCCCTCCCTGTTGTCTGCACCTACTCCTCCCAGCTCCTGTCAGGGCTGAGAAGTGGGGTGACCCAGGGAGAGACAAAGCAAGCTCAGGAAATCGGGTACGAATTCTGTAGAGTCATGGGACCTGGAGCTCATCCTGGGGATCCTCTGTCCTCTCCTGGGAGAAGGGGCCCGAGGCTGTCAGCAGCCACTTGGGGTACCTCAGTGTTGCGGGCCCCGGGCCAGGTTCGTACTTCTATCTCCGAATAAGCCTTACAAATGGGGAAACTGAGACCCCATGAGGTCATTTCCAGGGCCCCGCAGGAGGAAGGAGCAGTGCTGGGGCCCAAGTCCAGAGTCTGTGTTCTCAGCCCTCTGCACGTGGGCCTGGTCTGTTCCTGGAAGAGCTGCCCAGATTGGGCAGGGTGTGGGGCTGAGGTCGGGAAGGGCTCTGACCCAGCTTTTCTTCCATCCACGTGGTATTTGCCAAATGCCTACCAGGTGCCAGGCACCGTTCCAGGCACAGGGGACAGGGCAGGAAAGGAAGCAGCAAAATGCCATGCTCCTGTGGCGCTGACCATGGCCAAGGCCAGGGAGTGAAGTGTGGAGGGTGGGAGAGGGCAGGGAGCGAGGAAGGGTGCAGAGGGTGGTGATTACCAGGGTCCCGGTCCATGGTGTCGGCTCCCCCAGGGCCGTGGGGACTCGTCACTCTCGGCCAGGTGTGGGAGTGGAGAGAGGAAAGACGGGGGCCACTGCTGGGGGAGAATGGAGGCCATGCCAAGAGAGGGGCCCAGAAAGTGAAGAAAAACTGGGGTTCCAGTTATTCCCAAAGAAGCACAGCTCCCAGAGACCTGCGTGGGCCTGAGTGGCCAGGGGACAGGGGCGGTGCTGCACCCCTTCCCTGACACAACAAGCCCCACGCTCCTGGAGCTCCCCCAGTTCGAATTTGGGCCACTGCCCGGTTAGCCCTCCACCCTGCCTCCCAAGTGGCATCCAGGGCAGCAGCGGCCCATCGCCATGGCGACCACTGTAGCTTCGTCCCTGCGTGGCCCTCAGGTGGGCAGAGGCGGAGCCATGTCTCCGTCTCTGAACTTTCTCTGAGGTTCCTTCTCTGTCTCAGGCTGTCTCCATCACAGCCCCCTCCGCCTCTGGCCTGGATCCCACCCGGCCCTCCCTCCGTGGGCCTCTCGCTGTCTCCCTTTTTGTTGACCCCTGACCCTTCTAGCTTTTGTCTCTGAGCATGACCTCTCTTCCCCTCCCAGTCAGCCTCAGACCTTCCTTACCAAGGTCTCCCGGTGAAGGAGGGGACAGGCTGCCTTGCGGGGTCAGATGGCGTGAGACCTGGGCCCACCCTGATGTCCTGTGACCATCTGCGGGCAGGTCCCCCGGTCAGGCTCTGGGTCCCTGCCCAGCTTCCCTCCCCAGGCCTGCCTTTCCTCTCCCCTCTCCTCCATCTACCTGCTGTCCCTCCCTGTCTTCCTCTCCCTGCCCACCTCCCGCCGTCCCTCTCTCTGTCTGGGGCATACACCGGGCAGCACCTGCCCTCAGGACCGCCTTCCTTCCCTACTGAGTTGAGCAAGGAGCAGGCCTGGGGTACAGGGACTGAGCTCAGCCGGGCCTCGTTTGCTCTTCAGGGCTGATTTGTTTCTTTGTGGCTCCCGTGTCGGGTTTTGTGGTGGGAGAGCTGGGCCTCACTTTTAACCAGCTCTGGCTCACACTTACCTGGGCTGAGTCTTGTTAGAGGGCCCCGACACATTGAAACAGGCCTCAGTTTCCACATCTCTATAAGGGGGATCATATTCTC
Organism: Prionailurus bengalensis; assembly: GCF_016509475.1. Lineage (NCBI taxonomy): Eukaryota > Metazoa > Chordata > Mammalia > Carnivora > Felidae > Prionailurus > Prionailurus bengalensis. Next base: position 83,678,385 of record NC_057359.1, read on the forward strand.
CACCTCATGGGGTCATTGTGGGGTTCAACTGAGAGGATACTTGCAAAGGGCAAAGCCAAATACCTGGCACACACCGGAAGCACCGTGAACGGGAGCGGATCGGTTTCATTCAGCCAGTCCGCACCTGCTCTGTGTTCTTTACTAAAGAGGATAGTCGTGCACAGAATCAAAGAATCTATCCTTGGAGGTCTCAGCCTGAGGGAGAGACAAACACCAAGACCACACTCCGACAGCCTGGCATGATTGAGGCTGAGAGACCAGAGGAACGTGGGGGCAGTGTGGGGACAGAGGAGCCACTCATGGGGAGGCAGAGAGGGTGCTCCCTGGAGAGAATGATTCTCAGCTAACACCCAGACACGGTGAGGGGAAAGAATGAAGTCAGGGGAGCATGGTGAGATCCAATGGAGACATGAACGGGGGTCACGTGAGCTGGTGAGAAATGGGACAGGAGGAGACATGGGGGCCAGACCGCACAGGGTCCCCTGAGCCATTGTAAGGACCTCACACATGATCCCAGGGGCACCAGAGAGCCTGGGAGGATGCTAGGCAGGCGCTGGTGTGGTTGGGCTGGAGTCTGGAAAGATGCCTTCGGGTATGAGGAGCCGGTAAAAGGAGACAGGACAGGGAAGGCAGTGCAGAAGTTGCAGTGAGAGGACAGGCTGGCTGTGGGGACCGGTGGGGGGGGGTGGTGGGGGGGAGACGCCAGGGTCTGTCTGAGGCCTCAAGGAGCCCCCTGGACCCCAACCCGTGTGCTCTAGTCTGACCTCAGGACAGGGGCTGTTGCCTATCCAGGTAGAATCAGGAAGGCCCAGGCTCTAAATTCCATTCTGCTTAGCCACACTCCAGGGCCTGGGACTCATTGCTCTGTCTCCTGCCCCAGGCCCCAGGGTCCCTCCCCATCAAATAGGATTAATCCACCCCCACCCCCACCCCCATCATGGAGCTGCTATGAGGGTTGTAACCCCAAGTTACTTTGTGAGTGGCCAAGACCTCTTGGTCCTCCCATGCGTGGGGAGTAAGAGCCAGCTATGACTCGGCCACTGTGCTGAGTCCTTCACACAGCGGGAGGCCAGGCCTCTGACACGGAGGAGGTTGGGAGAGACACTCAGCTAGAGGCACGAGTCAGAATGCATTCACAGGTCTGCTGTTCCAGGACTTGATTTAGCCTTGATTACAGGAAGGTGTGCCCCCTCCCACCACCCACTCCTGCAGCCATGAGGATGGGGCAGGTGGCAGGGGACAGAGGCATAGAGGACAAGAGGCTGCCTGATGGCCAGAGGCTGAAGGTATGGGGGGTAGTGGGGCAAGCCCCCTTCTGGTTCTCTCTGCTGTAGAATGTCACAGATGCCCCCTCCCAAGTGCAGGAGGGCACAGTGGGTCAGCAGGGTTTGTGATCATCAGCCTGCATCTCTGAATGTCTCGGGGTATCTCTGGGTGTGTTTCTGTTGCGGCCCCAGGCCAGGTGGGAGGGAGGGGGTCCCGGGCAGTGACACCCACCCTCATCCTGGGTCTGTCCCCAGGGGCCATACATTTTCCTGGTCTACGCTGCCTACAACGGGGAGGTGAGTCAAGGGCGCTGGCTGCCGGGGGGTGAGGTGGGTAGGGCTTACTTGCTGGGGACCTGTGGCCAGGGGGTCAGGGGAGGGTCCCAGGACTGACCCCAAATTCCCATCCCCTAGGTCCGGAATGCCCTGCAGAGGATGACTGAGAAAAAGGCAACAGAGGCATTTATGGTGGGTGCAGGCAGGTGGGGATCCTGGGAGCCAGGAGGTCCCACTCACAGCCAGGATTCCAGTGCTGACACCCCTTTCTTTCAGGTCTGCTCCAGCCCCATAGGCCCAGGGTCCCACCCTAGGTCCCTTGGTCCCTGGGAGGTCTCTCAGAACAACCCTGTAGCCTTGGCTCCAGCCCGAAGACACCTGGCTATTAGAGGTAAGGCCACACCACCCTCCAGTCTGAGTACTACCCAGTGCCTCAGTTTCCCCAGTGCTCAGGTAAAGCTGAGAAGGCAATGGCAGATCATGTCAACCCATCTGAGAGACAAGGAGACTGAGGCCCAGGGAATTCTGCAAACATGGGGCCTGGAAGGTAGCTTAGAAATGGCTTATTTTTTCCCACACCACCAGGGAACAGGGGCCCCTGCTTCCTAGCCCAGAGGCAGGGTTTGCCCAGGGTCGTCTTCCTTGGGTCTCCACGCAGATGGGGTTTAGGGGTTCCCAAAGTCAGGTGGGTGGATGAGGTTTGGGGCCCTGTGACAGGGCACGGGGGTAAGGCCAGGCCAGGAGTTTCAATACGAGCTTCCTAGCTTACCTGCTGTGTGCACTTGGGCAAGTTACCTTCCCTCCCTGGGCCTTAGTTTCTCCATCATTAATCTGTGGAATAAGTCTGAGTGGAACCTTAGAGTCTTTGATAATGAGGTCCTGTCCAGGGCAGGAGAGCAGAGAAAGAGCTTCCTGCCTCAGCCTCCTAAAAGTTCACCTACTCGAGTGTTTTTCCCCGGCTAGGGACCCACAGCCCCAGAATCTCCACAACCTTCTCCTCCATTGCAGAACCTGAGAGACCGGTGAGGCTGGGACAGGGGTGGCAGGGTTTTGCCAAGGGGCTAGCAAGTATGTCCCACAGGGACTAGGGTAGGGTGGGGGGGGGGGGGGCTTCCTCTGGGGATCCAAGGGGCCCCATTCCTCAGGAGGTGCGAGGGCACTGGGAGCCAATGGGAGGTGCTCACTGCACACTGGCAGAACCTGAATGCCAAGGCCATGGGTAGTGGGGGAGTCATCACCAAGGGAGCCGAGGGCCCCCAGGGCAAGGGGGAGCAGAAGGAGTAGGGGCCCACCCCCCTGACAGCCTCCTCTGTCCTCAGGCTGTGGAGCTGACAGCATTCAAGGCATCAGGTACAGCTCCCATCTCAGGGGGGTCCCCCCTCTGCCCTTGGCACCCGGACACCCCCTCAGCCCCACTGCACCAGGATGGAAGGGATTTGAGAAGCAGCCACACCTGACGCCTCGTGGAAGCCTGAAGTCTTCCATTAGCACACTGTAGGCCTGGCCCGGAGACACGGTGCTCTTTGGGAGAGGTGTACTTAGGGAATGGGTTTGGGACCCTTCCCAGAGCTGGTGCTGCAGGAGGGCCAGTGCGCAAGGAGCCCGCCTTCCTCTGTGCACCCACTCTGTCTGCCTCCCCCACCCCCCTCAGCCTCCTGGCCACATCCCACTCAGAGCCCCTGTTCTGATGCCTTGTGCCCTGAAATGACTTCCAAACCCGGTGAGAGGCAAGTGCTTTCCTTCTGGGTTGTTTCCCCAGCTGGACAGATGAGGGGGGCCTGGGGGCAGCGGGGCAAGGTTGGGCCCATCCCAGGCGCAGCTCAAGGAGAGAGGACTGAGCCTGGGGAGTTCAGCCTGGCCCTAGGCGAGCTGAGGGGACTGTGGTCACTGTCAGCTTCTCTGAGCCTGAGTTCCCTCAGTCTTAAAACATAGGTTTAAGACTACATAGGTAGGAGGGGCCGCCAGGCACTGCCCAGCCTCAAACCAACCAAGGGATTCCTTCTGGCATGGGCAAGAGGCATGTTCGTGCAGCCCTAACCAGAGCTGGGTTCTGGGCTTTATAAAGCCCGGCATCTGCTGACTCCTTTAATCCGGGGACACGGGGAAACCATCCTCCCACCGTGCAGATGAGGAAATTGAGCAGTGTCAGAGCTGGGGTCAGGCCCCACCCCGCAGATGGGGAAAGTGAGGCACAGGGGCAGTCACAGAGGTGTCAGCGGAGGCACATTTGAAACCCAAGTCTGTAGGACTCCAGCCTCCCAGCGGGCCTCCACCCTTAGCTGGTGTCCCCGTCCCCTGGAGTCTCAGCTCCCCTTCTGCAAAGTGCGCAGGAGGCGCCCCCTGCAGGCCAGCGCGCGGTAGGCCCTCCGCGGGGCCTGCCGGCGCCCCCATCCCGCCCCTCCCCCCACCCTCGCAGGCGCGGCGCGGGTGGGAACAAGAGCGGCAGCGGCGCCTCTGCGCTCAAGTGACAGCGCCTTTGTCTCTGCTGAATGGGTGCGTTGCTAAGGGCGCTCGTAGCAACGGAGCCGCTTCCACCTCGCTCTGCGGCCGGCCCCGCCCTCCTCCGGACCCCCAACCTGCCCCGCCCTTCGGGCGCCCTCGCCACCCCCACCCCGCACCCTGCGACCTTCTCAGGTGGCCTGAACACAAGGTGCCGGGGAGTGAAGGCTGCCAGCTCCGTGTCCCTCGCGATACCTGCCGGCCACCGCCCCTCCTGAAACCAGGGAGCCCTCTGGGCATCAGGTGTTCTTTAGAGAAACTGAGGCTCGTAGAGGGCTTATGGGAGACTGCCCAGGGTCTCCCCAGTCCAGAATCCCCACCAACGTCTTCCCCCAGCCTCAGTTCCCCTCCAGGGGTCCCCACCGTGATTATCTGCCAGCTCAGCCCAACATTTTCCTCCCAGGTTTCTAGAGAGAGTGCATGCGGACTTGACTCCAAGCCTCTAAAAGGCCCAACTGGGGGCCCCCCCAGGGACAGACAGCAGCCTCCGCCACCACCTACTGCCTCTCCCTCAGGAGCACCCCCCCAACCCCTCCCAGGTGCTGTGCTAACCCTGCCAGGTCCCACAGCTCAGTCCCCCTAACTTTCTGTCCAAGATTGTTACCCGCTCTGACCCTCCCCACCTGCCTTGAAATTCTGACAGCCCTGTGGTATCGCTAGCAATAAAGGGTACTCTTGTGACCTGTTCCTCTCTGGGGGTCACCTGCCAGGCTTCCTGGGAAAAGGGTGGGACAAGGGAAGCTGCCACTTTGTCTTTTGGTCTCAAGACAGCCCCAGCTTCAACAGGGTAGGTGCAGCCAACATCTATTAGCACCTACTGTGTACCTGGCTGGTACTGAGCCCTTGACCACCTTAGAGCTGTGAGTCCTCACCTCAGCCCCGTGAACACTATCACCCCTATTGTACAGAGGAAGAAACTGAGGCCAGAGACAGTCTCCCGGCTGGGTAACATGGGGGTCAGGGGGCGGGGGCAGTCACTGTGAGTGGGAGTCACCCAGGCAGACTGCTTGGAGAAGGCAGGGGGCAGGTGGGACGAGCTCCAGGTATGATGGGTCATCCTGCAGGAGGACTTGGAGTCTGGCTGTGGGAGCAGGTCCTGCCACCACTGATTCTGTGACCACGGGCCACGGGTCCCTTCTTAGAGCTGGGCTGGGGGCCGAGGTGAGCAGCAGTGATGATGTGTTAGGGCTTTGTGCCAAGGCGGGCCCTGAGCTGGAAGCCAGGTGAAGCAGGGGCCCAGGGGCTGCTAACACTGCCCTCCTGCCCTCAGCCTGGCTCAAATGCTCCTGGGGCCAGAGGATGTGGCACAACCCAGGAGGGAGGAGCGGGAGAGCAGCCTCCCTGGAGGAGGCAGCAAGCCACTCCAGACACAAGTGAGTGGAGGCAGGGCAGGGCTGTGTGAGAAGCCCTGAGACCCAGGGAGGCACAAGCTGTTCCCTGCTCTCTCCACCTTATGTGCCACTTCTGCTCGGGGCCCCACCTGGGTTGTCTGTCCGGGGGTGGTGGACCCACCATGAAAGGCCAGAGGTCTGGTTATTTCATTCTGGAGACGGGGGCTGTTGAACCTTCCAAAGCCCGTCATCTGCAGAATGGGGGACATCAGGCCCACCCCACAGATGACAAGAGGGGTAAATGCAGTCCTGTGTGGTAGTCCCTGGGCCCAGCACACGGTAGGCACTCAGGAATGTCAGCTGTCTTCAGAGATGTTCAGGGAACCGTGGGACCGCAGAACCTGCTGCATGGAGATGATGTTTAAGCCCTTGAAGACCCCCCCCTCCCCACCCCAGGCAAAGAAAGAGATGAAAGACAGCGGGCTCAGAGGGAGGGGGAGACAGAGGCCGTCCTGCCTGCTCCAGGAAGACACAGTGGTGCTGCAGGGGGGAGGGGCGGGGCGGGGCAGGCTGGGTACCACCACCGAAGGTCCACAGAACAGGGCGCTCAGCCCGGCCACCTGCTGCCCCAGTGCAGAAGCAGGGTTGCCAGGGAAGCAAAGAGGTGGCTCTGAGTTGGGCAGGCACTTGGTCTCTACGGCCTGCTTTTGCAGAGACCTCTGCCGCCTTCCAGGAGGTTCCTGCCTCCCCACCAACTAATCATATGCACTGGCAGGAGGAGAGGTCCAGGGGTGGGCACCCAGGAGTCCTTTCGGGTCTTCCCTCCTCCTGCTCCATACCCTCCCTCCCCACCACCCACTCTCTTTACTCTCCAGCCAGAGTAACTTTGCTTCGGTCCCCAGATACCCGTGGCTGACACCCCTCCATCCCTTTGCTCCAACTCTTGCCTCTGCCCACACTGCCCCCAACTGTTGTTTAACCGGTGGACCTTCAAAACCTTCAAAACCCAGTTTGGATGACCCCGCTGCTGTGAACACTTCCTGTCCCCCCCTCCCCCCCCCAGGGGCAGAATCATTCACTTCCTCATCTTACCCGGCCCTGGGACACGATGGATCACACAGGAACGTGAGATGACTAAGAGAGCCTTCCCAAAAGACCTGATGCTCCCCAGAGGCAGGAAAAAGAGCACCTACTTCCCTTCTGAAGGTGCCGGGAGGGAAAGGGACGCTTTCGTTGCATAAAAGCCACTGCCAAGCTGTGTGCCCCGGCATCTTTTTCTAACGTGCACAGAGGCCAGAAGTGGACCAGGGGTGGCCGCAGGAGTAGTCAGGTTGGTCAGGACGATGGAGGTTTGAATGATGGCTCTACTCCCTCTTGGTGTGTGACCTCAGACAGGTCACTTCGCCCCCTCTGTATCTTGGTTTCTTTGGCTGTAATCTGGAGCTGCCACTTGCCAAAGAGGCTTTGAGAAGCAGATGGGAAGACAAAATGGACAGAGAAAGCCGGCGAAGCCCTGGGACAAGGTCTAGAGCAGAGGAGGCATTCCTCAGGTCTCAGCTGTGCTCAGCGGGGGTGGGAGGGCAAGAGAATCAGTGAGAGGGACCGGCCCTGGGGCCACCAGATGGACAGAGAGGAAAGGGCCAGTGCTCCAAAATCGAGAGGACCCAGGTTTGAATCTGCCCCTGCAGGTCACTGACCAAGTCCCTCTCCTGGATTCTAACCCCTACCTCACAGGGCTGTGGTAGGGGCAGGGATACGAGGGGTGGCACACAGTAGGTGCTCATTAAATGACTGCCCCCATCTGCCCAAGGTGGTTGAGGTGCCCCCATCTGCATGGCTGTAGTGGAACTGAGGCTGAAGCCCAGGAAGACCTAAGCATCTCCCAAGCCTCCTGGGTACCGCAAGGTCCCAGGTATGAGGTGGGGCCAAAAGGCTCCCCAACAGTGGCTGGTGTGCCCCAACTTTGGCCCCAGATTTTGAACCAAAGGTTATCTGTCACCTCCATCCCAATCAGAGCATTGCACCACCCTCGACCACCCACACCCACCTGGGAGGTTCCGCTTTGGCCCCGGAACATAAATAGACAAAGGGAGCTGGAAACTAATTGCAAAATTTATTCCAGGGCTGCAGGGGCTGGGGAGATTCTTAAGGGCACTTCTTGTTTTGGGGCTGTGGGTCTCTGGCCTTGGCAGGGGCACACATCACAGTGGGCAGGGGCAGGGACCAAGACAGGGCAGTGGAAGGCAGGGGAGCACGGATGCCCAGTCACCTCCCACTGGGCAGGCTCAGCACAAGCTGCAGTGGCAACGTGAAAGCAGGAAAAACAGTGGACGCCCAGCCCCGGACAGAGGACAGCTAAGGCCACTCCCTAGTGCCTGGCCCTGGACCGTGTCTTTCAGGACATAGGGCAGGAGGCCAGGGAGCCGAAGCCCAGCTTCAAGGGTTTGCAGCAAGGGACCCAAGGGGATGAGGCCAACAAGGGAGGGGCTTATCAGCAATGTCCCCAAGCTGGAGACCCATACGCCCTCCTCAAGTTCACCCATATTCCCATACACAGACACTCTGGAGCCCATCACCCCCGACAGGGCACTCTGCTGTTCATTGAGGAGGGGCAAGCAACAGCTCTTCTCCGGATTGAAGTGGGGGCTCAGAAACAGTGGTCTGGCACCGCCCATGGGGTACTTGGCATGCGGGTGTTTGGGGAGAAACCATGGGCTGTACTTGGTGCTAATCCCCAAATCCCAGCCTCAATCCTCAACTCTGTCCCCTGCCCTGGACATACATACCTTTCAAGGAGCATCTGGAAAGAAACAAAACCCCTAAGCCCACAAACCTCTTGACTACAGCCTTGCAGATACATACCAGCCCGGGCTGGCCAACTGTGGGTGGGGGGAGAACGTGGAGTGTGCCAAGCTTCTCCTCTGGTGGGAGAGGGGCAGAAAGACGATTTAGGTGAAACTGTTTTCAGATAGCGTGTCAGAGTTTCCCCTGCAGAAGTCAGATGGGGTAGAAGGGCTAGGGAGGAGGTCTGTGTCCTAACCCGTCCCCCCGGAGCCCTCTAGGCCCCACAGCGCCTGCCCAATTTTGCAAACTCAGTTACCCCTAGTTTACAAAACAGAGGGCTTCCTTCCTGGTCTCTGGAAGGGGGTTCTGGAGACCCTCTCTTCTCCCCCAGTTGATGCCCGCTCAACCTCTCTCTGCTTCTGTTTCCTGGAGAGGGGGAAGGGATGACTTCTGACCCAAGGGACATGGAGGCCCGCCAGGGAATCCCGAACCTCCTCCCTGGACCTGTGCTCCGGATTCCGGACAGACAGCTGGGAGCAAGGGGAGGGGGAGGGGTGGTGAGCAGCTGCCTCCTTGGGACACTCGGAGTGGCAGGCAAGTGCCGGTGGGGCGGCCCTACCTCAGCCAGGCCCTGTCCACCCTCACCCACCTTCCCAAACACAGGGCTTCAGGGAGCCCAGGGGCAGGGGCTTACAGGGTGGGGGCTCCTGGATCGGCATAATAAAATAAACCATCTGGAGGGCCCCGGGCTTGGCTGGACCCCCACCCCAGCCCCGGGCCCAGCCCCACCCAGCCCAGGCTCAAGTCTGCTTGGCTTGCAGCATCTCGATGAGCAGGTTGTTGCGGGGCATCTCATTGCCCAGGTGTTTGTGGTACAGGTATTCCTTGGCCTGCATGCTCAGTGCCCGCACCTCCACCAGGCACAGCAGCAGCTGCTGGAACTTGTCCCCGCAGTGCGGGTAGTGGCACAGGGTGTAATCGAGCAAGGCGGCATTGGCCTTCTCCTGAGCATCCTTCACCAGGCTGTGGTTGTTCAGGAACTTCACATCTGCAAAGGGAGGAGCTCTGTCACGATCACCAGCCCATCGCATCATCAACGGTCACTGGCAACATGAGCGCCAACATCCCCATCAGCACCAAAGACAGGGGCGCTGCCACCGTCAACGACGTAGTCTTCCAATCGCCATGGCTGAGGAACACCGCCACCTTCAATCACCGATATTGACGGCCCCGGCTTTCTCCCAAACTCGGCCACTGCCACCATCATCAACCAAACTGCAGCCATTCCAGTCACTGCCATCATCGGCAGTCACCAACCCTGACCCCCGTCATTATCACAAACACGGCCACTGCCACCATCACCCACCCAACCACCATCACCTGTCACCATCATTACTGCCACTGTCATCATCACATTGGTCATGATGAACGCCCTCATCGTCTCCAAAACCACACCAACATCACCAGCTGTATCCCTGGACGTGTTATTCGACTTCTCAATTTCCTACAGAACGGTGACAACAGCACCTAGTTCACAAGACCGTTGGGAGAATTTGGGGACTTGACAGGTGGAAAATGCTTGGAGAACAGCGTCTGGCACGTAACAAGACCAATTTGTTACCATTGCTATCTCTACTCTCACCCCACCATGATCAACACCGTCCCCATCGCCGGGTCAAAACCTTCCTGTCACCATCATCCTCATCGTGGCCACCATCAGCACTATCACCAGACAGGCACACTGTAATTGCAAGGGTCCCATCTCCCAGCCTCCAGGCACATGTACTGGTGGCCCTATTCTAGACAGTGACAGGCACTCCTGTGACCAATCAAGAAGCTCCAGAACCCCAAGGAGATTCTCTCCTGGGGCCCCTGGGGGGACACGGATGTTCACTGCAGCAGCATTTATGGAGGTGGCCTGGATGGCTGTGTGGTGGCCGCACCACAGAGAGTCCTGTGCAGTAGAAGTAATGGAGCAGACAGAAAAAATGGACAGATCTTTAAAAGCATAGGGCTAAGTGGAAAAAAAAAACAGAGAAGGAAGATCCAGAATGAGATCTACAAGACAGAGTCATCTACATAAATTAAAAGTGCTTGTACAGAGTGTGCACTTTATGTGAGAACAGGGACAAAACAAGGAATCCAGGTTAAACGTGAAGGCATGGCTGCCTGTGGGAGGCACGGGAGGGCAGTCGGCTCTGCGTGGACCAGGGATCACCTGTGCCAGGGAAAGAGGGGTGTGACCAATGCCTCCTCCACACCCAGTGGAGGTCCAGTGAAGACACAAAAAATAAAATGTCTCTGGAGTGAGGCCGATGGGGGTTCAAATCCCGGCCCCACGATTTAGGAGCAGTGGCTTTGTGCCCTGTCCCCTCCTGGCCTGCAAGGTCTTCTTTTGCTATGAAAGGGGCGTGCCCACCTTGCAGGGGCCGGAGCTTGGGTCTGGGGGCCTGCACAGGGGCCTAGGCCCCCAGGGGCACCCAGAGAGGGTCCATTTCTTGTCACTAGAGTCCTCATCACTGCTTGGCAGGCCTCTTTCAGCTCCTGGGCAGCACCTCCAGCTGGTGACCTGCCTATTGGGTGAGGTTCAGCACGAATCCACAGAACTGGTCCCCCATCCCCCAATCCAGCAGGGCCTTGCCTGGGATGTGGCGTCCAGTGGCTCAGAAAATGGTCATCCATCCACTTTCCCTCTGCCCCCATGACTACCAGCCCTACTGCTGCGGGGGAGTCGGGAGCCCAGCATGTGCAGCCCTTGGCCCTTCTAATCCCTCTTAACACCCACTGCGCCAGGAGGGCCTGATGCTCCTGGCAACCCTGATCCCCAGCCGCCCCCAGTGTGCCCGCTGAGGCCTATGTTGTCCAAAGTCGGATTTAGGGAAACCCGAGCTGGGCCCAGGGCGTATGGCAGGATCTGGCCCCAATCCTCCACCCCCATCCCTGGCCCCCTCATCTCCCTTCAGTAAGTGAGCCACAGTCATATTCTTCCTCGCCTGCCCAGGATCGCCATTAGCCCATAAGGTGCCTCTGTGGCAATTAGAAAGAAGTTCCCTTTTGTCCACAGAGACGGTATGGCAAGGGGCACACAAGCTGGATTTCAGCCCCTATTCACCCCCTGCCTAGGTGCCCTTGTGCAGTGAACAGCCTGTTCAACTGTACATTGCAGCCCTGCTCCTTAGCCTGGACTCCTCCAGATACACTCAAAGGTCATGGGAAGCTCCCACCCCCTCCAAAGCTGACCTCCTAGGCATAAGAGGTGACTATTGGCCCCATGTCTACCCCAACCTCTTTTCATCCCATAGGGTCCTGTCTACCTTCACCTCCCACCACTCCTGAGGCTGGGCAATTCTCCTGACATTGTCTTCTGACCTGGGGGTCCAGAGAAAAGTAGGGACCAGCTCAAGGCCACACAGCAGTAAGGGAGCCCAGAGGAAACATCTGGGGGTGGAGGAGGATGGGCTAGGATGCTGCAGTGGAGTCTGCAGTGGGAGGGGACTGGGAGGACCAGAGCCTTGGCTTTACCAGGATTTACTGTTCTCCACAGCCCCGGACCAGGGACAATGAGGTGGAGTGCAGGGGGTGGGTGCAGAGCAAGGACAGCTCTCAGGGACAGCCCCCATTCCTAGCTCTCTGCAGACTGGAGACCCCCGCTGTCCCCATGTGGTGGGCTACAGGGCTGGGGGAAGGAAGCAGTCACCAGTTGAGCCCCAATGACTACAGTATAAGTGCATCCGGTTTCCCAGGCGCCCGCTGGGCACCGTGCACTGGCTCAGTGAATCCCCACAGACACCCAGGCAGGCAGGAAAGGGCATCCCCCAGGTGCAGGGACAGTGGGCTGAGCCTGGGACACCCAGGAGATGCCCGAGTCTGGATTCGAACCCAGGTCTGCTGGCTCCAAAGTCCAGTGGGTAAGCACAGGCAGGGTCAAGCTTGGACATGGGTTCCTGAGAGACTGGATGTGAAAACTTGACATTTCATCCAATCCAGGGGTCCTGTCCAAGGGCCCTCATCTCTGGGATCCTAGGTTTCCCCAGAGGGTCGACTCTGGACTCCATACTCACCTTTCTCCTCACCCTGGAGGGGACCATTGCCAAGTCATATGCCGTCTCCCACCTCCCCGCGCCTCCATCTAAAGGGACTGCTGTGAAGACCCTGCGGGATGATGGGTGTGACAGAGCCACCACCCCACCAAACACCATGCCTTTCTCCCACTGGACACGGGAGCGGGGGGTCACACAAACCTGGAGACACCCCCTTAACATGCCAGGGTTCCAATCCCAGCTCCACCACCAGCCCGGCGACCTTGGGCAAGGCCCTTCCCCTGAGCTGAGTTTCCTTGTCATCTGCAAAATGGGGCCAAACCAATCTCTGCCTCACAGGGCACCCCAGGTCCGGACCTCATCTGTATGCCAGCTCTGGGCCCTGGGATGCCGCAGGTTGGAGACGGGTACGTGGGAGAAAAGCCTGGCGTGCTCCCCCCCCCCCCCAACCCCAGCCTGCGGTTCCAGTGATCCCAGAGGCGGAGGCTGGGAGGGGGGAGGCGGGAGGGGGCTGGGAGATGCACCCCCCCCCCCCCCCCCGCCTCAGAGAGCAGCCTGCTATAGCTCTGCGGAGCTGGGGGCCCCCCGGTTCTCAGAAAAGCCCCCTTTTCACGGTTTAATTGAATATTTGAATAATCCTTTCATTCCTGCGAGGCATAAAGAATGTTGTCCCAATCGCGGTGACTCAGGCAGGCGCCCCCGCGCACAATGGCCCCTCGAGTGGGGCTGCTATTCAGGCCGCCTTTTGTTGGCGCGGAGCAGTGGGGAAATTGCAAACGCTTGAGGGAACGCTGTTGCCGCCGCCTCAATGGAAGTCAGGAAATCGAATGTTAGGTCAATCCATTAAGCTTCGATTAAGTCCTCTGCGGAACAATGCCAGCCGGGCCCATCTTCATAAACACCGTGATCGCCAGGAGAGAGGCACTAATTTTAATTAAACCTCCTTACCTGCCTCCACGCCTGCAGGGAGACAGCTATTTAGACGCCAAATGGCACCCTTGTGCGGAGGCAGGCGGGAAGGAGGCGCTGAGTGGGCTGGAGGCGGGGTGCGGTGGGGGACAGTCGTCACAGGGGCTCGGGCTGCCCAGCCCAGGGAGCCACCGCCCCAAGGGTGACGCCCACCACACCCGTTGGAGGTCTACGGGCAAGTGGCCATCCTCTCTGGGCTCCAGTTCCCTTGGGGACCTATTCCTGGTGGTCTGGGGCTGGAACAGGGGAGAAATCCCCTCCCACCTTCCCGACTCTGGGCAAATCTTCCCCCTCCTCTTGCCCAAACTTGTCTCCTTCACTCCAGCCCTGGGTCTAGCCTCTTGCAGGGCTCCGGGCTGCCACCTGCCATCCCGCTCCCAGGCTGCAGTTGGAAGGACCTTGCTAAAATGCAAATGTGATCATGTTACTTCAGCTGAAAAGCCTTCCCAAGGTAAGGGTCAAGGTACTTGGCCTGGCATTGGAGGCCTCACACAGCTCCGTCCCTGCCCAACCTCCCAGCCTCCTCTCCACCCCCCTCCCTGCCCCACAGTCACACCAGACTTTCAGGATTCCCCATCCCTTTGCACAAGCTCTGGCTTCCGTCTGGAATGCCCTTGCTGCTGCTTGCTTTGTTTCACCTAGAACACTCCTACTCATACCTCAAGGCCCAGCTCAGAGGCCCCTCTTCCTCCGAAAAGCCTTCCTTGATATCTTAGGTGGGGTTGGCTCCTTTTCTTTGGCCCAAATCTGATCACACTGGACTGCTCAGTCTCCTTCTGGAACCCGGAACCTATCAGCCAACAGCCTCTGTGGCTTACCTGGCCTCCTCTCCCACTACCTTCCCAGGAGCTCAGGCAGGCCCAGGCACCGGGACCTCCTCCCCACCACCCATCCCAGACTCAGCCTCACTGGAGTTTGTTTCTGACTTGCTGGGGCTGGGCATTTCCCCCACCCACCTCAGCCAGACCCTCACGCCTGTGACAAGGCACTGTGCCAGACACAGCACATGATAAAGATGGAGACTGATTCATTCATTCACTTCATTCATTCCTTTGTTCATTTGCTCACTGATGGTAATGACCGTTAGAAGGAAAACAATACCCACACAATCCAAGGGGCCAGGCCACGCTCTGAGTACTTGGGGGGAATCCCCTCATCAAATCCTCATAGCAAATTAAGGATTATTACGACGGCCATCTTACAGATGGGAAAAATAGAGGCTCAGAGAGTGGGGTGACTTGCTCAAGGGCACACAGCCAGAGTCCAGATTTAGAATCCAGGTGGTCCGTCCCTAGTCCCCATCCCTAACTGCTGTTCCACCCTGCCTCGCACATGTGCCCAGGTGCACACATGCATGCACGTGCTCTCGCTCCTGAGTCCGGCCCCTCCGGCCTATGCCAGCCAAGCACTGCAGACAGTCCCCATCTCCCAGGCCTCAGCCACCTCCTCTGGAAAGCAGGATGAAGGCTGGCAAGAAGGAGGGGCCAGCACTCATGCTTCTGAACTCAGCCACTCACCTGGACCCAGGAAAAGAGGGCTGGGCTCAGCCTTGCTGTCCTTACACCCATACCAGGAGGAGTCCTGCATTAATCGCCCGGTAGAGGCCAGAGCCATGCTGGCCTAGCAGTCCCCAGCACCCAGGGCTTTGTTGGGAAGAGGGGCCGAGGCTGCAGGGGTGTGCCTCAGGCCGGAGACATGGTGCCCTCTCTGCAGGAAGGCCTGGCCAAGGAGACTGATGGCTGGCATCCCACCTTCCACCCACCCCTCCTCTGGATCTCCCCAGGGGCCTCTTGACGGTCAGGTCAAGAACTGTCACCTCACAACAGCCCCTACACCGCCGCAGATCGCTAAATCCCTCTTGCCTCCAATCTCCCATCACTCGCCAATTACAGATTCTTTATACAACATGACCCGTAAAACCCCACAAGCCTGTGAAAGTTCTTAGTCTGCACATGTGCGAAAACAAAGATACAGAAGCAAAGGCACCGACACGCACATACCTCCTGGGGTGTCCATACCCCCAACCACACTCAACCATGGCTTTGGCCTGAGCCAGTTCCCAGAGCCTGGCAGCTCACAAAGACAAGGCTTGGAAGTGGGTACCACTGTGGGGAGAAAGGAAGGGGCTTCCCCCAGCCTGGCCTGGGCCCCTGAGGACCTGCAAGGGCTCTAGGTCCCAGCTCCTCACTGGCAGCCCAAGATTCTGTCCCTATCCCACACCTTAGCCGTCCCCTACCAACCTGTGCAGCCTTACAGGTAAGCCCTCCAGCTACCCCCCTGCTGTGCTGGGGTCGGGAGACCAGCCCAGGCACCCAGCCACAGGGCCACAGCCTGAGCACTGGGCTTCCCACAATCGCAATCAACGCTTCATTAATCACCACCCCCCACCCAGCTGACTCCTTCCCCTTGGCTTCCCCAACTCCCCCCACCCACTTTTGAGCAGGCCCTCCCTCACTGACTGGGGCCGATGTCATCTGCCACAAAAATGACATCTGAATCCTGCCTCCTCCCCGAATGACAAAGCATTCATGCCCCTCTGTTCTGACCTTCCATCCCATCTATACCTCTGCTGAAAGATCTATCCCTCCGGCAAGCTCCTACTCATCCTCCAAAACCCTGCTCAGATGTCCCTCTTCCAGGAAACCTTCTAGGCAGAGCCCTTGCTCCCCACATGGGGTTCCCCATCTGTCTGTCCCCATCCTGACAGTGACAGCGCTAGCTGAAGGCCTCTCCTGGACTGGGAGCCACCAGACAGCAAGGACATGTCTATGTTCACAGCATTGCTGGACACAGGGAAGACGCTGGAGATGGCTTGTTAGGTGAAGGAGGATGGCAGGCCAGCCTGAGGAGAGCCCAGAGGAGGGTGGAGGCTGGGCGGGTCCAGAAGGCAGTGAGAGGGAGGCACCTGACTTGGGGAGTAGGTCTGGTGAGCTGGGCTCACCCTCTGCCACTTCTCTGCTTTATTTCCCTCCTTAGCACTGACCACAGTCTTCCAGGTGATACGTTCTACTAATCATTTCAGTGATTTCTATATCTCACTAATCACATTGTGCTTATGGTCTCTCCCCCAAGAGAAGGTCAGCTCTGTGACAATATGGATTTAGGATCTTTTCTGTTCACTCCATGTCCCCAGTGCCTTGCAGAGTGCGGATGGTCAGCAAGTGTTTGTAGAATGAATAAGTGAGTGAGTGAGTAAAGGGTCTGGGCCCCAAGGAACCCAGAGCCAGAATGTGGACCCCCCCCCCAGAGCAGGGAATCAGGGAAAACAGGGAGCCTGGGATGGCAGCCAGGGAACAGAAGCTTCTGAAATCACACAGGTGTTTTCTGGAGGAGGGATGAGCACCTTTCTAGGGCAGCCAGACAGGACTTTACGAATTCTCAGAAGGTGTCCATATCCCACACGGGCAAATCTTAGACATTGTCTTGGTCCTCTGTACTTTCACACAGAGAAACTGAGGCCCGGAGAGGAAACAACCCCCATTTTAAGAGCCAGGCGCCGGGCCAGGTCCCTTCATACCCTTGTTCACGACAGGAGGGGTCCGTGCCCCGCCAAGGCCGCCAGGGGCACAGCCTCATGGAGGCCTCTCGACGCCTGGCCGGCTACCCGCCTGGCCCCCGGCGCCGCCCCGCGCCGGGCCTACTCACCGAGGCTGAAGAGGATGAGGAATTTGAGGCAGACGAACTCCTGGCGGTCCAGCTGCAGCGCGTGTAACTGCAGCACCAGCTCCTGCGCCCGCAGCACCAGGCTGTGCAGCAGGGAGCCCGCCTGGGCGGCCACCGCGGTCAGCTCCACCTGGACAGACAGACGTCAGCGTCGGGAGGCGCGGGCCACAGGACGGGCCAGGGGTTCCGCGGGCCGTGGGCGGGAGGCTCGGACGAGGGACGGTGGGGGGAGGGGCGGGGCGGATGGGAGGCCCTGGGCGGGGTGGGCAGGAGTGCCCATCCTTGGCGCTGGGTCGGGTGCGTTGGGGGGGCGGGGGGGGAGCAACATCTCTCCGCGCCCCAGGAGCCCTCCAAGCCCCAGTTCTCCCCACGCTGGGCCCAGCTTTCCCAGGTCTCCCCACGCTGCCGGGAGCTGAGGGCCTCACGGCAGCAGAGCCAACACGGGGCAGGTGGGTGCAGGGGCAGAGCTGGCGGGTCCTTTGCACACAAAGAGCTGCCACCAGGCCCGTGGTACAAGCGGCTTTTGCGTTTTGGGTGATATCTGCAGCAAAGGCCACGCGGCAGAGTGTGGGGCAGGGTCGGGGGCGGTCCACCTGGCCGCACATGGGTTGGGCCACTGACTGCTCAGGGCCCCACACACAGCCACACGTGGACACCCAGACTGGGGATGTGGTCACACCTCAGCTCACGCTCGCTCACACACGCACACACCCGGACACACTCCCAGGGCGGTCTACCCACTTCATGAAGGGAACACGCACACACACACATGCCCTGGTATGGTCACATCACAAGGTAACACGACAGACACGTGCCCGTGTACGAGTCTCCACTGACATGGTGACAGGCACATCTCAACAACCACACATTTACCTGTGTGGAGATTTTGTACAATAAAATACAGGCACACACACACACACATGCATACACACACACACACGCACACGCACACTGGACATCCCCATGGCCTTCAGACGCTTCAGCCCGCACACATGCTGACATGGGCCAGTACAAACACACTCACACCTCAGACTCTCCTCAGTGCATTCATAGGTGACCTTCAAGTCACACCCTTGGGACCAGCACTCCCTGGCCCTGGATGTCCTGAGACTCTCAGGATAAGAACTGAGCACGATGACTGAGGGCCTGGGTTACAGATAGGGGATGGGGAGCAGGGCCTCAGCCTCCCCGCCCCCCACCCCTAGGGGGCCTGGCGACCCACTCTTGCTCCTGTGGCCCCCTCAGGACTGATGCTCCCTCCACCAGCCCAGGCCCTGGCATCAGCCTCTCTTCTTTTTCTCCCTCCTTCCCTCCACTTTTCCCACACCTCCTCCCCGCAGTTGGGGTCTTCCTCCTTGCATTGTCCCCTTCCAGGTCCCCAGCACTACACAGTGGCCTCAATGCCCTCAGCCACTATCTTGCCCTCTCCCTGGGCTTCCTCAGAAACAGCCTGCATGAGCCCTTCTGCGCTTGAAACTCTCCAGTTGGTCCTGTTGAATCTCAGGAGTTCCCAGCTCGTACCCTAGTGCCCTTAATCGCTCGCTCTGGACAGAGGAGCAAATTCCTTTGCCCTTCCTCTGTTTATTCAGGATTTAGGGCCTGCAAGGTCTTGCCCACCTCAGCCCCCAGCAACCCCTCCAGGCTTACCTCTCATCTCACCCCGCCCACCACAGGGCTCCTGCCCCCCACCTCCATATACTGGCAGCCCCTGGTGGCTCAGCAGTTCTAAACGTCCTCCTGTACGCCTTTGCCCATGCTGTCCCCTCTGCTGTGGTGTGGGTGAGGCTGATTCCCCCACAACCTTTTACTACCTGACCAACCCCTATTTGTTCTTCTAGACCCAGTGTCACCATCACCTCCTCCCTGACCTCCCCACATCCCTGAGATGCTTCCCAGGGGCTGCCTCCTGTCAAGGCCAGGGCCAGGGCAGGTCAGAGGGAGATCGGGCATGAACTTGGGGGAAGGGCTGACATTTCGGCAGCCCAGGGCCAGCCCTGGAGAGGCCTACGATCTGTTCCGGGCTCAGAACTCTGGAAGTGCACATGAGGGCCTGGCACAGGGCACAGTAGGGTCTGGTCACCTCCTGCCCGGTGACCAGCAGGATGCTGCCCTCCTTGCCGTGTTGGATCTGGCGGTAGATGTGGTCAAATACCAGCAGCTCGCTCCAGCAGTTCTGTAGCAGGGTCATCTGGTCGGCCACCTGGAGGGAAGAGGCATATGCCGGTGCGGGGTCCAGCCAGGTACCTTCCCCTCACCCCTCCCTCTTCCAACTCATAATTCAGGGGCTCCCTTGGGTATGTGACCTGGGCAAGCTACTTAACCTGTCTGTGCCCTTTTTGCCTAGCTGCCTACTTCATCAAAGTGTGGCAAGGTTCTAGCAAAACAAACCAAAACCAAGGTTCAATGGGGGTGCTTAGAGCTCACACGGGCCGGGCTTCAGGCCCCAGCTCTGCTTCTACAAGTTGCATGACCTTAAGCAAATTCTATAGCCTTCTGAGCCTCTGTTTTCTCATCTGTAAAGTGGGCACAGTATTAGAAGGTGGTTCGGCACATGTTAGGTACTCAATAAGTATTGGTGAATGATGTTCATGAAAGTAATTTGTGAAGACGTCCTTCAAATGCGAGGGGAGATGATTAATTTCAACCTTGTGCCCATTTGGCCTGTGGTCGCATCTCTGGCAGCCTCAGTAGCTCAAAAAACAAGCCCTGAAGAGGAAACAGAGGGCTTCCCTGGGCCTTATCCACAACTTTCAGGCTTGTGAGAAGGGAGCGCCCTTCTGGCCCAAGATCTGGCCTGGAATGAGCAGGTGGCTGGCAATGGTCCATCTGAAGCAGGAACAGAAATACAAGGAGGGCAGATTCTGAACACCCAGGCTGCAGTCGGGCACCCAGCGAGAGGGCAGAGACTACCTCTGTGTGGGATGTCCTTCCACCCTGGAGGGTCACTACATTCTAGCCTGGCAAGAAAGGACACTCGTGACAATGGCAAATGGGACTCGGAACCATCGGATGCCAGAGCCAGATGGGTCCTTGGGGATCCCCAGGCCAAAACCCATATTTTTTCAGATGAGAATCTACCACTTGGAGAAGGCGAGGGACTCTCCTGGGAGAGAGATAGAGCCAGGCCAGAGACATAGCTGGCCTTCTCAGTCCACGACCCTCTATGGTGACAAAATACTGAGCTCTCCTGGGTGTCCAGACCTGCACGGGGCACTGCACGCCACCCTCGGAAGACACAGTACAGACTCCGGTGCCCCTCAGCATCTGCAGCTCATTAGCCCACCACCAGCTACCTGGCAGGTGCTTCCCGGGTACCCTACCGGGCCCTGCCCTGTGATGAATGCAGACCGTGATAGCTATTAGTCTTTGCACTGCACCTCCACGAAGCTAGGGTGGTATAGCTGTTATCCCCAATCTATGGAGAAAGGACACCCAGAGAGATCAAGCAACTCACCCAAGGTCACACTGCTCTGTCTGGCTCTAGATCTGTGCCCTAAACCACAAGGTATGGAAGAAGACTCACCCTGGCCACCTAGGAGTTCATGGCACTCTTGTTACCATCCCCGTAAAGCTCTCCCCAATCCTGTCCTCTGGATGTCACAACATTTGATGGCACCAATTCACGCCTCTGTCTTCCCCAATACCTGTGTGGTCTGGGAAGGCATGGCAGGTGTCCAGCTCATCTCTGGGCTCCCGGAGGACGGGTCGGTGAGCAGTTGATGCACAGATATGTGCTCCCAAGACAGGTACAGAGAGCACAGAGAAACAGCCCCCAACTCGGGGGCCAGAGAGACCCAGGCCGCCCCTGGCCTGAGGAGAACTGGCAATGCCTAATGAATAACTCTCTCTTCTGAGGGGTAGAAGCCTCCTTCTGCAACCCTCTGTCCCTGCCCCCTCCTGGGGGCAGCCTGGGGCCTGTCCTCAGGCCGAGGGCAAGAACAAGTGCAGGAAGAGTGGGGGAGCAGCTGGACACACAATCAGGCTCCCTTCGGCCTCACCTGCCTGACCCCACGTGCTAAGAACGAGAGGGAGGGCTTATCTCTGTCCTGCCCTGAGTCACCAGCCCCCCACCTTCCCTTGCTCACTTCATCTCTGTGTCAAGAACCCACACACCTGTCCCTTCCTCTCCTGGAAGGAAGTGCTTTCTAGACCCCCAGTACCATCAGAGCGAGGAGCCCAGCAGGGGGCCCCAGATCTCAGCCACCCCTGGCCCTGAACTGGAGGGGCCAGAAGAGATTGAGACTCAGGCAGGGCTGAATCACAGAGACATCTCTCCTATCTCTCCTCAAGAAATGGCCAATCCCTGAAGAACCACTGGCAGGAGTGGTTCCCCACTAGTTTTAAAGGAGGGAGGCAAGCCTCAGTGAGCACCTGTGGCCAGGCCCATTCCCAGCACACCCTGGACTCCTCACCTCTGTCCTATCACCATTCTGTCATGTTATAGATAAGGAGACAGTGGCTTGCCTAAAGGAACCACAGGGATCTGGGCTCTGTTCAGATGCTCCTGACTGGGCTGGTCTTCTGGAGGTCCCCAGGAGGTCTTAAGGCCCAAGCAGAAGGTACCTGCCAGGGGGTCAACTGGCCTACCTTGGACAACCCAGTTGGAAGCAGAGTGGGAGGGAGGGCATGCAGGGCTGGGCTTGGCTCCCCCTCCCCATCGGGGCCCCTTTGCCTGGCTTGAAGGAACGGGGGGGGGGGGGGGGAGGTGGGAAAGTGAGAGATAAGGGGGAGAATTAGGAGATAAGCAGGCTGAGCTTCGGGCACAAAGCAAGAGGGTCACAGTGACCCAGCTGGCCAAGCCCTGGGAGCAGACTCTGTACCCAGACCTCAGACCCCAGGAGTGGGGGCAGCCCTGCCTACGGGCTGACGGGTGGGGGGGTGGGGTGGGGGGAGAGGCACAGGGCAGAGAGATGCAATATGGTGGCTAAGCTTTGGTGCCCTGTGCCCTCTGTTTGATTCCCAGCTGAGCCACATATCCAACTCTGCCCTGATTTTCTGTTCTGAGAAATTGGAAAAATAAAATCCTCCCTCTTTTGGTTAGAGAAAACATATGAGCACAGGGGCATCAGTGGTGAAGGGCTCTGTGGACCCATGGTTGGCACTCCTGTGGATGCTGCCCCAGCCTGGGTTCCCATCTACCCCCAGCCAAATGGACTTTTCACTTGCTCTTCCTCTAGATGGACAGATGGACACATAAAGACACCAAACTCCAAATCGCTGCCCACACAGATGAATACACACACACACACACACACACACACACACACACACACACACACTTCTCTTTATTTAAAAGAAAATCAGAAAGCTGTAGCTGCCAGCCCCTCTCCACAGGACAGCAGGTGGCTAAGAGGCTCACTTAACCAAAGAGGGTGGTTTCACCTTCCTTAGCTTTCTCCCTAAGCAAAGGTTCCTCCTCTGCCCTCAGACCTCCTTGCCACCCTGGGAACAAGGACATTTGCATCCCGGCCCTGGGGTCCCTCACTGGCCTGGTCTGTCTGCTCAGCCTACCAGCCACCCACCCCTCCTGCCGGTCTGCCATAAATCTTCCTGGAGCCTTGACACTTTGCAGCCTGCCCTGGAGAAGGGGTATTTATGGGTGCCAAGCTGACCTCCCTCCCAGCAGGTCCCCCTCTGGAGCCCCCTGGGGTCTGATCAGTCTGGCAGCCGAAGGCCAGTGGGCTCTGTAATTCTCTGGTGGCTGACATGCCACGGGCCAGCCATGGCGTTCTCTCAGCCAAGTGGTCGGCAGGCCATCGTTTGTCAGCCCGGGACTGACAGAGTTACTGCTGTTTAAACGAAACCATATATCAGAGCAGTTAAATCTGTTGCCAATCGGGGGCCTCCGAGCTGGATGTTGAGGGGTGAAGTGATGTCAAGATGGGTCATTAGGCACTCTTGGCCCTCCCCTCCCCCTCCCTGATTCCTATCTTGCAGCCTCCCAGCCTGTCTTTCCCGGGAACTGTCCAGAGAGGCTGAGTGCCCGGACCTACACGCTGCCCTCCACCGGGCAGCGGGTACAGGTGTTTCTGCTACCCTGAATCATACAAAGGTGCTTCATAAGCCCAGGGCAAGGCAGACCCCGTCTGCTCCCAGAGGAACACTAGTGCTCAGAGGAGCTTGGGTGCAGTCTATCCCTTCTCATGCCTCCTGGCCGGGCCTGTGCGCCTCCTGAGAGTATAGATTACACGGGGCAGCAGCCGAGGGGACAGACGGGAGCTCCTATTCCTGCTAACCTGTGTGCCGTACCCTGTGGGAAATCTTTACCTGTCCTGGTTCACTGAATCCTTACAACCACCACCCCATGCGGAAGATGATATTTCAACTCCCTTTATTTTATAGATAAGGAAACCGAGGCCCAGAGTAGTAGTCACCTGCCCAAAGTCACACCTGTGGTAAGTGGCAGGGCTGACAGAGCTGGAACTTGAACACAGGCTTCTCTGATTCTGGTCTTTGTTACTAACTTCGGTGCCACTGTCAGATCTAACACTCCACAATTGTGTGAGATGGAAAAATAGAGACCAAGGGACATCTAAGCTGGGAAAGAGGAGGGATGAGGAGAACTCCAAGAGGGCACAGCGCCCACAGCATCCCTACAGCTCAGCAAAGACCCCAGGCCTTCCCCTGGGCAGCGAGATGATATCAGCACCATAGAGGGGTGAGTGGCCTCTAGGGAGAGCTCCGGCTCTGTGGTAGGAGCCCTCTCTGACCCAGGATGTGGGGCCCCGCCAGCTCTGGCAGGCTGTCTGTCACCTACTGCCAGAGGACCCACTTCTGGTCCAAGCTCTGCTTCTGACCCTGCCAACCTCTCCGGACACAGAGGGCCACCTGAAATCCCCTACCACATGATGCCTTTTCACATTCCTAGATCTTACTCTATGCTATTCCCCCTTCCTGGAATGTCCTCAACCTTCTCGGACTGCTTCCTGGAAAGGCAGAGATCAAAGAAACCTCTGATTTCCTTAGACAGAGTCAGTTTTCCCTCCTCCTGGGCCCCACCGCCCCCTCTGCATCGTTCTCAGAGCCCTCGGCAGCCTGTGTGGGCATCAGCTCTGTGTGTGTGTCTGTCTCCTCCAATAGCCTGGAGGCCTCCTGGGTCCAGTTCATTTCAATGTCCCCTGTGCCCAGCCCAAGTGCCCCACTCTCAGAGCTAGAGAGTCTGTTTCCTAAGATGTATGCTGCCTGGAGGTAGGGAGATGGTCACCCAAAAGGGAGTCCAGGGTCATTCAGCACCACTCCCACTTTTCTGCTTCCCCACCTCTGGCTTTGCAAACAGACACCAGCCAGGGCTCACTGGACCAGTAGGAAAGAAGTTCCACATGGCTGATGAGAGGCCCTTTCATGGGCTGGGCTGGTACTTATTTGCAAGGCTCCTTTACAGAGGATGGTGACCATGGTTCATATTCCTGGGCACGATTCAGAGATTCTGGGAAGGGGAAGCAGGAAAGTTTGGACCACAGAGAAGCCAGAAGCAGGAAAAAACACTCAGCAAAGCTGGGACAAAAGCCCTTCCCATCCTGTGTGAAAAACCCCAAGAGACTAGGAAGGCGGCCAGAGGAAGTGCCCTGCCCCTGGATCCAGAGTTCTGGAAAGCCAGGAATGCTCTGCTCCTCCTCCCCTCTGCACAGGGGCCTCATGGGAAGTCTGGAGGAGAAGCTGGCAACCAACCCAAGGGTCCTGGGATCCTCATCCCCAACCAGGGCCTCCAGCCATCAGTGAGAGGCAGATGGGATTGTTCAAGACCCTGCCTCTTATCCCATCCATGCGGTTGGCCTAGATAGGGGGTAAGGGTGAGAAGTCCCACCCCGTGGCAGATACATGACATATCCCCAGACCCTCCATCGTGGAAGCAGGAATCATCACCACCAACTCTTGACTCCTGGAGTAACCCAGGCCCCCAGTCCCATGACACCTCAAGGGCTGACAGTGCCCACCTCCTATCTTATCCCGCCCTGTGCCCAGCCCAGGCAGGCAGTGCCCCCGGCCCATCCGGCCACATGCCCCTGGAGGAAGCCCAGGCGTCAGCACTGACAATGCTGCTCAAGGCTGCAGTGGCCCCAGCAGGGAGGGCAACAGGCCCTGCTGTTTACACCCCGCCCCGGAACAGCCAGTGGGGCTGGCCTGGGAAAGGCAAACACCGATAGGCCTGGACTAAAGACTGTCTGTCCCCAGGCCAACGAGGGCTGGGCCTTGGCTGGGCTCGAGGGACCTCTGATATTGGCACCCTGATCGCAGGGAGCCAGGGCACTAGAGGGGCAGCTCCCGGGCCTTGGGCCCATCAGAGCACCAGGCAGGATGACTGGGAAGGTCTCCCCTTGCTGGCCTCAGTCTCTCCTGCTGCTTTCTGGCTTACTTTAGCTGCAGGTACTCCAAACCAGGGGAAGGAAAGCCTTTCAGAAAAGGAAGGTGGTCTCCTCTGGGAAGATCGGTGACAGGCCCTGCAATCCGCACCCCCCAGCTCCCCCTGCACACACAGACACCCACTCGTGGGACCAACCATCATGCACAAGAGATGCAGGGACAGCAAGAGCTTTCACCTTAGCTGGGAAGAAGAACATCCACAAGCACCCCAAACTCTGAGATACAAAGACCCCCAACTATGACATTTGAGGCTGATAGGGGTTGGTGGCCTCTCCAAATGGGAGGCCAGGATCAGTTGTCTCCTCTTCCAGACACTGGGCTGGGACAGCCACAGACAGCTTCCAAAGGATTCAGCTAGTCTTTTGGGGGAGCTCAGGGTCTCAAAGAAAGAGAGATAAATGCCTACAGAGACCCGACCAGATGAGAAACAGCGACTGAAGGGGCTGGAGAAATAGACATACAGAGAGATAGCACACCAGGGCTAAGACAACAGAAAGAGACAGAGGCAGAGACAAAAGAAGCAGAGTCTTGAGATAGAGACTCAAGAAACAGAGAAGAAGAAGGAAAGAGGGTGGGAGGGATGAAGGAGAGGGGGATAGGGGTAAGAAACAGTCCTCAGTGTCCCCAGTGTGGCTTCCCTGTGCCCAGACACTGCCCAAAGCCAGTGGGCAGAACAGCTCCATCCAAGGGGTAACTGAAACTGAGACTAGGGCAGCCAAGAGGACACCCCAATGGCAAGCCAGGCAGGAGGAGGGACTCACCTCCAGCTCCTTGAAGACCATGCACCTGCGTGCCCAGTCCACGATGGAGATGAAGGTCTGGTCAGCCATCCTGCATAGGAGGCTGAAGGCCGCAGGCTGGTCAGGGCGGCCCTTGGCCGGCTCCTGCAGGCAGCCCACAATGCGTGCCCGGACCTGGTCCTCGTCCGGCTCCAGCTGTAGCAGCTGCAGGATGAGCTCAGGCACACCAGGCCCTCCGGAGAAGGGCTCTGGGTAGCCGTAGGGTGGCCCAGGCTGTGGGGGACTGGCATAGGGTTCTGGGTACTCAGACTTGATAGCACGGCCAGGGAAGGTGGGATAGAGGTAGCCAGCCAGTGGCCCGTGGGCACTGGGCACGGCCATGGGCAGTGCTGGGGCCCCAAAGTCGCCCAGTGGCCCAGCAGGTGGACCAGAGGCCAGGCCCTTGGGCTCAGGTGCATGCAGGCCAGGGGGCAGCATGTAGTCCGGTGGGGGAGGGGGTGGGGGGGGCACCCCCATTGGAGGGCCTGTCTCCAGCTTGAAGCCATTGGCTCGAATCTGTGCCTTCTTCTGCTGCTTCAGGGCTCGGTCCCGTTTGTACATGGGCCCAAACTTGTTCCGGCCACCCCGCATGCGGTCAGCACGCACAGCTGTGGGCAGAAGCAGAGGGTCAGACTCACGCCCTCCAAGCCTCCTGCCATAATGCCACACTCACGGATCTTTCCCAAACAGACCTGTGTCACTTCCCCGCTCAATAGCTTTCCATGGCTCCCACTGCCCACGGGTGAAATCAATCTCCTTTAGCACAGCATTCAAGGCCCTGTTTACCATTCCTGGGTCATCCCTTACAAGACCCCATGTTCTTTCCACTCCTCATCTCTCTGCTCCTCTGCTTGGCATGGCTCCTTCTTCCTCCACCTTGCCTTGGATATTCCTTCTGCCTCAAACCCTTTCCTTCTCTCATGCCTGCCAAACACCCAGCCCCCAGGGTCACAACCTCCAGAAGTGTTCCTGGATTCGTCCAGGCAGAATTCACTATCCTTGGCCCAGATGTCCTGCCTCTTGCCCACCCTCATCCTTCTGAGTGGTATCGGGCCACGTGACTCAACCGGAGAGCTGCTGGTGACTCAAGAGTGGGTTCAGGGGCCTAGCACAAGGCTGAGCCGAGAGATGGTAGGTAACAGGAAGGAGACCCTAGTCAGCTTTATTCACAGCATCCAGTCCTGTCTCCAGGATCCAGCTGCTCCTGGACTCTGACTGCCTGTCTCTGGCAAACCCCTACTGCAAAATGACTCTGGCTTCCCCCACTGCCTTCAAGTATGAAGCTGAGTTTAGGGCTGGCCAGGGCTCTGTGCTAGGAGAAGGGACCTCCCCGGCTGACCAGATGTCCCTCCGTCTGGCCAAGAATGTGTCACCAGCGAGATCCAACAGGTGCATCTCTGCAGCTGCAGTGTGGCCCCAGCCCCTGCTCAGACAGGACCCCACCCTGGGCCCTGGGAGAAGGGAGACAGTAGGAGGCAGAGGGCTCAGCAAGGGAGGTGTCTTGGGGGTCCACTCAGCCAATCTTCCTGCCACGGGGGTGCACAGCCCAGCTCTGCTCCCTCAGGCTCCGTCAGGGTGGTTTTGCTGCTTGCAGCAACAAGCTCTCCTGACCAGTGAGGACCTGGAGCTGGGGACGTCGGGACATCCCCCTCACATCTAGGAGTCCTTCCTCTAGGTGGCAGGACGTGTGGTCAGCGGCTCTCAGGGCCACTAGGGGCTTCCACGTTGCTTAAAAACTTTAGCCAACAGCTGTCTGCTCGGCGCACAGCCCGGCTGGGGCCAGCAGGGTGGAAGCCTACGAGTGTCCACCCTCAGAAAGTTTGAGTTCTTCCTGCCGAAACGTTTTTCCTCCCCTCTGGACTGAGAGCCGGGAGGAAGGGGTTGGGAAGGGAAGGATGGGCCTGGGTCCTGTGGGACCAATTGTTCCCCTTTCCCTCAACCTCTCAGGGCCCACCCAAGAACATGGTGGAAGGACTCTCATCCACTGAGTGAATGGCCTGAGTGAACCTTTTGGGTGGGCTGGCTGCGTGAAGCCTGATGATGGACAGATAGTAACCTAAGTGATGACAATGATAATAATAATAGTAATAACAATAACAACAACAACAACAATAACAACAATAATAGCATTTACTACGTGCTGGCTTTTCCGTACCATTCCCTCACACTGACTCTAGGAGGAAGACACTACTATCAGCTCTAGTTTTCAGATGGGGTATCTGCAGCTCAGAGAGGTTAAGGAACTTGCCCAGTGTCACTCAGCCTGTGAGTGGAGGCACTGGGACTTGAACTCTGGTAAAGGTGTTGGTCACCTTGGCTCTCGCGGCTGTTGGGGGGTCAGTGGGGGTGTTGTAGGTCTCCTTGCAGAAGAGGAGCTCTGCAGGGCTCTGCCCTGTGCTGCCCCGGCTCTCAGAGGCTGTAGAGAGGGCCTGAGCCTCTCTATACCTCCTCTCCAGACAGAGCCGGCCACTTCTCACCCCTCCCCAGCAGAGATCGGGCTCTAGCGTCACAGTGAGGGGCCACCGGCCGGCTCCGGAAACTTTAAGAAGGCCACTCGTGCCCTCCTCTCACCGCTCCTACCACCCGCACCCACAGACAGCGAGGTCAGCGGTCGGAGGCCCACAGCGCGGCGCGCGCACCTTCCAGGCGCATCCCCACCGTCAGGCACTTCTGGAAGCGGCAGAAGGGACAGCGCTTGCGCTGCGTCTTGTCGATCTTGCAGCTCTGGCTCTCGGTGCACGTGTAGTGCTTGTTGTTCTGCACCGTGCGCTTGAAGAAGCCCTTGGGGAGAGCGGAGTCAGCGCGGGAGGCGGGCAGGCCGCGCGTCCCCTCCCCGGGGCCCGGTTCCTTCTGTACCGCCCGGCAGGGCCTGCCCCCGCCCCGCGTCCCACCGGCTCGCCCGCCGTCCGCGCGCCTAGCTAGCCCTGCCGGCCCGCAGCCCGCCGCCTGCTCACCTTGCAGCTCTCGCATGTGAGCAGCCCGTAGTGGTAGCCGGACACCTTGTCCCCACACACGGGGCACAGCTCATCCAGGTCCTCGTCGTACGAATAGTCCATGCCCGCGGCGTCCGCCTGCGGAGGAAGGAGGGGGTCACCGCGGGCGGGACGCGACCCGCAGCGCGGCAGACTTGGGGGCCGAGGGCCCGGCGCCCCCACGGCGCTGTCCCCCATTAGCGCGCGGGGGTCAAGGCCGCTCGTGGCAGGCCACCCATCGGAGCGCCCTGAGCAGCCCGCAGTGGGATGTGGCCGGGGCGGCCCCTGCTCGGCCTTTACCGACCCTGTCCCAGCGTTCCTGCCCCGCGTCCCTCCCCCCCCCCCCGCCCCCCGCCCGGGCCAGGGGCCCTCCCGGCGTGGTCTGCGTGGCGCCCGATCGGGGACCCTCGGATTCGGTGCGCTTGGATCCGGATTCGTTGGTCTGAGAACAAAACCCCGATTCTGAGAAAACGAGATGGGCTCGGCCGCGAGGGAGACACCAATGAACCCGGCCAAAGTGGGGCCGGAGTGTCCTGGGGAATCGGACAGGGACGAAGGAGGCAGAGACAGAGTCCGAGGGAGACAGAGAGATGGGCAGAGCGAAAGCGAGAGATACCGACCGACGCTGCCTAACGGAGCGAGCACCCTGGGGCGACAGAGACAACGAAAACCCGAGACTGACAGACACACTGATGCCGAGCGGAGAAAACCAGGGGGAGACGAGACAGACAGAGAGATAGGGAGCTAGAGAGAGAACGAAAGAGAGAGAGAGAGAGAGATCAAAGACACCGAGAGACAGAGGCCCAAGAGAAAACCTGGGAAAGGCAGATGCAGAGCCAGAGACACAGCGGTAGACAAGAGACAGACAGCCCGAGACACCGAGAGGCAAGAGAAACCGGGAAAGAAGAAGGCAGAGAGGGGCGACAGAGACACCGAGAGAAAACCTGGAGAGACGGAGGCGCCCAGCAAGGGGGCCGGGGACGGGAAGACGCGCGGAACGCGGCCGGAGCCGGGAGCCCGAGCTCCGAGGCGTGGCCCCGCAGGGTCGGACCCCGCCAGGGGCTCGCGCCGGGAAAGGCAGAGAACGACGGCGCCGGGACTGAGAGCCCGAAAGCGCCGAGCCGCCCGGGGCCCCCGGGCCGGGAGGGAGACAAAGCCCGCGGCAGCGACGGCAACGGGAGGCGCAGTCCGTGCCGCCGAGGCCGAGACGTCGGGCGGAGGGAGGGCGCAGCCGAGACGCCGGGCGTGGAGTCGCAGGCCGGGCGCGAGACCTCGGGCGGAGACCTCCCGGGCTCCGGGGGGACCGAGCCCAAGGCGGGGGAGCGACCTCGGGCGGAGAGTCGAAGTCCCAAGGAGGGAAGTGCGCGGAGCCGGGGCCCAGGAAGCGAGAAGGGGCGCGACGGCGGCCGCGGCCCGCCCGGCGCCCACCTGGCGGCTCCTGCGAGCAGCAGCGCCCCGCGTCCCGCCCGCGCGGAGCCCCGCACCTCCTGGCCGCGCCGCCGCCGGCGATGAGCCGCACCCGGGCGCAGCGCCGCCTGCCCGCGATGACGGCCGATCGGGCCGGGGGCGGGGAGGCGGGGGCGCGGGGCCTCGGCGCCCCCCCCCCACCACCACCCTGCCTCCCCGCCCCCCGCCGCCTCCCGGGCCGCACCTGGGACCCGGGCCCCTCCGCCGCCAATGCGCGCTGCGCGAACCCGCCTCGCAGGGGCCAGGGGCCGGCCCCTCTATATCAGCGCGTGCGGTATCCGGGGGCGGAGGCCCGGCCCGCGCCCTCCCCCGCCACCTAGGCTGGCTAGCGCCTTTACCCTCACCCTCTCGGCCCCCCATTCCCAGCCCGGGCGCCTCGGAATCCGGGCAGGTGCTGAGCGCCGGGGAGCCTCGAGCCACCCAGGAGGCGAGCCTCTGTTTGCGAATCCAGCTTAGTCGTGGCAAGGACCACGCTGGGGGCGCTGATCGTTTTGCAGCATGGAAGTGGGTAAGGGCGAACGTGGGGGTCCGTGGCCAAGGCACGGGTTCAAGGCTAGAAACCCGGTCTCGCCCTGGCCATGCCGTATTTCCTCACTGGAGACTTAGGCAAATCTACACACACACACACACACACACACACACACACACACACACACACACACTGGTCCTCAGTTTCCTTATCTGCGAAGTGGTAATGACGACTGGACTTCCGTAAGA
The DNA here is from genome assembly GCF_016509475.1 of Prionailurus bengalensis. Classification (NCBI taxonomy): domain Eukaryota; kingdom Metazoa; phylum Chordata; class Mammalia; order Carnivora; family Felidae; genus Prionailurus; species Prionailurus bengalensis. The sequence continues at coordinate 83,709,508 of NC_057359.1, forward strand.
ATGGGCATGCGGATGAACCGAAGTGGTGTTGGCAAAACGCATGCCTTAGCACTGCGGCAGAGTTTAGTAGTATCCAGCTGGGAGACCTGCGGCACGCCCTCTCTCCTCCGTGGGCCTCAGTTTGCTCTGCCAGAAATGGGAATCTTCCGAGGTCTGGCGAGGACCCGAAGTCACCGGCGCGGAGCGGGAGCTAGGAGAATAGAGGAACCCCTCCCCCATCCCATTCTGAGCCTTTTACCTGGGCTGGGGGAGGGGGTAAGGGAGTGCCCAGCATCCCCGGGGACAAAGGGGTCCCTGGGCTGCACCAGGCTGAGCACTTGCTCTGGGTGGGGAAAGTCTACCCCATTACTCATTTACCAGAGAAAGGCACCACCTCACATGTTGCCCCTGCCCCCTTTGCGGAGAAAAGTGTTGAGATCAGCAAGGCCAAAATGCCGGGTCTTCAAGGGGTGTGGGGGGGGGGGGGCGGTGCGGGAAACCACAATTATGTACCCACAGGGATGCAACCGATCTGAAGGCTCTGGCCCTTGGCCTCGACTGACTTTGTCTGGGACCCTGACCTGAGCCGCCCCCACCACCCGGCTTGGGTTGGAGTTGGCACCTTGGTCCCTCGGGCTAGAGACTCCGCGCAGACCATTCCTCAGTCTTTCACCCTGTGGAATTAAGGACGGAATGGGTAGCCAGCCCACTTGCTGTGCAAACTCGGCCAGGTTCCTTTGCTTCTCTGAGCCTCAGTTTCTCCTCATGTAAAATGGAAACATTTGGCCCTACAGAAGGGGTTCTGTGGTTTCTGTGAGATGCCATGGATGAATCTTGCTGAGGAAGGAGAGCCGCTGGGGTTTAGCTGCAGAATCCCCACATCTGACCCCTGAGAAACACTAGCGGCTGCCGGAGCTGGAGGCGCTCTGAGCTCCATCAGGGAGGGACCCTCAGAAAGAGGAAAACAGGAGTGGGCAGTGGAGGGTATGGAGGGGAAAGGCTAGGGTCTCCTGGACATTGTTGAAGAAGACCCAGGCAGTGTAAGCACAAGTCTGGGCTGGGGGACCCAGTGGTCTAGGGAGCTGGGCTCAGAGGCGGTTCTCCTCCTCTCCCTTCACCTTCCCCCCCTCCCCAGAGGTCACACTATCACAGGTTGGGAGCCCTGAGGTTGAACAAGGCAACACTGCACCCACCCCTCACGGCCCCAGGTGCCAGCTCAACATGTGGGGACTCAAAGCCCCTCACCCACCTACCCAGGGAAACACACATTGATCTGGACGGGCCACAGAACAGGGACTGACAGACAGAAGTGCGTTGGAGACAGACACGCAAATCCAGAGAGACACACAAATACACAGGCAGGGAGACGCAGAGACCCAGAGACAGGCCCAGGGAACATGGACACGTTCGCAGACTGCTAGGCTTGGGCCAACACAGCGCTGTGAACGCTCGGCCACCAGTAGACAGCGGGACACCGCAGACGCCCATAGGGCCTGTCCCCACAGGCCTACTAGCTCCTCCCATTAGCTGCCCGGGGAAGAAGAGGGGGTGGCAAGATGGGAGGGCAGGTTTGGGGCGATCTCTGGCCCTTTCCCTACCCAGAGCTGCGGGCACCAGTCACTCAGCAGAGCAGGCAGTGGCCGGCCCAGGCCGCAGGGAGGCACTGAGGAGGGAGGCTGGCCATTAGAGGCCTGGGCCCAGGCCCTCACTTACGGAGCGGAAGGCGAACTCTCAGGCCGGATGAGGGTGGACAGCGGGCACCAGGGGTCCAAGGGAAGACTCCGGCAGCCCAGGTGGGGCAGCGGTGACGGTGGGCACACAGGAACTCCTTCACGCCACGGCGGGCGGCAGGCGGACAGTAGGCTGGCCCTGTCCGTCCGTCCTCCTCCTCCCCGCCCTGGGCGGGGGGGCACCGGAGGCCCAATTGGTCTCTGCCCCCACGTGACTCTGCAGGCCTCTCTCCTTCTTTGTTGGTGTTTCTCTTCATTTAGGTCTATTTTTTTTTCTTCTCCTAAAAGAAAAAAAAATACCCCTATCTATCTGGGGGCCGTGGTGGGGGTGGAGGCCAAGGCACTCTGGAGGCCTTGGCCAGCTGGCTGTTCCAGGCCGCTGTGGGAGCCCAGAGGCAGGGACCCCATGTAGGCGGGTAGGCAGCCCCGCTTGTTAGCGACTGGGTGGGAGTGGGGCCTGATTTATGGGCGGCTCCCCCACCAGGCCTGCAGCCTGGCCTCTCTCCCCTTGAATGGCTACCTCCCTGGGGCCTGGCCCGGCAGGGTCCGGCCTGGCCCAGACATGGGAGTGGAGTCAGGTCATCCTGGAGTGGAGACAGGGGCATGGATGACTTGACCAGGTGGCCCTGCTGCTTTGGCTTGATCTTTTTACTCTTCCGGAAGGTGAAGAGAGGAAGAGGGGAATGGAAGGCAATCAGGTGAGCTGACTAAACACCTCCCCGGTGCGTTCCATGTTGGCTTTCCTGAATGTCACCATCTGCTGGGGGCTGCTAGCTGGGGAAGCTGAGGCTGGACTGTATTAGTGTATTCAGGGCCAGGTGGTTAGCTAGGCCAGGATTGGGCCAAGTGGGTAGCTAGGATAGGGCAGGATAGGGCAGGGCAGAGGGCAGGGGGTTTTGTCTAGTAGGCTGGGCCTCCCCACGCAGCCAGGGATGTCCCTGTCCAACCTCCAGGTCCAGACAGGTCCTGAACTGTCTTGGTCCCATAGGGAAAAGAGCTCTGTTCTGCACCCTTCTGCTGCCTGACACCCTCTTTTGTGCATTCCTTCATTCACCTCACGTTCACTGAGTGCACACTAGATGCCAGGCACAGGATAAAAGGGAAAAAAAGGGAAGAAGTCTCAGTTCTTGGAGGATTTACCTCATAGACATTGGTCCTGGGGGTTGGGGCAGGGCACAGGTGTCCATGGGACAATCATTGTTGAAAACTCTCACCACACCCCTTCATTTGAGGAAGGAGGCCAATCACACAGCACCTCACTTATCTGGCTTGGGAGGAACAGGGATTTTCTGGATAACTGAGGTCAACTCTATTTAAAACCTAGTGTGTCTTCCTCATTGGGCCACTGAACACACTTTCGCTTTGTGAAAGTACATACAAGACAAAAATCTTCCTGACGGTCATAACTAATTGATTCTACCGATTAAGTATACAGTAGTCCCCACTTATCCGTGGTTTTGCCTTCCACTGTTTCAGCTACCTGTGGTCAACCAGGGTCAGGGAGTAGATGATCCTCTTTGTGACGTGTTGTTAGAAGGTCAACACGTAGTGGCCTAACGCCTTGTCACAGTGCCTCCATCATTCCCCTCACTTCTCATCACGCAGGCACTTTATCACCTCACAAGGAGGAGGAGTACAGTACAAGATATTTTGAGAGAGACCACATGCACATAACTTTTATTATTATAGGTAGGATATATAGGATATATTATAATTGTTCCATTTTATTATTAGTTATTGTTACTGTGCCTAAGTTATAAATTAAACTCTGTCATAGGTATGTATGTATAGGAAAAAGCATAGTGTATTCAGGGTTCAGTACTATCCATGGTTTCAGCCATCCGGAGGGGGTCTTGGAATGTATCCTCTGCAGATACGGGGGACTATTTTATTCTTTTTTTTTTTTTTTTTTTTTAATAGCCCTTCATGCCCAGCGCAGAGCCCAATGCAGGGCTTGAACTCACGACCCTGAGATCAAGACCTGAGCTGAGATTAAGTCAGACGCTTAACCAGCTAAGCAACCCAGGCACCTGGGACTACTATAGTCTAATTTTACTATATTTAAATTCTAATTTCTACCTGTGACATAACATATCACTTACTTCTCAACATGCATGACCTCATAATTATGCCTTCTTCATCCACCGAAAAAATTCATCTTATAAGATATACTTCTCTTGCATATGACTGAACCTAACTAGTCTCCCCATTTTTTTTAAGCTTATTTATTTATTTTGAGGGAGAGAGTGAGCAGGGGTGGGGAAGAGAGAGAGAGAGAGGGAGAGAGAATCCCAAGCAGGTTCTGCGCTGTCAGCACAGAGCCTGACATGGGACTCGAACTCACGAACCATGAGATCATGACCTGAGCAGAAATCAAGGGCGCCCCATTGTCTCCCTATTTCGATGTAATGATTTTGTTTCTGGATTGATACCATTCAGTCCTCTGAATTTAAGAAAGAAATATCCCAGCAACCACCTTATCATCACCAACATGTCACATACATGTAACAACAAACAACCATGGTCCTTTGCACGTCATTTGATGGGAGACCATGAAATGAGGTCCACTTTCACTGCCTTCTTATAATAGGACAAAACAGGGTCTTTCAACACTGTGGTGTCATGGAAAGAACTAGCCTGGCTTTGTCAGTCTCCTGGTGAGCCTCTGGGCCCTGAGTAGAACTGCTGAGGGGGATTCATGGTGGAGACTCTGGCTTAAATCCGGGTTCTGCCATTTCCCAGCTGTGTGACCTGGGACCAATCACCTCTCTGTCTGAGCCTCACATTCTCTCCATAAAATGGGGACAAAATGAGACAATACATGTAACATGCTCAGTGGCTGCCTGGCATGTCATGTGTGCTCAGTAAATGTTAGCAAAACACAAACAAGCAGCAAGCCGAAGGCCTGGCCAGTCAGTCCTCAGGGGCCCTTTCTGTGTTGAGTCTGAGATTGCACCATCATCCTGAACACTGTTTGCCCTTCTGTGATAGGGTGACTCACCCCGGCCTGGGGAACCCTCAAGGAAAGGCTCAGGGCTGATTTATCTCTGGGGCCACAGCAGCCAGCACAGAGCAAGCAAGCATCTGTGAGCATTTGTTGAATGACTACTCACAGGGCACCAAAGGCCCCACAGGCCCCACATGCTGCCGGCGGGGGGTGGGAGGGAGAGTTCTGCTGTCTCCCCCTCCTGTCCCTAGGCAGTCAGCGGAAGCTTTCTGCCACTCAGGCTGGGAGCTCCTCTCCTCTGATTGCCCTGGATATGTTTATGGGCATCCCCTTCCTCTGCACAGCCCCTCCTCTGCCCTCACCCTTACTGGGTGAGGCTGGCAGGGAATGGCAAGGCCCTGACACGGAAGTGCCTATGTGCTGGGTCCCCTCTATTCCACACCTGTGGTCAGCCTCCACCATCCTGGGAGCTAAGCAGTATTTTCTCCTCACCTTCCATGAGCAGCATTTGAGAGATGAAGAAACTCAGGTTCAGGGAGACGAGGTGTCTTCCCAAAGTCACAAAGCAAGGGTGTGATGGAACTAGGATTTGAATCCACACAGCGGGCTTGCAGAGTGAGAATCCTCTCTGCTCTGCCAGAGCCCCTGGGTGGCCTATTATTTGTCCTTTGCTTCAAGCTCCAGCCCAGGTGGTCCCAGGCCATGAGACCCACCCAGAGGGGAAGGAGAAGGGGTGTAGTCCTGACCCAGGCTCCCCTCCCTCCCTCCCCAAGCAAACAAAGCCCAGGGTCTCTCTTCTAAGTGGGGACTTTCCCAAAGTGCCAGGCCTATTTCCTGGCGGTGGAACAAGGAACAAACAAACTAGAGACCTAGAAACTGAAATGGAGAGGAGAGAGAGAGAATCATCAGGCTGGGGTTGGGGCACAGTGTAGAAAGACAAAGAAAGAACCCATAGAGAAACAAGGCAGAAGAGGAGAAAAGAGACCCATTGACAGCATTTAACAGACCCAGAAATAAAGAGAGAGAGGGAAAGGGAAAGGGAGAGGGACGGGGAGAGAGAGAAAGAAAGAACAGGACAGAGGAAGGGGAGAGAGGTGGAAAGAATGAGAGCAATTCAGAGAGAGAGAGAGAGAGAGAGAGAGAAAGAGAGAGAGAGAGAGAGAGAGAGACAAAGTGGCAATGGGGGAGAGGGAGACTGAGGCAGGGAAGGAGACAAGAGAGGGGCCAGGCCTGGAGCTGGAGGCAGGGGGAGTGTGGATGTGGAGACCCCTCGCAGGGCAGGAGGGGGTGGGGCTGCTGGCAGCAGCGGAGGCTGTTTCCGCTGCACCCCTTATCAGCCTGCTGCCAGATGTTCAGATCCGATGCCAATGTCAGAGAAGTCCGTAGTGCCAGGTCAAGGCCGTGGCCAGCGGGAGCCTCAGCTGCGGTGTGGGGAGGGGGGTAGGGGGATGGCAGTAGACCTGCTTGCTCTTCTCCTGGTTCTCTGGACTGGGCCACCTGGTGGGGGTGGGAGACACCAGGTGCCTCCGGGGGCTACGTCTCTAGTCTGAAGGCAGGGGCTAGTGGAGGCAGAGTAGGACTCCTGGCAGCACGTGGATGCATACATGTGTACAAACGCCCACGTGTCTGGAAGCACATGGATAACGCACACAGACCCACACTGGCGCACATGAGTGCACAAAGCTGCATGGGGACAACTCAGCGGCCTGTGCACAGCCGCCCCCTCCACTGCACTCCTCTGCACGAGTCCCTGCTCTGCCTGGTCACCCCCTCGCCTGAGCCAGGACCACGGCTGGAGCTGGAGAGGTGAGGCTCTATGGCTGGCAGGGTTTCCAGGTCTACAAATGGGATACTCACCTAATCTGCATGCCCTTAACGGCTGGGCTGAGGAACCTGGGACCTTCTAGAATCTGAGGCCTGGCAGAGATCCTCTGGAGGAGGTGCAGGGGCTTGGTGTCTGACAGGGCTGGGGCTTCAGCCTTGGGCCTGGGCCTCTCCGCCATGCTCCTGGAGCGTGCAGCCGCAGCTGGGGCCCCCTTCCTGGAGTAGTTTATCTCACAGTGCACACGCTTGGCCCTCAAGGGGTGACCCAGCCTTGCTCCCCACATTCCTCTTCAGCCGCGCAGCCGGTGGGCCCCCCACAGCCCTGAGACAGGGCCTGTACTTGGGGGGTGGTCGGGAGCAAACCACTCAGAGCCATTCTGCTGGCCTCTTGGCCCCAGACCTTTGCAGCTGTCTCTTTGCTTCTCTCGGCTTTTGTCTCTGAGCATCTCTCTAATATTGTCTCTGCCATGATTAATCTGTGTCTATCACTGTTTTTGCCTCAATCTTTCTCTGGCAATGTCCCAGTTTGTTTCTGTTTCAGTCTCTTAGTCTGTCTTTCTCTAGGGTCCTGGAGTCGGACCAGTCTGGGGATACATCTGCTCTGCTCTCTGGCTCACAGTGGCCAGCTTCAATGGGAATGGATATGAGAAATAAGGCTGTAGGCAAGGGCGCAAAGGGCCTGGGCAAGTGGAGGCCCTAGACTCACAATGGGTGAACTGGGGCAGCCCAAGCAGAAGTCCAGACCCCCTGCCACCCACCTGCTAAGAGTCAGTCCAGATAATGGCACGTAGCTAGCTGGTGGGCTTCCCCATGTAGAGAAGATGGGGGGAGGGGGGTGGGTAGGAGAAGGAAGCTGGGGCTGGAGGTCTCCTGGCCTGAGGGCCTCCTTCCTGTTTGTTGGGAAGTGACTGCCTCAGAAAGCTGTTCAGGGGAGAGGAGGGAGGCCATGGTGACTTCCGGGAAGCTGGCCAAGGGCCCGAGGCCACCCTCCCTGTGCCCACATGGGGCCTGCTGGCCCTGGCTTAAAATAGTGCAGTTCCTCTGCTGCCGCAGGGCCCGGCCCAAGCCTCAACGGGCTGCTGGCTGCTACTCATGCGACAACCAGGGCGGAGGGGATTCACGCAACCATCTGACCCTCCCCAGTTCGTAGCCGTGGTGACTCACAGTGTGGGTAGGGAGTTGCAGAGGAAACAAGGGGTCCTGGGTCAGACACCCTGGATGCAAGTGTCAGCTCCAACAGTGACCAGCTGTGAGACTTTGGGCTGGTCCGTTTTGTCTCCTTGAGCCTTGGTCTCCACTATGTAAAAGTGCTGGGCTTTTAACCTAAAAGACACGGTATGTAGACTCCTCAGAACCTTGCCGGGCATAGAGTGGACACAAGAATGGGAGTTCCTTTTGCCTCTCCTGCTGGCTGTGCCTCAAACTCCTCACCCTGAGGAGGGGCCTCCTTGGAGCTTTCCTCAGTTCCTACACTTCTCCTCGGACTAGGTATTGAACAGGAAAGGTCTGTGGAGAGGGAGCTTGCCGGGAGGGCAAGGATGGGGCTGTGGTCTCCATGGTGAGACTTGTTGCCAAGGGAACAAGACTCCGAGAGCCCTAGGTCTGACGGTTGGGCACTTTTGCCACAGCATCTCAGAGAGCTGGTTACCACTGTGGACTTAAAACCCTGGTGGGCAGCCAAAGCCAGAGAGGTGGACTGTGGCTCTTCTGGGCTTCTGTTATTGGGGTGTGAGGGTTTGTGGCTCCCCTCATAACAGCTTCCAACCGGGGACAGTGAGTCCTCCTTAACTCCTAAGACAGGCACGTCATCTCCATTTATCTGGCCAGGAAAGTGAGAGGTATCAGTCTGGGTCAAGGCCACATACAACTGGTAAGGGGAAGAGCTGGAATTAGACCTCGAGTGGTGAGACCCCTGAAGTGCCTGTCACACAAGCTGCCTGAGGGAAATGATTCCTAAGGGAGGGATCCATGTAGCCACATCCAATCTGATCTCAACACCCATCATTTTCTTGGTGGTTTCTGGCTTCAGACTCTGACATAAGCCAGAGCTGTGGCCCTAGAGATGATCTTACTCACCTCAGAGGGTTTGCGTTAGGATAAGGAAGTCAGCACAAATCCTACGTAACAGGAGGCACTCAGTGCTCGCTTATGCTAATTCCTGAGGTTACATGAGTTATGTAACCTTGGGCAAATTACTTACCCTTTCTGGGCCTCGGTTTTCTTATCTGTAAAATGGGATCTTCACAGCATCAACTTCAGAGGGTGACTTTGAGGAATCAGTAATGTAATGCGTATAAAACGCCAAGTACTGTGCTTTGCCTTGCTCTATGTATGTTTCTTTATTATTCTTCCAGATTATTGCCTGGCACTCAAGGAAACCAAAAGCTCAGCATTAGTTCCATAGCAATTTATAAATTTAGAGCAATGTTCTACATTTTGTTCCATGGAACACTGTCCCAGCAGAATTTTAACAGGAAGAAAAAAATATTCCATGTTTAAATACTTTTCTGTAGGCCCTGGGCTAAACAGAAATTAGCTTTCTTCAGGTACGATTTCTCAGAGCCTTTAATATGCCAACGAAGGTTGGGAATCAGTTAAGAGGAAGGTAGACTGAGTGCAGTATTTCCCAGGTTTTTGGCAGTGGCGCTCCTACTTTTTCCAGGAAGCCACCTTGTTGGGTTGTCTGTGTTCTGAGAAACCATAGATTCAGTGTCTGTAGTACTGTACCTATTTGGGGGATGGCACCACTTTTCAGATTAATTTGGCTAGGTCCATTTACTCACCTCTTACAGAAATTAATCCTTTATTAGTTTCATAGGGTTTTGTTTTGTTAATAGCAAAAAGTTCAACCAAAGGCCATTATTGAGTTTTGTTACAAACTCCAGACATTCATATTCAGCACTGTTGAACTGCTCAGGCAGAGCAGGGAGGAAGCCTGTTGTAACTTTGGTATCAGATAGACCTGGATTCAAAAGCCAACTCTGCCACTTACTCATATGTCATCTTAGGCAAAGAGCTTAATTTCTTTGGGCCTCAATTTGCTTAGGAGTAAAATGGGAATGAAGCCTACACCTTATAAAGCTGTTCTGGGAATTACAGGAGATCATGCATGTGAAGCCCCCATCACAGTGCCTGGCCCTCACTAGGCACTCAGCGAATGTGTTTCTTCTCTTCCTTGCACCTCTGTGTTTTATCTGTTTCCTATTGTGCAGCAAGGAAAAGTCTATTAATTAGTTCTGCAGGGTTTCCTTCATTCTAAAACCACCTCTTTCAAACCTCAAGGGTTCTCTGGTCCCTTGTGCCAGAGGAGGCTGAGGTGTGGGAAGGCAGCTGGGCTTCCCCTCATTTCACACATGGGGATTTAATAGATTTTGATCAGACTCTCCTCAGCCTCTATGGTTTCAAACTGAGGAACCTTCATCTTTCCTGTCTTCATATAACCCACAACCCCAATTCTGACACTTCTCTGATCATATGAACAGCAGGATTACAGGACAGTTGGGCTCTCAAGTTGGACATCTCTGGGTACAAGTCTTGACACTTCCTGTGTGAGTTTGGGCACAATCCTTGACCCCTTAGAGCCTCCACTTTCTCAGCTCTAGAAAACCTCGTCTATTTACTGGGAAGACAGATGTTAATAGGCTGGACCGTGGTGTCATAATAGGCAAGCTACCACCAGCAGACTGCTGCACTGAGATAAAGCTGTCTTTCAGAGACTTGGCAGATGGCTTTCCTTCCTAAACCCCTGAATGTGGCATTCAAGGCTCCCAAGGGCTTCTCCAGCCTCAACTCTTGCTAATCCCTTCCATCTGCCACCATTCCTGCCACGGCAATCCCTTGTTATACCCAAATATTGCATGTTTCTGATTCAAAGCTGGGTGGGCCTTCAAAGATGTTGATCTCTCTCACCTCTACCTGGTCTAGCTTCCTTTCTGTCCGGTGCCTTTCTTCAAGACCTGCCTTCAACACTCCTCTGTGAAGCACTTCCTGAGTAGAACAAGCCACTCCCTCCTCTACACCCTTACAACCTCATATATGTCCTTCATTACAACTGGATCCCACTGTACTGCAAAGGTCTGCGTTTGCTTCCCCCACCAGACTTAGTTCCTCTAGTTGTGCCACCTTCTGACTGCATGACTTTGAATGAGTCCCTTCACCTCACTTCAATAAAACAGAAGTAATAATCCTTGGAGCTCAAGGAGGTTCAGGTTTGTGAAAAGTCCCAGCGTAGCGCCTGGCACTCAGAGCAGACACCTTACTCAGTACTGGGCCATTGATTCAAGCAGCTCTGCGTTATCCCTCTGCCAGACCCTCAGCAACAGGAACTGAGTGGGGAGGGTGTCTGCTACAAGCAGGAGCAACGGGTCTGAAAGCCCCAGCCAGCTCCTCTGGACACCCCACCATCCCTCCCCAGAACCCCAGACAGGCTTCACAGACAGATGCCACGTGCAGAAGGATTCACATTTATTGGTTCAAATACAGTACCTAACATTTGCTAAACATGCATTTCACACTAATTGGTCACATTTCCACAGGTAGTCAATTCACAGAAAAGGGCCCATCCCTTGCCAGCTGGCAGGGTGGGAGGTAGCAGAGGGCCTGGGTAGCCCTTGGCCGGCCCTTTGGGGACAAGGGCTCAGAGACATCCCATTTATGCGATTCCTACACAGGACTGTGGGTGGAAGTGGGCCAACGGTAGGTAGCTGAGGGACACGTTCACTGATGTGTGTGCCACTACAGCACCTGACGGTGGGGTTGTGGGAGGTGGTGTTCCCTGTGCCTTGGATCGCAGGAAGGAAATGGTGATCTCTGCGGGGGGGGGGGGGGGGGGTGGCTAGTCCATGGCTGAGCAGGTGGCTGGGACTCCCCAGACGAGGCCCAGACATTGCAATGCAGCCACAAGCCCCTATCACAAGCCTGGGATGGCAACACGGACAAAAACACCAACACCCCAGGGCAGGCAGGGCTTCTTTCCTGACAGAAACATGTAAACAGAGAGGGAGCTGCAGTATTCTTTTCCCACAGGATTCCTCAGGGAGGAATCGATCAGGATGTCATTCAAGAGGTAGTTTTATTTTTTTCTTTTTCATGGAAACTTGAGTCAACAACATTCTTACCTATTATAAGACATTTCAGAGAAAGAAAAAAAAAAAAAATGGTCACCAAAGGGCAAAAATGATCCTTTGGCTGGCAGGGCTGGCTCCAGGATTTAGAAGACCAGCCTCCACCAGTAACACAAGTTTCTTCTTGGGCTTGGAGCAAACTCTGGCCTACCTCACAGCTTCCCTTTGAGCCTGCAATTGATTCTTGAGCAGGCTGTGCTTCATTTAGGGCTGCAGGCCCAGAGGAGGGAGGCCAGACGGGAGCTGGATTGGGCAGAGGGACCAGGCATTTTTATGAGCTGGTATACCGAGGCAGAGCCACCGTGGCTCATGTTGCAGGACAGCCAGAAGTCTTCAAGTTTCAAGGTAGCCCAGGTCTAGCTGAGAAGGAAGCCCCAGCTTGCTCCCAGACTCCACATGTTCTCTAGGGCTCCTGCTTCTGAGGAAACAGTCCAGGCCTAGCTCTCAAGCCCAAAAAAAGAAGCTGCTGCTTGTGGCAGCCAAGAGAGGGGTTTCTGGGGACCCTGTAATTAAATACACATCCCTGAGCTGTGGCCCTAGAAACCCTTGCCTCGAGGCTAATCAGTTTCCAGCACCTGGTGGAATGATTGCCGTTTCTCATCCTGAGACACAGATAAAACATCATTTCACAGACACTGGACATAGATGCTTCAAGCTGAGGAAAAAGGGAGGAATGATTAACTGCAAAGGCAGAGGGGAGTGTAGGGGATTCTCATGGATCAAGTTGGGGAAAGTAAGAATAGTGTGGGTGTTTTTTTTTGTTTTTTTTTTTTGTTTTTTGTTTTAGTTTTGTTTTTTTGTTTTAAAAAATCAATAAAGGAAAGTTTAATAAAAGAGCTGGTCTGAAAGCCTGGATTTCTTAAAATAATTGCAAAATTTTAAAAAGCAACAAGGAAAAAGGCATATAAACCAGGGGCCCAGAGCTCAAGACTTGGAACAACTGCTCAACTTCCTGCCCTACTGAGAGGCCAGGGTCCCCTTACTTCGGCCAACCTTGGACATGGCTTAGGTGCTGCCCAGTGTGTTTGTTCATCTGTCTCCATCTGTCCCATTCCTCAGGAAATCAAGAACAAACAAAGTTAGGAAATGGGGAGCAGAACAAGGTAGCTAACTCAGAGAGCCCAGGGTTTTAAGGACCTGGTAACGTATTGGCCATGGCAGGTACTCACATCCCTGAAATGGGGTGGCAAGTGAGAAGCAAGTCGGTGTGGGGTGGGTGACTGTCAGCAATGCCTTAGAGACCCTGAGATTCCCTTGATGCACCCTCTGGTTCTGGAGAACAGGACAGGGAGGTTCCTGCGTGCTGCCTTCTATCCCTGGAGGCTCGCTCACCTCACTTACGGGGCAGACATGGGGCCGGGTGTCCTCTGAGCCAGGTGGAGTGCTTAGAGACAGGTTCTGGGGAGTTTCTCCAGACTAAGGGCGAGACCACTGAACCTTGTGAAAAATTCCAAAATTCTACAAAGGAGCCAGAGAGCATGAGTTGTAGGTGAAGTTCCAAGATTCCAAACTTTTATCTTGGGTCGAGAAAACACTTAACGGGAAAGGAAAGGAAAAGCCTGTGTGTTTCAATGCAGTGCACACAGCTTTACCACAGCTTTCAGGGTTATAATTTTATGGTGGAAAAACTCTCACTCAACGTGAGCACTGTTGGTAGCAGGGGATCAGAGAGAGGACAGAAGAGAAGGGAATTAGAGACAACGTGCACAACTTTTTTCTTCTTCCACTAGCAAAAAGGCTACCTTGTTAACCAAACATTATGGGAAGAAAGGCAAAAAACAAACACACCAAACCTCCCCCTCCAACCTTTCTCTGTGTCCTTCAAACCAAATTCACAAATACATCTAGTGGCTGACCTAATGTCTCCACGCTGCTAGCTACACTCCTACCTTCTCCTCCTAATACCTGAGTTTGCAATGCAACACATTCACTTTACCCTGTTTAAAAAAAGCCCACGTCATAAAAGGACTGGGTGCAGAAGACATTAAAGGCTGTCCACAGGTCAGGCTCCGGCTTGGAACACACGGCCACTTGGCTCAGAAATTCTGCAGGGCTCTTGGCAATGAATGGGCTCTTTGTTCTGTGGAATCTGCTGCAAACATTTGTAAAAATGGATTTGTACAATGGCAACTTGCAGAACCTTTCCCCCACTCCACAAATTAACAACTTGCTCTGTTTAATGCTGCGTTATTGGAGAGACATGCTCTTGCCTTGTCAGAGAGCAATTTCCTTTGATATCCAACACAACCGGTAAAATGCTTAATTTAAGAGAAAAGCAATTTCAAAAAATAATTTGACACATGGAGGTCTAGAGCAAAGAAAGACACTGCACACAGGAGCAGTCTTGGAGAAGGGGACTCTGATATATGTCTCCTCCCCTACCTTGAGGAAAGCAGCTTGGAGTCTGACCTGTAGCCAAAGAATGTGATCTAGTTGGTTAAATAAAAAAATTCAGGGGAACAAAAATATTGTGAACTTAGAAATAAACAGATATACACACAAAACACTTCCCATCAACTAGTGAAAAACATTCTGGTTGGAGCTTTTCCTGAGGAACATGTCTCTTTTCTTTTTCAGAGCAGCTGGAGAAATGGCATTAAGGAATAATGAATGCTCTGAGTTTTAGATCCATCAAGGGACAAAGTCATCATTCTGCCGGTACCCGTAACATTTCACTGGGAAGAAAAGATTACAATCTGACACGGACTACCTGGTATGCACATGATGTGGTGGCTGACTGGGTAATTTTGCAAGGCCGGGTTGGGAAGAGAGCAAGAGACCTTTGACTAAACAGGAAAAACAAAATGCTGTGGGCCCCTCAAGCCCACCCAGGGAGGCACCCAGTTAAGTGGTCTGTCTGCTGCACTGGCTGTGGGAGGCACCTGGGTATAGGCAGAGACAACTGCTCTAGTAAGGCAAAGAAAGGAAAAGCACCTGAAAGAACTCTAAGACAGACATGGTATGGCCGCTGGCCAAAGCCAAGAGGGTAAGGAACATTTCCCAGGACTAGGTAGGGCAGGTAGTGAAAGACTCGGAGGTCCAGGCCATATCTGCAGAGGGGGTAGCCGGACCCTGAGGAACATGAGGTAGTTTCAAGCCTCACCCCACCCCCTGCCACTTCCGTTCCAGGTGCTTTGGACTTCAGCCCTCTAGGCCTTGGTCAGCCAGGCCACTGATAGTCTAACAGGCAGCTGGGCCACTCTGATCCTTGGGCTTTCTAAGGAAACCTGGTCTCACTTTGGAGAGATTAGGAGAACTTGGGAGTAGAATGAAGAGGCAAAAATTCTGTTCAGCAGATGGGGGGATGGTCCTTCCCACCGTATGAAAGACTGCAGGTTTGGGATTCAGTCCTGAGGGTGGGACGAGATGGGGTGAGCGGAGGGACAGGGAAAGGAAGATTATTCTTCTGGCAGTCTGGCCTTTGTCCCACTACCCTTTGAAGAAAGCAAGGTGAAAGCAAGGTGAAAGGAGAATAAATTAGCAGTGGGCACCAGGATTCAGAGCATGACATTTTGTTCAGTTTCTTTTCAAAGGGCCAATAGGAAGCCAAATTTATGAGAGAGAGACAGGAGTCTGAGGAAAGTGGACCTTGGTAGATCCAGGTAAAGAAACTAAGTAGCTGTGACCCCTAGGGAGCTGGTAGACAAGTCCCAAGAATTAACTTACTGCCAGGGACTTGTATGGGTGAAAAGTTGACAGTGGCAGAAACTGACAGTGGAGGTTCAGACGGTGGGGGCGGGGGGGGGGGGGGTGCCCACAGCATGGTGTGAGAACAGAAACCCTTCTCCCTGAGGACTTGTATGGAGGGAGGACACCTAACTTAGATTTGGTCACTGTGCCCTTCCCCCTCAACTGTCATGCTTTCCAAAGAAAAGAGATGGCTAAATCCTTATCTCCTGTCCTGTTCCCAACGTCTTCCCCACTTTGCTTGATAAACCTCCCAACACCACTTTGCCCCTTTATGATGTGCTCTTTTACTTTTACCTGGCAATTCGGTAGCTAGAAAAAGGCAGTTCGCTCTCTGACAGACTAATGTAGGAGTCTGCTGAGAACATGTGGAAAAAGTAGGGATGGTCACATCCCTCCCTTCCCACTGAGGTAGTCGTCTTTGTCAACATTATGGAAATATTCACCTCAGCCCCATCCCACCCTCTCCCTCAAAATACAAAAGAACTATCTCTAAACAATGACAATACTATAACATTAAACATCTTCACATTCTGTAAACTGCAAGGAAATGCATCGGCTGCATTTACACAAAAGCATGTGCATCATGTTGAAGGCCATACATTCAACTCTGTCGTGAAATAAATATATAGAAAAATGAGGTTAAAAAAACAGACAAACAAACAAAAACTCTTCTTGCTATGGAGGCGACTGGAAACACTGCTCCACAGCCTCCACCTTGGTCTCTCTGGCTCTTTCTTCTGGAGCCTGTCCTGCCCACCCAAGGCGTTGCAGTTGGCCTGAGGTGGGGCGCTGGGAACAGGTCATTCCTTGCCCACACTTGTCTTGCAGGAATGCAGTACCACCTTAAAGAGGAGAGGCAGCTGCTCCAGGGGTACATTCACCATCTTTCCTGGTAACAAGGTGGGAAAAGAAGAGTTAGCAAGTGGCTGCAGTGGGAAAGTGTAGCTGCCTCCTTCCTCTCAGGCTGGTAAAGGGAGAATGTTGCCTTTTTTTTTTTTTTTTTTTTTTTAAAGTTTATTTATTTTGAGACAGACAGAGAGAGAGAGCGAGCAAGCAGGGGAGGGGCAGAGAGGGAGGGAGAGAGAATCCCAAGCAGGCTCCTTGCCGTCAGCACGGGGCCTGATGCGGGGCTCGAACTCACAAACTGTGAGATCATGACCTGAGCCAAAACCAAGAGTCGGATGCTTACCCAGGCACCCTGAGAGAATGTTTATTGCCCTTTTGAGTGATTGGAGCAAGAAAAGTGCCAGGAGTATCAGACAAACTGTGTTAACATCCTGATACCCAGACCCATTCTGGTGCCCTAGAGAGTCTAGTAATGGTGCAAGCTATAATCATTGCTACCATTTACTTGCTCTGCACTAGGTGTTTAAATGCCTTATCTAATGCTCAAAATATTTCCATGTGACAGCTGGAACTTTTTATCCCCATTCTATAGATGAAGAATCTGAAACTGAAAGGTATTCCTAGATGTTCTCTTAGAGCTAAAATACCATGAGAAACATATTCTGGTTTTTTTTTTTTTTCCCCTGTTAGATTCTCTAACTAGCATTCCAAAAAGCACTGTTCTTTCGAATAGTATAATGGGTGAGTAAAAGTACTGGAAAGAAAAGGAGGGGGGTAATCACAGGGGCAAGTAAATTTGAGAAATTCAGGGTTCATAAAGGTACACAGGTTTCTTTCTTGGAGGACTTCACAGAGCATTCAGTGTGCTAACATACTTTGTAGATATCTGAGGCCGTCGTTTTTCTCCCTGACCGTATCTTAGAGTCATGCCCAGGTCCCATGCCATATCAATGAAGTCAGGATTTCTGGGGTACAATCCAAGCACAGATATTTTTTAAAAGCTTCGCAGGTGATTCAAAATGCTGCCAGAGTTGAGAATCCAGCTCAGTATTAATTACTGCCCTCTCTTTATTTCAGAGAGCATCTGATTAATATCTTGTTCAGTGAGACAAAGATTTGGAAATGCTGAGATATAAACTACCAAAGCACCCCTAAAATTCCAAAATTTTAGGTCCATTTCAGATCTGCTAGACTATCTAGGTCCAAAAAGTAGAAACAAAAATTCCTTTATCAGATTGAAAAATTTTTCCTTCAAAATTGCACTGCTGAATCTGACAGGAACAATCTTAGTCTAGAGGTCACATTTCTGTGTTTTCCCTCAGTGTATACTGGCTACTCTACACAAGAATCTTTACCAAATGAAGTAAGGCAACAATAACAACAAGAATTCCTTTGCAAAGGTATAATTTTTGAGAATTATTTTAAAGGTATCACTTTAAATGAATGATCCCAGAAAATCTGTAAGAAATTTTCCAAAATGAAGTTAATTAAAAAAATTGAGATATAATTAATTCAAATACCATAAAATCCACCCTTTTAAAGTATATAACTCAGGAATTGAAGTTAATTTGGGAAACCCTGAACCTGTTTCGCCATCCACTGAATGACCATAATATCACCAATCACTAGCCTTGCAGTTTGTTCTGAGATTAAGTAACAAAAGGCCACAAAGCACCCTGCACATCATAGGCACAAAGGAAATGTCAGACTCTCTTTCCCTACAAAGAAAACACAAAATTCTCATTATAATGTAACTTTTCTGAGGGGAATGGTAGAAGCTCTTTTATGCAGTTGGTGATGGGCCTGGAATAAGCATTTTGAAAACACTGCCTGTCTCATTCCCTTCACAAGCCAAGGAAGGTTTGGAAGCCCAGCACTAAGAATGTTACCTGCAATATAGCGAATCTCAGGTAAGCACATCATGAGGTCAGGAAAGCGGTTCGGCTGATGTGTGTATTTATATTCAGTGAAATCCTGGCAAATGTACCAATATCGCTTGTTCAGTTGTTCCAGCTGTGAGGCACTGGTCAGACCCCTGATATCTGTTAAAAAAAAATACACACACACACACACAGGAAATGGAGGGGTTTTCTATTGGGGAAAGAACACCAGCTCCTTCAATATGTGCATCTTTCAATTAAAAGTTATTAAACATTGTCACAACAGGAGACCTTTTCTCTTTCTGACATGGAGGAACAAAACTCTGGACAAGGGAAGAGAAATCAGATAAAGGCAAAAAATTATAAAGGACAATCACTAGACTGAAACACTTGAGTGCTAGGCTCTATCTTCCTCAACTCCTACATAGCTCCCAGCACAGTGCTTGACACAAAACAGGCACCAGTGGATGTTCAACAACTGGCTGAATAATCTACCTTTCACAATGTATCTTTCAGAGTATCTTTAAACTGGCCCTTTGCTGGAGGCCGATCAGAAAGCTTGCGGAGCCTACACGTTTATGCTAGGCATATACTCACACATGGTCTCCTATGTGCTTCTGCTCACACTATTCTACCTGGGCTGTCACTCCAGCTTTTTCTATATAGATTTCTCTCTTTATATAAAAACTTATATGTGTATATATAATATATATGGACATGTATGTACACACACACACACACACACACACTATCCCTTTTTTCTATAGAATATATAGTTTACACACACACACACACACACACACACACACACACATTTATATATACATAAATAAGAGAACATAAATATTCTCTCTCTATATATCTTACCCAGCCTTTGAGGCCCCACTCAGATTTCTCCTCCAAGAAGTTGCTGCTGATCTCCCTCCCATCTGAGGCTCAAGTAATGTGTCAAGTGTCATTTTAAAGTGTGTATTTCTTGAGGCCAGAGACCTGGGGTCTATTTTTATTTAATATCTTTAATGCTCAACACAGTGCCTGGTCTAGGGAAGGCACACAGAACAGCAGATAAATGAGTGGAGAAGACAAATGAATGAATAGTGGAGAAGCAGCAGGAGGAGTAGGCAAAGAGGAGGGTATTGGAAGTCTCGACTAGGAAACTGAACACAGGAAGAGAGCACTTTCAATGTTACAAGGCAGCAAAAGCGCCCCGTTGCACTGTGAGAGTACAGCACTCATACACTACTTTGGAAAAAAGAGAATACAAATTCTCCTCTACACTCCGGTCACTAGCAGCTACCAAGCGCCACTTTGCAGGTAATCCCCCACATAAACCACATTCGGCCCTCCTCTAAACAAAAGCTATGCTTGATACGCATTGTGTGAGTTCTTGTGCACCACCATTCTGCCCTGAAGGGGCCGTCAGAAGCACTGCCAGACTGTCACAGAGGTCTTATCTCCAATAGTTTCATCAGTCACCCTGCTCTTCTTCAGTTGCTGGTAAACTTGGTACAAATTTTAAATGACGCATGTACTGTCCTTGGTGTCTGTGTTTAAATGCATTAAAACTGACTAAACAAAGCGAATCCTTTTCCTTCCTCTATGAGTTATAGAGACTGTGGCATTTAGGTTTGAAGAAAAAATCCAAAGCATGCTCTGCACTATAGAGGGGCAGGATGAGGGGAGCACAGGCCTTTATCTAAGATTGGTACCCACATGGTGTGGCAGATTCTGTGTGACAGTCCTGAGGGTAAAGGGGTGGGAGGTGGTGTGTGAAACGAGGGCAAATGCTCTCTGGCCAACAACAACAACAAAGTCCCCTTCCCTCATCCCCAGCTACTTACCTTGATTTAAGAAGTTAATTGCTTTCATGCAAGCGTACTCTTCATTGCTGACCTTTAGCTGATGGAACTTGTGATATAGGTAGATGAGCCTCTCGATCACCTCCATCCCTTCATCACTAAATCTGGGAAACAGACAGTGGAGGTCAAGGAAGGGAAGCCAGAGGTCTCCTATAGCTCCTTAAGGAATCTAGGATTGAAAAGAGCCCGAACTTGGGGGAAATGGAATCCAGAACCATTTGTGAAGGACAGGTGGCTCCATGGTTTGTCTAGCAGCCAAGAGAGCTCATATAAGCTGAGGTTCCCAAGGTCAGGTGGGGTCAATCAAATCTAAGTTCAAATCCAGCTCCAACATATAAAAGCTATAAGACTTTGGGAAAATCATTTGACCCCTCTAACCTTTGAGGTCCTCTTTTGTAAAATAGTAACACTTGTCTGCTTAGGGTAACAAGGGCCAAAGGCAGCCTGTGAAATGTAAATGTGGAGAAATATGACATTATTAAGGTACTACTATTGTTGAAATGCAGCCTGCAGTGTCAATGGCAGCTGCCATGGTGACTCTATGTGAGCTTCTGCCACGATGAAGAAAAAGCTGACGGTTATATTTTTTAGGTTCACTGTTTCTAGCAGGGCTGAGGTTACACACAGTGAAAAAAAATGTTTGGCATCCCTGACTTCAGCTAGGGAGGGACAGAAACATTAACTGAGCCTCCATGTCATACCAGTCTCTGTGCTGGGCACTTTAAAAAAAATACATTTATTTATTTTTGAGAGAGAGCATGTGAGTGGGGGAGGGGCAGAGAGAGGGGGAGACAGAGGATCTGAAGCAGGCTCTGTGCTGACAGCAGAGAGCCTGATGCGAGGCTCAAACCCACAAACCGAAGTTGGACGCTCAACCATCTGAGCCACCCAGGTGTCCCTGTGCTGGGCACTTTATGTGTACTTTCTCATTTAATCTTCTCAGCCCTATGGGCTAGGTGAGACTATCATTACCACTGTACGGACGAGAAACTGAAGTTCAAAGAACGGAGGAGACTGGTCCACAAGCATACAGTTGGTGGCACAGCTAGAACCTGGAACCTGGGCTAACTTCCCAAGGCCTTGGTTTTTCCAACATCTACATAGCAGGTAAGACTCAATGCGGACCATGATCCTTTCTTTGGATCAGGAGAAAGCTCCTTGGGGGAAGACCAAGTTTTAGAAAAAGGAAGCCAAGGTTAGAGGACTAATCCTCTGGGTCCTAGTGGGGAATACCTCATACCAGAGGTGGGGACACCACCAAACCAAGAAGGCAAAAAGGCTTAATGGGGAAGCAAGTGTTTATAAAAGCTGGGGTCGGGGTCATGCTCAGCCTCTGCCCTTCCAGGAGTGGACTAAGGAGAGTTCCAGACAGGCCTTAGATGCAGCTCAGTCATGGAGAGAAGATGCTCAGCCCTGGGACTGCTCCCTGGTGGCATGTTCAGATCTGAGTACTGCAGCCCTATGCCAGGCAAGAAGGCGCTGTCTGCCCCCCTCAACACCTGGGGATGTACTACTGCTGTCTGGGCTCTACTACCTTCTGCATTGACTCTGAAGGCCTTGCAAGGGCTTGGCCTCCTGGGCAAGCAGCACATTTTTTCTTCCCTGGGGAAAGCCTGGCCCTGGTGGGAGCCAGAGGCATCTGCCCTTCTCAAGCACCAGGGGGAGCTACAGCAGCAGCTACCTGCAATCTAGAGCCCTGACCCTTTTGCCTCAAAGTCTGGCTCCCCCTCAGTCTGAGCTGGGGTTTCGTTTCTTTCATCAGCTGATCTCAACAATGACAGCTGACTCCATTTCTCTCTGTGCCTGGCCCAACAGTTTTTATAACTTTATTAATACTCTCCCAAACTGGCTGATAGACAAATTTATACTGAACAGCTCCTATACTAACCTTATCTACCATTCTACCCTTTGTTGAGCATTTGCTACTTGCCAGGTACTTTGTTAAATATTCGACACACATTATTTCATTGGATACTCCCAATAAATCCACCAAATTGGTATTATAATTCTCTGTTCACATGTGGAAACAAAGCTCAGAGAGGTTATTTACTGTGCCCCTAGTGCATTCTTATATTTTACCCCCCTGACAACCATGAGATATCACCTCCACGTTAGGGATAAGGAAGCAAAAGAAGAGCATCTTGCCTTCCACAAAAGTTACATGGTAGATAAGTGGTGGTGGGTGGGGCCAAAGTTTAAACCTAAATTTTCTGATTCCAAGCCTGTTGCTTTCTCAGCACTCCATTGTCCACTCCCTGACTGTCAGGTTCCCACAGCAACTTAGCCCAGGGCTCAACTCAAGCTACGTGCGGGGTATGCTGCAGTGCCTCGATGCTGCTGAGACATGCAGGAGGCAGTGGGCCTGAGAGTGAAGATCACATCACTGCCTCATCACAGTACTCTGCTGGCTACTTCTGTTCTTGAGAGGAAAAAGGTCTTTCCTGCAAATTCCCTCTAGGATCTGCCTGGAGGGGTGGTGTGGGGATGAAAAGCAGTAGGTCAAAAAGGAGGACACAAGCAGCGCGGCAATGCCAGCATCTGTCTGTGGCGGAGCAGTGTAGCAAACAAAGATAACGTTCTCTCCCTTAATCAGCAACCGCTTGCCCCAAGTGCTCCCTCTGGCACTGCAGAACCTGCAGGTGTGTGGTTATCAGCCGGACCCCCAGCCTGCGGTGGTGAACTTACTGCAAGGGATACAAAGGAGCTCCCAAGTGCCTGGCATGAGCACATGTCCCAAATCTGCCCGTTCTACTGGGGACAGCACATACTCTCTTTTCCAAATTTCCTAGGACAGGCAACTATCATGGACCCCTGACAGTGGTGGGGGGCTGGCAGCCAGCCCAGTAGCCCCCACTCAGTCTCCGCAGCCTGACTGCAAAGCTTTCCTCCACACCCCGCATCCCACCCCTTGATAAACAAATTGTTCTCTGTTCCATGGGCCTGCTTTCTCCTCCAGCCGTGCCTCCTCCACATCTGCCCACTCCACAGTTCTAACACCCCTGTATTCCCTGTCTGCACATTATCAGCATTTAAAGCCAGAAAGTTGGACAAACACACCCATTCTTCTTCGAGGTTCCCATTACATAGGCATGCTAGGACAAAGAAAACATTCCTGCCAGGATCCCCCAAACCACTGGACCATTCAGTCAGCAATTGAAACTGACACCATGTAAGTTATGTCCCATTAAGGGGGCTGAGAGGCCTAGTTGTCTCCTTTTCATTCAGCTAAATGCACCTACCCCCAGGAGCAGTCATCAGCCACAACCTTAGAGGAACTGCCATCTCAGCACCCACATAAACACTCCACGATGGGAGTAAGACTCTAACTCCAGGACACATTCCAGAAAGCCGAAGTTTTGAGAAGGCTAAATAATTCAGCAGAGGGAAACGGTAAGGATTCTGGGCTTTGGAGCACAACAGATCTAGGTGGTGATGTCTACTTCATCTCTTCCTAGGTTTGTAGCTTTGAGTTTTCACCTCTCTGACCCTCATGCTCCTCCTCTGTGGAACAAGGATAATATTAGTGCAGTTGCTTCGGGTGGTGGTGAGGACTAAACAAATAATGTTTGTATAGCACTTAAGATGGAATTTGGCACAATAAACGGTCTATAATTGTTAACTATTATCATTATTAATGGCATCATCATCATTGCTCCTGTTGTAACAGCAAAATGATTGTGTTTCTTGAACCTTACAGCTAGGATCTGAGCAGGGAAGCTGGGAGGCAACTTTTCATAGATCTGGCAGAAATGGAGCTAGTGCTTGTGAGATAGAATTGCCCATTAAAGCCCATCTAGTGCAAGGCATCTTCTCTTGAGAGTGAAGGAGTCTTGATTAGGGCCAGGAGCAGTCACTGGCTGGTGCTACAATCTGCTTTAAATCAAATTCACCCAGCTCACTGTCTGATAACAGCCTGATTAAGGAAAATGGGTACCATAAATTTGATTCAATATTTGAGAAGAGAAAAGGAGGTGGTCATGTATCATCGGGGAAAAGCCCTTTCATGACAGCAGGAACTTACTTGCACTTAAGAGTTGTGAAAAAGTAAAGGCATTTTGGGGGAGTAGGAGTAATGCAGGAGCAGGCAAGGTAGAAAAGAGCTATGGCCAATTACAGACTCCACACCCTGGGTTTCTAGCAGAGGAAGGAATGCTTTACACTGATGTTACCTGATTCCAGGGTTTTTCACACTTCCTTTTCCTCTGACCTCCAGGGCAGTTCCCCATGCATCTCAGGCTCAACAGACTCCAGATCAAACTCAGAGTGGCTCATCTCTTAGCCTGTTCTTCTCAGGCTCCATTATCTTGGCTAAGAGAATTGGCACTCACCTGCCTGGTAGCACCCCCACCCAACTTTCTACTCACTGAAGTCCCACTGACTTTACCTCCTTGTTATCTCTTAATTTTGTGCTGCCCTCCCTATTCCCATAGTCACTGCTGCCTTGTCCAGGCCTTTTCTTTTACCTGGATTATGGAACAACCTCCTACACAGACACCACCCTCTAGCGTTGTCCATGCCAATCAATCCTGACTTTAGAGCCTCAGGGATCTTTCTAAAATGCTAACTGCCCATGTAATTACTCCACTTAAAAACATCCTAGGACTTAACAGTAGTTACATAATATAATCCACATTCTTTAGATTGGCATTTGAATACCTTCATGATCTGCCTTTTTATACCTTTTTCTCCAGTCATTTCTCCCCTCATTTCTGTCTCTCAGATACATTCTCTCTATACAATCCACAGGATTGCTTTTGATTCTGTACACAAACCAACTATCCAAGATCTCTAACTTCTAGGACTCTGTTTTATCTCCTGCCTTCCTCCTGTTCTCTATAATCTACATATAAAAACCCACTTCAAGATGCAACTCAAATGTCTTATCCTCTGGCAAGCACTACCTGATTATGCAAGTAGAGGTACTTACTTCCTAGTCCCTCATATGTCCCTCAATCTCTACCAGTATCCCCCTGGATTATAGACTGTTATCTGTTTCTATTTGTCTCCCAATCCCCTAAACCACGGGGCTCTCACCTGAGTCAGAAACCGTGTCTGCATCATCTACGATCCCAATACCGCTCCCCTGACATGCACGACAGGGTCCTAGTACATGGAATCAGAACTAACTTGTTGAAATTTAACTCCTATTTTTCCATGGAAGGATTCCATATGCTTTTAACATGGAGTAGTAAGTCCTGACAACAAATCTATTTCTTATCCTCAGAATCCACTAGAGAGCTCAGCACCAATACATCGTCTAGAATTAGCACTGTTCAACAGAACTTTCTGAGATGATGGTGATGTTCTGTATCTGCACTGTCCAATACACGATCCACTAATCACATGTGGCTAGTGAGCACGTGGAAATGTGGCTAGTGCTAATGAGGACTGAATTTTTCATTTTATTAAATTTTAATTAAATTAAATTTAAAAAGTCACCCGAGGCTAGCAGTTACTATATTGGACAGTGCAGCTCTACATTCTCCTTGGTAAGGAGGCTTCCTAGGAAATAAACATTCCCTCACTAATTTAGCTGTTACTGGCCCCTGCCTTGCTCTTAGGGCCCAAGGGACTGGATACAGTGGGATGGGGTGCCTTATAAAGCTCAAAGCCACAGAGGGATCTGCATGGCCAATGATCCTTGCCTACCTGCAGAAGACCTGGGAAAACCCATCATTCTATAGAGAGTGGAGCCCATAGGCTGACTTTGTAGACAGCCCCAGGCTGCACTGGTGGATTCCAAGCAAATAAGGAGACCAGGCTCATTGGGCCAGCTCTACAAACCCTGACAGTATTAGCATTGCTAACTGCAATTCAAACACTTAGCTGGCCCAGAGTTAAGGAGGAGATAGGAATTTGATAGAAACAATGAATTAGAGGCTCAAGACAAGGGGTTAGGTCATGAGCAAAATCAGATAGCTCTGTTTACAGGTCAAAGTGTCAGCTGGGTTCAAAGCTCTGTCATTTACAGATTACCCTGAAACCAGTAAGCATCACTGAAAAGGAAATATTAGAAAATCAGAGGAGGGTATTGGCACCCTGATTCCTCCCTCCCTCAGCTGTGCAAAGAGCCCTTGAGAGTCTTGGAGCTTTACTCTCAGCCCAACACTCCCCCTGTCTTTATGCCATGGTAACTGGATGGCAGGGGAAGATGTACTTTGGTCCTGTGTAGAGAAGTGTGGGGGCTAGCACCCCATCTCCTTCAGCTTTCATTGATGGGGGTACCTTTTCTCCTCTCTTTCTTGGTGCTCTGGAATCCCATGACTTCGTTTTTTTAAACTGTTCAATAAAGGTGAATTAATGAAATGTCTATTGCAATGTGATTTAAGCTTTATTTTTCACATGGATAAATTAATAAGCCAGAAAAGCTGTATCAACTGATCATTTGTTCTGATTTTGGGTTGTCACTATGTGCTGTAGGTCTTCAAAGTGAGTAAAAGATTTGTGCTAGACAGGGAGATTAGGATCCTGGTCAGCTGGGATGAGACATTATGCCAGAAAACATTGAAAAGAATGGCTCAGTCTCTTAGTCCCATGCTGTTACCATCTCACTGCATCTCAGATACAGTAACAGAGCCTAAGCTTTGACACCAGGTAGGCATAGGTTCAAATCCAGGCTCTGGAGTGTTGGTCCCAACACTCAAGGGCAGGTCTCTTTGAACTTCAGTTTTCTTATCTATAAAATGGGCATAACCACACCTATAATGCTGGAGGCTGTGAGAAAGAAAGAAGACAATCATATAAAATACCAAGCCCAGGGGCAGCTGGGTGACTCAGTTGGTTAAGCGACTAACTCTTGGTATCGGCTCAGGTCATGATCTCAGAGTTTGTGAGACTGAGCCCCACACTGAGCTCTGCACTGGCAGTGTGGAGCCTGCTTGGGATTCTCTTTCTCCCTCTCTCTTCACCCGTCCCCTGTTCACATTCTCTTTCTCTCTCTCAAGATAAATAGATAAACTTAAGAAAAAAAAAAAAAAAAAAAGCCAAGCCCGGTGCCTGGCACACAGTAGATACTGCAGTGACTTCTAGGTCTTATTCTTGAATTGTAAACTATAGCTCAGAGCCCCCTCACCTTACAGATAAAGTTTAGAGTTTAGATTTTTGTTTTTCCCAGATATATTCTCTTACCTCAATGATCCAGATGTGATTAAAATAATAATAATAATAATAATAATAATAATAATAGCTTAGAACTCTGTTAAGGCATGCTGCACAATATTATTTATTTTTCACAACTACCTTGTTGGGGGAAGTACTGGTATTATCCCATTTTAGAAATTCAGAACCTGGGGATCAGAGACTTGACCATGGTCACAAAGGTAGTCAGTGGTAGAGTGAGGATTCAAATCCAGCCTTGTGTGTGGCTTTAATTCCTATCCTTTGGAGTGTCAGTGGGGAGCACTCCATCCCCACCTTGCAGGAATGACAATGGTTTGGTTGCTTGGGACTTCCTCCCCAGCCAACAGCCCTTACCTGTGTAGTTCCTCATCAGAGGGTGAATACTTGGCAGTGACATCAGCCAGCTCCCCAAAGATCTGTTTGCTATAAACAGTGAGGGAAGACAGCAGGATTAATTCTTGCCATGTAGAGCTCAGGAGGCACGTGTAATCCTTGATTGAGAGCTCGCAGAAGAAAGGCAGTTTCTTGATCCAAGCAATCTGCCTAAAGAGCAGCTCATCAGCTAGGCGGCAAAGCAGGGCAAACAGCTCTGCCTGAGTCACAGCATACCTGGGGGTAAGGACAGTGGAAAATTACTTCCGGTGGCCAGAGAGGGAGGATAAGGGCACAGGTAGAGGCTACTCCTAAGAGTAGAAAGGGTCTCTGGCAGTGGGCTCCTTGCCCTTGATCATGGGTCTCCAACTTCATTCAACTGAGTCTAATAATAAAGCGGCAGGACTGGAGCCAGCAGCAAGCTCAGGGCTGGGGAGGTGGGTTTGGTGAGAAAAGGTTGTAGAAAGGAAAGGAGGTTTGGAAATTTGTGCAATTATTAGGGAGTATGACTTTTAATGTTGGTGTCCACAAATGTTCCACATGTTGAGAGAAAATTCTGTGACCCTTGCACTAGTTTTGGCAATGAGAGCTCCATTAGGTCAGGTCTGGTACCCACCCAATACAGGGGCTGACAACAAAAATGAGCCTGAGGCCAGACGGCTGAAAGAGAGACCATGTTCAGAAGGTTTTCCTGCTCTCATTGCACCCCCTGGTGGTGAGTTCAGGAACTAAAGTTGCTTAGCCTTTGTGAGTTACTGCTGTATGGAAGGAGCAGGGCATTTCTCATCTCTGGGCTGGATGAGATAGGGTCCCAGTTTTCTTTCTTTCAAGGCCCCTGGGCATGACTCTTCCCCACACCCCCACACTCAGATTTATAAAGATTTTGTGTGTCCTTCTTATAAGAAAATCTTTGAATTTCCTCCTCTGATATTGGAGACTAGCTTGAAAGATCTCCAGATACATCCTAGGGATCTAAGCTTGATAGCAAACAGCCTGTGCCCCAGGCCAAAGGAATGGGTGCAGCAATTGGTGGGCCTGAAGGCTGAACTAGTATCTACTCAGGTAGAGGTGACAGAGGATTTAAAGAGTATTCCTTCCACCAACTCAGGTCTGTACACAGAGCACATGGCACCAGGCTACCAATGGGTACACTGGCTAGAGATGCAGATAGTCCACAACCAGTTAGTGCCTTGTTACGGAGCCTGAACTTAATGTATGATTATCCCCAGAAGTATATTTCATCTCTGACTCAGAGCCAGAGAAGCACTTCAGACCCATCCCAGGGCCTGGCTTACCTAGCTAGGCCCAAGCAGAAACAAGTCTTTTAATCCCAAATTCCATGAAGATTGATAAAACAGTCCCAACTCTATGAAAAAAGATGCTCAAGAGAAAAACAAGGGACCACTGCATTCAAAGATATATACAGATTTGTCCTCTGATGCTTCAGTCATTACTCATTATCCCCTGACTCATTCCAAAGCCTAGGGTATTAGTAGCCAGGGATGAAGGTGGGTGTGGGGTGGAGATCATTTTGAAGTTGCAAGGACTAAATGGGGCACTCACCCATCTTCAATCAACATGGGCGTGCCCAATGGCTCCAGGTCCTCCGCTGATACCAGCTGGTGAATCAGACTGTACGACTGAGGATCCAGGCTGCGAGCTTGTGGGGGCAGAAGTGGCGAGTGGGCGGAATAGCTAAAAAGGTGCGGTATGTATTGATAGTGTGGAGGCACAGACATCCCCATGTACTGCTCTCTGAATGCCATGAATCCATTTAGTTCCACAGACCTACTGGAAAGAAAAGTTTCATGTCAAGCAGATCCATGGCAGGTGTACTGCCTGCTCAAAGGAAGTGAGCCACAATGTGGCTAAGGTGTTCTTTGGCCATGCAGTGTGTCTTCATCAGGGACATAATTAACGGTTACATGGATGTCTCCCCTACCAGATAGGGACTCTGTACAGATGTGTATATGTGTGACTTATCATTGGACACCCAGCACCTGGCAAAATAGGTACTGAATAAAGAGTGGTTGAATAAATTCTTTGTATAAGTGCCACATTTGAAGAGATTTTAATGGATACTCACAGACTATGGTCCACAAAGGTGTGGGGGTATGTATTTTTTTATTACTAGGAAAACTAACGCACAGCCAGCCTAAGGGCCTTGCCAGGCCACAAAACAAATCCAGCACCTAGCAAGGAACCTGACATGTGGCAACAACTCCCCTAAACATTCAAAAGAAGGAACAAAAAAGGAACAACTGAAAGAACTGAAACAAAAAGGAACAAATGAATGAATAAAAGTTACAGTAAAATTCCAAGAAAAAGGCAGATAAAAATCTGCAGGCAGATTCTTGGTATTTTCCTGGAGAAATCTAATCACTGACCATTGGAAAAATCTAACCACTAACCACTGAAGAAATCTAACCACTCTGTTACCTAAAACAACAATCCTGTAGCTTTACCTAGATGCATTTCCTGTAACAGGGGCTGGTAAACTATAGGCTAATGGTACACAGCCACATTCATTCATTCATGTAGTGTCTGGTGGCTCTTGCACCATAATGGTAGAGTTGAGTAGTTGAGACCCAGACTGTATAGCCTACAAAGCCTAAATTATTTATTATCTGGCCTTAGAGAAAAAGTTTATCAATCCCTGTCCTATAAGAAAGATTTCTGCAAAAAGGAAATCTTCCCTGGTAGTTGATGGCTACATTTACACATAACAACTAACTTAACATTCTTGAACAAAGAGTCTCCAAATTGGTATTCCATGATAACAGCAAATTTAAATCACTAGCTTAAAATTTTTCAGTTTCTTAAAATTTATAAAGTGAAAATCTTCACTCTTGCTGAGGCAAAGAAATTAGAACTTAATTCAATATTGTCAATGTGGTTTGTTTTATTTCAGTGATAAAGTAAATGAGAGAAAAGAGCTACATTTAAAATGTGATTTTGTTAGGTGAAGAACGTATGGGCACAGACAGCAGCTATAGTACTTTATTAGTCTGCAAAGAGACTGCTGACATTTTCAAGGTCTTCAGCAAAAAGTAGGCTGTGAAATGCTGTTCTGTGTCATCCTGGTCCGTCCCTGCCCCAAAGACTGAGGGAACAAGAGCACAATGGCTGAGACAGCCCAGAGGTTCCGTGTGGATCTGTGTACTCTCTGGGTGATCCCTAGATGATGCTGGGTTTGCCTTGAAGCTCACCTGGAGGACAGTGTGGAGCCCGGTGAGGGCTGGTTGCTCTCTGAGGCCCTGTTCCCAGGGGAACTGTGGTCGCTGTCACCATGGTTGCTCCAGTGATTGGCCTCTTCCTCAAATTCCTGCCCAGACATGATCCTTTCGATCTCCTCCTCTGATATCTTTGACAAGGAATTGACACGTTAGACTGGGTGCCCAGGATAACCTCCGTTCCTTCTTTAGGACTGAGAATGTATTTAAAACTCACATTCCTAGAACTCTCTAGAGAGAAACCCAGATTCCCTCTCTTCCACCTCCATACCCCACAGTCTCTCACTAATCTTTTTTTTTTTTTTTTGTCTCTCACTAATCTTAGGACAGCTCAGTTGCTTGCTTCCTAGCACCACAGCTCACCATAATTTTCCTCTTGTCCATTTACCCTCCTCTCAAGCCACAAAGTGTCTATGTTCTTCATCATTCCTCTTTGTCTTTGAGTTTATTCTTCCCTACCCCTGAAACACCACTCTTCAATAACAAACTCCTCCTTGCCTTTTAAGACCCAATTCAAATGTTACCTTCTTTGTGAACCCTCTATCACTACCTAGACAGAATTTTAGGTCCTTCTTCTGTCCACTTACAATTCTATGGATTCTGAGATAGGCAGAATAACACAGTGGTTAAGAGTATGAATTCTAGAGTCAGACCACCTTTGTTCCAACACAGGTTCTGCTACTTTCTAAAAGTTGTACAATCTTAGGCAAGTCATTTACCTATTTTAACTTAAATTCCTTTATCTATGTGGTGGAGAGAATAATATCTGTCTCGTGGGGTTATTGTGAGGATTAAATTAGTTAATACATTATCACATGTTTAGAAAAGGGCTTAGCACATAGCAATAATTATGGAAGGCTGACAATGATATCTTCATAATCATTATTATTTTTATAGCATTTATGGTAATGTATCATAAGAATACCCTCTATTAGACCTAAGGCTATGATTAGAACCTAGAAAAAAGGGCTCAAAAAATGCACGTTGGATAAACAAATGTTCACTTAGTAAGTACTGTCCATAAAACTCCACATGGATTTTCTTAGTAAGAAAGACATTCCCAACCCTACTGAATAAATGAGAAGAAACTCTAGCTCAGACAAGTGAACTGACTTGCCCAAGATCACACTGTGTGCCCACGTCTGGGGAGGAGTTTGAGGAAGAGGCCAAAGTATCCAAGTATTCAGTCCCTGGCTCTAGCTATCATACCACACAGGGAGTGAGTAAACACATCTTCTATACAGTGTTTAACCCAGAGTTGAAGCTTAACTGGCTAAACTTAGCATGGGATGAGAGTGAGTAGTAAGGAGGAAAGGCCAGATACATTTTTATTTTTTGTTTCTATAGAAAGCCTGGGAGGACATTTTCTCTGAAATCTGAGTCAAACCTGCATAACTCTTTGTTCCAGCAGCCTGTGAGGAAACCTTGAGCTGCTCTGATCATAAATACAGGAGGCATTTAGAACTGGAAGCCAGCCAGCATACAGGACTTGGAGGGAAAACAAGAAACATTTAACTGGTACACAAGTTGAGTGACTGGCCTTAAATAACTTAGATTGTGTACTGAATTGGAGGTACGGTAGTCTTTATTCAAGCACATGTAGCAAAACAAATCTTTTCACTTAGGGATCTTTAGAACACTGAAATCACACATTGTATAAGACACGTGAAGGGGCACCTGGATGGCTTACTCAGTTAAGCGTCTGACTTCAGCTCAGGTCATGATCTCATCATGGTCTGTGGGTTCAAGCCCCACACCAGGCTCTGTGCTGACAGCTCAGAGCCTAGCGCCTGCTTCGGATTCTGTGTCTCTCTCTCTGTCTGCCCCTCCCCTACTTGTGCTCTGTCTCTGTCTCTCTCTCTCAAAAATAAATAAACATTAAAAAAAAAAAAAAAAAGACATGTGAAGACAAAAGGTGCCATCAAACTGTAAGACATTTAGTGACATCCTGACTGAAGCAGGCTCAGTGATGGCAGTGAGAGGAAGACCAAGCTTAGAGGGCATGGAAGTACTTGAGCGAGGTGAGAACAACCAGTCAGTAAGACTGGTTCCAGCTGGGAGACAAAGGTGTACTGTATCTGTCTCTTCCTATGGGCCCCAGAGTACACTAGGCCATCAGTGATGCATTAAGGGGATGGAACACACCAGCAGTGCTTACGTCTAGGTTCAGACCTCATCTGTCATTTTCTACTTGGGTGCTCACTGTTGGGCAAGTCACTCAAGTTTTCTGAGCCTTAGTTCCCTCACTTGTAAAATGAAGATAACACCACCTCCTTCACAGTTCAGGATTCCCTCACAGGGTGCAAAACTGAGCCAGACAGACTTGGGAGGTTGATCTAAGATAAAGTTATGAGGTGCAAGTGCACAACAGTTGCTCAATTCTATCCCTTGTAATTAAGCACTTGGAGATCACAGCTTTCTCTTCCTAACAGATCATCTAAAAAAGTAAAGGACAAAAGAGGAAATTATATGCCTAGTAGCAAAATGTCAAATGTAACGAGAGATGAAATAGGAATCTTTCTCTGAGCATCAGCTACCTCAATTCTAGAGAGAACATAGGGTCTAGAGACATAAGCGACTGAAAAGCCCTGGCATGGTGGGAGAAGAGTACTCAAAAGTCATTGGGTAATACTGAGGAAGATTCTTCATTGAGGAAATGCTTAAGAATTCTTCCCGGGGCGCCTGGGTGGCTCAGTCGGTTAAGCGTCCAACTCTTGATTCCTGCTCAGGTCATGATCTCACGGTTTAGAAGATCAAGCCCCATGTCTGGCTCTGTGCTGAGAGCACGGAGCCTGTTTCGGATTCTCTCTCTCTCTTTCTGCCCCACCTCTGCTTGTGCTCTCACTCTCTCTCAAAATAAATAAACATTAAAAAAAAAAAAGAATTATTCCCAGTGGATAAACTTTCTGCTGCATCTAAATACAAAAAGAATGACTACAAATAAAGGCCACACATGAAAAGCCCACAGCTAATATCATTACTCAATAATGAAAAACTAAGGGCTTTTTTCCTCAGATCAGGATTACAGCAAAAATGCCCACTTTCGCCATTTCTCCTTACACGGTATTAGAAGTCCTAGCCGTTGCAATTAGGCATGTAAAAGAAATTTTTAAAAAATCTAAACCAGAAAGAAGTAAATTACCTCTGTTTATAGATGACATGATCTTGTAAATACAAAACTCTAAAGATTCCACACAGAAAACTTAGAATTAATAAAAGAATTCAGCAGGAGCACCTGGATGGCTCAGTCAGTTAAGTATCTGACTTTGGTTCAGGTCATGATCTCACGGTTTATAAGTTCGAGCCCAGCACTGGGCTTTGTACTGACAGTGATGAGCCTGCCTGGGATTCTCTCTGTCTCTCTTTCTCTCTCTCTCTCTCTCTCTGCCCCTTCCCCACTTGTTCTGTCTCTCTCTCAAAATAAACAAACTTAAAAAAAAAAAAAAAAGAATTCAGCAACGTTTCAGGATAAAAAAAAAAAAATCAATATACAAAAATCAGTTGCATTTTTATATACTAACAATAAATCTGAAAAGGAAATTAAGAAAACAATCTCAGTTACAATAGTATCAAAAAGAACAAGATATTTAGGAATAAACATAATTAAAGGGATGAAAGACTTGTATACCGCTGAAAGAAATTAAAGATATAAATAAATGGAAAGACGGCCTGTGTTCACAGATTAAAAAACAATATTGTTAAAATGTCCATAGGATCCAAGGTGATCTACAGATTCAGTATAATCCTTATCAAAATTCCAATGGCATTTTTTGCAGAAATAGAAAAAAAAAGTCCCAAAATTCATATGGAAACACAAAGAACCACAAATTGCCAAAACAACCTGACAAAAACCAACAAAGCTAGAGGCCTTTACACTTCCTGTTTTCTTTTTTTTTTTCTTTTTTTTTTTTTCAACGTTTATTTATTTTTGGGACAGAGAGAGACAGAGCATGAACGGGGGAGGGGCAGAGAGAGAGGGAGACACAGAATCGGAAACAGGCTCCAGGCTCCGAGCCATCAGCCCAGAGCCCGATGCGGGGCTTGAACTCACGGACCGCGAGATCGTGACCTGGCTGAAGTCGGACGCTTAACCGACTGCGCCACCCAGGCGCCCCTACACTTCCTGTTTTCAAAACATATTACAAAGCTACAGCAACCAAAACAGTATGGCATGGTACTGGCATAAGGACAGGACTATAGACCAATGGAACAGAACAGAGAGCCCCCAAATAAGCCCACATATGTAGAGTCAAAAGATCTTTGACAAAGCTGACAAGGCTACACAACAATAGTCTCTTCAACAAGTGGTATAAGGAAACTAGATATTCATATGCAAAAGGATGAAAGTAGATTCTGATCTTTTATACTACATACAAAAATCAACTTAAAATGGATTAGAGACTTAAATGTAAGACCTGAAACTGTAAAACTCTTAAAAGAAAACAGAGAAAAGGCTTCTTGTCACGTTGAGCTCTGCACTGAGCATGGAGCCTGCTTAGGATATTCTCTCTTTCTCCCTTTCTTTCTCTTTCTCTTTCTCTTTCTCTTTCTCTTTCTCTTTCTCTTTCTCTCTTTCTCTCTCTCCCTCTGCCCCTCCCCTGCTTATGTTCACATGCATTCTCTCTCTCTCTCCAAAAAAAAAATGGGGGGGGGGGCAGCAAAAGATTTGAATAGACAAGAACAGACCCAAAAAATCTTCTCCAAAGACATATAAACAGCATAGCCAACAAATACATGAAAAGATGCTCAATGTCACCAATCAGACAAATGCAAATTAAAACCTCACACCTGTCCAGAATGACATTAACAGAAAAAACAGAAAATTAAAAGTACTAGAGAAGATGCAGAAAATTGGAACCTTTGTGCACTGCTGGGTGGGAATGGAAAATGGTTGTGGCCACTATGGAAGACAGTATGAAGGTTTTTCAAAAAATTAAAAATAAAACCACCATATGAGCCAGTAATCCCACTTCTGGGTATTTATCCAAAAGAACTGAAATCAGGATCTCAAAGAGAGATTTGCACTTCCATGTTCACTGCATTATTCACAAAGGCCAAGAGCTGGAAACAACTTAAATATCCACTGACAGATGAACGAATTAACAAAATATGGTATATATCTACAATGGAATTATTATTCAGCCTTAGAAATCCTGTCATATGCTACAATACGCTAAGTGAAATAAGGAAGTCACAGAAAAACAAATACTGCATGATTCCATGAGGTATCAAAAGTAGCCACACTCCTAGAAAGGCAAAAGTAGAATGGTGGTTGCCAGGGAATGGGGAGAGGGGGAAATAAGGAGTTGCTGCTCAGTGAGTATAAAGTTTCAGTCATAAGATGAAAAGGCTCTATATATAGATGAAAATGTGCATATAGTAAATAATACTGTACTGTATACTTAATTTGTTAATTTCACGTTATGTTTTTTTAACACACACACACAGAATACCTATGTATAGGCCAAAATAAATCAAATTGACTTTCAAGAAACAGATATGATTTGAATAACATGAATATAAATATTGGATTAATAAAAAGACAGAATGAATACAGCATACACCCACACCCCAATTGAGTGCATACACGAACTCATAATGAGTTCATGTGATAGGAAATGCTCCATATATCATCAGCGTATGTCTCAAAATGACTGAATTCCTGTCTTTCTCTCATATTCCCTCATATTCAATTAGATAAATCCTACCAATTTTACCTATTAAATATCTCTTGAATCTATTCTCTCCCCTTCAATCTACACTATCATTGCCCTACTTAAAACCACTATCTATATCTCTTGGCTAGACTTCTGTAAAACCCTCTGAATTGCTTTTTCTCTGCCCCCAGTTTCACTGGCACTTACTCAGCTCCTCACAAACCATTTCTACTATTAGAACGATCTTTCTAAAATGCAAATCTGATATTCTCTCTCTCTCTCTCTCTCTCTCTCTCTCCTTAAAAGCTTTTGGTGGTTGCCTCTTGGTCCACACCAATAATCCTTGAGGCATGGTCCTGCCCACTGGTGTCCTGAGGGATTTACATATTGGGTCATACACAGATCCAATTTTCTTCCTTCATAAAGTTGTTCTTCTGCTGGCAAGTAAGAAAAAGTGGTGTAGGCTTGTCCTACAAAGGCTTTACCTAAGGAACTATAATCAAAGAGAGTTCAAGGCTACTCTCTAGAGAACAGATTCCAAACTCAAGGAATTTGCCTTATCTTCTGCCACTCCATTACATGTGCCCAGTGCTCCAGCCTGACTGAATAAACTCCCTGTGATTCCTTAAAGATTCATCTTGTGGTCTTTTTACATTCTGTTCTGTCTAGCAGTATTACAAGATATTTGGCTCCCCATTCCTTCCCAACATAACTAATTCCTCCTTTTCCTTCAAGACTCAGTTGAAACTTTCCCTTCTCTAGGAAGCCTTCCCTAAATGTCTTTAGTCCCCAACAATGGCTCCAATCCAAACAGAAAAGAAGTCCCTCTTTTCTGTACTCCCTAGGTATCCCCTGTTACTACTCACTGTACTCTGAATGTCTGTTTACACCTCTGTCTCTTCCACTAGACTGAGTTCACAGTACAGAGGACCTGTACAAAGTAAGTACTTAATAATATTTGTGAGATTAAATAGGTATTATCATTCCTACTCTACAAACAAGGCAAAGTAATCTTACTGATTTCTGCCAGACTGTTTTAATGACATAAAAAAATTCTCTGGATGGTTTAAAACCAGAATTGAGTTGACTTCCTGTGAAATCCTTGGGAAGGGTTGAGGGAATCACAAAAAGAGCTTTAAGTAATTATCTTACATATTTAAGATTTTCAAAGTACTTTCATACCAGGCTCTAAAAGCAGTTTTACAGGAATGAAAACAAGATGGCTCCCCCAGCAGGAGATGAGAGGATCAAGGATAAGTAGCTATGGGAACATGTGGAGCCCTGGGTTTCCAGGATGGATAACAAAGAGTGAGGCCTAGAACTCACCTGGACCGGCCCAATGCTCTTATTCCGGCCTCCGGGCATGCCATCTTCTCTGATTGCTGGAAGGAAACATAAGCCAAGACAGTCAAAGCATACCCACACAAGTCTAGGCACTTTAAAAAGAGAACTTATGTGGCCCAAAGCACAAAGTAATAATTGGTGAAATCAAGATTAAAAAACAGGTCTTTCTAGACCGAAAGTATATATACTCTTTTCATTATTCTAGGCTACCTCATAGGCAACAGATACTTTTGGACCCCCAAGGCAATGGACACACACTGTACACAATGCATACGTTTAATATTTCAACAAAGATGACAGCCTTATTAATAGTCCCCCAGTTACAAATATCCCACCAGGATGATGCATCTGAAGGCTTCAGTAAATTTAAAGAGAGGGATAGAAACAATATTTCTATTTAAAAAAATTATTTATTTATTTTGAAAGAGAGAGAGAGAGAAGCAGAGAAAGGGGGAGAGAGAATCTCAAGTAGGCTCTGCTCTGTCAGTGCAGAGCCCAATGCAGGGCTCGACGATCCCACAAACCATGAGATCCTGATCTGAGCTGAAATCAAAGAGTGAGATGCTTAAACCAACTAAGCCACTCAGGCACCCTGAGAACATTTCCATTTTTAGATATTTTGTTTTATTTTCAGGCTAAGTTGCAGTCTAATGTGTAGGATGAGAAAAGGTTCTTTGTTTTTTGGTTTTTTTTAATTAATCAAAATTTTGATCTGATTGGTTTCTCCCTATAAAAGCATCCAGTAGAGTTCCCATTGCAATTGTTTCTTATTCAGGTGATTCCACAAAAGGAAGAAGTTATTTAGCAATGAAAAGCACCCTTTAAATAGTACCAGTGTTATTAGGCATAATAGCTACTAATACTATTGCCATTACTGTTTATGGAGCACTTAATATGGGGGCACAGAAGAGAAACTTCTGATCTACAATTATAGAAACACTATGGTATCTGGCAAAACTTTCTGGCAAAGATGACTTCTGAACTGAGTCTTAAAGGATGAATAGGATTTACGCAAGCAGTAAAAGGGTGAGTGAACAGTACACAGAAAAGCTTCAAGTTGAAAGTAAGCATGGAGTATTCTTTCTGGTAATTTCCAAGTGGTTCATCCTGGCTAAAGCTTGTGTGTGCGTGTGCATGTGAGTAGAGTAGTAAGAGATGAAGTTGGAGGTTGGAGAGGCCAAGTGGGGCCCAATCACTGATAGCCTTTAATGGCAGGGTAGGAATATGGACTTTAACAGAGGAAGCCACGGATGAGATGGAATGCAGAGGATGGATGTGGTCAGGTCGGCATTTTCAAAAAATCTTTACGATGGCCACTGTGAAGGTTGGCTTGGAGGAGGCCATGTTAACAACAGAAGATAAGCTAACAGCATCATGTGTGAGTAAGCTTTGCTGTGTGTGTGTGTGTGTGTGTGTGTGTGTGTGTCTGTATAAAATAATATACCTGCTTTCAAAAAAAATAATATTAAGAATCTAGAAAGTCCTTGGGGCAGGATTGAGGGTTCCAAGCCTAACACTCAGTTCATTTTCCTTAAAGCAGATATCATTCTCGGTATCCTTAAAAAATTACACAGTTCAGAATTAGACAAACTTGGGTCTAAATCCTGTTTTTGCCTGGTCTATGTAATTACACACAAGTTTCTTCACCTCTCTGAACCTCAGTCTACTAAAGAATAGAGGGGCTACTGGAACCTATCATACTGGGTATTGTGGGGATTACATATAAAATAACATAACTAAAACATCAAGCATAAGGCCTGGCACATAAAGTAGGTACTTAGTAACTAATCCTTCCCTCTATCCAGCCTCTTTTCTACAAACACAGTAGCTAAAACACCAAGGTTCCATTCTCAGCTTTGCTGGAGCATTAACATCTTCATCAGGAAAATGGAGGCAACGTAGTCTGCTTTACAAGGCTGCTGTGAATTTGGAGTGGGAAACATACGCAGCCTGTATTAGAGCCAGATGCATACTACTTTTTGTCTGGGAGCAATCTTTCAACCTAATTTCAAGTTCTAAAATTCCTTAAAATTCCTTTTCTGCTGTTCCAGGGTCAGTGACAGTGTTCACACACTTCTATTTCCAATACCGAGTTCTCCATGTCTTTGCTTCAGCTCACATAATAAAGATCATTGGCAGATCCAGTACCAAACACATTTTAGTTGTCTTGTAGGTGAGGAAGGAACTCAATATGTTTTTCTTTTCGTTTAGAGGGCCACAAATCTTAAAGATTTACATCTCACCAATATTTTGTTCTGATACTTAAAAGCTTATGTTGTCCCTCAACCCCACCTGGACTAAGGAAACTCACGAATGATGGACATCTACTGTGTTTTAGGTACTATCCTGGGTAAAACAACCCATGAGGAAAGTACTAGTATTGCTCCCACTGAACAGATGAATCTAAGGTTCAGAAAAAATGAAGTATTTTGCTTATGGCAACAGAAACTAGACAGCAGAAGAATTAAGGTTGGCACCCAAACTATTAGACTAAGCCCAAATTTCTTTCCACAACTAGTTTTTCCCATTGTACCTGCATACCATTGGGAGAAACAAAATTTTAAGTGGTGCATAGATAAACTCTCAATTATACATGTATCCTAATAGGCACTAAAAAAATACTGATTTTCCATTCACCGAGATGATAACAATTCCCTTGGAAAATTAACTTTGATTTTAAAAAATTTTTTGATTTGGGGCACTGGGGTGGCTCAGTCAGTTAAGTGTCCAACTCTTGATTTCAGCTCAGGTCATGATCTCATTATTTGTGAGATCGAGCCCCGCATCAGGCTCTGCACTGACATCACAGAGACTGCTTGGAATCCTATCTCTCCCTCTTTCTCTCTGCCCCTCCCCTATTCATGCTGACTCGCTCTCTTGCTCTCTCAAAATAATATATAAAAAATACAAATAAAAAAATTTGATTTAAAAAAGAATATAAACATTAATACTGGTTTGATCAAAGATGGTAAAATTCGTCAAGATGGCATGAAACTACCTGAAGTGTGTGAAATAATAGAATGCGTCACAGTGCCTCTTTTAAAACAAGAACTTGGATCATATTTTAAAGCTTCTAATGTACCCACATATATGGTATCACATTTGATCCTCACAACAACCTTGGAAGGTGCCCATTATTACTATCTTAGTTTGAAAAAAAAATTTTTTTAATGTTTATTTTTGAGACAGAGAGAGAGTGGGAGAGGGGCAGAGAGAGAGGAAGACACAGAATCCGAAGCAGGCTCCAGGCTCTGAGCTGTCAGCACAGAGCCTGATGCGGGGCTCGAACCCACGAACCGTGAGATCATGACCTGAGCCGAAGTTGGACACTTAACCAACTGAGCCACCCAGGCGCCCCAATCCTACGTAGTTTAGAGATGAAAACACCTGAAGCTCACAGAGGAAAAGGGACTTGTTCAAGGCTACTCAGGGAAGAACTGACAGAGCTGAGATTTCAGTTTAGGTCTTCTGATTCTAAAGCTGTGCTTGCTCCTTGATGTTACACTGAGCTAAGAGCAAGTTTCTCAACAGGGCTGAGAATCTTTCTTGTGGTGAACTGATACTGATTTAAAAAAATAAAAACAAAGGGCTTCCAGATATAAGATAACAGGGATGGATTTTGCTCCACTTCTTGTCCCAAGCCCAAGAATGGCAGCAGCTATGGTTCTCCTACCTCTGCTCAAAAGAAGCACAAAGCCTTTTTCTGTTCTGGAACTCACATACTTACCATTCTTCACTTAGGCCTGGGCAGCCAACCCAAACCCAGAAGCAGAAAGGCGAGTAAGACACAAAGTTAACTACATCAAAACCCACTGGTGGCTCCCTTTGGTCTATGAGTTAAATCCCAGCTTGCCAGCTTGGCATTTAAGACACTCCTATGATCTGGTTCCTCTAGGGTTCCCCATCTTCATCTCTTGTCACAAAATTTACAACATAACTACAGAGAACTATTTGTTAGTCCTTGAACATACCATGCTGCTTTACACAGCTTTCCCTCTTTACATATTGTTGCCTCTACTCAGAAAATAACTTTCTGGTGGGAAAATCTAGCAGCATCACCTTACCCAAGTGACACCACCTCAACCAAGTGATTCAAGTTAACATGACCAATAATGGGACAAAGTACACCATGCCCCCTTGATATGATGCACGAAAAGGACACATCATCGCTTTTGTGGCATTCTTGCCAAAAATGCATGACCTGAACATAATTGTGAGGAAACTGATAAACCCAAGTTGAGGAATATTCTACTTGTTTTCTTCAAAATTGGCAATGTTATTCAAGACAAAATAAGAGTGAGGAACCCTTTCAGATTAAAGGAGACTGAAGAGGGTGTGTGGGTGGCTCAGTCAGTTAAGCATCTGACTTCGGCTCAGGTCATGATCTTGCAGTCCGTGAGTTCAAGCCCTGTATTGGGCTCGGTGTCGACAGCTCAGAGCCTGGAGCCTGCTTCGGATTCTGTGTTTCTCTCTCTCTCTGCCCCTCCCCCCACCACTCTCTCAAAAATAAACAAACATTAAAAAAATAAATAAGTAAAGGAGACTGAAGAGACATAAAAGCTAAATGTAATACACGATCCTGGATTGGCTCCTATATTACAAAAAACGCCTTGCTATAAAGGACACTGAAATAAGTGGTGAAATTTGAATAAGATTTGCTAATCAGATAATAGTATTATGCCATATTAAAATTTTTTATTATTCTTTTAAAATTATTATTTTTAGAGAGAGAGCGTGAGTGAGTTCAGAGGCAGAGAAAGAATCTTAAGCAGGCTCCATGCTCAGCAAGGAGCCCTACATGGGGCTTAATCCCATGACCCTGGGATCATGACCTGAGCCAAAATTAAGAGTTGGATGCTCAACTGACTGAGCTACCCAGACGTCCTTCCTGGTTTTGATAACAGTACTGTGGTCATGTTAGAAACAAAGAAGAATGATGTCTGTAACTTCCTCCCAAAGAGTTAAGAAAATACATACAAACACACACACTTTCTCTCTCTCCCTCTCCTCTGCTCCCTCTTCCTCTCCCAGCCTCCTTCCTTCCTTTCTTTCTCTTTCTCTCTTCTCCTTCCCTTCCCTCTCTCTTTCTCCTTCTTGAAGAAAAGGAAGAGAGGAGTGGTTTTTAAAAAGCTCTTAAGGGGCTCCTGGCTGGCTCAGTCAGTGGAGCATGCGACTCTTGATCCTGGGGTTGCAAGTTCAAACCCCATGTTATGTGTGATTACTTAAAAATAAAATCATAAATAAATAAAATCATAAACAAATAATAGCTGTTTAATTTTATAAGGAGCTTGAACTTCTATGCCTTCAAGATTCTGCTCAATTATTCTTTCCTTGAGATTTCTCAGTGCTCCATTTTTATCCTGATAAAGCAGTATGGCAATGCCACAGGATTATTCTCACAATGCCGTTCTACCCACATCACCTTCTCCAAGTTTTCCTTAACCTTTTTACTTTTTAACCAGTTAACTAGTAAGTTATGAGACAACAAAGTTAAGGAATTCTAAATTTTCTCACATAATTTTCTTTCACGATTCTTAACTGACATAAATTTTCTCATAAGGCTCAGTGTAACTTCCTCTTTCCTCCGATGAGACTAACAATATTTCCCCCATCCTGTTTTGTGCCCTGGTCCCCCTACCAGAGTAAATCCACCAAACCAGAAAGCATCTCACCTAACTGGGAAATCCGCTGAAGGACACAAGGAAAGCGGGACTTGGCCATGGCTCTTAAGGGGCACACTGTCTAAATGGTGGGAACAGAGAAGTTAAGAGACAAAGATAGCACAAGATGATCGGGGCTACGGCAGAGGGCAAAAGGGGCTGTGGAAGTCAAGGAGGGTCATCTTTCCGGTGAGAGGTGGTATCAGAGAATGCTGCTTAGAGGATGTTACAAACAAAAGCTTAGCCTCCAAAGAAAAGTATATATAACCAGGTGAGGAGATGGGGATAAACCATTCTAGGGACGATGAAACTACATGTGCGAAGTCCTCCAAACATGAACCATCACTGAGTTTTTGGAGAACTAGGATGGAATGCGAACTGTGTGGGGAGCAGCAGAGGGAGAAGGGAAGGGAGGAAGTGGCTGATGCTAGAGTCAGAGGGGCTTTGAAAATCACTCTGAAAAGCCAGAATTTATCCTGAAGGCTGCAAGATGGGTGAGGAGGTAATGCTTGGGAGGTAATGGGCTGGGTAGTGAAGAGGGACAGATGGGGCCCAGCCTCCACTCACTATCCTTATTTAAATTTCCCTCACTGCTTTGCTAATTAATTTCCTGACCAGTCAAATTCCATATATGAAGAGATATCTATGTTTAGAGACAGGGGACAAGAGAGGGCTGGCTCATACATGGCGGTTGAGTTTTTTTGAACACAAGTTTTCAAATTTTGAAGTAAGTTTAGACTTACAAAAGAGTTGCAAAAAAACTAGTACATAGAAACCCCATATACTCTATACCCAGCTTCCCTGTCTGTTAACATCTTACAAACCACAGACTATTCATCAAAACGAAGAAATTAACTTTGGCATAGTATGATTGACCAAAATATAAACTTTATTCAGATTTCCCCACTGATGTTCCCTTCTGTTCCAGAATCCAATCTAGGATCCCATACTGCATACAGTTGTCATGTCTCCGTAGTTTCCTCCAATCATTCTTAGTCTTGCCT
The DNA here is from genome assembly GCF_016509475.1 of Prionailurus bengalensis. NCBI lineage: Eukaryota > Metazoa > Chordata > Mammalia > Carnivora > Felidae > Prionailurus > Prionailurus bengalensis. The sequence goes on from NC_057359.1 coordinate 83,753,775, forward strand.
TGTCTTTTGTGACAATGATACTTTTGGAGAGTATTCTGTATGTCAGGTATTTTGAAGAATGTCTTTCAATTTGGGTTGCCCTGTTTTCCCATAAGTAGATTGGGAATGATCTATCCCTGGGTGTATATATGTGTATCTGTGCCCCTACTGTAGAATATCAGGGGGGTATATGTGTAAATATACTGGTGATACTGACCTTGCTTCGCTAAAATGGTATCTGTCAGAATTCTCTACTGAAACTTATTACTTTCCCCTTTGTAATTACTAAATATTCTGGGGCTATGCAAATACTCTGTTTCTATTTAAAACTATGCTCTCTATTTTAGCATCCATAAATGGATCCTGCCTGCAGCAATGATTACTGTTGTGTTTAAAAAAAATTTTTTTTAATGTTTGTTTATTTCTGAGACAGAGCATGAGTGGGGGAGGGGCAGAGAGAGAGGGAGACACAGAATCAGAAGCAGGCTCCAGGCTCTGAGCTGCCAGCACAGAGCCTGACACGGGGCTTGAACTCACAGACCGTGAGATCATGACCTGAGCCGAAGTCAGACGGTCAACCCACTGAGCCACCCACGCGCCCCTACTGTTGTGTTTTAATGGTGATCTTCTATTTCCTTCATGCCTTCTACATTTATTAATTAGAATTCTTCTATAAGAAAGAATGGTCACTCCTGTATTCAGTTAGTTTTATCAGTATGAACTCATGGATATTTTATTCTTTGAGTTATAAACTAATGTATAGTTATTTTGTTGCTCAAGCTGTTCTAACTTTGGCTATTGGAAGTGCTTTCAGGTTAGCTTCTGTGAGCTTTTGATAATGTTCCCTCCTTGCCCCTTCCTTTTTAAAATATAGCACATTCTGGCGCGCCTGGGTGGCTCAGTTGGTCAAGGATCCGACTTAGGCTCAGGTCATGATCTCCCGGTCCGTGAGTTCGAGCCCCACGTTGGGCTCTATGCTGACAGCTCAGAGCCTGGAGCCTGCTTCAGATTCTGTGTCTCCCTCTCTCTCTGCTCCTCCCCTGTTCATGCTCTCTCTCTCTCCTTCAGAAATAAAAACATTAAAATAGATAGGTAGGTAGGTAGGTAGGTAGGTAGGTAGGTAGGTAGATAGATAGATAGATAGAAAGATAGATAGCATATTCTAACTTTCGGGCACCACCGATGCTCCAGGCTCGTCTTATATTTTCCCTGCCACAGTCCTAGAATAACCCATTCCTTCAAAGAGTCTGGTTCCTTTTATTGATATTTGGAGACCAAGATCTGGTTCTTCTAAAAATTTTTTCTGAACATGAGTTCATATTGATACTTCCAATCTTGCACCAGATTGGTGCTTCATTCTTGCCTTCCTCTTTCCTGATTTATAGCTTCTTCCTCTGATGTGAGAAAATGGACTCTCATTATCAACGATATATTTACCTGCTTGTTCAACTCCAGTATACAAATAAAGTAGTGACAGACTTCCTAACCCATAACCTTGAAAGAAACAAACTTATAAACTAGAGAGCTTTGTTTGTATACAATTCTTTTTGTCTTCAGCCTTATGGTATAGAGTCGAAACACTATTTTCCAAGGTCAGCTCCTTTCTTCCCCATTTCCCCATGTGATTTATCTGTAATACCAGTTAGACTCATTCATCACAGTGTACATTCTATCTTTCCCCCCATAAACTTGTTGCTTTTAAACAAATTTATATACAATAAAATTCACTTCTTTAGTGATGTATATTTCTACATTTTGACAAATGCATAAAATTATATGGCTAACACCACAGTTCCATGTAACAGTTCCGTCAACCAAAAACATTCCAAAGGCAACTGCAATTCAAATGCTGCTTTCTTAGCACCAACCAGGAGGTGGCAGTGTTTCTCTCTGAGAAGCAGCTTCGCAAGGCAACTAAACCATCCAGCAATGCATGCAAAGGGACAAAGGAAGGCAGTTCCCACCCCTCAGTATTCCTTGTGTCATCTTCTCCTGGCTATGGTTATAGGAGTTATGAAGTTAAGCTTCTTCCCTAAAACAGGAGAGTTTGGTTAGAAGGTCCAGAGTCTCATATTCCAACTAAATAAGCAGGATGAATCATCAGAGAGAACAGTCAAGAAGCCAACCATAAGAAGCCAACCATAAATATGCTTTGAGAAAATACAGTGAGGACAAAAAAGGGAGATGAGAAAACTGGAGACCAACACCAAATCAGATCAAAGTGGAGAGATGCTCACAGGCTCTCTCTTCAAGACGTTACTTGTTTGGCAGTGGTGGCTGGGAAACGTTTCTGTAAGAGGAAACGGCCAGTGTGGAAGGGAGAGGACTTCTAGCTAGAGGAAAGAACCTGAGCACAGGCAGGATAATACAAAGCATGCTTGAGGCACAGGAAGTAAATTCGGACAGAAAAGGAGATTAGACACATACCAGACAAAGTTAGTAACAATTTAAATGCTGTATTATAGGTATTTATCATCCAGTAAACACAGGGCATTCCAACATGCGAGTAGCTATGCCAATATGGTAGATGCTGTAAAGCAGCACGTTGTCTATACGGTTAGGTACCAGATCTGCGTGATTAATAATGAATTACAACTTAGTAATTATTATCCACATAATCACCACTAACTTATCTACTGGTAAGATATTTTACCTCTCCCAGCTGCATCTATAAACCGAGGGTAATATTTAATAATAGGTTTGTGCGTATTCAATGAGACAATGCATAGAAAGTGCTGAAGAGTTTCTGATATACATAGTATCTGATAAATATTAGTATTATAAGTAAATTATAAATGACCTAATTTATCTAAATGCCTTTTTTAGAACTTTCTTACCTTTCTTCATGATAGGAAAGCTTTTATTTTTTTTTTTTTAATTTTTTTTAATGTTTATTTATTTTTGAGAGAGACAGAGACAGAATGTGAGTGGGTTAGGGGCAGAGAGAGAGAGGGAGACACAGAAGCAGAAGCAGGCTCCAGGCTCTGAGCTGTCAGCACAGAGCCCGATGCGGGGCTCAAACTCACAAGCTGTGAGATCATGACCTGAGCTGAAGTCAGACGCTCAACCGACTGAGCCACCCAGGCGCCCCGATAGGAAAGTTTTTAAAGGATTCTTCTGATCCCACATATAATTTAAAAAAACAAAAATAAAAACCAGTGTTAAGTATATCTGGTTGTCTGCACTTATTAATGAGACAAAACCAATTTGAACAGTTCACTAAATCTAACTCCCGCCCCAACACACTACTATTATGAACCCCTAGTACCTCGCTGAGTATTTTATATACGTTGTCATATTTAATCCTCTAGAGAATTCCCAAAAGGTTAAGTACTCACTATCACATGATTTTAAAGGTAAGATAATTGAGCATCAGACATAAAGCAAACTGCCCAAGGTCACAGAACTGATCTGTCACCAACCCCTGCCTCTATGCTTTCTACTGAACTGTACTATACTATATTGTCCACCCTCCATGAGAACGCTCCTAGAGTTTCTGACACTGGCCCTCTCCTCTTCTGTATCCAAGTTCTTTCCTTGGGTGGTTTTTACCCACCAACAAAATTTTACCACCTGATTGCAAACAGTTCCACAAACTTCTGCTTAAAGGCAGGACTTTTCACTTCAGTTCCTACATATCCACATTCCTTGGTGGACATTGTATGTGTCTTTCTCAGGTACCTCAAACAATGCACTGCCAAGGTCAACATTCTGCCCCACGCTGCTTTTTAGCCTGACTTTTTTTTCCTGGTAGGGCTGTTACTATTAATCCAAATCTTCAAGTTCAACTTCTGGTGCTGCCCAATATCCAGTACGTTATCAACTCCTATCAGGTAAGCTTCTCCCACGTCTCCCCATCTGTAACATTACTTTTTCTGCCCCTCCTTCAGATTCTTCGCACCTTTCTTCCAGACTCTAAAAATTTTCTAGGTAGCCTTTCTGCTTTCCCCCACACCAATCCATTCTTTAAAGCCTGCCCCTTGGATTAATCCTCTTAGAAAATTGGTTTATTCATGTAATCTCAGGCCAATGGCTCTCAGAAAGCTTCCCCCCAAATCCCACATTCTTCACAAACCTGGATGCAGATTTCTGGGCATGCCTAACCTCTGAGTACACCATGATTCTAGCAAACAAAATGATATCACATGCAAGTGACATACTGCCTTCCTACTTTTTCATCCCAAATTCCTACTTCCTGTTATGCTCTGAAAGAAGAACTAGTGGAGTATATGAATCCCAGTTAGGACTTGATTGTTAATTGGGGTCTTGCCAAATGGAGCCTGTGAATTCATTCTCACAGAATCTGTAACATCTCACCAGTCTTTCTCCCTACCTAATCTGGGAAATCCCTGTAGGCAGGAGCTACACCAGACTCGTTTTTGGGTTATGAGTACATGGTACAACACCTGGCACACAGTGCAGGCTTGGGAAATAAATAACGCCAAGGCTTAATAGCTAACACTAAGATACAGTGATGGTTGAAGGGTGGGTAGTAGAGCCACAAGCACCACTCACCCTTCCGATTCATCCCCATCTGGAGGCATTTGAGCAGGCGGCAGTACTGGCACCTGTTCCTCTGCTTCCGAGACATGACACAGTTCTTGTCACGACTGCACCGATATACCCGCTTGTTGCAAATGCTCCGCTTGAAAAACCCTTTGCATCCCTCACAGGAGATGATTCCATAGTGCAATCCTGTGGCACGGTCCCCACAAATGAGACAGGTTCGTTGTTCAGCCCGATCATCTGGAACAGAAACTGAACAGATTCAAGTTAGAACACATGGAAATAATGCCTTTAAGCCTGCAGTCCTAAAATAAGCAATCCTGCTCTGGGCAGATCAAGAATATCACTCTTTCCAGGCTGACTGGCAAACAGGGGGCATCTTTAGAGCCTCTGCCTTAGGAACAGATCCTTACATCTACCTGCAGATAACACAAATATAGCCTATCTAAAAAATAACTCATGCTCATGCTCCTCCTCCTGGGTTTCATCATGACTTAGACCAGTATCCAGGTCAGATACTTGGGAGATATCTTCGACTCCTCCCTCTCCCTAACGTTCCTCAGCCACAGCCCATTACTTCTACTCTGCAGAAAGGTAAGGATTACTGATACTGTATGTAAGTGCCCAGCATAGGGCATACATCCATTAAAGCAAAGTTGTAATTTTTAACCAGTGAAGAAGTTTTAACCATGCCCAGCCAACAAACCAGTCATCCATCCATTCAACAGATATTAGGCAGCTCTTCTAGTCTAGGCACTATTGTAAGGCATAGATACAGCAGTGAATAAAAGTCCCTGCTGAAGCTTACGTTCTAGCAGAATATCTACTCTGTGTCCAGGCCCTGTGTTCCGTACTGGGTATTCAGAAATAAATCATCATGTTCCTGATAGTCAAGGAACTTACTGCCTAGCAACAAACAAGTTAGTCGAAGAGGAAATTCAGGCTGGATATATAGCTCTCTAACTTCCTCTTCCCTCAAATTCACTTGCTCAGGACCAAGCAACTGCTAAAGAACAGCCATATGACAAAAAAAAGTGCTCTGGTGAACTGTGATATCAGATCTTGCTAGCAGGTGCAAGAAACCTCCAAGAAAAGGTTTTGATCAGGGGCCAAGAGATTTGAACCTCACTGCTGAGTAACAGGTAAGATACAATGATTAAGAACACAGCCTTTAGAGTTGGAGATCCTTATTTAAACTGAAGTTCTGACACTTACTAGCTGACTGAACTTGGGAAAATTAAGTTATTTCATCTATCTGAATCTAGTTTCTCTCATCTGTAAAATGGGGGTTATAATGGTACATACATATCATAGATAAAATACTCAGCACGATGCCTGGGCTGCAATGGACATTTCATAAATGACAGCTACTATTTTTATTATCATTATCCTAACAGGCCCACACTTCATGTGATAATAACATTCCTGAAAACAAAAGCATTTGAAAGCAATGTTAAAGAATGTTAAATGGCAGTATGTGTAGGAGAGATGTAAAGAAGAAAGGATACTAGCATTTAGGCAACTTTATTACATGCCAACTTAGAGATGTCTTTATGATCCCTATTTGTAGTAGGCTGGATAATGGCCACCCAAATATATCAGGTCCTAATCCCTGAAACCTGTAAATCTTACCTTGTAAGGAAAAGCAGGCTTTGTGGATGTGATCAAATAAGGATCTTGACATGGGAGATTATTCTGGCTTATATAGGTGGGCCCTACTTGCAATCACACATGACTTTATAAAGAGAAAGACAGAGGGAGATTTGATATAGACAGAGGGGGATTTGATATAGCAGAAGAGGACACACACGCATGCACGCACACGTGCACAGAGGAGAAGGCAATGTGAGGACAGGTGGAAGGTGGACACAAGGAATGGCTGCCACTACAAGTTGGATGAGGCAAGAAATGAATTCCCCCCTAAAGCCTCTGGAGTAAGTGTGGCTCTGCCCACCTTCATTTCTACCCAGTGATACTGATGATTTTTGAACTTCTGATTCCCTAACTGTGAGAAAATAAATTTCTGTTGTTTCAAGCCACCCAGTTTGTGTAATTTTTAACAGCAGCACAGGAAACTAATCCACAATATTTTTTCCATACAGGGAAACATATATTAAGGCTCTTGCCAAAGAACACAGCAAATAGCAGGTATGCAGAGAGAACCATCACATACATGACCACATGGCTAGGGAAATAGAGAAAGACAGATATGGAAAGAAGAATCACCTAGGTTCTTGAGGACTCTGTATTTTGTAATTACAGAATTTTCTAAGCTTTTCTTTTTTCACATTTTTCTTTAACATTTATTTATTTTTGAGAGAGACAGAGACAGAGTGCAAGCTGGGGAGGGGCAGAGATGGGGAAACAGAATCCGAAGCAGACTCCAGGCTCAGAGCTGTCAGCACAGAGCCTGACGTGGGACTTGAACTCACGAACCATGAGATCATGACCTGAGCCAAAGTTGGCCACTTAACCAACTGAGCCACCAAGGCGTCCCACAGAACTTTCCAAGCTTTTCTAAGGCTTGGATGAACTTCCCAACTGTGGGCAAACTGACATACCATGACAAACTCACATTTATGTCTTGGAATACATACTTTGTTTTCTTTTTAATTGGTCAAGCTAACTTAAATGGGTTTTTGTTACATGCAGCTAAAAGAAACTTGGTTAAAATGCTCTATAAAAATGGCCCTGGTGTAATAAGTATTCTTTTTCTTTTCCTTTTTTTCTTTTTTTAATTTTTAATGTTTATTCATTTTTAAGATACAGAGAGAGCACAGTAGGGTGGGTCAGAGAGAGAGGGACACACAGAATCGGAAGCAGGTTCCAGGCTCTGAGCTGTCAGCACAGAGCCTGATGCGAGGCTCGAACTCACGAACCGTGAGATCATGACCTGAGCTAAAGTCAGACGCTCAACTGACTGAGCCACCCAGGCGCCCCATCTTTTCCTCTTTTAAAAATGCAAAAGAAATTCAAGGTAAACATTAGAGTAAAGTTACAACAGAAAATTTAAAAACTAAACCAGAAAAAGCCAAAAAGGCAAAATGAATGATAGGACAATAGTACTATGTGTGGGATGGGATTCCCTAGAGTGCCGGGCTTGAGTTGCTGAAAAGGCTTAGAAACAGAACATAGAATACTGTGAAAAAATCATGACTGGATACAGAGAACCTAAATTTTCTCACTTTAAATTCAAACCTTCAATATTAAATTTATATATGCATGATATCACATTCTATCATATATATGATATATATGATATATATCATACATAAACACACATTAAAATGTAAACCAGGGGCGCCTGGGTGGCTCAGTCGGTTAAGGGGCCGACTTCGGCTCAGGTCATGATCTCACGGTCTGTGAGTTCGAGCCCTGCGTCGGGCTCTGTGCTGACAGCTCAGAGCCTGGAGCCTGCTTCCAATTCTGTGTCTCCCTCTCTCTCTGACCCTCCGCTGTTCATGCTCTGTCTCTGTCTCAAAAATAAACATTAAAATAAATAAATAAATAAATAAAAATAAAATATAAACCAGAACTCTATCAGAATAGACTTAAAAAGAGTTATAATTAATCAATCTCTAGAAGAACCATACCATCCCTTTCTTCATGGATATGATTTCACTGAACACCGACCACAACTAAGCACTGTGCTTTGTGCCGTGTCACATAATTCTCATAATCCCAAAGGTGGATACAAGTGCTATCATCCTTTTGTAATTGAGAGAATGGAGATCTCAAAAAAAGTTAAGTAACTTGTCCATTTATGAGTTGACGACCCTCATCTGCTAGTATCAGAATTGGAGTTCAGTAGCCGCTTTAGAAAGCATTCGTATGGTACTCTGTGCAGCATCTGGATCCACAGCAAAGGACCCACTGAGCAACAATCCAATACAAACCTGTTAAGAATCTGCTTGTATCTTGTGACACTGCTTGTTCTTGTTCTTCTCATCAGAGTTTACTTTTTTTTTTTTTTTAATTTTTTTTTCAAAGTTTATTTATTTTGGGGACAGAGAGAGACAGAGCATGAACGGGGGAGGGGCAGAGAGAGAGGGAGACACAGAATCGGAAACAGGCTCCAGGCTCTGAGCCATCAGCCCAGAGCCTGATGCGGGGCTCAAACTCGCAGACCGCGAAATCGTGACCTGGCTGAAGTCGGACGCTTAACCGACTGCGCCACCCAGGCGCCCCAACTTTTTTTTTTTTTTAATTAATGTTTATTTATTTTTGAGACAGGAAGAGACAGAGCATGAACAGGGGAGGGTCAGAGAGAGGGAGACACAGAATCTGAAGCAGGCTCCAGGCTCTGAGCTGTCAGCACAGAGCCCGACGCGGGGCTAGAACTCACGGACCGTCCGCGAGATCATGACCTGAGCCGAAGTCGGCCCCTTAACCGACTGAGCCACCCAGGCGCCCCTCATCAGAGTTTAAAAGGCCACAGTGAGATCAAAGACGAGTGGGAATAATTCTCCACTGAGGGCACAAAGAGACTAGATTCCCTTTGAGTCCTATGACTGCTTCTCTCTCTGGCCACAGCTATTCTTCCTGCCATGTTCTGTTTCTATAGAACAGCATTGGTCTATGCCACAGACCAGGAACTAATTCAGAAGGAAGCCTCTCAAAGGTACAGGAGAAAGGCTCTCTCCCAGCGAACCCTGAAGCCCTTCAAGGAAGCATTTGACAAACTCCCCTCACAACATGTGGGAAAAGATCACAGAAACAGGAGAAATTATTGTTAACTGACCACTTGGGTACCAGGCCCTGTGTCAGGCACTTAACACGTTATTGTGCTGAATCATAAAAAATAAAGTACCTTATTTTACTGAAGAGGAAACTGAAGCTTATGAGGTCACCCAGTCACCAAGTATGGGAGTTAGGGCTAGAACCCCCAAGTCTAAGAATCTAATCATCACATTCTGTGGCCACAGCAAAGCAAATCTATCTATTCTATATGCAAGTAAGTCAGGCCCTTTGCCACTTGGGGAGGAAAAAAAGCTAAAAAGCCAAAACCTGTGTAAATGAACACATTGAAGCAAAATGCCCCAATTGTGCCCTGCCAGATACCAGATACAGATTTCTGCACCTCCTATTCTTGTAATGGAGTTGAAGGGTATTTTTATCTTTATTATTTCACTTGTACCAGGCCAGGACAAGGATCATTTTTATAGATATCACAAAGAACATTTAGTGACTATTCACTGTGTCCCATGCAACATTCAAGACATTTTTACATGTGTGGCCTTACTTATTCATCACAATAACTGAGAGGAATCATTATTCTCATATTACAGAACCTGGAATCTTAGAGCTAGAAAATGCCTTGGAAATTGCCTTGAGCAGACCTTTACTGGCGGCATGAATGCCCTCTACAACATTCCAAAAATAAGGGGTTGCCCCACACTCTACTTGCACATCTTTAGGGAATCAATAAGGTACTTCATTCCATTCATTTCATTTTACACAGTTTTAATGGTTCAAAAGCTTCTTTTTACCCTAAGCAAAAGTCTGTTAACCTGAAGCTTTCCCTACTGCCCTGAACTATGTGCTCAAGGGCAAAAAAATAAATGCATAACCTAACCTAGTTTATATACCAACCATTCAGAAATTTAAAGCTAAATGGGGTTTCCAACTGTGAATTTCTTCTTCTTCCATTTCTTTTTTAAATGTTTATTTTGAGACAGACGGAGAAAAGGAGAGCGAGAATCCCAAGCAGGGTCCATGCTGTCAGTGCAGAGCCTGACGCGGAGGCTTGATCCCACAAACCACGAGATCATGACCTGAGCCAAAATCAAGAGTCAGATGCTTAACTGACTGAGCCACCCAGGCGCCCCTTCCTCTCCCATTTCTTATTCTTTTTTTTTTTTTTTTAATTTTTTTTTTTCAACGTTTATTTATTTTTGGGACAGAGAGAGACAGAGCATGAGCGGGGGAGGGGCAGAGAGAGAGGGAGACACAGAATCGGAAACAGGCTCCAGGCTCTGAGCCATCAGCCCAGAGCCCGACGCGGGGCTCGAACTCACGGACCACGAGATCGTGACCTGGCTGAAGTCGGATGCTTAACCGACTGCGCCACCCAGGCGCCCCTCCCATTTCTTATTCTTAATGAAATCACATAGTATCAAGATCTCTTAAAGTATCCAGAACTGAATGTTTTTTTTCCTAATATAAGACTCAATTAGCTTTGCTTTTATGTTTCTTCAGCTATCAATACCAGTAAACACATAGTATTTTATAATTACTAGTACTGTAAAAATGCTACACACTTAATAACTGGCAAACTGAAGCTTAAAAGAGGCAAAGAACCTTAATCTTGGTTACACAGCCAGTCAACAGTAGAACTGAAATCAGAATTCAGGACCTTTTATTTCTAATCCCCCTTACACTTAATCCATATCTCATTCATAAATGTCTAAAGCTTAAGGTATTTATCACATATACCATTAACCCATGTCTTTCTTTCTTTAAGATTTTTTATTTTTATTTTTATTTTTTTTTAACGTTTATTTATTTTTGAGACAGAGAGAGAGCATGAACAGGGGAGGGTCAGAGAGACAGGGAGACACAGAATCCGAAACAGGCTCCAGGCTCTGAGCGGTCAGCACAGAGCCCAACGTGGGGCTCGAACTCACAGACTGCGAGATCATGACCCGAGCCGAAGTCGGCCACTTAACCGACTGGGCCACCCAGGCGCCCCAAGACTTTTTATTTTTTAAGTAGTCTCTACACCCAATGTGGGGCTTGAACTTACAACCAAAAGATCAAGAGTTGCATGGTCTACCAACTGAGTTAGCCAGGCATCCCAACCCATGTCTTTCTTATTCCATTCTTGGGAAGGTGAACGTTGAACCCAAAGGTAGGACTTTACCTTTGTCCTTGATTAATTTTATCTTTATATAATAAATTCTGTATGTCATTCTGGCCTATTGAAATCTTTAGGAATCCAGTCCTGTCACCCAGTGCACTAGTTATTTCTCCTACCTCCTTCTTTTCTCCAGGTTTGGTATTAGATTATTTGCATTTCCAACCTTAAGACAATATTAAACAAAATGTGGTGGGGCACCTGGGTGGCTCAGTTGGTTACGTGTCTAACTCTTGGTTTTGGCTCAGGTCATGCTCCCACAACTCATGAGTTTAAGCCTTGCATTGGGCTTTGTGCTGAAAGTGTGGAACCTGTTTGGGATTCTCTTTCTCCCTCTCTCTGCCCCTCCCCACTGCACACTCTCTCTCTCAAAAATAAAACTTTTTTTTTCAACGTTTATTTATTTTGGGGACAGAGAGAGACAGAGCATGAACGGGGGAGGGGCAGAGAGAGAGGGAGACACAGAATCGGAAACAGGCTCCAGGCTCTGAGCCATCAGCCCAGAGCCTGACGCGGGGCTCGAACTCCCGGACCGCGAGATCGTGACCTGGCTGAAGTCGGACGCTTAACCGACTGCGCCACCCAGGCGCCCCAAACAAACATTTTTTTTAATGTGGCCAATAAATAAACATTAAAAGGGGAGGGGGCACCTGGATGGCTCAGTCATTAAGCCTCTGACTCTTGATCTCGTCTCATGTCATAATTTCACAGTTTGTGTGATCCAGTCCCACATCGGACTCTGGGCTGACAGCACAGAGCCTGCTTGGGATTCTCTCTCTCCATCCCCATCTGCCCCTCCCCTGTGCTCGTTTTCTCTCTCTTTCTCTCAGAATAAATAAATATACATTAAAAATATAAGAATATGGGAATGCAAGCTGGTACAGCCACTCCAGAAAGCAGTATGGAGGTTCCTCAAAAAACTAAAAATAGAACTACCCTCCGACCCAGCAATTGCACTACTAGGCATTTCTCCACAGGATACAGGTGTGCTGTTTCAAAGGGACACATGCACCCCCATGTTTATAGCAGCACTATCAACAATAGCCAAAGTATGGAAAGAGCCCAAATGTCCACTGATGGATGAATGGATAAAGAAGATGTGGTATATATATACAATGGAGTATTACTCAGCAATCAAAAAGAATGATTTGTTGCCATTTGCAAATACATGGATGGAACCGGAGGGTATTATGCTAAGTGAAATTAGTCAGAGAAAGACAAAAATCCTATGACTTCATTCACATGAAGACTTTAAGAGACAAAACAGATGAACATAAGGGAAGGGAAACAAAAATAATATAAAAACAGGGAGGGGCACAAAACAGAAGAGACTCATAAATATGGAGAACAAACTGAGGGTTATGGGAGAGGTTGTGGGAGGGGGGATGGGCTGAATGGGTAAGGGGCACTAAGGAATCTACTCCTGAAATCACTGTTGCACTATATGCTAACTAATTTGGATGTAAATTAAAAAAAAAATTAAATAAAATAAATAAATAAATATATATAAAATAATAAATGCAGCATCTGGGTGGCTCAGTTGGTTAAGCATCTGACTTCAGCTCAGGTCATGATCTCACAGTTTGTGAGTTCAAGCCCCATGTCAGGCTCTGTGCTGACAGTTCAGAACCGGGAGCCTGCTTCAGATTCTATGTCTCCCTCTCTCTCTCTGCCCCTCTCTCACTCATGCTCTGTCTCTCTAAAATAAACAAATGTTCAAAAAAATGTTTTAATATATAGTAATAAATAAACAGAAGGTGGCATTCTGGTAAGCTGTGAGAGACCCTTCTCCAATCTGACTTAACCATTAGCATTCTGGAAATAGATGCTCAATTAGCTCTGTCTCTAGATTAGACCAGACACTCTAGTCTGGCTTGCATTTCTCTATCTTATATATAAGGATATCATGAACGAATGTGTCATATAACTCACTGAAATTTCAGATTCATTACAGCATCTACAGCATGCTTTGACTAGTGAGACTAACACAAAGGAAATATTCATAACCATTCCTAATTAAACACTGTTAATTTATTAAATCAACGTTCTTAATCTGTATTATTCTACCTAAAATGCAATGGAAAGAGAATTAGGCAAGTAAGTACTTCATATTGGAGACTATGGATCATAGTAACTATACTGCTCAGAAGTCAGAAAGATAAGAGAGGAGTTGACAAAAAACTGAGGGTTTGAAAAACAGCAGGTATTTGAAACTCTGCACAAGGTAGTTCATTAGCTGCAGAAACAGCAATGAGTAAAAAATAGTGTAGGAGAGAGAAGACTTACTAATTTGTCAGAGAAGATGAATATTTATCGTGATCAACAGTACTAGAAGGGCTCAGATAGTGACCTTTGAGAATACCATTTCCTACAAACAGGAGCCTGGACTCCTTAGAGAAATGGTTGATTCCAGATTTGAGGCAGAATATATATAGGATGAGTGTTGTTGTGCTACCCAAGACTAATATGGGATCATGTTACATCAAAAATATAGGAAGCAGGGCACCTGGGTGACTTAAGTCAGTTGAGCGTCTGACACTTGATTTCGGCCTAGGTCATGGTTTCACAGTTCATGAGATTGAGCTCATGTGCTGACAAAGCAGAGCCTGTCTGGGACTCTCGCTCTCCCTGCCCCTCCCCTACTCATGCTCTCTCCCAAAAGAAATAAACTTAAACACAAACAAAGAAGAATATAGGAAGCAACACAAAAAGCCTCCCACTCGCCTAAAATAGAGCAACCTATATACGTCAAAAAGAATAATGACAGCAGTGGGTTAAAACACTTCAAAGATAATAATCAATGCATTTACAATAATATTAAAAAGAAAAACCTCATTAGTTACCATGGAGTTAACTTGCACACTAATTCATTATTCTGAAACTTGATGTATTAAGGGGAAAAAAGCAAACATTAAAAGTAAAGCTATTGGAATCTTCCTCTCTTGCCCCTCTCCTCAAGAGTAAAAGGAGAGAGGAAGGTGTAAACTAAGACAGTTTTTAAGAACTTTAAACTTTTAAACTTTATGCTTTAACTGAAAAGACTGAAATTAGGTGAACAGACCTGCATGGCAGTCAAGAGAACAGGCTTGGATAGGGAGGTAGAGTTGATCTCAAGGCCTACAGCAAGGTAAATCTCAACTCACAGATGGAAAGGAAAGAGAGCATGATCTGCTCTCCAGATCTCTTGAATAGAGGCAATAGAACATGCAGACTAAGAACCTAGGCTCTAGAGTTACACACTGGCTCAAACTAGGCTGTCACTTGCTAGCTGTGTGACTTTGGAAGGTTTCTTAACCTCTTCAGAGGTATCTCAGTTTCTAATCTACAAAATGTAGATAATATTATTGTACCTTCTTCAAATAACTGTTTTGAGAACCAAGGAATTAACAGACTGCTTATAAATGACATGGAACTCTAGCATCCTCATGGTATTAGAATGAAACAGCTTTGTAAATTCTAAAGTACTCAACATTATTATTGCTTGTCTTTTTTTTTTTTTTTTTTTTGAACTAAAAAACTTTTAAAATTTAGCACAAAAGAGTATTATTCAGTCTGGTGGCAGGGGAAGGTAGTGACAGATTTCCTAGAAGAGGTGAGTTCTGAAGTATGACTACCACTTAGATAAATGAAGACAGAGGGTACAGGGAGAAGAAATAACTGGCATATAAAGTCATGTCTTAAATTTGCAGCTGGAAAGCTCTCTCCAAGTTGGGTTTCCTCTGAGAAGAATCTCCTTCCTTTCTAAAACAGCCAATATACTTCACTGAGCTTTAGCAAGACTATCAAGATGAGTTACACAGAAACATCCACAGATACAATGTCAAGTTATGTCTTAACCCCTTTATATGTTAAAGAGTCATGATCTGCCCATAATTTGGTTCCTACACAATGTTCTAAAAGGAGCCTGCTGGTTACTCACGATAAATAAATGTAACATACATGAGCATTATTAGAAATAAGATAAGATGTTGGTCTTTGCTAGTTTTTCAAACCTTAGGAATAATCTTAAGAATTTGTTTTCAAGCCAAAAATTATTCTCATGCAGGTAACAGGAAGTATCATATTAAATTTCATTTCTTCAGGGGCATTGGGTGGCTCAGTTGGTTGAGCGTCTGACTCTTGATTTCGGCTCGGGTCATAATCTCATGGTTTGTGGGTTTGAGCCCTGCACCGGGCTCTGTGCTGACAGCACAAAGCCTGCTTGGGAATTTTTTTTTTTTTTATCTCTTTCTCTCAAAATAAATAAATATTAAATACATACATACATTTCTTCAACTTTTAACGCTCCTGCTGAAACAGATAAGGGCAAAAGCAGAGCTCGGTTGGGGTCTCTATGGACACAGATTAATTTTCAGAGGCAGATATATCAAATTCAAAGGAAATAATGAAAACGAATAAAGCAGCTGGTATCATTGGCCTAGAAAAATTAATAACAATCTGAACCATGTACAGAGCCCTAGCAACATCTCAGAGGACCACTGACATATGTCTGCTCAAATAAATGGATTATTTACCAAGAACAATAAGTAAAGGAGAACAAAGACATTTATAAACTGATCTGTTCATCAATCTGACCAGAATTTTACAATACTTAGGTTCTTATTTTGTATAAGCGGCAGGACCCCTTAGTTACACCTAACCAAAGTTACACTGCAGGTTAAGTCTCAAAGACATTAACAGTAACATCTGGCTCCATGATTGCTACTGAGAAGATGCTCATTATGGTATGGCTTTCCAAATTAGAAGTCATAACCCACAGCATCATGACTAGCATTTTTGGAGGAAATGAAATAGAAAATATCAAAGTGCTTCATATGTAGTAAGGGTAAAATATTGTGAAACCTTTCTTTCAAATGAAGTGTGTTCATTTGTGTGACTGTGTGTACATATGTGTGGTGGAGTACTGGATCACAATGTATTAAGGATTAAAGTGTAAAAAGTTTGAAATACATTGGCTTGGTGGGTTAAGACACTTAATCAAGTAGGAATTCCAGCTCTCCACTTCTCAGCTCTGTAACTGTGGTCACACTCCTCAGTTCTCTAAGTCTCACTATCAACTGTAAAACAGATACCTATAGTACTCGCCTCACGGACTAGGGAATACAATGATAATAGCTAACATGCACGCTGGCACTATGTAACAAGTTCTGTTCTTTATGTATTACATATAATTCACTCCTTCCTCACAACTCTATGTAGTAGATACTACTATTATCTCCATTTTGCAGATGAAAAACTGAGGCACACATAGAATAAGAAATATGCCCAAAGTCCCCTAGCTAATAGGCAGTAGAGCCAGAATTCTAAGCAGACAAACTTGCACCAGGATCTGAGAACTTTCACACTAAACTATAGTGCTTACTACAATGCCTAATATACAGCAAACATGCAATAAATGTTAGTTGTGTTGTGGTTGTTAGATACAAGTTTTCTGTAAGATTAGAACCTTTTTTCTGCAACTTTATGAAACATTTTAGAAAGTATTTTTGTTTAAAAAAAATCCACCTTCACAGCAATAAATAGTGCTTTAATTTAAAAAGAAAAAGGCTTTGATAGATTTCAACATTACCTCTCAATTCATAGCAAACTAGGAATAAAAAAAAACTTATTTATTTAATATGATAAAGGTTATTTAAAGAAACCTAAACCAAATATCATACTTAATGGTGAAATGCTTACAAAAGTTTTTCTTTTAAGATTGGAAATAAGACAAGGATGGGCCATTGTCAACACCTTCATTCAACAGTGTAAGTATTGGAGGTTCTAGACAGCACAGTGAAATAAGAAATACACAAAAACTAACCATATTTCTAATACCATCCACAAAGAGATAACATTTTTAAAAACCTGCCACTTACAATAATAGCAAGGAAATATAAAATAGCTAGGATGCAAACCAATAAAAACATGCAAGATCTCTATGGAGAAATTGTAAAACACTTAATATAAAATATTTCTAAGATAAATTGAGGAAGATTTCAGTAACTGAAGAGAAATACTACGCTAACATACTGCAAATTATTACTGTAAAGATCAATAGAGTAAAATCCCATTCAAAATCCCAACTCTGTATGTTTGTGTATAACTTGAGATAATTGTAAAATGTATATGGGAAACACAAAAGAACAAAAAGAGCACAGATAGTTGAGAAAAACAAGACTTTACCATATATCAATATTCATTTTAAAGTTACAGTAACTAAGGTATGTTTTATCAGCTTAGGGATAGAAAATAGACCAAAGGAACTGAATGAAGACATACCATACCACAACATAACCAGGCATATTATGGATATTTAATTTATGGTAAAGTAGGCACAGCAGAGCAGTGAGGAAATGACAAGTCTTGTTCAGTGAACAGCGTGGGACAATTAGATATCTATATGGAAAGAAAATGGGACTTCACCCTACCTCACACCAGGCAAAATATTTAATTCCAACTAGATTCCAATGTCAAAAGCAAAATAACATACCTCTCAGATGATAATTTAAAAACCTTCATGATCTTGGATTAGGAAGAGATTTTAAAAACAGGCCACAAAAAGCATTAATCATAAAGAAAAACTAATAAAATTAGACTACATTAAAATGAAGAACATCCAGAGAGTGAAAAGTATGAGAGAAGATAAATGCAATACACATAAACTACAAAGAGCCAATATTCAAAAATATAAAACTCCTATACAACATTAAGAGAAATGCAAGCCAGTAGAAAACTGGGCAAGAAAGTTGAACAGGCATTTCACAAAGGAGACTATCCACATTCATCAATCAACTTAAGATGTCAAATCTATTAGTAACCAAGGATATGCTAAATAAAACCACAATAACATACTAATGGCTAAAAATTTAAAAAAAAAAAAAGATTTCAAGTTATGATGGCAATTTGGAAAAACTAACTTTCATATGTTATTGATAGAAGTGTTTATTAGTCCAACTACTATAGAAAACAGCATGTCCCAGGGTACCTGGGTGGCTCAGCTGGTTAAGTGTTTGACTTCAGCTCAGGTCTTGATCTCATGGTCTGTGAGTTCAAGCCCCGCATCAGGCTCTGTGCTGACAGCTCAGAGCCTGGAGCCTCTCTCTGCCCCTCCCCTGCTGGCACTCTATCTCTCAAAAATAAATAAACATTAAAAAAAATTTTTTTTAATTTTTTTTTCAACGTTTATTTATTTTTGGGACAGAGAGAGACAGAGCATGAACGGGGGAGGGGCAGA
Organism: Prionailurus bengalensis; assembly: GCF_016509475.1. Classification (NCBI taxonomy): domain Eukaryota; kingdom Metazoa; phylum Chordata; class Mammalia; order Carnivora; family Felidae; genus Prionailurus; species Prionailurus bengalensis. The sequence continues at coordinate 83,772,332 of NC_057359.1, forward strand.
GAGAGAGGGAGACACAGAATCGGAAACAGGCTCCAGGCTCTGAGCCATCAGCCCAGAGCCTGACGCGGGGCTCGAACTCACGGACCGCGAGATCGTGACCTGGCTGAAGTCGGACGCTTAACCGACTGCGCCACCCAGGCGCCCCTAAAAAAATTTTTTTAACTAAAAAAAGAAAAGAAAAGAAAACAGCGTGTCATTATTACTGGTGAAGATATACCTTTTTATATTTCCAGGTATATACCTGACAGAAATGCATGCATATGTGTATGAATGGACAAAATTGAGGATGTTCATAATGGCAAGCTTTGTCAAAGCTGCAATTAAAAATAACCCAAATATACGGGGCGCCTGGGTGGCTCAGTTGGTTAAGCATCGGACTTCAACTCAGATCATGATCTCATGGTTTGTGAGTTTGAGTCCTGCATGGGGCTCTGTGCTGACAGCCCAGATCCTAGAGCTGCTTCAGATTCTGTGTCTCCCTCTCTTTCTGCTCCTCCCCCGCTCACGCTGTCTCTCTGTCTCTCAAAAAAGAATAAACATTACAAAAAATAATAACCCAAATATGACTCTATTTGACTATATGCAGTTATCTATAGTCAACATGACTATAGATAAATAGGTTTATTCATACAGGGTAACACTATACAGCTATAAAGGTATTAAACTACTGCAACAACATGGATGACTCACACAAAGAGTGTTGGGTAAAAGAAGCCAGATCGAATAAAAAACCCCAAAACCGAACCATTCTATAGGATTTCATTCATATTAAATAAGTTAAAACAACAACAACAAAAATAGGCACAGATGGGAAAGAGACATATAGTGAGAACACTGCTGGGGGCGGGGAAAGGAGCTTTTGGATCCTGGCAACATTCTATTTCTTGACTTGATTCATTAAAAGCTGTGAAACTGCATTTATGTACTTTTTCCCAAGTGTTGTATTTCATAGTAAAAAAGTTGAAAACAAAAGAGCAGGGCACTTCAGGAAAGGGAAAGGACATCAGCAACGGGGGAAAAAAAAGGAAAACAAATGTAAGGTATGTCTGGGCAAACTACATTGATATACAGTCAAGCAGAGTGATCTTATAAAGGAATGGTCAGAGAGAAGTCTAGAAAACTGGAATAGATTGTAATCCATTTTATCCTGATAAAAGACTACTGAGAGTTTTAAATGGAGATTATATCTGGATCAAAACAATATTTTAGGAATATCAATCTTACAATGATGTGTGGGTTGTGACAAGATGAATGGCATGGGCATCTGTGGGTAAGAGGAATGGGGAAAGGATCAATCAAAAATGAACTTGAGGTTCTACACTAAGGTGGCTGTGAGAAAAGTGGTATCACTAACAGAAAAAAAGTAACAGCTGAGTGAGGGACAAAATCAATGGCTTTAGTTTGTTTTTTTAAATTTGTTTTCTTAATGTTTATTTATTTTTGAGACAGAGAGAGACAGATCATGAACGGGGGAGGATCAGAGAGAGAGGGAGACACAGACTCTGAAGCAGGCTCCAGGCTCTGAGCTGTCAGCACAGCCTGACGCAGGGCTCGAGCTCACAGACCCTGAGATCATGACTGGAGCCAAATCTGCAACATATGGAAGAGCTGAAGCTATGGCAATAGGCTACAACTCTAAGGAGGAAGGGGATGTGTAGAGAAGCAACGGCAGGATAAAACTGAGACACAGGGGAAGGTAAGAAGTTTATGGAAGGAAAGTGAGATGACTTGATCAAAGAAGACATAGGTGGAATAATCCATGATTAAGAGAAAGATAAGAAACAAAAGCGTTTCATAAACAAGAGAGTATTGTCAAATGCAATGCAGGTCAAAACGTGTGAGAAAGAAGAAAAGGCTCAAAGGTTACCAACTAATGAGATTTTGGGTAAACTGGTTAGAACAAAAATCATTCTGAATTAAAAACAAGTGAGTGGTGGGGCTGGCTCAGTTGGAAGAGCATGTGACTCCTGATCTCAAGGTTTTAAGTTTGAGTCTCACTTTGAGTGCAGAGATTATTTAAAAAATAAAATCTTAAAAAAATAGGTGAGTGGTGAAGAAATAAAATCAGCAGTGTTTTATTGAGTAGTGTCACTCCATTTAAGAGTGACAGAAAAACAGTTTATAGGAAGAAGCAACAGATTTTAAACAGATGTTTATTTTAACTGGGAGAGATGCATATGGATTTAAAAGAAGATAAACATAAGAACAAAGGCTTTTAAGAGGAGATTGAACTATAATTCAGGCATATGTTCAAAATAAAAACCTGCATGAAAAGTAAAAAAAAAAAAAAAAACTTAACATTAAAATTTTTCTTTTTAGTAAGAAAAAGATAAGTTACTTGGCCATGATCAGAAAAGTAAAGTGATTCGCCCAAGGTCACATAGTGAGTCAGTGACTACTTTTCCACTCACTACTTTTCCAAAGACAGACCTCCCATTATACCAAACTATTTCCTATAGGAGTAGGGGGCAGGAAAAGAAGGATGGAATATATCAAAACCGAACCCCAGTGTTACTGCTGCCTTTTTTCCCCAAACCAAAGAAACAACAGGAGTCGAAACAAAATCTACGAAACAAAAAACTAACTAGATGTATTCTTACCATCCTGTGAGTGATCACTTAGTATCTCCATATTAGCAACTAGTTCTACTTTAATTTGGTTAAATACAGATAAAAGCCTGTTACCAAAATTTCTCTTGCATTCACATCTCCACTCAGCCCTACTGTTACAAAAATACCTCTCCCACCCCAAGAAGGACATTTTACTCATTCCAAGGGTTCAGGTTACGCAAATTACAAATGGAAACTGATTCTTATCAAAACCTGCTTTTCAGACTGTGATGAAGGCCAGATTTAGGAAATGGAGAGTACAGCTGCTTACTTGACCAAAATTATACTGACAACTAAGGCAATCTGGAACTTGCCTGGCTAAAAAGTATTTAAAACAATTTCAACTGGATTACTGGTTCTAACTCCCCCGATGAGCTGCACATTCTAAATACGACTGATTGCACTCAGTTTCACAGGTCACAACCACCTGAAATGAAGTCCTTGAAACTGGGAACAGGTACCCTCAAAATTTCATCTGTAAACATAGAATTTAAACAGAAATGAGTGAAAATCATGAGAATCCTCCTCGACCCATATTCCTCCTCTACTGCACATACCACTATAAAAATCCATTTCCAGAGGCCACATATGGAGGATCTCAGAGGAGATTTTTTTTTTAAATGTTATCAGTTGAATGAAAACAAGTGAGCAGTTCACAAGATTGGCATGGACTAGGTGTTAGGAGTTATCCTTACAGGTCACTGAATAAAAGATGGGAAAGACAAAAAAGGGGGGGGGGGGGTGCCTGGCTGACTCAGTCTGTGGAGCATGCAACTCTTGAACTCAGGGTTGTGAGTTTGAGCCTTGTGCTGTGTGTAGCGCTAAGGGCTAAGGGGAGGGAGGGAGAGAGAAAGACAGAGAGAGAAAGAGAGAGAGAGAAATAAAGAAAAAGAAAGAAAAGAAAAGAGAAAAAAGAAAAAAGACAAGACACGACACAAGACAAGACAAGACAAGACAAGACAAGACAAGACAAGACAAGACAAGACAAGACAAGACAAGACAAGGGGCATCTGGGTGGCTCAGTCAGTTAAGCAGCAGATTTTGGCTCAGGTCATGATGTCATGGTTCGTGAGTTCGAGCCCCACATCAGGCTCTGTGCTGACAGCTCTCAGCCTGAAGCCTGCTTTGGATTCTGTGTCTCTTTCTTTCTGTCCCTCCCCTGCTCATACTCTGTCTCACTCTCTCTCAAAAATAAACATTAAAAAAAATAAATAAGAAAAACAAAAGACAAAAGAAAATGTTACTGTCATTAACTGCTTAGGCCTGAACACAAAGATGAAATTGTTCACAAATTACAATTAGCTGAAGCCACAGGAAATAAAAGAGTCCAGAGAAAATGCTACCCCATTACTCAACAGCTAGGGCCAAGAAAATAAGAATTCAGACCACAGTCCCTAATTCCTTCCTGTCACTCTCTTATATGTAGGAACCTTTGAATTAGGAATCAGGTTTTTATTTGTAGTGAAACAGTTTTCATATTCATGTCAATTTAGGTTTTCCAGTTGGAGATAAGACCCTGCAAATCTGTGGTTTGTCCTATTTGGATTGCTACTGGAAACTTTGAAGGGATCCCTTATTCATTTAGGGAAAAAAAAGAGTTGGTTGAGCCTGGGGAGTCTTCTCTGAAAAAAATATATAGATATTTCATTAGTAACTTGGATCCATGCACTATAGCTCTCAACAAGTATTTCTGAAATTGGAAGTATAAAGTAGACACTGATTCCCTATGTAATAATTATTACTTCCTCCTTCAAATCATCTCTTGACATTTATTCATTGAATAAATATTTGAGAGCTCCCCTGAGCTCTTCACATGTACCTCACCAAAGTGGAGGACACAAACATCAATCCCACAATTTCAATACAGAGCAGTCAACACTAAACTACAAAGAGAAGATATACTGGGCACAGAGAAATGAGTGATTCTAGAGCTAGATGAGGAAGCCAAAGGAAAGATTATCTAGAAGGTGTCACCTGAACTGGGCCTTAGAGCACAAGTATGTCAAAGGGAATTTCAGCCTGAGGGAACAGTGCAGGCAAGAGGCTTGCTGGCAGTAGGTATTTAAATGTATTTTAGGGGTGTGGTTGTCTGAGATAGAAGGAGGTGAGGAAGGCCTTGATGAATGCTAGAACTTGCAATTCCAGAGTCAGACTGACTTGGAGTCTTCTGTAGGGAGGCTACAGGAATGCATGAGATTGTCAGAAGGCAGTAGACGGTAAGAGAATAGAATATGTAATAGACATCTTTTGGGCTGTCTTCTCAGCTTACACCAATCCTCTTTTCTTTGAGAACAGCCACTGCCCTGGCCTGTAAGGCACCAAGTTTGCACTGCTAGATAAGCTGACTAGAAGAGGTAATGGCTACCGCTAACTGGACTGAAAAAAGACAATGGCCCAAGTTGGTTCAATGAAATTTTCTGTTCCTAAGACTTTATAATGGAGACAAATGGATTGCTAGCTTCTGACGGAACTGTAAATGTGACCAGTGAGATGGTCTTGTTCTAGAAAAGGAGAGGATGCTCATCTCTGGTAGTGGTGGCGATGAGGGGTGGGGATAAAGTGAATCGGAAGTGCTATACCTCATGGTTTATAAGGGTTGCCAGTAGTTGCTATGACTCCTGAAACTTAAATATGTAATAGAAACATACTGGTCTCAATTCAATCTCAATCCAATCTGAACAAGCCTGCTTTCCCCCTTTTTTCACCAAGAGTTTTATAGCCTTTGGAGTTTAATACCACTAGTCCCAACAAGTGACTAACTGCATACTTACATGATTTCCAGTCCCCTTATCATACTGATCATCTGCCTTTCCCTCTGGACATGTGCCTGCTTGTAAGGATCATATGAAAATAAATTGCTCAGAATCTACTGTGGCTTGGGGCACCTGGCTGGTTCAAGTCAGCAGAGCATGCAACTCCTGATCTCGAGCCTGTAAGTTCAAGCCCCGCACTGGATGTAGAGAGTACTTAAAAATAAAATAATAAAAAAGAATCTACTGTTGCTTGATGAGTCCAGAGCAGAGAGGGAGTCTATTCTTCCTATTCCCTTTTGTATACCAGGTTTTGGGTTTTTTTTCTAAAGACTTAAAAAAATTTTTAAGTAATCTCTATACCCAACATGGGGCTTGAACTCACAACCCCAAGATCAAGAGTTGTATAATCCACTGACTGAGCCTAGGCATCCCTACTGTATTTTTAATTAACATAAATCCGGTTTATCACCTTTAAGGCAGGTGTAATGTATTTGTGAAAGTATACACTATACTGCGTAAAAGATAATGGATTATGGGGCGCCTGGGTGGCTCAGTCAGTTGGGCGGCAACTTCAGCTCAGGTCACGATCTCGCGGTCTGTGAGTTCGAGCCCCGCGTCGGGCTCTGGGCTGATGGCTCAGAGCCTGGAGCCTGCTTCCGATTCTGTGTCTCCCTCTCTCTCTGCCCCTGCCCCGTTCATGCTCTGTCTCTCTCTGTCTCAAAAATAAATAAACGTTAAAAAAAAAATTTTTTTTAATAAAAAATAAAAAAAAGATAATGGATTACTATTATTGATCAATACTTAGTGTATACAAATACAAACTCAGATCCCCTAAGCTTTTTTTCATGTTTGCTGCTAGGCAGCCTCATTCACAACCTGTAATGATAAGCTTAGGCCTTGGCACCAAATACAAGATTTCGTTTATTGCTTTGTCTGAGTCGCCCTGATGTTCCTGACTGTTTAGATGGTATGAGCTTTCCCTCCTAGCTTTGGATCATCAATAGAAGCCGATGACCCACATTCTATATCTGTACTTCCAGCTTTTATACAAAATTGGTAGGATGAAGCTAGGCTTATGACCTCAGGCTGGTCATTTCTCTACACATTAAAAAGTAATATAGTAAGTACAGTAATTTTTATATCAAAATTTATATTTTAGCTCTGGTTTCATATTTATACTCGCCTCCCCCAGTTTTACTGAGATGTAACTGACATACAAGCACTGTATAAGTTTAAAGTGCACAGCATAATGACCTCACTTACATATACTGTGAAATAATTACCACAAAACACCGTGATTAAGAGGAGAAGCCATGAAGTCAAACTGTCTGAATTAAAATCTCAGCTTTTACATTTATTAAATGTATGGTCATATTGCTTCAGTTCTCTCATCTATAAAATGAGGATAATGATAGTACTTATATCACTAGGTTTCTGTGAGGATTGAGTTAGAACAGAGTTAATATATACAAAGTTCCTGGCACATAGTAAATGCTCAATAGGGGCAACTGGCTGGCTTAGTTGGTAGAGCATGCAACTCTTGATCTCGGGGTTGTAAGTTCAAGCTCCACGTATAAAAATTACATTAAAAAATTAAATCTTTGTTTATTAAAAAAACATTTTTTTAAACGTTCATTTATTTTTGAGAGAGAGAGAGTGTGTGAGAGGTGGAGGGGCAGAGAGAGAGGGAGACACAGAATCTGAAGCAGGCTCCAGGTTCTGAGCTGTCAGCACGAAGCCTGATGCAGGGCTCGAACCCACAAACTGTGAGATCATGACCTAAGCCGAAGTCAGATGCTTAACCGACTGAGCCACCCAGGTGCCCCCTCCCAAAATTAAATCTTTAAAATGAAACAAAAAAAGGTCAATAAATGTAAGCTGGTATTATTACTATTATCATATCATCACCATTTTGTCTCAGGATATTTATCAGTAAAATGAGGACAGTGATTCCTCCTGAAAAGTTCCTACAAGGACTATATAGGAATGTAAAACAAAGTGCCATATGTATATATTCTAAAGCTCAGGGTGCCTACGAAGAAGGATCGTAATTCACCTGAGTGATGTCTAACTCTGGCATGCCTGAGGCCTACTGGGTTTGCCTATCAATCAGGTATTGATATAGTAGCTTCACATATCTGGCTTTCTTCAGCAGCTTGATTGCTCCCCTTCACATCTATCTAAGTTTTGGAGATTACTGCTTGGGTTAGAGAACCAAAAATTTATTTATTTATTTATTTTTAATTTTTTTTTTTTCAATGTTTTTTATTTATTTTTGGGACAGAGAGAGACAGAGCATGAATGGGGGAGGGGCAGAGAGAGAGGGAGACACAGAATCGGAAACAGGCTCCAGGCTCTGAGCCATCAGCCCAGAGCCCGACGCGGGGCTCGAACTCACAGACCGCGAGATCGTGACCTGGCTGAAGTCGGACGCTTAACCGACTGCGCCACCCAGGCGCCCCCAAAAATTTATTTATTGAGCTTTTGTAGTGAATTATCTTTGCAGTTATTTTGTTTTTATGTTTTATTTTTGCTGTAATTATAAAGTCAAAAGAAAACGCTACCCCGCTTTGCATCCTAGCTAGTCACTATTTTAGCTGTGTGATCATCTCTCTGAGCTTGTTTCCTTATCTATAAAGATAAAAATATTCATCTTACAGAACTGCTGTGAAAATGAAGCGATTAAAATATGTAATAGGCCTGTAGAGTACTAGAAATGAAGATACGGATCAACAAATGTAGTTGCTTTTTATTATGCTATGGTTATTATTTCTCCACCCAGATGCCACAGCTCTTTTTAGAAATATCTTCCATGGGTGTCTGGCTGGCTCAGAGCATGCAACTCTATCTCAAGGTTGTAAATTCAAGCCCCATATTGGGAACAGAGATTACTTAAAAATAAAACCCTGGGTACAAAACAGATGAACAAAAGGGAAGGGAAGCAAAAATAATATAAAAACAGAGAGGGAGACAAAGCTTAAGAGACTCTTAAATACAGAGAACAAACTGAGGGTTGCTGGGAAGGTGTCAGTTGGGGGGATGGGCTAAATGGATGGGGGCAATAAGGAGGACACTTGTGGTAAGTGCTGGGTGTTATACGTGAGTGATGAATCACTAAATTCTATTCCTGAATCATTATTACACTATATATTAACTAACCTGGATTTAAATGGAATAAAATAAAAATAAAAATAAAAAAATAAGTAAAACACGGGGCAGCTGGGTGGCTCAGTCAGTTGGGTGTCCGACTTCAGCTCAGGTCATGGTCCCACAGCTCGTGAGTTCAAGCCCGGCGTCGGGCTCTGTGCTGACAGCTCAGAGCCTGGAGTCTTCTTCAGATTCTGTCTGTCTCTCTCTCTCTACCCTCCTCCACTCATGCTCTGTCTCTGTCTCAAAAATAAACAAACATTAAAAAAAATTTTTTTTTAATAAGTAAAACAAGCTGTAGGTAAAATCAATTTAAAAATATTAAATAAATAAATAAATAAATAAATAAATAAATAAATAAAATAAAATTAGGAAAAATATATACATATATATATATAAATAAAATTTTGGGGGCACCTGGGTGACTCAGTTGGCTGAGCATCTGACTTCATCTCTGGTCATGATCTCATGGTTCATGAGTTTGAGCCCTGCATCAGGCTCTCTGCTGTCAGCGCAGAGCCCACTTTGGATTCTATCCCTACCACTCCCCTCTGGCACCTCCCCCACTTGTGCATGCTTGCGCGTTCTCTCTCAAAAATAAATAAATGTGAAAAAAAAAAAGATTTTAAAAATGCGTTTTAGGGGTCCCTAGGTGGCTCAGTTGGTTAAGCATCCGACACTTGGTTTCAGTTCAAGTCATGATCTCACGGTTTCCTGATTTTGAGCCCCATTGTGCTGACACCACAGAGCCTGCTTGGGATTGTCTCTCCCCGCAACACACACACCCCACCTCACTCACCCTGTCTCTGTCTCTCCCAAAAATAAATAAACAAACTTGAAAAAAAAATGCATTTTAAAAATAAATAAATAAAATCTTGGGGCACCTGGGTGGCTCAGTCCGTTAAGTGTCTGACTTCAGCTCAGGTCATAGTATCACGGTAAGTTCAAGCCTCACATCCGACTCTCTGCTGTCAGTGTGGAGCCCCCTTCAGATCCCCTGTCCCCCTCTCTGCCCCTCCCCTGCTCACGTGCACTCTCTCAAAAATAAAGAGTGAAAAAATTTTAGCAATAAAATAAAATCTTTTAAAAATAAAGAAAGAAATATCTTCCATGCTTTTGAGTTTAATTTACAGGTCTCTGTTAGCAAGGTGAAAATACACATAGTGCAATTCTACCAAATGGTTAAGGCAGAGCTGCCAAAAATCTCTTTTAGGAAAGTGTGCATACACAAAATTGTCTTTGCATTCATTTCAAAGAGGCTCTTAGGGACTTCCATTATAGTGTAGCTTCCAACTGTTAAAATCTTGTGCTTCTACCGTCAAACACTGAATTAGAGACTGATCTGGCTACTGAAGGTTTCACCTATGAGGATATTACTGACTTTGAGAGTTGATGTGTTTTCTGTTATGCATATTACCATTTGTGACTTCTCTGATTATGTGATCCTGGACTTTGCAGTCGTTAAATTTCAAAGCCAGAGGGGGCTTGAGAAACACTAGTTCTGCAACCTAGAGGAACTGAGGCCCAGAAAATTAATTAGTGCATGTTTACATAAGTAACCTCTACGCTGTAGCTACCTCTGCATTTCATCTGGTTCAAAAAAAATTTTTTTTAACATTTATTTATTTTTGAGACAGGACAGACAGAGCACGAGCAGGGGAGGGGCAGAGAGAAAGGGAGACACAGAATAGGAAGCAGGCTCCAGGCTCTGAACTGTTAGTACAGAAACTGACGCAGGGCTCGAACTCTCAAGTTGTGAGATCATGACCTGAGCTGAAGTCGGATGCTTAGCCAACTGAGCTACCCAGGTGCCCCTCAACTAGTTTTTAAATGACCTATGTACAGGCACCTGGGTGGCTTAGTCGGTTGAGCATCTGACTCTTGATTTCAGCTTGGGTCATGGCCCCAGGGTCATGGGATCGAGCCCCATGTTGGGGCTCCATGCTCAGTGCAAAGCCTGCTTGAGATTCTCTCTCTCTCCCTCTGCCCCTCCCCTGCTCACATGTGCATTCACTCAGTCTCTCTGAAAAAAAGAGGGGGCGCATCTGGGTGGCTCATTTGGTTAAGCGTCTGACTTTGGCTCAGGTCATGATCTCACAGTTCATGAGTTCAAGCCCTGCGTCAGGCTCTGTGCTGACAGCTCAGAGCCTGGAGCTGCTTTAGATTCTGTGTCTCCCTCTCGCTCTACCCCTCCCCTGCTTGTGCTCTGTTTCTGTCTCTCTCTCAAAAATAAAAATAAACATTTAAAAAAACATATTAAAAAAAAATTAAAAAATTTTAATTATAAATAAATAACCTATGTATCTACAACGCTCAATGGCTATTATTCTAGATCACATGAATTTGCACACCACGCTTTCTATTCTAGTAAACTAGTAACTCTTTGCAGAAATTGGGAATACTGTGGAATCATCTTTAGTGTTAAAGTGTTCAAGGCAACTTTCTGAAATTTAAATATCAGAAATGAATATTAGATGGGCCTCAGAATTGCTATATAGTTTCACAGTGAAATCCTTAAAATATATATGTAAACTCTATGTGGACCAGCACTTTATCTGTCCTGATCACTGCAAGGGCCTATCCACGTAGGCTTATAAACTGAAAGTACTCAGGAATGTTTGCTGAATGAATGAAAGAAATTGGACAAGTATCTGAATTCTTTCCTTTTTCTAACACTTTTCTACCTTGGCTTTCAGAATACCATTCTCCAAGTTTTCCTACTTTCTCCCAGACTACTAGTTTCTCAATCTCTTTTACAGAATATCTTTGGAACTCCTGGATGTTGACATATCTTCAGGGGTTGATCCCCGGACATCCTTTCCACCAATATCCTCTCTTTAAAGGACTCAATCTTCCATTTATATTGTGACAATTCCCCTAACGTGCATCTTTAACCAAAAACCTCCCTTGAGTTCCAGACTTTGACATCTAAACTGCCTTATATTTAACACTCTATCTGGCTTTCTAACAGTCATCTCAAACTTACCGAACGTAATTCTAGATTCTATTCCTGTGTCCTATATCAACATGTTTCTTGGTAACATTCTCCATATTACTAACTGAAACCAATACCAATTAGTTGCTCAAGCCTAAAATCTAGGAGTCATTCCTTAATCCCTTTACTTTGTTTTATATTCCGTCATCCAAATCATCAACAAATCCTATCAATTCTCCCTCCAAAACAGATCTCAAATTTACTCTCCATCCCTAGTACTACTGACCCTAGTTTAAGCTACCATCATTTCTCACTTGGATGACCATTTGGTCTACTATTGGCCTCCCTACAATCCATTTTCTAACCCATCCCCAGTGTGGTAGGGGGTGGGAAGGGTCTTTTAAAAATCTGCTCAACCCACTTCAGATGAGCACAAGTCCTACTTCGGGCGAGCCCTGCTTCTCTCTCTCCTTCTCTCTGCCCCTCATGGGATTCTCTATCTCTCTGTCCCCTCACTAACTTGTGCACTCTCTTGCTCTCTCAAAAATAAATAAATAAATGAATTAATTAATTAAATGCTCAAAAAACCTTTTAAAATAAAAATAATATTTAAAAACAATCTGCTCAAAATGCTCTAATTACTTCCTTTTGCACTTCAAGTAAATTCCATTGCCCTATATGATCAAGCCCTATCCTAATTCTCTGACCTGATCTCATAATTCTACCCTTCCTCTACTCACTATGCCATATACTGGAAATAATCCTTTCTCATTGTCAAGAGAGCAATTTATATCTAGGGAGAGGATTACAGAGGGCTAAATCATAATATATCAATTCAACTGTTTAACATTCCTAAATCCCACAAGGCACTGCAGAATTGTGAGAAAAACCCACGTGTCATAAAGTACAGGTTGGCTATTAAAGAAAAAGGCTGAGCATTGTAAAAGATATGATGCATAAACTATGGTTTTAAGAATTGCCTGGAAGGGGCTCAGTCAGTTAAGGGTCCAACTCTTGATTTTGGCTCAGGTCATGATCTCACAGTTGGGAGAGAGCCTTGTGTCCGGCTCCATGTTGGGCGTGGAGTCTGCTTAAGATTCTCTCTCTCCTTCTGCCCCTCCCCTGCTCACACACATGCTTGCACATATTCTCTCTCAAAAAACTAAAAGTAAAAATTGCCTCAAAATATTAGCGAATGGCTTCCATAACTACTAACTGTATGCCCTTTCCATCTTTAGTAAGTAAAGAACTCTAAAAATTCAATGATAAGGATTAAAAAAAAAACAAAAGTAAAAGACTTGGACACTACATCAAAGAGGACATGTGACTGGTAAATAAGTATATGAAAAAATGTTCAACATCATTAGCCATTAGATAAATGAGATACCACTACATATTAGAATGGCTAAGTTTTTAAAATAATACCGAAAAAAAAAATTAGGGAGGGAGCCAAACCATAAGAGACTCTTAAAAACTGAGAATAAACTGAGGGTTGATGGGGGGTGGGAGGGAGGGGAAAGTGGGTGATGGACATTGAGGAGGGCACCTGTTGGGATGAGCACTGGGTGTTGTATGGAAACCAATTTGACAATAAATTTCATATATATATATATAAATAAATAAATAAATAAATAAATAAATAAATAAAATAATACCAAGTCATGATAAAAATCTAGAGCAACCAGAACTCTGGCACCTTTCAAATGAGAATGTAAAATGATACAACCACTATGGAAAACAGGCAGGTTCTTATAAAGTTAATTTTTTTAAATGTCTGTTTATATTTGAGAGAGAGAGAGAGAGAGAGAGAGAGAGAGAGAGAGAGAGAGATGGAGACAGAATCTGAAGCAGGCTCCAGGCTCGAGCTCGACACGAGGCTCAAACTCATAGACCTCGAGATCATGACCTGAGCCGAAGTCGGACGCTTTAACTGACTGAGCCACTCAGGAGCCCTGGTTCTTATGAAGTTAAATATATACTTAACCATATGACCCCCTCAAGTCTACTCTTAGTAATTTATCACAGAAAAATTATAACTTAGGTTCATACTTAAAACTTGTACATGAATATTTATAGTACCTCTATTCATAATCACCCCAAAGTAGATACCCAAATGTCCTTTAAAAGGTGAATGGATCAACAACCGTACAATGGAATACCATTCAGTAAAAAAAGAATCAACTATTGATAGAGGTTAACAACTTGGATGAATCTCAAAGGCATTATACTGGTGAAAGAAGCCAGCTTTAAAAGGTTACATATTATACACTTCCACTGTCAGGAAGATAAAAAATTAGAGTAACCGAGAACAGACCAGACCAGACCGTGGTAGCTAGGAGGTCAGGAGTAAGGTGAGGGTATGACCACATAGGGATAGTAGCATGAGGGAGTTTAGGGGGTTAAACTGTTCTGTATCTTGATTGTAGTGGTAGTTGATACAAATCTATATTCAGAGACTGTACACCAACTCAAGACTCCTCAATTTTACTGCATGTTAATTTTAAAATAAAATTGAAAATTTATAACATAAACAACTAATACTAAATACTACCAAAACCGCTATAATATTTTAGTCACTAATCATCAACTATTTCACCTAGATAGAAGTAAAACTACACGGACTACCTCAGTAAAAACATATACAGCTTTCCCTAGACAACTAAAAGAAACTCTTAGTCTTACCTAGTCAAAGAGTCTGGGTAAGATATTATTAGGACTCTATTTCTCCATTCATTAAAAAAATACAACAGACTCCATTTCTGTTTGGAACATTCCCACAGAGCACAGATGACCCTAGGCAGAGGGTATAACTGCTTAAAAGCATTTAACCAAACCCTTTCCCTCTAGAAGACCTGACAATTTGTAACAGGGTTAAGTAAGGCTATAGCATGCTCTCCCTAAATCCCAGCAGCAGTGGTGTCCAGGCTTCTAGCTTTGAGGCAGATCTGTGCTCCTTTCTAACAAAGTACTACATTAATCTCTTCAACATATCTGCAAAGGGAGGATTAAGAAGAATGTAAACAGGGCTCTCTTAGGCTCAACAGGGGTAGAGGAATCCATTCACAGACTAAAGCTCTCTCTAGGGCATCCCTTGCATCTAGAACCAACCAATTTTCCTGACCTATATGGGCCTTACTTATAACTCATCCCATACCCAGTCAGGTTGTTTTATATTGCTAGGCCTTTGCTCATGCTCCTCTTTTGGCCTGGGAGACCCTCCCTCCCTTTACTGGCCTGGCAAATGTCAACCAATCCCTCATGATGCCTTCCTGGTTGAAGTCTAACCTGATAGCCCAAACAGAAATGAGCACTCCTACCTCTGCAATAACCTCTGTACCCTCCAGGATTGCTATCATTGTTCCTCCAACACTTGTTGCACTTACCTATTTGTCTCTACTAGGCTATATGGTCCACAGAGCAGACAGAGATTCTTACTTTTTCTGCATCCCTAATGTATACCAAGCACAGAGCAAACACTAGTGAATGTCAGTTGAATGAACGAACAGTATAGCTTCCCTACTTGCAAATCAAAGTGCACAGTTTATAAGAACTCTAGATGACAAACTAGTGGGCCAGTTCAGACACCTTGTGCTAATGCTTAAAAGCTCAGTACTTAGCTCCCTAGGTCCCTGCCCAATTCTAAGGTCTTGGTTAAAGAGAGACCAATTAGCATGCTTTAAGTGAAACCATATGTTCTAGGAGAATGGAAAATGTAGTTGCCACATTTTCTTTTGCTTTACCAAAAGGAAATCTTCTGACCAGATTTAGCTTAATGGGCCCAGAACAGAGACATGTGCATTATTGGAGATTCTCATACTATTTGCCAAAAAGTGCTTTTATAACTACTTCCATGTGTAAAACAACGTTCAGAATAAGTGGTAGAATCTCTCTATATTTATCACTAAGACCAAAAATCATGAAACTTAAACAATGCATAAGCACTCCTTCTCACACCACACACACACAATTTTACTAATGTAGCCATCAGAACCAAACAGTTCTGCTCCCTGAGGCACTGAATCAATATTTTCATAAAACTAGCACTCCTTCCGCCTACTCCTCAAGACTCCCTAGACATTCATCATTCTCTTACTTTGGGGTAAGACTAATGGTTGGTAGAAATAAAGAACAAAGAAACGGAATTATTTTTCAGCATATGACATATGGTGACCTTTCTATATTAAACCTATTCTATGGTGGGTAGTTTTTCTCTATTATCAGACTGGCAACCTCATGGCAAGTATTTTAGTGTACATGATTCCAAAAGGCAGGTAGGCATGAAACCAAAGATACTGGTATCTGCCTATTCAAAAGGAACCTAGAATCCTAAGCAATTAGCAAGTATCTCATGGCAAAGTTAAAAAACAAAACCCATCAATGCATACGAGAGTGTGTGCATATACATACAGCCAAGACTTCCGTGACTAACACCTATTGGGTGCCAAACTTTTCACTTAACATACTCTTTCCACACTGACTCAAGTGCATGCATTGTGGGATTAAATGGCCACTGGGATGATATTTTTTTTCAATGTCCAAAATACGTATTTGCTGTATAGAGTGATTAATGAACTGTAATTGATATTTAATGTTACCCATAACTTATCCACTCCTTTGAAAAGCAAAGCTAGGTTGCTGTAGCCATTACTTTGAAAGAACATGCTGAAACCTCACAAAAGGAAAACATTTTTGCTAACAGTGAATAGGATGCAAACAGAGTAACAGTGTTTAGAGTATTTCCACACTTTTGCCAATTGCAATCCAGGACTCTAATTTTACTATGTTAAGAAAAATATCTGAATATTCTATTTTGGAACCATACATTTGGAAGAGCAAAGACGTTTCAAGAAATATGTAGCTAGCTTATTTTAAAAAAAAAAAAAAAAGCAAAAAAAAAAGCTAAAGAAATCCAGGGCCCCAAAGTGAAAACAAATCCTTCTACCAGTTTTGAATAATGTTTTTGCAGCCAATGTTCCTCCTCTCCCCGTAATTGTTAGTATCTGTTAAGAAACATTAACATTATTCCAAAAGGGGAGCTACAGTTCTAATTCACCTGTATTCCCAGGGTTTAGAATACAGTAAATGCTCAATGAATGTTGGCTACATAAGTTATAATTTTATACACAGAGATCAGAGTAATGAGCCACTAATACAAGCTCTCAACTCCTAGAAGGCAGGGAGACTGAAGATTCCAAAGTTAAATAGTGCAGTGATTAGCATGCTAACAGTATTCTCAACTTCACCAGCTCATGGTAAAGCTTCTAAGAAGGAGCTATTAAGTATGGCCATAGCCACTGTCTTGGCATCTATTTATCTACCAAACACATGGAAGGAGATGACTAACTTGACTATCCTTTCTTTCCTAACCATTACTTAATCTGCTCACTTAGAATCCATCCTCTCTTCTTTTTCTTCCAATCAACCAACTGTAAAAGACTCAGGGGGAAAAAAACCTGCAACTTTTGCAGAGACCCTCTCATTACTAATTATTTTTATTAGCTCAGGGATAGATTATTAGCATAGCAACTGGTTGTAAAGGAGAAGGCTCAGCAGCTTGTCTCACTAGTTGTACGGCATTTTCAAGGCTAAATTTCCAAAGGGCCCCTCCCTAAACGTTGCTCATTGAATGGAGGCATGGGGGAGGTGAGGGGCAGGCTTTCCTACTTGGAATATTAAATAGTACCAGCTACAGGCTCACCAAGAATCCTCTCCTTCCTAATCTCCCTAAACTTGCCATTCTTTCAAAACTCATTCCAATTTCAAGGCATGTTAAGCATGCGCTGGGCGCTGTGACAGAGGTTCTCTTATTTAATTCCTATAGCAACCCTGTGAGATTGGTTATTACTATCCCCTGTTGCACCTACGAGGAAATTGAGGCTCACAGAGGTCAAGTGACTTGGCCAAGTGACAGAATCAGGCTGCTGACATTCTCTTTACCCAACACTGGGAAGGCTACATAGCAAAGCAACAGATGCAACCAAGTTTTTATGAGCCATTTGGGCAACAGGGAATGAGTTCTTACCACACAGACCAAGGGATCTGCTCAGAGGCCATGGAAGCTGCAGCAGGTTTTATTTTTGTTTTTGTTTTTGTTTTGTTTTAACACCTAAAAATCCTATAGGAATTCTTCCAGGCCCCAATGACAATTCACAGAGGCCCACCAGTCAGTTGACTCCTGACCTTCCATGCTTCTCATCCTAATTAATGCAAGGTCCTTGGATGACAGTGTGAGCATCAAGACCTTGTTAGAGTTAGCAATGACCTTTACATCTATCAGGCTTTTCAAATATGTAAAACAGCTGTGCATCAGGAACGCCCCCAAATTCTCAACCTTGAAATAGGAGTAGATGCATTTTTCCTAATTATGGTGTTTTTACCAAGTCTTTGGGAAAGGGCTTTTCACGTGGCTAAAAAATATTTGAGGAGTGGCTTGTTTTTCAATTGCTCAAAAAACCACTGAGGCATGCAGAGAGAAGATCCTTAAAAACAAATGGATTTCATTGGTTTAAAAGGAAATCCCAGTAGCAGGGGAGACAGGGAAAACAAAATGATCTGAAAAAATCTGGAGGGGAAGAGAGAATATTTGGTTTCCATACTTATGCCTCTAATATCCTTTTGTTCTCCCACCTCATTGTATTAAGGATGCTAAATCAAACATGATTGCAGTGATGTTTGTGTGTGAAAATGACAAAGGCAATGGGATAAAATCCCAACCTCATCTTGAACCCTGAAGACTTTTATGGCTTTTCCTTCCCTAGGCCCTCCCCCTTAAAGCACATTAAAGACCACATTGTTCAAAGGGTCATGGTAGGTTTCATACCCCATTTTAATACAATGTAAACGGTAACTGAACTTCTAAGTTTTGTTAGTAATATTTGTGTATCTCAGGAAAATGTCCATTAAAAGAATTGATCCCTTGGTTTAAATTAAATATTAATGCAGAATTATAATGTATCAGAGAGGCAAAAACAATGATATCAAGGAGAGTCTGTGATGATTAACCTAGATTTTCTTTTAATACATCATTTTTCCCAGAATAAGGGTAGAGGTGAGGGATGGGTTAAAATATCCAGATGATCTTGTTAAGTGTCTATGTATTTTCTCAAGTCTCAAAAACTGTCCAGGTGAATATGTCAGGTCTCAACTCAAGAAGCATAAAATTACACTTGGGGCTCATTTCAACTGCAGGTCTTTCTCCCCACCCTATTCCATAGTGTATCTGCAAGTCACATTATGGACCCTAAGTTGGTTTATGCATTTATTCCTGAAAGATTTCAAATGGGGAGAAGGATATTAGAGTCTCTTTATGATTCCATTTTCCACAGCTGTTACCATCAGTTGTCACCAATACTTTGGGGGTTTAGTGGAAGAGAGGCGGCAATGACTCCATTACTCTTTCCAAGAGCCATAAAGAATTTGCATCATAAAAGCACCTACAGAACCACTGCCTTAGTCCTCTGAAAAAAGGATACAGTAAAACAGGAATGTTATAGGTGGGCTTAGGAAAGAAGAATTCAAAAGATGAAAATCTGGACGGGAGTAAAATTACAACATACTTGGTTGTGCTTTTAAAATCATAATTTCATTGGTGGAACTGCTCACTTTTCCAAGCTCAGGCATCTCTGTTCAATCAATACCCATATGATATTTGTAAAAGGTGGCATGATATCATGACTTCAATGCATTTTAAAATAAGACCTATGATTTTTGAAGATTTCTTGGCTATGAGTCTGGTTTAAATGATCTCAAAATAACACACTAAGAGCATCTGTTTAGTTCAGATGAAGTTTCAAGAGCCAATACCAGCTGCCAGGGGAGGGATTTCACACATGTGTTACTCAAATCCTAACCAAATTTTGTTTTTTTTCATTCCCTTAATGGTGCCTCCAACGCCAGTATGGTAAAGCAAACATTAGAATAAAAAAGAAAGAAGGAAGAAGGGGGGGGGTGGGGAGAAAAAGAAAGAGAAAGAAAAAAGATTACTCAATGCACTGATGCATGTGACTAAGACCAAAATGATCACCCTCTCCAATTCAATACAGTATTAGCATGAGGACAAAAGCCGTTTAAAAATCAATTTGGAGTTATTTCTAGTGGGGACTGCCTGATCCTAGCAAGCTGAGGAATGAGAATATTCCCAACATTAAAAGGGCACTCTTTAAAGTATTTTCTCCTTTAAGAGCAATCTGATTTTCACAAGGAATTCATTTGGTGGCATTGTTTTGGTTTTAGGTGTCTGTCCTGCCAGGCAGGGGCCATGCACAAGGGCTGCATCTATCTTGAAGTGTGCACAATGGCCTCTCTTGCGGCTCACTCTCTGTTATTGATCCTTACAGATGCTCCAAGGCCCTTCCCCCACCTTTCTCCAAATCCCAACCCCCCATTCTGAAAGATAGCTTAAGAAATAAGACTTCCTGCCTAGCGACTGGCAGGGCTGAAAGACCAGATTGTATGACTCCACAGATCAGGCCTGCCACAGTGAAAGCTTGAATAGAGTTAACCCTCTGTGAACTAAAACAAAACATTTGTATGCCCAGCTGTGACAAAGGTTAATTTAAATGGACAAGGGCCCAATATCTAAAGCCAGGCAACACTTTTTTACAGTAGCATTTTCACTGCACTCTTTTGTAAGTAGTCTGATTTTGCTTTTTAAGCTTCCAAAGATCTCCTTCAGCTGGGATAATTCATTTTGCTTTGCTAGAATTTTATATGGAAGACTCAGGTGGAAATTTTAAAATTCACTTCCTTGTTTTATAGAAGTCCTTGTTTTAGTACCATAAATTATTTTCTGTCATTGAAAGCCAAGAAAATCAAAGTTTCAATACTTAATTAAATTAGAACTGAGAACTTTCTCTTCAAATCTTTTTTCTCTCTCAGAACTTGTGGACTATATGACACTAAGAGATTCAAGCTGGCTGGAAAAATATCCAAATCCTCCAGAGCTATCCTTTCCAAACTTACGTAACCACAGCTCTGGTATCTCTGCCTATACTTAAACTCCTATTCCAATGGATCCACAGCAAATCTTACTTCTTAAATGACTCCTTTCTGGAAAAGCTAGTATACCCAGGTTAAAGGAATTTCTGTGAATATTGGGGGAAGAAGAGGAAGCTGTTCAAAATGAAAAAATAATAGGTCTTGCATATAACTGATAATTTCAACAAATTTTGTTGTTTCTGCTAATATACATTAAAAACCAATAAAGGTAATAATTCTGGCATATATGGTGCTGGGAAAGAACGCAGAGGGAGTATTACTATAAAGAATAATGTTGTTTGGGAGGAAGTCGGTCCCACTTCCCCAGTTTGTCCATCTTCAGAGTGAGAATGAAACTGCAAAGCTGCCCGTGGCAGATGTTAGCCATGCTGCAAGGGGCTAGGAAGCTTTCCTAGGACTATCTATTTCATTAGTTAATATCCCAGAAATTTACCAACTACCTCAAATCTGAAACCCTTTTGGCTATAGCTCAACAGAGCTTGCCTACAAGAAACCAAACTTTTGGCAAACTCTTAGACTCTATAAACACAGCAAACAAACAGAGCAAATCTTTAATACCAAGAGTCATCTTCTAGCTTTTTCTTTAGCTGTGTATGAATTTTCTGGCCCAAATAATAAAGTTTTGGGGCACTGGGGTTTTTCACACAAGTAGGAGCCAATCTCTGAATACACAAATTGCAATACTTACTAGTTGCTATAATGAAACAGAGAGAGAGAGAGAGAGAGAGAGAGAGAGAATAATGAATTTACCCATTTTAAAAACACCCTACTTAAAAAGAAATTAGCAGTGGCTTAGTCTTATACCCCAAACCGTAAAGTATCTAAGTTCCCCCAAAGGAAATGAGGCTACCTTATCAACGGCCTCATGACCCCAATACTATCTATAATTAACAGTACTAAATAAGGCTTTCACAGATGGTGAACTGGATTAAGGAATTTAAAATATAAACAAATTCTGTCAAGAGGTAAGCAGAACAATTTTTTAAAATGTAAACTTTATGTAAGGATTGTGATGAAAAGTGAAGTTTACAATTTTTTTCAAGTCACTGTAAAATTTAAATCCAGTTTTTTTCTTTTTTTTCCCCCCGCTCTCTTAAAATCATCAACCACAACAATTAATTTACTGTATTTCTCCCTCGCTCTTCTACATTCCAAAACATTTATACCCAATTGCAATGTATATGAAAACTTATTGGCTGAATTTTGCCAAGACACAAAAAAGGACTGGACTGCCTCCCACCTCCATCAAGGGTACTATTTGTTCTAAACCTTCAAAGAAAATTTCTAAACCTCAGATTTGGGCCCAAACTTAAACAGTCAATTCCCTTACCTTCCCATGTCTCCATTTCATGCTTCTCGGAGTCTGTTGAGAAGTTCTATCGCAGCCATGAAGAAACAGAGATTACGGGACAAGTCCAGCTTGATGACCACCCTTCCGACACTTGGCCAATTTCTCTCTCTTAGCTGGGACTACGACAGTCATCCTCACAGGTCAGTTTACAAGCCAGTCATGTGATTAGAAAGTTCAGGCGCTAAGGTCACAACGTGTATGGAGTTCGTTTATTACCAAAGGTTATCTAAGTGGAACTGATAGACTTATTTTCTTTAGTTAACAACACTGCCTAGCACGTCTCCCTGAAAAGTATTGTGGAACATTTAATAGGAAATACTCCTCTGGACTTCTTTAAACTGTGATCTTAAAATTAAAAGGCAGCCTTTTAGAAGACTTAGTTTTCATTTAATTTAAAAGGGTTCTAATACCTGGCATTTTTTCTCCTTTTCCTTTCAAGAGCTATTCTATACTATATTTTCCTATATTCGGGATTAGAAATTTTAGAAAGTTGAAATATTTGGCACAAGGAAAACACAAAACAAAAACTCCATGTTATGCATGTATTGGGTTGAAGGGGGAGGGTAAGACTGGGATTCCCTGCTTTTTGTCATTATAATAAACAATGACAAGGCAAATTCTTCTGAGAAAATTAAAACACGGAACTCTGATATCTGCAGGGTTCACTTTAATTCTGGCCCTTAATTTCCATGCTCTGGTTATATACATTCATGTCAAAATGTGAAGAAAGAAAACTAGGTCTGCAAAATCCTTTTAGAATGCACAAAGGTTAGAAATATCATTCCCTGCCCCCAGCCCAAAGCTTAAATCTTTAAAGCAAGCTTCATTCCTTAAAACTCCTAAGATCTTAAGCAATCTTACGCTATGCCTCCCTGATGGTGAACCATACTAGTCACACACAGGGGAGTGTGTTTATGCATATACGCGCTCAAACCTTGCCACAGAGCCACAGAGGCTGCCAAATCTGAGCCATATGCTAATGACAGATGATGTCAAACATTCAGCTATCCATTGAGATGCCAGGAAACAAAAACAGAGAAGCTCCTCAAAGAAGGTGGGATGATCTAAAGACAGACAGATTCCCAGTGATAAATGCTTTTTAACCATGCAAAATTGTTGCATCCTATGAAATCTCCCTTTCTCCTTAGCCTAGCCTTGGGAATAACTTAAGGCTAGGTACATTTTATAGCAGTGTTCCAGAAAAAAGAGGAGACCCTCCTTGGTGTGGGAGTGGAGTCTGTCACTTGGCAGCCATATAACAGAAGGGCAAATATTGCTACTACTGTTACTAAGAGGGCTTCTCCAACTAAAAGAGACCATTGGGGTTATCTTACAAAGTAGGGCCTAAAGAAAAAGTGACCAATGATTTAGAGAAGAAAAAGGTTATAATTTATCTGCCTAAAAATAAATGTTCTGCTATTACCACCACATACCTCACCCCAACAGAAACACATCAACCAGTTTCCCCACTCCCAGTCTTATAGGAAATTAATAGAGATTTTCTTCTCAGTCTCTGTGGAACTTAACGCAGCTCTCATAATTTTAGTAAAGTGACTATAAAAAGAATGACAGGGGAAAGCTGAATAAGGGGAAAGTGTACCAGCAATTCAATTGGGAACACTCCTTCAAAGGACAGGTCTCTGTCTCCCTGAAGAATACAGGTATATCTAAAACTCAGCACCTGCATACAAGAGAGGGGTAGTAAGCATCTTTGCTTTCACTGCACCAACCTTTGAAGACATGACAAAATGGGAAGTTATCAGTCCGGCTCCCAGGATCAAGAGTGAAGCAGTGCCTTTGATTTTTAAGGGTAAGGCTTAGCAATAATCCTTAATATACTCATAAGCCCAGGAACAAATCTTTTTTTTTTTTTTTTTTAACGTTTATTTATTTTTGAGACACAGAGAGACAGAGCATGAGTGGGGGAGGGGCAGAGAGAGAGGGAGACTCAGAATCTGAAACAGGCTCCGGGCTCTGAGCTGTCAGCACAGAGCCCGACGCAGGCCTCTAACTCACGGACCATGAGATCATGACCTGAGCTGAAGTCGGACGCCCAACCGACCGAGCCACCCAGGCGCCCCAGGAACAAATCTTTAACATAGTTTAAGAAGATGGGTTAATCTTAATCTTTGGATACAGAGTCATATTCTTCAACATCCTCAGTCCTATAGGGTTTTTTTTTTTTTTTTAAGTCCTTTATAGGTTCTTTAAAAAAAATGTTTTTTTTAATTGTTTTAATGTTTATCTATTTTTGAGAGAAAGAGACAGAGTACCAGCGGGGGTTGGGGGGGCAGGGAGAGATGGAGACACAGAATCTGAAGCAGGCTCCAAGTTCTGAGCTGTCAGCAGAGAGCATGACACGGGGCTCAAACCCATGAGCCATGAGATCATGACCAGAGCCGAAGTTGGATGCTCAACCGACTGAGCCACCCAGGTGCCCCTAAAGTCCTTTATAGGTTCTACAGGGAGGAAGGGGAAAGAGAACATGAACATACATCTCATTTACCATGTGAATGCAAAAGACAAACTGTAAATCTTAATTAAGGGTCCCAGTAAGATTGTTACAAACCATTGTAAGTAAGAAAAATCATTTAAAGAGATTAAAAGGATTCCTAGAATTTATGAATGGGAAGGAGAAAAAAGAAAATAAGACATCAGCAACATTTTTACTAATACTAGCTTTGTAATATAGAAAAAAGTAGATGAACAAAATTCTACATCTAACCATTTACATACTACATATCTAACAATTTAAAAGCCGAGTCTAAATTGTGAATGGCAGAACCTTAGTTAATCTTGCAAGAGACTGGTTCCACTTTCATTTTATAAATGAGGAAACTGAGGCCCAATGAAAGGAAGAGGCAAGAGTCATCAGACCAACAAAGACCAGAACCAAGTATCTTAGTCCCTTATTTCTTCCATTATGCCACAGATCTTGAATAAAAGAAACAAACCCTCTCGGATGTTACTATTCAACATTATTTCCTATCTGTTTATTCAAATGGCAGCTTTCAGAGAAGACTGTAGATCTGAAGCTAAAGAGAGGTATCAAGATGTAATACTTGGTCCTTCAAGTAAAACAAAGAGAGCAATTCTAGTGGCCAATCACTGGAGTTATTTCAGCCTTATCTTTAATAAGTTTCAATGAAAGTCTGATGTAGAGTGAAAGCCATATGACCACTGTGATGGAGGAGGACTAGTTAGAAAACCTCTATCCATTTCAGAAAATAAGTATGCAGGGGCGCCTGGGTGGCGCAGTCGGTTAAGCGTCCGACTTCAGCCAGGTCACGATCTTGCGGTCTGTGAGTTCGAGCCCCGCGTCAGGCTCTGGGCTGATGGCTCGGAGCCTGGAGCCTGTTTCCGATTCTGTGTCTCCCTCTCTCTCTGCCCCTCCCCCGTTCATGCTCTGTCTCTCTCTGTCCCAAAAATAAAATAAAAACGTTGAAAAAAAATTAAAAAAAAAAATAAGTATGCAGAAAATATTTTAAATTCCTTTTTAACCTTGCAAACAACAAAAAACAAGAGCCCAAGGTCTTAGGTTGTCATCTGTCAGATCTTTTAATACAAACATTCCCTATGGCAAAGGGAAGAGCTGAATTCAACTGAACAGGAATAATGAAACACAGCCAGGTGAAATCCATACTACCTAAGACTAACGAGCAAACCTCCTGAATATAGAACAAGAACAACAGAGAACATACTTAGATATGATTTCCAGTTTTGCCTTTTCTCCTGGAGTGGAGAGGGGAATTCATAGTTCAGGAAACAAGAAACAAACAAAAAACACCCCTCAAAGTTGGAAACTAAAAATATTCTAGAAGTGGGTTTTTCATTCAATTCTACAAACATTCATTGAGTATCTCCTATAAGCTAGGCACCAGGCTGCCTGAGATGACTCAAATTAATATTATGTGATCCTTGCCCTAGAGGTACTCACCACCTGCTGACTTCTCCAGCTTCATTTTCTACCACTCCACACTAACCTACTTGTAGTACAAATACTAAACAGATAACCAACAATAGGATGTTATGAGTAGTGTAACAGGTGGGTACTAAGTGTTAAGGAAACAAAAAGAATGGATAATTCATTAGATTGGAGCCTGATGCCACAGAGAGGGCCTTACATTTGAGCTGAACCTTGTAGTTCTGTAAGCAGACAGATAGGAAAGATATTTCAGGACTTGAAGGAACGGGTAGAGCCAGGTAGATCCCAAAAGACTTTTTAATGCCTTTGCTATCAAGTCAGGAATGAGGGGTACCTGGGTGGCTCAGCTGGTTGAGTGTCCAACTCTTTATTTCAGCTCAGGTCATGATTCCCAGGGTTGTGGGATCGAGCCCCACATCAGGCTCTGTGCTGATGGTGTGGAGTCTGCTTGGGATTCTTGCTCTCTCCTCTGTCCCTCCCCCACTTTCTCTCTCTCTCAAAATAAATAAACTTAAAAAGAAAGTAAACAAACAAAAATCCAGAATGAAATCTGTATGCAGAAGAGTAACGTAACTGGCTTAAGGAAGAAAAGACTATAGGGTGTGATTTTAAAATTGCCTTATATAGGGGCGCCTGGGTGGCTCAGTCGGTTGAGTGTCCGACTTCGGCTCAGGTCATGATCTCGCAGTCTGTGAGTTCAAGCCCATGTCGGGCTCTGTGCTCACGGCTCAGAGCCTGGATCCTGCTTCGGATTCTGTGTCTCCCTCTCTCTCTGCCCCTCCCCTGCTCATGCTCGCTCTCTCGCTCGCTCTCTCTCTCTCTCTCTCTCTCTCTCTCTCTCTCTCTCTGTCAAAAATAAATAAAAATTAAAAGAAAAAAAATTTTTTTAATTGCCTTATATATAACAACCCAATGCAATGTATGTACCTTATTTGGATCCTAATTTGCAAAAATCAACTAAGGAAAGACATTTTTGAAACAAGGCAATTTAAATATGGGTATGGTATTTAATTGGATCAGTTTCCCACCAACAAACTGAAGAATCTGGAAAGAGTAAGCCATCCCTCCATTTAAAAAAAATCTCCTTAATTCTCCAGGCAAGACTCTGTGTGTAAAATTTTTTGATTTATTTTTAAATGCTTTATTTATTTTTGAGAAAGCATGAGCGGGGGAGGGGCGGGGCGGTGGGGACAGAGAATCCAAAGCAGGCTCTGTATTGACAACTGTGAGCCCAATGTGGGACTCAAACTCATGAACTGTGAGATCATGACCTGGGCTAAAGTCAGACGCTCAACCATCTGAGCCATCCAGATGCCCGTGTGTAAAATTTTAAAGTATCACAATTTAAAAAAGATTATAGTATGAGACTTACTCATCCTATATTGCGCCCCTGCCTGTTTATCTTCTTCACAATTAAGACCCAGACCAGACCAGAGATTAATGGAAATAAGTACTGTGGCTCTGAATATTACAACAGCTCAAACTATTATTAAGCCACATGTGTAAATGAAAGAAAAAAAATATTTAAGTAGTAAAAATAAGATTTAGGGACACAGCAAATGGACAGAGAACCTTTCTCCTTTGGTGCCCCTAAAAAGGAAAAGTACTTGAAGCCCAATAGTTTTCAGACTCTGGTTTCAGCCCTGACTTTTTGAAGTTGCTTCATTTTCCATCATCCATCCATCCATCTGCCTAACCCAGAGGGGGGTGTGGGGGGATCAGATAATACAAGAGGTTTCTGCCAATAAGTAATTAAGTTATATGTAAGTGAGGAATCTGGACAAAGGCCTGTAAAATACCCCACGCCCCCCCCCCCCCCCCCAAGCCACCAGTAACTGTAGCATATGTCACTGTGCCCATCAATGGCTTCCAGGCACTGCAGAATAAAGGTCCACATCCTTTACTAATCCAGCCCCTGCTGATTTCTCTAGCTTCATCTACCACCACTCTGTAAGCATCCATCACCAACTATACTGAATCACTTGTAGTGCAAGTATGCTAAACTATTCCATTTGCCTGGAACAACTCTTCTCACTACTTCCTTATTGTTTCCACTACCACTTACTCATCTTTCTGGAATCAATTTAAATATCACCTCCACTGTGAGGTATTCTAAGACTCCATCCTCTCAGCCCTCAAATCAGACAGAGTCAAATCACACCCTTCTTCCATACTGCCTGGGATTCCTAAAATATTCCATGACAGTACATATCATTTAGTATTTTTATTTTACCATTCTATCTTCCTTATTAATCTGAATACACTGCCAAAGAGTCAAGCCTTGGTAAGCCCAGGGTCCAGCCCTGGGTTTAGCATATAGTAGGCATTCATAATATGCTAAGGCAATCGGAAGGTTCTTGGTGTATGTGTTTTGTGAAGTGGATATGTGCAGTTCTCTTATTAAATTTAATGGTGTGTTAATTTCCGTATTTTTTAACTCTTTCACCTTACTTCATAGGAAGCTTTTCCCCCTGTATGAACTCCACTTCAGAGTCCTTTGTGTGTCAGGACTTTTGTTTTATATGACTTGTAATCTTCCAATAAATGAAGGTTCAGCACTGGTTGTATAAAATTTCTAACCAATATGTCCTATTTGCAGAGTTCCTATATTAGTGTGGAGTCACATGTTGCTAGTGATCTTTTGATTAACATATATATCTCCACTAGATTCCAAGCTATATGAAGGCAGGGAACTGTGCCCCTTATTCTTGTTCACCAATGTATCCCCAGTACCTGACAAAAAACAGGTGCTTAATGAAGATTTGTTGACTAGAGGAGGGAAGAAAGGAAAATGGTTGCTTCAGAGCACAGGAACACGGAAGAGGATGAGAAAATCTTTCAAGAATACCAATACTCACAAAAAGGTTACAGTAGGCCATTCCTGCAAAGCCAAAACCAGTTCACTCAGCCTCAATTCCAAATCCAATAAATCCTACCCATACACAGAGCTCTCCTCTAATTGAGGGATTGGGTGTAATAAATCTGAAAACCAACAGGACCGGTTGTAAACCAGCCAAGTGGCAATTCTACCTGCAACCAACCCTGTCCTTTCTGCTCTACTAGAGATTGAACCTGACTAAGGATAGGCACAACAAAAAGAGAAGGCAACAGGGGCTTACTAATCTTGCTTTGGGGTAGAACCTGGCTTCAGATCACAAAGAGATTGATTTTTATCAAAATATAACACACATAATCCCAACCTGAGTCAACTACACATAGCAATTGAGCCCTATCCTGGGTCCTGGAGTCTTGGATTACTCTCCTGAGCCTTACATCTTGATATCCAGCTGCCTCTTGGGCATTTCCACCTAGCAATCGTAAGCATCTCAGACATGTCCAAACATGTCCTCTCTTTAAAACCTGTTCCTCTTTCTGGGCTCCTTGTTTCAGGGCATAGCCTCAACTCCCAAGTCAAAAAGACTCTTTCCTTGACTCCTTTCTCCTCTTTGACCTTACCCACATTCAACCTGTCACCATTCCTGTGTTTTCAATCCCCTCAAAAAGCTGCCAAAGCAGCCACTCTCTAACCAAAGGTGGGGCAATCTGAGTATTCTTTTTAAAAAAATTACAATTAACTGGAATACAAATGCTTAAATCCATAAATTATTCAGGATTCTAAGCAAATTTTGTCACCATTGAACAATGCTAGAGAACCAACACAGCATTTTGAAAACGTTTACATAAAGGGAAAGAATCATGTATTTATCCTGCCTTTCCTAAGTGAAATATACCACAGAATAATAAACAGCAATGGATAATTTTCTCTTCATAGAAGCATTCCAATAAATATATGAACAAAAAATACTGGAATTAGAATATTACTCTGAAATAATGGATTCTAGATATTGACCATCAACAGCTAAAATAAGAGAATAAGACAGTAACATATCTTCTGGTGTAAGAACTCAACACGCCCATAAAATAGTCTTGTCAAAAAAGTTGAATCTGAAGATGATCAAGCCTCTAGATCCAACAACTAAAATAAAAAAAGAACTAGAGAGGAACACATTCATCTACAGCACAAAAAATGCAATTACCAAACTCTGGGTTGTGGTAACTCATCAAGACACATTACTCAATCTCTTAAACTAATTAGAAGGAAAAAAAAAGATAGAGAAATCTGTAGATAAAAAATATCTTGTAGAGGTATATACCAGAATATTAATGGATGAAATTACATGATACAAAAATTACATGACTCAAAATAATATGGAAGGGGAGAAAGTGGGTGGGGGTACGCATGGGACAGAATTAGAGACTGGATGATAGTTACTGAGGCTGGGTACATGGGTTCGTTACAATACTTTATTTAAAGATTTTCTTTTTTATGTTTATTTATTTTTGAGACAGAGAGAGAGACAGAGTGTGAGCGGGCAAAGGGCAGAGAGAGGGAGACACAGAATCTGAAGCAGGCTCCAGGCTCTTAGCTGTCAGCACAGAGCCCAATGTGGGGCTCAAAACCCACGAACCGTGAGATCATGACCTGAGTTGAAGTCGGATGCTTAACTGACTGAGCCACCCAGGCGCTCCTTAAAGGTGTTTTGTTTTTTTTAAGTTTATTTATTTATTGAGAGAGAGAGAGCACACGTGCTGAGTAGGGGAGGGGAAGAGAGCGAGGGAGATAGGGAATCCCAAACAGGCTCTGCACAGTCAGTGCAGAGTCTGACTTGGGGCTCAAAATCATGAGCCACAAAATCATGACCTAAGCCAAAATCAAGAGTCGGCTGTTTAACCGACTGAGTCACCCAGGCACCCCTAATATTATTTTATGTATTTCCTATGTATGTATACATCTAATAATATGAAGTGAAACAAATATTTCTAAATCCATATATATTTTTTCATCTCTATTGTACTATTCTTGACCACCATTATCTCTCATCTGGTTTATTTCAAGAGCTTCATTATAGGTGTGTCTTGTTAGTTCCTGTTTTTTTTCTACATCTCTTTTCTCCATCCCTGCCTCATCATACCCATTCCCTCCCAATCCATTCTCTACTCTGGCTGCTTTCTAGATCTCAAATAAAACCTTGAAAACCTGTCATTGCTTTCAGAATAAAGCACCTTCCCAAGCTTACAAGGACCTTCATGATCAAGCTCCTCATCAACCTCTCCATTCCCTCTTCTCATATTCCCAATACCCTCAACAAACAGTGCTATTTGCAGCTTCTGCAATATGCCTTTGCATATGTTGTTGCTTCTGCCTGGCTAGTTTCTATGAATTATTTAATTCTCAGCTAATTCTGACATTATAGTCTTCTCCAATTCTTCCTTGCCCCAAAGGTTCCAATCCTATTAATTTCTACAATTTCATCTTTTTGTATGCCTGCCTATCCATGGATCTATGAGTATTACAAGAACAGGGACAAGATCTGATTCATGTCTCTATTCCTGGTACCTATCACAGAAACTTGCACAAAATGGGTACTTGATTCACGTTTGATGAATTGGGTGGGGGAGGGAGAAGCCTAAGCTTCCCCAAGAATCTATAATTCTACTGAAACAGCTAATTAAAATAAAAACCAGACTGAAATTACATGCTTTGGAGTTAGACAAAATTAAATACGAAGGATACAACTTATAACAGTTTTGGTAAATTTGGGCAGGGCACTGTCAATTCTCTGAGCTCAGTTTCCATACCCATTAAGAGTTACTCCACAGGGTTACTGATTGCATAAGTACACAGATCAAAATAACTAAAATTATCTTTAACAACACAACACAATGCTCACAACACTATGCTCACATGTCACTGAAAGGATTTAGAAACCCCAGGACCATTAGGTTTGTGCCCTCACTTTCCCACTGGAAGCCTATCTAATTCCAAAGGCTTTGGGCATCTTTACTATCAATAGGGTCAACCTATCACTGCTTGGCAAGTTGAGGAAAGGGGCATCGCCTCCCTAATATTTTCCTATTACCTGCTGCATCTCTGTGTATATTCACTCATCTTCCTCTCTGATGAATGCTGAATTATGATCTAATCCAGGGCTTGGGAACTCAGGTTTTTGCCAACTTGACCTTTAAACATGTTGAGTAAAGGGGAACAGATATATGGGATACATATTGCAGCACAAGGGACAATACTTTCTATGCTGCTCTAGGACATCCTAAAGCTGGAACTCAACCCCCATTCTCTCACATACAGGACTATTTTTTTTTAATAGGAAAACAGAATAAAAAATGTAAGCAAGCAAATCCTAGGGTTAAATCAAGATTCAAATTTTGGATCTGCTTTTACTAGCTTTGTGACAAGGTAAATTGCCTAACTTTGGTCTCAATTTCCTCATCTATAAAGTAAGCTAACAGTACCTACTCCACAGAGTCTCTGAGAACTAAAAGAGATAATCTTGATGTGCCTGGCTGGTCAGTTGGTGGAGCATAAAACTTTTCTTGGGGTTGTAAGTTTAAGCTGCATGTTGGGTGTGAAGACTGCTTAAAAATAAAATCTTTAAAAGAGATATATGAAAAATGTTTTAACACTATGGTTGCCATACAGTAAATTTTCAATAAATTTATAGTTAATATTATTTAGGACAATGTTTCTTTTCTTATCATAAAGTAACATATGTTCATAAGAGAAAAAAAATAAAAAAAGAAAGCAAGGGCACATGGTTGGCTCAAGTTGGTAGAACATGTGACTCTCTATGTGGGGGTTGTTGAGTTCAAGCCCCACGTTGGGCATAGAGCTTACTTTACAAAAACGAAACAAAACAAAAACCCAGAAAACAAAAAAATATAAAGGCAACAAACCACTCTGAATCTCACTACCTAGACAGAACCACAAGAAACAGTAATTATATTTTGGTGTACTTCCTGATATCTTTTGTGTTTCTGCATACACGTACTTTTCATTGTTATTTTTTTTACAAAATTCAAATATATTATAGTTTTTTTTTCCACTCAGCATATTATAGTCTCAGATGTTATTAAATACTTGAAGATTTAAAGATTATATAATCTTAAATATATATGTATTTATAATATACTTAATAATTATTATTTGTAAAGATTATATTTAACAGCAGCAAAGTTTTCAATTAATGGGTGTTGCATATTTTAAATACTTAAAAAAATTTTTTTTAGTGTTTATTTATTTTTGAGAGTGAGAAAGAGCACATGTGAGCAGGGAAAGGGCCAGAAGAGGGACAAAACGGGCTCCACACTGACAGTAGAGAGCCTGATGTGGGGCTTGAACTCATGAAGAACAAGATCATGACTTGAGCTGCAGTTGGGTACTTAACTGACTAAGCCACCCAGGCCCCCCTAAACAGTAGTTTTTTGCTGGACAGTTGAGCTGCTTCATATTTTTCAATATTTTAAAAACATCTATAACAAAAAAAAATTTTACACATTAATCTTTGACTCATATAAGTTTCTTAGGACATATCTGACAGAAGAGGATTACCTACGTGAACCTATTATATTGGTATTGCCAAAATATTTACCAGAAAAAGTATACCAAAAGTATATGAGTGTCCATCCATATCATATGCTGGGCTATTCCTCACTAAACTACTCTGTGGAGGCCATGTGGTAGCATCTTGAGCATATGGTTACCGTGACTGATGGTGGTGGCTGGTTTAGGATACTGACCATTCTGTGGGAGAGTGAGAGGTAAGTAATTCATAAGCAAGCTAAAGAGTTGAAAACAAAACCTTGCCATTTTGTGGGGTTATGGTGGGGACGTTGCTTTATTTTTTAAGTTTATTTACTTATTTTGAGAGAGAGAGAGAGAGTTTGTTTATTTTCAGAGAGAGAACGTGCATGTAAGCAGGGAAGAGGCAGAGAGAGAGAGAGAGAGAGAGAGAGACAGAGAGAGACAGAGAGAGAGAGGGAGGGAGGGAAGGAGGGAGAGAATCTCAAGCAGGTGCCACTGTCAGCACAGAGCCTTGATGTAAGGCTCGATCTCATGAATGGTGAGATCATGACCTGAGCTGAAAGAGTCAGAAGCTTAATTGACTGATCCACCCAGGTGCCCCACGAAGATTACTTTAACTGGACATTTCACAGAGACCAATAGCAAGTTGGGGGGAGAGGTGCTGTTGACCCCAAACAACTTGCCTTTTCTGAATTTCAGGTTAGACTGCTACTTGGGGTCCCACCAGGAAGTGTCTCCCTCCTGCCCCATTCAGTTGTTTACCATTCATTCAAAGTTACTTCAGGAAGAAAGAGGCAGTTAAGTGGGCTTTTTTTTTTTTTTTTTAAATTTACATCCAAATTTGTTAGCATATAGTGAAATGATGATTTCAAGAGTGGATTCCTTAATGCGCCTTACCCATTTAGCCCATTTCCCCTCCCACAAGGTAAGTGGGCTTTGAAGTTAAACATGTTCAAGGTTCCACAGTAAGAAACAGAAAATTTCCTTCATCTCCCTAATGCTCATTTCCCCTAACAAAGAAAAAAAAAAAAAAATTGGAATCAGGCCATTTTGGTTGAGAATGTAAAAATACCTATCACATTATTAAGTACCTATCACAGGCCCAGCAACAGCTATTATTTTCCTTATTCTCAAGCATAGTGGGTCAGGTTCTTCATAGGCATCTTTGTCCTCATGCCCATTTGTGACACAGAATGCTGGCTCAGATGTAAGTGTAGGAGAGGTACCA
Source organism: Prionailurus bengalensis (assembly GCF_016509475.1). Lineage (NCBI taxonomy): Eukaryota > Metazoa > Chordata > Mammalia > Carnivora > Felidae > Prionailurus > Prionailurus bengalensis. The sequence goes on from NC_057359.1 coordinate 83,806,658, forward strand.
CACAGTACCCATTTAAGACCACTCTCTCATGCAATGGTTGTTGTGAGGGTATCAGGGGAGGGGGAAGTGGGGAGACAGGTATAATTTAAAAGGAAACAAGTATTGGGGCACCTGGTTGGCTCAGTTGGTTGAGCATCTGACTTTAGCTCAGGTCGTGATCTTGCAGTTTGTGAGTTTCAGCCCGGCACTGGGCTCTCTGCTGTCACTGCAGAGCCTACTTTGGATCCTTTGTCCCCCTCTCTCTCTGTACCTCCCTTGCTCGTGCTCTCTCTCAAAAATAAAATAAAAAACTAAAAAAAAAAAAAAAAAAAAAAAAAAAAGGAAACAAGTATTAGTTAAATACAAAGTTTTAGTTATACAATGGAAAGCCTGGGTGGCTTAGTCAGTTAAGCATCCAACTTCGGCTCAGGTGATGATCTCGTGATTCATGAATCCAAGCCCCACATCCAGCTCTGTGCTGACTGCTCAGAGCCTGGAGCCTGCTTCAGATTCTGTGTCTCCGTCTCTCTCTGCCTTTCCCATGCTCAAGTTCTATCTTTCTCTCTCTCTCTCAAAAATAAATAAACATTAAAAAAATTAAAAACAAAACACAAAAAACAAAGTTTTGGTTATACAAGATGAATAAATCCTAGAGATCTACTGTATAGCATAGTGCCTATAGTTAACAAAACTATATTGCATACCTAAAAATTTGCTAACAGGGTAAGTCTTATGTTAGGTATTCTTATCACAAATACAAATACTAATACTAAGAAGGCAGGAGGAAATTTGTGGAGGTGATGGATATGTTTATGGCATAGACTGTGGTGGTGGTTTCCCAGATGCATATTTATGTCTAAACTCATAATAAATATGTACAGCTTTCTGTATGTCAATCATACCTCAATAAAGTGATTCCCAAAAAAAGACCATACTCCTTTCTTTGTTCCACCACTAGAGAAAATAACATATTGTTAATGAAAAAAAGATCAGTTTGATCCCTTTTATGAAAATTTAAGTGTATTTAAAAGTACATAAAAGTTGCAAATGGACTTCTGCGTCTGGCCACAACAGAGTAAGGGGACCAGATTTGACCTCTTGACTGGTAAACTATCAAACAAAGTATATATAATATACTGGACAAAGTATATAAAATAATGATCTTCAAGTATTGGGCTTCAGGTGGCAAAGGACAGTGAGGCCTGAGAGGGAAAACAAAGAGAAGTCCTGTGAATGTTCCACCTAACTGTTTACAGAGTTTCTAGGCTGGAATACACGAAGGGAGAGCCCGTGGACAGCCCAGCAAATCTCCCCAAGGTGAGGATTCAGAGCTGGGAGTCTGGAAGGCCAGAGCAGCTGGAGTTAACAGGGCAGAGGGCTGGAAGAGAAAAGGATACATAGAACACAACTGAGATCTGCAGTTCTCTGGAGTCTTCAGCTAAGGACAAATGAGTGTATGTGTGTGAGGAAAGTACACATGGCTAGAAGAGCCACCCAAGAGGAGTAGAGGAAATTATTTGGGGGCGTTCACACAAGGCCAGGAGGAACAGTTCTTGCTCTCACTAGCTAGAGTGGAAAACTTAAAGAGTTTGTTTCCTGAAGATCCTGGTTAGTATTCATATATCCCTGACACCTTGCCCTCAGGTAGTCACCTAAAAGCACTGGCTGGTTTCTAGGATTAGCTACTTGTCATGATTCAATCCATAAAAGTTAGAATGTAAGACAGGTGGTGATGGCTAGTTTATGGGAAGAGAGATGGATAAAGTCAGCAGAAGCTAGAGAGGCAAGTCCAACAGGTTCAGAAAATAGATCCTAAAAATAAACTGTGCCCCAGGCTCATCTTGACATAGACAAAATCTACCACTAAAAGCATAAGTCCTCTTTGTAAATTAGCTTAGCACAAAAATGGCTGTGAAGATAACAACATATTCACCCCTCTTCCATGACCTGGTCAGCACACTGAAATTCTCCTTTTTTCTTGGATGCTTTTCAAGCCTCTACAACTCTGCCCAGAACAGACCTCCCCATTCACCATATCTTCTTTGCAAGAGACACTCAAAGGCATTAAGGGAATCCTTTCGAGCTTATTCCTAGAAAACCACTCTTCACAATCTTACTTGCCCTTTTGGTCCTAATGATGTAATTATGGATTTAAAGTCTGGTATTGCCTTTTTATTGGTGTTTACTCAGTCCTGGTGAAGTTCACTTTTCACAAAAATAAGATACTTGGATTCCCCTGAACATCTATGATTAGATAAAGTTCATACAAAGTTGGAGAGCTTAGGTCCCCCATCATGTAACACAGAATTCTCACATGAATTCAGCATAAAAAAAAATTGCTAAACTTCCAGGGTAAGATACTACATTGAATGCAATGTCATTTTAATGATCTATTAAAAAGAGAAATTAAACAAAAAGAAATGGGTTGAGTGCTTTTTACAGTAAGTGCTTCACTACAAGAGTCACAATGATTTGCAAATTAGCACTCATCAAAATGATACTATCAGGACAGATCCCTGAGAGGGAGTTGGGGCAGGTATATAGCTGGGGTTCTGGAGTGGGAACCAGGTGTAGAACAGGAAGTGAAATCCTGGTCTGTTAAAAAACCATCCACTTCTTTAAAATTCTAGATTTATGTATAAAGTGAATTCTATAGAGGCCAGACACTGGAAGCTGTAAAAGGCTATTAAGCAGCAACAAAGTATGTATGTCAACTCCAGGAAAGTACTATTTCATTAACTTCTAGTTATTCCAACCTTCTAACACTCTCTGTCCGCGTATTAAGCACCTAACAAAGGCTTGTGAAACTTAAGTTTTATTCTTTTTCTTTTTTCAGGAGGATGCAAAAACCTTGTAAGCAGATGTTGAGCCACAAATTTTTCTTAAAGAGATGAACAACAGAAGAATGATTATATATCAATATTCAAACATTCTTGGAATTTGGATAACTAGAAAGAGCTGTAGCTGTAGAGAATCTCTGCCACTTACTACTTACATATAATCTTATATAGTTTAATTTCTTCACCTATAAAATAGGGACAATTATATCTACTGTCCTAACTCAAGATTGTTCTGAGGAACAAACTAGAATGTGTAAGGAAATATTTTATAAGCACAAGTGCCATATACTTACTACTTTTAGTAAAAATAATAGGTACTTAAAAATAAAAGGTATTTTTTAAAAATATAAGAAAAGGACAAATATAATTGGGGCATAGGGGAGAGGAAGAGGGTAGTTTGATCCCAAGTCTATAATCCAAAAGTAATCAACACCAAAAGGGCTACTACTTTGATTTTTATCACCTTTCTGAATTAAAAATTCATCGTTTTTTCTTTGGCCATAAAATACATCAACAGTTCGTGAAACGGGAATTTCATGAGCTATAAAAGAACTAATCACACACACACAAATTGAACTAGAAAAGCATTATAATAAAAAACAAGATACACACACACACACACATATACACACACATAGATATACGTGTACATACACATATGCATATATACACATATTTTTTTATATTGTGGGGAGGGTAAAGTCTTTCTTTTTTAAAGTTTTTTTTTTTTTTTTAATTTTTTTTTTTCAACGTTTATTTATTTTTGGGACAGAGAGAGACAGAGCATGAACGGGGGAGGGGCAGAGAGAGAGGGAGACACAGAATCGGAAACAGGCTCCAGGCTCTGAGCCGTCAGCCCAGAGCCTGACGCGGGGCTCAAACTCACGGACCGCGAGATCGTGACCTGGCTGAAGTCGGACGCTTAACCGACTGCGCCACCCAGGCGCCCCTAGTCTTTCTAAGCATAACATAAAACCCAGACATCATTAAGGAAATGACGGTCATATCTGCACTTATATAAATGTCTAATTTCTAAAAGGCAAACACCCAAACATACACAACATTGGTAAACATAAAGAAACCCTATGAATCAATAAGAAAAATATAAGCAAAGATGCCTTGATGATTATAATATGAATAAAAACAAAAAGGTGGCTAATAAAAACACAAAGTAAAACAACTATTATACACCATATCTCATCCATCAAATTGGCAAAAAACTTAAAATGCTGAGAATATTTCAGTGTTGGAGAAGGTCTGAGAAAATGCAAAGTTGCTTATACTTTGTCAGTGACTGATACACAGCTTGAACACAGCTTACAGTACCTATCAACATTTAAACTGTGCACACATTTTGACCCAAGATCTCACTTTTACTACTCTATTTTACAGAAATACTCATACATGTTCACAAAGATATATGTATAAGGATGATCACTGGAAGATGTTACAAATTTTTAAAGGTGGAAGAAAATATTCATAAATATAGGAAAAGTCAAGAAATAGAGAAGTGATTAAGGAGAGAAGAAACCAGACTTTTTCTATCTGACCTGGTCATTTCCAACTCATTCTGGATTTTAGTCAGGCTATCACTCAGTTAATCATTCAGTCAGTTCCTCCCTCCCTACTGCTATGTGCCTAGAATGAAAGTCAGGCAGTAGACAGGCAATTCATTTCTGATCACCTGTAGAGGTCTCCCTTGGTCACTTCTTTACCCAATGACTTGGACAGAATCTCTAGCACACCAAATGCAGGCATTATCCTAGTGTTAAGATCCTTTTGAAAGTGGAATGAAGGACAGCAACGTAGATCTTCGGGCAGGGGGTCAGAGGTAGGTAGGTAACACAAGCTGGCAGTGACTTTCAGAGAAATTTGTAACTATCTGTTGATTTCACAGGAACAGACTATCTCAAGTGCAAAACACACTTTTAACAATTAACTCATGAGTGAGCTACTCCTCCTTGTGTTAAACCCACAGCTGAAAGCCAAGTGATTGATCAAAACCTGCTCAACCAAACAGCTGCTTGCAGGGCCCCAGGGCCCTAGGCTCAGTCTGAGAAAGGGTAATGAATAATCTATTCCATCATACCAGTAATGATATTTTTTCCAGAGCTGAGCACAAGGCCTGACACGGTAGGTACTGGCATGTAGGGACTGTTTAAGAAACAGGGCTGATCTTGCACTTGCATGACCCTTATAATGAATATTGTTTTAAATTTTGCAGTGTAAGTATCTCCTTTGCCTCATCCCAGTCTTGGCCCTGTTAAAAACTTAGTAATTTACTTGTTTAAAAAAAAAAAAAGGATTAAGACATATGAGTTGATATTTTTCATTCCCATCCAAATGTGGTATGATGAGATGCTTAGTTTCAGAAAACAGAAGTTTTGGTTTTTCAAAAGGCTCCCTTCTCTCCTTAAAGCTCTTTACAAAAAGAAAATTCTCAGAAAGATCAGTTAACTTGAAGGCTGTCACCAGCCCACTGGGCATCATTTGAGGTGTAGAGACCCACAGCACAGAGACCAGTCAGGCTCTCATCAAACCACACAAAATATGTCTACATTCTATCAGCTCTCCTCTATTATAAAAGATCCCATGGGTAAAAGACTGCCTAGAAAATTCCTGTTACAGTGGAGCTGCCTGTTTTAGGCACCACCTTACTGTCCCAGAAAAATCAGGTCTGGAGGAGGGTCACACATCATAGAGATGTTTGCAGCAGACCAGTCAAATGTTTAGTATTTGTTTCAGGAAAAAAGAAAGATAGATACATTTACACACACACACACACACACACACTAAATACATACATACATACATACATACATACATACATAACACAACACTAATGAAATGTATGGGCATATTGTTTTACTAACAATATAAGTGAAAATATCAAAGGGAATCATCCTGGCTTTATATAACTAGTTGTGAAGACTGTAGATTAGCCATTATCCTATATAAGAGTTATCTCCCATGGCTGCAGTTGGTATACTTCTACATGGTTTTTATTTTGTGATAAATATTTTCATTCTTCTACGTTGTCATTTACATACCCAATTTTAGCAGCTATAAGCACAAAGCTGAAATTCTAGATATTTAAGTTTTATTATTTTGCCACTATCGATAATGTTACAGTGAAAGCCTCTATACTGGTATATTTTCTAGTGCCTGCTAAATTATTTCCATAGCAAAGACTTAGAACTGGTTCATGAAGTTGAAGGCTACAGAAAGCTTTATGACTCTGATTCCATATGGCCTTGTCAATTCCCTGAATAATCAGACCTACCCCAACTACCGTGGATATCCTGCAGTTTACCAGAAGAGGGCAGCATCTCCCAAACTAACGGGGCCTCAAGAATGAAGACACCAAGCAAGAGGACTGGAGAGGGAAGGGTCAAAAGACACTAGCAAAATCTACATGGTAGTGCTACCAGGGCTCCCAAGAGCTGGAAGGTGTGACAGGTGCTGGCTCCTGCGGAATAACGGGATCATCCACAACTAACAACATCCAACACTTGTGTCTTTGATTTCTTTATTGGCACCATAATGGCAAACTTACCTTCCCTTAAAGAGGTGTCTGGATAGTGCTATACTGGCTACAGGGATCATGCCAACTTGGATCCTGCCAGCAACAGAGATGACTGGAGCCTTACTCCTGGGGAGACTGAAAAAGAGTAGCACTAAGCTGTTGGCCTCATTCTGGCAGTTTTATTAAAAGAAAGAATGGAAAGGGTGAACACTTATATACCACAGATGTCCAAGTTCTTGTCTACTGTCCTCTCAGCTTCAATCTAAACTAAGCAGGAGGCCAGGCAAGAAGACCACCGGCAACCATGAGGTGAAAGACAGCCAGCAGGCCATAGTATGTAGGGTACAGGACAAAGACAATGGAAACCGCTGTGACTGAAATGTATCAGTGTTCATTTCAGATCATCAACAAAGTGAGTCATTCTAAATTAACCTGAACAATACTGCAGCTCTTGAGAGCCTAGATAAATGCCAATCCTTATCTATCAAAAGACTGAAAAACTACTGTTGAACTAAGCATCTAAACTAAGCATCCCAAACTACCAGCTATTCACCACTGCCCCTCCTTGATATGTTAACTTCTCTCTGAAACATTTTTATGATTGTAGCTTACATTACAGAGATAATAATGCAGCACTGATGAGGGTGGAAAAACAGGCTTTCTTCTATCTTAATTGCAGGGGTAAGGGAGTTAACGGGGCGGGAGGGGGGTATATTATTTACCACCTTTTGGAGGGGAAGGGAATTTAACAACACCAAAATCTAAATGTACAAACTCTTTCATTTGGAAATTTCACTTCCGGGACTTGCAAAAGTAAAGCCATAAGTAAGCTAAGTATTATACAAGGATATTTGCTGCAGTCCTGTTTGTAACAGAGAAGAAATAAAAGCAATCTAATATCCACTAACAACAGATGGATTAAACAAATCCTGGCATATACATTCATGCAACCACAAAAAATAATGAGAGATCTATAAATCTGCCATGAAACAATCTCTAAGACAAATGAAGTGAAATTAAAGCAAGCTACAGAATAAAATAAATATAGGACTTTTGCTTTTAAAAACTGCATATTTTGGAAAGTTTGGAAGACACTACAACAGACTGCACAAGCTCTGCCACTTATTTAAGTATGACTTTACAATGAATCCTCAATCTTCAGTTTCCACATCCATAAAATGGGGGAGGAATAATATCAAGTTTACCTATACATGAAATAATCAAATTGAACTGAATGCACACACACAAACACATCAGAACAGTGCCTGGCACGCAGCAAATGCTCAGAGCACTCAGAAGACGATAATAGTCATTACTACTACCAGTCATTACTACCATCACCACACCTGGAAGCATAATTAGGGAGGTGACTAATGTGCCAAATATATATTTCCGTATATAAAGAATTTTTCAGAACAAGCATGCATTACTTTCATAATTAAAAGGTATCCTTATACTCAAAAGAAATGAAAACATGTGTGCAAAGACCTGTATGGAAATGATCATAGCACTATCATAATAAAACATTGGAAACAACCTAAATGTACAGTACCTGATGAATGGATAGAAAAAATGTAAGGTATATATATCCATATAATGGAATACTATTCAGCAACAGAAAGAACTACTCGTATTTGCTATGACATGGACAAACGTCAAAGCCATCATGCTAAGTGAACACAAAGAACACATATTGAATGATTTCATTTATATGACATATCCAGAAAAGGCAAATCTATAGGGACAGATCAGAGATTACCTGGAAAAGGAGTTGGGAATAGAAGTAACAATAAGAGAACAAGGGATCTTACTGGGATGATACAAATGCTCTAAAACTGATTTATGGGAATGGTTACACAACTTGGGTAAATCTACTCAACATTATTGCACTGCACAATCATAGTCAAGTGTGTAAATAAAATATGCCTCAATGGGTTTGTTAAAAAAAAAAGTTGGGGAAAACAGATCCTTTTAACCATGCATTATTTTATTCTCATAAAATGCCTTGCTCCTTAGAAAAGGACTTTCACTTGCAGTATCCAATATGACCCTCACAAACATCACATGAAGTAGACAGAGTAAGGAGCATGCCTTTCAAAGAGAAAAGAAAAATGATGCTCAGAGAAGTTACATAACTAGCCCATCGCCACTGCTAGCAAGTAAAGCATTTGGAGCCCAGGTGCAAAATATAACTAAATCAATAAATATGCCAAGACTGTAAGATTCCAGGGATAACCACCATACATTGATCACACTTTGGCTTAATACTGAAGGACAGGAGTTTTTTTTAATTAACTTTTTGAATAAATTTACATTTAAGAAATTTTTTGTTAAAGTTGTTTTTCCCCCCCTGGCTAAACATGAGACTGTTCCCAGAAGCAACAAGAAATTTCCAATTCAGTAGCTCATAAAATACTCATCACATAGTGGGGATTCAATATACACTTCTAATGTCTATGAATAATAATTACAAATTTCAAAAAGCTTAATTTGAACATTATTGCAAATATACATCCTGAATTTCATCTTGTACAGAAAGACTGGAGAGAAAAGGACAAGAGGCAAAATTCAAACCATAAGCCATATGGAACATTCTCTCTCTTTTTTGGGGGCGGGTGGGTGGGCAGATAGTTTGTTTTTGGCAACCATTTTTGCTATAAAAAGGCTGCCTGGGGGCGCCTGGGTGGCGCAGTCGGTTAGGCGTCCGACTTCAGCCAGGTCACGATCTCGCGGTCCGTGGGTTCGAGCCCCGCGTCAGGCTCTGGGCTGATGGCTGATGGCTCAGAGCCTGGAGCCTGTTTCCGATTCTGTGTCTCCCTCTCTCTCTGCCCCTCCCCCGTTCATGCTCTGTCTCTCTCTGTCCCAAAAATAAATAAACGTTGAAAAAAAAAAATTTAAAAAAAAAAAAAAAAAGGCTGCCTGCATCAGCAGTCTCTTTAGACCTTTCCAGCACCAGGAAAGCAACTAAAGCCCAGTATGACCAACCAATACTTTCCCACATCTTTCTCTTTACTGACTACATGCAGAGAACTGCAGTAAGAACGAACTGGTTCTATGTGAACTGGTTCTGAACTGGGTTGATAATGTGAGTGGATCTCCCTCCCTCCCAATTTAAAGATGGAAAAATAAGGGGGTCCTGGGTGGCTCAGTTGGTTGGGCATCTGACTTCGGCTCAGGTCATGGTCTCACAGTTCATGAGTTCAAGCCCTGCGCCAGGCTCTGTGCTGACGGCTCAGAGCCTGGAGCCTACTTCGGATTCTGTGTCTCTCCCTCTCTGCCCCTCCCCTGCTCATGCTCTGTCTCTGTCTCTCGATAATAAATAAATGTTAAAAAAAAAATTTAAACATGGAAAAATAAGTTCGAACAGGCAAAATGATAGCTGCCTTAGCATTTTCTGTTGATCACTGCTAAAAAGGTCAGGGCTCTTGAATAACACTCAGCACTAAATCTTGGCAACTGAGATAATTTTTCTCCTCAAATTTTTATTTAAATTCTAGTTAGTTAACATACAGTACAATATTGGTTTTAGGAGTATTATTCAGTGATTCATCCCTTACATACAACAACCAGTGCTCATCATAACAAGTGCCCTCCTTAGTACCCATCCCCAATCTAGCCCATCTCCCACCCACCTCCCTCCATCAACCTTCAGTTTGTTCTCTATCATTAAGAGTCTCTTATGGTTTGTTTCTCTCTCTCCCCCCTCCCATATGTTCATCTGTTTTATTTCTTAAATTCCACATATGAGTAAAATCATATGGTATTTATTTTTCTCTGACTGACTTATTTCACTTAGCATAATACACTCTAGCTTCATCCATGTTGTTACAAATGGCAAGATTTCATTCTTTTTTTTGATGGCTGAGTAATATTCCTGTGTGTGTGTGTGTGTGTGTGTGTGTGTGTGTGTACAGCTTCTTTATCCATTCATCAATCAGCGGACATTTGGGCTGATAATTGAGGTAATTTTACCTAATCATATTCTATGGAAAAAAAAAAAAGTCCCAGAGATAACTGGTAAACTAGAAAAGATAGAAGATCAGGAAATTACAAATTCTGGACCATTCTAAATTATTTGGGATTTATTTTTGTCTTCACACCTGATATTCTTTATGAACTGGGTACCAAGAAAAGATGAAGCCAACAGGAAAAAGCCACAAGCCATAAATTAACAGGGTTTTGGAATTCTGGGCAGACCAAGAAAAGTACTGGAAAATCTAACCAAAAAGCAGGAAGTAGCTCAACTCTGGCTCCTGGGGCCTTTTCATAGAGATGTAGATCCTGAACAAGGAAGGCACCATGGACAAGTGGGTTCAACTTTTACATGATTTTATACACAGAAAGAAACCGTGGGAAACTCTTTTTCATGACGGCTCCTGGGTGGCTCAGTGGGTTAAGTGTCCGACTCTTGACTTCAGCTCAGGTCATGATCTCACGGTTCATAAATTTGAGCCCGGCATCGGGCTCCACGCTGACAGCCTGGATTCTTTCCCTCTCTCTCTCCCCCTCCCCCAGCTCATGTGCTTTCTCTCAAAATACATAAATATGCTTAAAAAAAGAAAAGAAAAGAAAAGAAAAGAAAAGAAAAGAAAAGAAAAGAAAAGAAAAGAAAAGAAAAGAAAACAGTTCTTAGAGGCCTCTCTCAAAATAAGTAAACATGAAAAAAAAAATGTAAGAAGTAAGCCTGGCTTAATTGTTCTAGCCCTACCTCAGTTATACTGAGGGGTCTTCAGGGAAAAACCATTTATGTCTGCTTACACCAGAGAGTTGAAGAACAGATGTCAAACTCCCCACTGAAGCCTTTTATTCCTGCAATTCTTGGGACCTTACTTTGTGCCTGGCACTGGTGCTGATAAATATTTTGTGTATCGTGTCACCAAAATCTCCTAAGAGATCTGGAAGTAAGCTTCTTATTCTCATTTCAGAGATAAACTGAGGCTCAGAGAGATTAATTCCATGAAGATCTAACAGCTCACAAAGGGCAGAGATAGATTATGAACCCAAAAATGTCTGAGTACTAAGGCACAAGCTATTAACTAACATGCCATAGTGGTGGCAGCAATTAATAATAGACCTTAAAGGTATGATGACTTACAGAAGACACAGTCAATCTATTTGTGAAGATTTCCTTCTTGGCAAATGAAATTCTATTTTTCTTGAGGGCTGTGGCAGTTTCCTTGTACATGGTGGCAGCAGTGGGATCCTAGGCACAGGCTGGCTAGGCTAGCAAATCAAAGCACTCTGTCCTTAGATGAAACTATTACTTTCTGCCATTTCATAGGTCAATTTTCCAGTATCAAGTTGAATACTAATAACACTTTTTTATTTCATTCTCTCTCTCAAAAGGTAATACTCCAATTAGTCTCATATTAGGCATCTTTTCTTCCAAAATCCCTGTTGGCATCATGTGCCTGCCTAGCCTGGGGATGTGCAAAGACAGAATGCTGGGGTGGGAGTTATCCTAGGACACACTGACTACCTACATAGAAGTATGAGGCTGTTTCCCAAAAGCTGAAATCAAGAAAGTAGGTCCCCTGACACAATAGTTTCTCCAAACAACATGAAACAACTCTTTGAGATATTAAATATTGTTCAGTCAAACCTTGCGATTTGAGCCTTGCCATTGGTTGAGTCTCTGCAGTTTGCGCAGTGCCCTGGGTTTTGCTCCAGATCCGTCACATTGCATTAGTGCCCTTCCTCCTCACTGCCTACAGAAATAACAGCCTTGAACATGGCAGCACAATCCATTTGTCCTGCTCTAATTACTTTTTGACATTACTCTTTTTGCTGCTAACGTCCTTCTTCCCTCCCCCCACTTTGTTTCCCTCTGTCTACCACCCTCTCTTTCTGCCTCACAGCATCATTAGAGTCATCTGAAAAAGAGATCTTTAGGTTCTGCCAATGTATATTTTGTTAAAACTTTCTTTCACAAAATGGTTCCAAGGAGGAGTATGATACTAGATGCAAGAAGAAAAGTCACCAGCCTCTCAAAACCATTTCCAGAATTCCCCAGCTGCTACAGACAGAATGGCCCAGAGGTGAATACCTGGGCTTAAAGTTACAGGATCTGGGCAAATTGTAGCTCTGCCACTTACTAGCTGTGAGATCTTGAACAAGTCTCCTAATCAGTCTCAGTCTTGGTACCCTCTTCAGACAAATGGGATTTTATATCTACTCTGATAACCTCATTTGAGGTTGCTCAAGTGATGCTATGAAGTTCACTTGAGGTAATGTATGTGAAAATACTTTGAAAAGAGCTGTAGTCATATTAATAGGCACAAAAATGATGACCAATATTGACAAGGATCTCTAATCTTGTGTTCTTCATTAAATCTAGTGGGACAGTTAATTTTATGTGCCAACTTGGCTGGGTCATTGGGTATCCAGATACTTGGTCCACCATTATTCTGGGTGTTTCCAGGAAGGTATTTTTAGATGAGATTAACATTTAAATTGGTGGACTTTAAGTAAAGTAGATAGCCTTTCACAAGGCTGGGTGGTCCCCATCCAATCAGTCAAGGCTTAAACAGAATGAAAAGACCAGATGGGCTTCCCATGAGCAAGAAAGAATTCTCCAGAAGACTGCCTCTGAACTTGAACTAGGAAATCAGCTCTCTTGGGTCTCCAGCCTGCCAGCCTTTGGAGTGAAACTGCAGCAAGGGCTTTCCTGGGTCTCCAACCTACTCTACTGGCTCACTGCAAAATCATGTGAGCATTTCCTTATAATAAATCTCCACCTACCTACCTACCTACCTACCTACCTACCTACCTACCTACCCACCCACCCACACACCATGTCAGTTCTGTTTCTCTGGAGAATCCTAATACAACTAGGATACAGTTTGTTTAGAATTCACAATGACCATCCTATGCTCTAATAATAAACAGAAATGTCATGCATAAATCCAGAGGTTTATCTCCAGAGATTTTGTTGCTCCAGCATAACAGATCTTGATTTACAAATTATATATGTTCCCAAAGTCACTTTTATGCCGGCTGCCTAAAACTTAAAAGGCTCTTCTCAATAATAAAATGGAACGTAAGGACAAAGATTGAGAAGCTGTCCTTACAGGAATGAATAATACAGTGATTAATACATGTGTTGTTGGCTAAGTCCAAGAATCAGTATTGTTCTATCTAGAAAACACTTTCGGAAGACAAGAATACAATATTTGAGTACTTCCCATGTGCTAATAACACTGTACTAGGTGTTTCACATATATTGCTTTATTCAACACTGAACACTTATAAGACAAAAACAATGTTTCCCATTTCTGCAAATGACAAAACTGAGCTCTGAGATGATATGTTTTGGCATAGAACACACAACTAGAATGTGGTATAGCTGGGATCAGATGGATACCACTGACCTACTCGTCTCAGACTAGAGAACAGACACATATTAAATAGTCTCTACCCTTATTTAAAACAAAACAAAAGAAAAGGTGGGGTGCCTGGGTGGCTTAGTTGGTTAAGCGTCTGACTTTGGCTCAGGTCACTCATGATCTCACGGTTCCTGAGTTTGAGCCCCACGTCAGGCTGGCTGCTGTCAGCACAAAGCCCACTTTGGATCCTGTGTCTCCTCTCTCTCTATCCCTACAGCTGCTTGCACTCTCTCTTTCTCTCTCTCTCAAAAATAAACATTAAAAAAAAAAAAGGGTGTAGGTGACATACCTCTTTCCCTTCCTCCACTCTTCGATGTGGGATGGCAAAAAGTTTAAAGGGTAGAACACAAGAAGCACTGGATGACTGCAGGTTTTGGAAACCCACAGGCTGAGGGGGTTCCTGTGAATGTCAAAGTAAGCAGTTCCATAATAGCAATAGATTGGATGTAAAGAGCAACATCTTCACAAGCAGGAGAAGGGTTTTTGTTTTGTTCTGTTTTGTTTTCTTTCTTAAGTAAGCTCTATGTCCAACATAGACATGTCCAACTCATGATCCCAAGATCAAAAATCGCATGCTTTACTGAATCAACCAGACAGGTGCCAAGAAGGTTTTGTTTTTTTTTTTTGTTTTTTTTTTTTAAAGGAAAGCAACAGAAAGTGCAGTGGCCCCAATGAACTAAATATAGATGGGGTAAAGATGGTGTTGGAGGGAACCATGTTTGGCCTTTGATTTACTTTTAGTAGGTCAGCACATTCTCTTTGCGTTGGCTACCTCAAGTGCAAGTGACAAGCCAAGCCAAAGCTAGGCCAAAGAGGCCTTTGTCTCATGCAGTGCTTCCCTTTACCCACCTCAGATGGCCCTTCTGGATCCATCCTTAATTCACATTCTTCCTACCACAATTGGATACACTTAAAAGGGGAAACTAATTCTGCATTTTGTACTGTTGTACAGAGCCCACCAACCAAGAACAGGAATCTGCAAAATGACAATGATGAGTAAGGAAAGAAGAACTGTTTGCTATTGGGTCAAACAAATTCAATCTCAACTACATTAAAATAGGCCAAGTAGAAACCAGTTGCATAAGAAGGTATTTTCCTGAAACAAAGTGTGACTACTGGTTATTTAAATGTAATTATTGTTGGAATCATATCACTGGTAAAATGTTACAATTCAGGTAGTTTCAAAACATACTCTTTGGAAGTATCATTGATCTTTAAATCCTGGTTATTAAAAATCCACATAATCATGATTTCAGAATCACTCTGTAAGAAGATATCATTATCCCATTTTATCACAATGAAGAAATTGAGGCTCAAAATGGGAGTCAAATGCCCAAGTAGTCAGAACCGAGCTAAGTCCAAGTTTTGAGTGTTTTTTCCTTTCTCAAGGACATTTCCCAAAGCTATCGAGGTCTTATCTATTAGGCCCCTCACTTTCTTTTTTTTTTTTAATTTTTTTTTTTCAAACGTTTATTTATTTTTGGGACAGAGAGAGACAGAGCATGAACGGGGGATGGGCAGAGAGAGAGGGAGACACAGAATCGGAAACAGGCTCCAGGCTCTGAGCCATCAGCCCAGAGCCCGACGTGGGGCTCGAACTCACGGACCGTGAGATCGTGACCTGGCTGAAGTTGGACGCTTAACCGACTGCGCCACCCAGGCGCCCCAGGCCCCTCACTTTCTTGAGAAGCACTGCTGCTTCTAACTTCCTGCCATTTCCTGGGAGAATAGAATGGTTTCTTCCTGTTATCTTAACACATCATTCTGTGTACAATGTTGGATACACACACATACTGTAGTTGTAGCTTCTTAGACATTCCAATGTAAAGAATGACAAAGTCATGCCTGCCGAGTTTAAAATCATTGGCATGGTTCTTCTAGATAAAGTAGTCACTGGCCTAGGTAAGATTAACCTCCGGTGATGTTGATTTTTTTCCTCCAAATTTTATGGCAACTTTATCTCATTAACCGTTTGTTAAATTGTAAACACTTTGTGAACTAAAAGCAAGAGGCTTTTCCAGAAAACTTTTGAGATGCTAAAGCAGTAAACCATGTTTTCTAAATTTTTTCACTCACGTAATCAAGTGAGAAAGTAACAGACCCTGCAAAATGACAGCTCAAAATCAAAACAAATATGAGCACAGAACTATATGTGAATTCTATTTTACATTACAGTACCTACATAAAACCCCCCAAAATCATATTGTGAATCATTATACCTTTCTGAACTTAGCCATTCTAGTTGTGCCAATCAGCTGCTTTTTTTTTTAAAGTTTGTTTGTTTGTTTGTTTGTTTAAGTAATCTCTATACTCCTTGTAGGGCTCGAACTCACAACCCCAAGATCAAGAGTCACATGCTCTTCCGACTGAGCCAGCCAGGCGCCCCCAGTCAGCTTCTTCTTCAAAACTAGTAGAGGTTGCTGACCATAGGGAAAGAGCATGGATTCTGAGATCAGAAAGACCTGGGTTCCAATTCTTGCTCTACTATTTCATACTTTCGACCCTCAGGCAAATTATTCAATTGCTTAAAAAGTCTCTGTTTTCTCATACAAAATAGGGATACTGTCCCTTACCTTTTATGGTTATTAGAAAGTAAATGAATATATCAGGCAAGCACAGTTGCTGGGATACAAATTTGTTCAATAAATGGTAGTAGGTGCTTAATAAATGCTTGTTATAAATTGTTTTTAAAAGCCCTATAAAGAATGTCTAGGGGCGCCTGGGTGGCTCAGTCGGTTAAGTGTCCAACTTCAGCTCAAGTCATGATCTCGTGGTTCCTGAGCTGGAGCCTTGCATCAGGCTCTGTGCTGACAGCTTAGAGCCCAGAGCTAGCTTCACATTCTGTGTCTCCTTCTCTCTCTGCTCCTCCCCCACTTGCTGTACTGTCTCTCAAAAATAAACATTAAAAAAAATTAAATTAAAAAGAATGTGTCTATTGTTCCTCCTAAGACCCAAAGAGAGGAAAATGAAAATTAGCTACATGATCTAAAGTAGCAAAAACTTATTTCCACTTCTAGTATTTCTGCATCTTAGCATTTATTTCACCCGAATTAGTTAGAATACAGCCACAGCTGGAGGTTGACTTTATGGTGAAATATCTGGATAAAAATCTACATCAGTTGATTAAATTAAAAGATTTTAATCTATGAACTAAATAGACTCCAAATTGCTCTAAAGCACAACCACTTTCTACACAGCTTGCATTTCTACAGCATAGCTTTAAAAGAAGTGAAACCACTCTGTAATCCCATAGATTATGTCTAAAAATAGAATGATGAGCCAGCTGTCAGATGCATACGTTGTAGGGGAAATGGGGCCAAGAACCTCCCCCCAAAGATCACTGCAACTCTACTGGCACTTGCTTCAGTAAAAATGAAAAACTGAAACCTGTTCAATTCCAGCAGCTACTGGTTTCTTTTTGGATTAGGCCAAGGGTTTCGAATTCTGAAGATCTGTGAGGACTGTGAAATCTCCCCCAAATTTGCAAAGTGCTATTTTAAACAGGCTTATAACAGAAATGTTGTGTGTGATCCGGAATTACTACTTCAACACAAGCCCATTTTTAAAAATTTTGCTTTTCTGGGGCGCCTGGGTGGCGCAGTCGGTTGAGCGTCCGACTTCAGCCAGGTCACGATCTCACGGTCCGTGAGTTCGAGCCCCGCGTCGGGCTCTGGGCTGATGGCTCAGAGCCTGGAGCCTGTTTCCGATTCTGTGTCTCCCTCTCTCTCTGCCCCTCGCCCGTTCATGCTCTGTCTCTCTCTGTCCCAAAAATAAATAAACGTTGAAAAAAAAAATTAAAAAAAAAATTTTTGCTTTTTTGTGAACTCTTCCTTCCAGAGTTATTTAATCTTAAAAAAAGAAAAAAGGGGGGCGCCTGGGTGGCGCAGTCGGTTAAGCGTCCGACTTCAGCCAGGTCACGATCTCGCGGTCCGTGAGTTCGAGTCCCGCGTCGGGCTCTGGGCTGATGGCTCGGAGCCTGGAGCCTGTTTCCGATTCTGTGTCTCCCTCTCTCTCTGCCCCTCCCCCGTTCATGCTCTGTCTCTCTCTGTCCCAAAAATAAAATAAAAAACGTTGAAAGAAAAAAAAAATTAAAAAAAAAAAGAAAGAAAAAAGGCAATTTGATCAGGACTGGGTTCTAGACAATCTTCTACACACTATGCCTCTCTGGGGCCTCAGCTTTCTCACCTGCATAATGAGAAAGTTGTGGGACATATCCATTTAAGGATATTTTTCAGCTATGATGCTCTAGGATTTTCTGAGCCTTAAAATTTCCAGATAGGCTGAGCAAAAGACAGAATAACACACCTTTCCAGCTAAGCTATGTTTTGAGCTGTTTCAGTCTCAAATCCATAAGCCATCTTTCTACCTAACCAAGGATTCAGCAACCCCAAAAAGGTAAATAGAAGGAATTTCAAAATCTTTTCTGACTGTTAAGGAAGCATAGGGACAATTACTATGAGTAAAGGTGGGAAGTGTCCTGGTGAGAAGAGAGGAAAGTGGTATCTGCCTGAAAAAAAGTGGACATAGGTCAAGGTAGTACTGCTTGTGTGCTATGTAGGCCACAAATGCATTCACTCAAATACTTATTTAGTTGAGTACCTACTATTATGCAACCGCTACTTTTTTTTAGATGCAAGGGATAGAATGGTTGAGCTAATGACAGATACACTCCTAACACGAGTCTCACCCACTCCTCCTCATGGGAGGCACAAATCCTGCCCCAGTCAATTCCAAACCCTGACCCTCAAAAGTCAAATAGAAAGAACATAAAAAGGTTCAGCCTCACATCTGGTATACTCAATACATGCTGAGTGAACCTGGAGAAATACCTAGCTTACTCCAGTGCCTTTGCAAAGTTGGCAGTTTCTTTTTTTTTTTTTTTTTCAACGTTAATTTATTTTTGGGACAGAGAGAGACAGAGCATGAACGGGGGAGGGGTAGAGAGAGAGGGAAACACAGAATCAGAAACAGGCTCCAGGCTTTGAGCCATCAGCCCAGAGCCCGACGCAGGGCTCGAACTCACGGACCGCGAGATCGTGACCTGGCTGAAGTCGGACGCTTAACCGACTGCGCCACCCAGGCACCCCTACAAAGTTGGCAGTTTCAAAGAAAAACAATCACTTACTGAGTTTGAGTGAGGAACTATTGAGTGAGATGTTGGGGATCAAAATACTACATCAGCCATTTTTAGCACTTGCTTCTTATTTTTTGTTTTGTGGCCTTCCCCCCCCTTCCCCCCCACCCCCGGGAATTGTGTGTCATTAGTCAAAAACTGACAAAGTAGAGGGGCACCTGGGTGACTCAGTCGGTTAAGCATCCGACTTTGGTCCAGGTCATGATCTCACGGTCCATGAGTTCAAGCTCCGTGTCAAGCTCTGTGCTGACAGCCCTGAGCCTGGAGCCTGCTTCGGATTCTGTGTTTCCCTCTCTTTCTGCCCCTCCCCTGCCTGTGTTCTGTCTCTGGATCTCAGAAATAAATAAATGTTAAAAAATAATAATAAAAAAATTAAAAAACTGACAAAGTAGAAAATGCAAGAGAAAGAAAGCCTAGTGTCAGAGTTGTCTCCTTTGTACTGTGGCTCAGGACCGAAGGGATTTCCTTGTAAAGGACCCAGGTTTGGCCACCTAACAATGTCCCTGTGTGGACAATTAACCCAGCATGGGATGTTTCTTCCTCAAGACTGACTACAGGCTTGTTACTTCCTAAACTTCAGACACACTATACATTGTTGAAACAATCCAAGGACTTCATGAGCATGTTCAATCATTCATTCAACAAATATTTATTTGGGTGCCTACAATCCTCATGATAGGGATTCACAGCAAACAAGACTGGCATGGTCTCTGCCCTTACAGACTAATAGAAGGGACATACATTAAGCAATTATGTAGAGAAACATTTAATGATAAGTATGATAAGTGTGACAACTATGATAAGATAGATAAGATAGATAACAATGAAGGGACCTAACTTGGCCTGGGAGAGGTGGGAAAATATTCAAACAATGGATTATGAAAGTGGGCAAAGGCCAAACTATCCATAGAAAAGTCAAACACATGATTTCTTTCTAAAAAAATGCTAGCTTTTTCTGCTCCTTAAGTCTTAGACACATCTTTCCTCAGTGCTCATGGCACCCTGTACTTCTTGGAATTAGTAAGCTGATTTTACTGTAATATGACAACCACTTTTATGAATCTGTTTCCTCTACTAGACTGCAAATTTCTCCAGAACAGGTCCCTTACCCAACCTATTTTGGTGTCTCTAGTACCTAGAATTGAGCTAGATCCTGAGTAGGCCCTCAGAAAATGGTAGGTGCAGGGCGCCTGGGTGGCTCAATTGGTTAACAGTCCGTCTTCGGCTTGGGTCATGATCTCGCAGTTTGTGAGTTCAAGCCTTCCATTGGGCTCTGTGCTGAGTGTCTCCCTCTCTCTCTGCCCCTCTTCCACTCCTGCTCTGTCTCTATCTGCCTCCCAAAAATGAATAAACGTTAAAAACAAATTAAAAAAATCAAAAGAAAGTGGTAGTTGCTATCATTATAATTGCTGTTCTTCAGACTGGTTATTACACAAATTGTGCAACTTTGTTCTTATTCATTGAGCTCTCTCTCCCACTTGGTAGAGAAACACCAATAAGTGAGTCCCAAGAACTGATCACCTGCCACTGATCCCAACACACGCCATTGCTCTCAGTTCCTTTCTAGTGGTGATTTTTTCTGTTTACACATGGATGATTCAGAGCTGTCTTTTCCACTGTGCTATGATGACTTCCAATGCAAGACTATCAGCCAAGAATAGTAATGCCTTAAAAGGTAGTGATACAAAGATCACAAGGTAGGGCGGGGAGAATTAGGACACAGCTGTAGTGTTCTGTAGGCTAAAACATAGACTCAATGTGTCACAGAAAATTAAATCAGAGGCTGAATGTAATTCCCAGTATCCTGAATAAATATAAGCAGGGCCCCTGGTACTGTCACTGCCCACACTGAGGCCATCCTAGGTCTTCAATGACATCCAGTCCTATGCCCCAGGATCATCCTAAATCAGGGAGGCAAGGTCACTGATCCTCCAGGCCAAATTCTACAAAGCTCCAATTGCCCCAGACAGAAAAAAGAGGATGCCAACTGCTAAATCCATTTTGATAGCTAGAGGAGGATTAAAGAAACTGCACACATGGTGATGTCCAAATCTGAGCAATGAGATTAACCTCTATGTGGACTGCCTATACCTCAGAGAGTTTTAAAACACAGATATCCACCAACACATTTTTCACATCTAGGCTCAAACTGAAAGGGAGCTGCAAGTGGGATGTAGTAGTGCACTTTGTTCCCTCAGTATTCTAGAGAAACACTAAGACAGGGTCACTGTCTTCCAGAAACTGTAGGAGAGACAGACCAGGAAATGATCTATAGTGCCACAAGAAGAGCACAAACAAGGTGCTAATGGGAACACACAAGCAGGAGTGATAAATTTATGGGAGTGAGGGGAGATCTAACAGAAACTTCACAATCAGAAGTGGCATTAGAGCTTAGTTTTGAAAGAGTAGGCTCCCAATAGGCAAGAAGGGGGAGGAAGTGGAAAGTGCATTCTAGGCAAAGGCAATAGCATGTACAAAGACAGAGCAGCATAAAAGCATTGTTTGTTCTGAAAACACAAGTAATTTTGTGTAGCTAGAGTTTAAAGCATACAATAGTGAGTGGCAGGAGAAGAGATTATAGGATGTTGAAGGTCAGACCAGGAAAGGTCTTATATACTAGGCTAAACAGTTAAACTTCTTCCTGCAGCTAATAATATCTATTTATTATTATTACATCTTCTTTATTTTATTTTATACCTACTAGGTACTAGGCATGCTGTCTTATATGCTTCACTGCATTTAATGTTCAAAACTCTCCCATATGGCTTTTTCCCTTCTTTGTATACACAAAAAGGTTCAAGAGAGGTTAACTTTCTCAAATTAGATCTGACTTCAAAGACTACCCCAAATCTTACAAAAAAGGATTCCAACTCTAGGTCTCCAGACTTCAAACAACCTAGGGCTCTTTCCTACATACTACAGGTTATAATGTTAAGTTTCAGAACACTCTCACTTAGGTCTACAGCAAACCAACTGAGTGTTATAAAAATGTTCAAGGAGCCCTTGAAATCATTGGCATCAAACTGAGTACATTCGCCTACTCTTTCTTAGCAGTCTCTAAAACACAGGCATACTAAGAAACCTAAGATCAATTTTCCCAATGGTCCTTGTCTGAAGCTTTTCTCTCTCCTGACATTACTTCAGCATTTGACATCAACGGCTATTTCAGGAAGGAATGTAGCCAGACTTCCCAAAGCAGAGACAAGATCAGGAGATTGTGGCTTACATACGACCATCTGACACCTGGCGTTCATGAACATTCAGTAATGAGGAAACAAGGCTTTTGGGAAACATGTCCAGGCTCTGAAGCTCATTAGCTGGTTGATTTTGGTCATGCTACTTAAACTTTCTAAGCCTCAGATTCCTCATATTTACAATATATTAATAAACATACTTTTCAGGATAGCTGTGAAAGTTACAGAGAATAATGTAAAGGGAAGAATCAATGTTTAGAGCATGACAGGCACCCAAACCTGCCTTTCCTACTTAGGTACATACTTAACTAGTATTCTGTCTGCCTAACTCCAGTACTGGAGTTTTGTGAGGTCGAAATGAGGTGAGGTCTATGCAAGTCCTAAATCAAGTAAAATATAACCGACATTATAACTAAGTTTAAAACACTGCTCCAGCCACAAGAATGAACAGTTTATAATCCTTCTCTTCAAGGGACTAATTTTCAGATAAGGAAGCTACAAGTATATAAATGAATGTAACACTGGTAAGAAGTAGTAAGTGCTAGAAGAGTGGTAAAAATAACTAACATAACTGAGCATTAACCATGGGCTAGACCTAATCTAGGTGTTTTATATGATCTCATTTAACACTAAAATGAGCCCTACAGAGCAAGTACTATTTTATTATAGATGTGGAAAGTGAAGCACATGACGCCTAGGTAGTTTGATTAAGTTTATACAACCAGTAAGCAGTAGAGCCAGGATTTAAATGCAAGAATTCTGATTCCAGAGTGCATACTACTAGAGAAACAGAGGTGTGAATTAAAGAAGTGGAGAAATAACATAGTTACAACAATGGAGTCTAATAATGGACCAACATTCATTGTGCACTCAGCTTTCTGCCAGGCCCTGTGTTAAGTACTTTACATGCAAGCTTTCACTGAATTCCAAAACCTGTGAGCTGGATACCATCCCAATTTTACAGATGAGGCAAACAGACCTAACGAAGCTAGGTTACTTGCTCAAGGTCTCACAGCTAGTTACCAACAGAACAAGATCTCACATGTAGTCCTTTCGGTGTGCAACGCAATTACCTGATGTTTTTTGTATACATATACAATAAGCATGCATACAGTATTTTGAGTAAAAATAGGATCACTTTGTGATCTCTAAATTGTCAGATGAGCTCAATTACCCTTTTCTGCCATTAAAAATAACCTTTTACATTACAAGAGCAATATGAATGTTACAGAATACTAAAAATATAAAGAAGCAAAAATAAAATAAAGCATGTCTCAGAAACTTTGAAAAGGGAATTATGGAAAACTAGTTAGGAAGACAGTCCAAGGACTGACTGCAGCAGTCTTGGCCTTCAATACCAGGCTGGAGAACCAAAGCTATACTCTATATACAATGGAAGACTGTGAGCAGAGCAGCAGTATAATTAGAGCCTAATGCTGTGTGTAAGACAGACTTAAATGGAGAGACAAGAGGCAAGAGGATCAGCAGGAGCCCATTACCGTGGTCAAGGTAAAAGCTAAGGTCCTGATTGATAAGCAGGCTGCCTATCATAACCACTGTAAGCTCAGACTGAGTCAGAGAGACCTAAGTTTGAACTTGGTTCCACTATTTACTTGCTGTGTGACTCTGATTCAGTTACTTAAGCTATGTGAGCCTCAGTTTTATCATCTGTAAGTGTGGATAATAAAACCCATGTAAATAGTTGTCGTGAGAGCTAAAGATGTGAAACAATTAACATGATTTAGTTTTCTCAACTTCTACACGATTGACATTTCAGGCCAAATAATTCCTTTTTATGGGGTTGCTGCCTTGCGTATTACAGGATATCTAGGAGCATCTCTGGTCTCTAACTAGCCCCCTTCCCCAGGTTGTGACAATCAAAAACGTCTCCAGACACTGCCAAATAAACTCTAGTTGAGAACCATTTGTCATAGTTTCTGACATATAAAATGATCAGCAAATGTAAGCTTTAAAAAATGGTTACAGGGAAGGAAGGGAGGAGAAGGTGGTCGAAAGAAGACATATAAAAGACAAAGACTAAGATGACCAAATGGGCTGGCTGACTGGATACGGAGGCCACGAAAAAAAGAAGGTAGCAGAGCTGACCACAGCTTTCATTCTATGTGATTCATGCCACCAAAAGAAGAATAGAAGAGGATGCAGATTTGAGGAATCAGAGCAATACGCAAATGGAAATATCTGAAAGGCATTAAGAATTCTGGCCTGTAGTTAGTGAGAATGGTCAGCGTAGGTCTCCGTATCAAATATTAAAATAGTTGTTTATGTCTCCTGAGCTTTTATAAGGTTTCAGTTTTATCTAACAGTTCCAAAATAAACACTAGTCACATGCCTTAACTGTAAAGCTCTCAGGATAAACCTAAAAGACATGTTTGGCAATGATTATGTATTGCCTTTGACATAAAAAAAAAAAAAAAAAGATATTCTATTTTCAGGAAGAATTATAATGTAATAAAAAAATAAAGCAAGTAAGAAAAATCACTACATGGGAATGCAAACTGGTGCAGCCACTCTGGAAAACAGTGTGGAGGTTCTTCAAAAAATTAAAAATAGATCTACCCTATGACCCAGCAATAGCACTGCTACAGATTTACCCAAGGGATACAGGAGTGCTGATGCATAGGGGCACTTGTACCCCATCGTTTACAGCAGCACTTTCAACAATAGCCAAATTATGGAAAGAGCCTAAACGTCCATCAACTGATGAATGGATAAAGAAGTTGTGGTTTATATATACAACGGAATACTACTCGGCAATGAGAAAGAATGAAATCTGGCCATTTGTAGCAACGTGGATGGAACTAGAGAGTGTTGTGCTAAGTGAAATAAGTCAGGCAGAGAAAGACAGATAAAACTGAGAATAAACTGAGGGTTGATGGGGGAGTGGGGGGAGGGGAAATTGGGTGATGGGCATTGAGAAGGGCACCTGCTGGGATGAGCACTGGGTGTTGTATGAAAACCAATTTGACAATAAATTTCATATTAAAAAAAAAGAAAAATCACTATTGATTTGTGCATTTGTACAGATCTCACTCTTTTTTAGTTTTCCATCCTTTTACTGGACAACTGAAAAATAGGTATATACCAATAATCTGGAAGATTAAACCAATTTCTGACCTTCAATATGTGCCACATATTTTAGAGACACTGGTAAAAGAAAGAGAAGTTGAATCCAAACTGATGTGTGTTCAAATTCCAGCTGCATGATACCTTTAGAAGTCAGATCTGACTCTAAATTCTCCAACCCCATGGCAACTCTTGCAGCCTTTGCCAAGCCACCTGAGCAAACAAGACTGCATCCCTGCTCCTCACCTGCTATGGAGTCTATATCAAGGCCTCTCAAAGAATCAGCCAAAGCAAAGCAGATAGGCACTGGAGCTGATCTGAGGCATCTATCTATATACTGTACTTTGGACTTTCTAGGAATATTCTGTTCTGTGGTCTCCATGAACCAATGTTCTCTAAATTCCAATATTCAGGAATTCAAAATAAATCTCTCAAAATAAAAAGTCCATGTAATATCATGACACATATGTCAAAACCAACAGAATGTAAAACATCACAAGTGAACCCTAATATAAACTATGAATTCTGGGTGATAATATTGTGTAGGCTCACTGACTGTAACAAATACATTACACCAGTATGGGATATTGATGAGAAGAGTTGTGCAGCAGGTGTGGAAGAGGGTGTATGAAAATTCACTGTACTTCTGCTCAATTTTGCTATAAACCCAAAACCCTAAACTTGCTTTTAAAAGTCTATTCGAAGTAAAACAAAACAAACAAAAACAAAACAAAACCAAAAAAAACATGGCACGTGGGTGGCTCAGTTGGTTAAGCACATGTTGAGCTCAGCTCAGGTTTTTTTTTTTTTTTTAAATGAAATTTATTGTCAAATTGGTTTCCATACAACACCCAGTGCTCATCTCAGCAGGTGCCCTTCTCAAATGCCCATCACCCAATTTCCCCTCCCCCCACTCCCCCATCAACCCTCAGTTTATTCTCAGTTTTATCTGTCTTTCTCTGCCTGACTTATTTCACTTAGCACAACACTCTCTAGTTCCATCCACGTTGCTACAAATGGCCAGATTTCATTCTTTCTCATTGCCGAGTAGTATTCCGTTGTATATATAAACCACAACTTCTTTATCCATTCATCAGTTGATGGACGTTTAGGCTCTTTCCATAATTTGGCTATTGTTGAAAGTGCTGCTGTAAACGATGGGGTACAAGTGCCCCTATGCATCAGCACTCCTGTATCCCTTGGGTAAATCTGTAGCAGTGCTATTGCTGGGTCATAGGGTAGATCTATTTTTAATTTTTTGAAGAACCTCCACACTGTTTTCCAGAGTGGCTGCACCAGTTTGCATTCCCACCAACAGTGCAAGAGGGTTCCTGTTTCTCCACATCTTCGCCAGCGTCTATAGTCTCCTGGTTTGTTCATTTTAGCCACCCTGACCGGTATAAGGTGGTATCTCAGTGTGGTTTTGATTTGTATTTCCCTGATGAGGAATGACGTTAAGCATCTTTTCATGTGCCTGTTGGCCATCTGGATGTCTTCTTTAGAAAAGTGTCTATTCATGTCTTCTGCCCATTTCTTCACTGGATTATTTGTTTTTTGGGTGTGGAGTTTGGTGAGTTCTTTTCAGCTCAGGTCTTGATCACAGGGTCGTGAGTTCACACCCCACATTGGGCTCTGTGCTGGGTGTGAAGCCTACTTTAAACAAACAAAAAAAGGCAGTGGGGCGGTTGCCATGGGGAGCAGCACAAGTGAGGATGGCCTGATCGCAGGGTCCCCAGATTCCTAACCTCTGCCAGGGCCTCAGCCCCCTTGTGGGTTAATGCTGTTGCTGGCAATCCAAATTCCTGGCGAGCCTGGATCTTCCAGGAGATCTTGGAGCTGCAGGAGCACAGAAAAGATTGGTGATGGTGGTGGTTTTCTTCTCTATCAGCGTGGCCCCACAGGAACCGGAGCTTCCCAAGACCTTTGCCTCAGCAAAGAGAGGAGCTCCAGGAAGGCCTGAGGGAGCAAAGTAGCAAGACCTGCTCTTCCCATCTGCCCACCTGCTGACCAGCATGACCCCGAGGCAGCGCTGTCCTAGCTGAGACTGGTGCACCCAGCCACTGCTTCAGGAGTAACTTTCATCTTCCTCCAGTCACCCCTTCTGGCTCCTTGCTTCTCTGGCTTCTGCACAGTTATGTAACATGTATTGGGATAAATAGTCCTCTTTTCATAATGTTATGGTGGTTCTATTCCCAGTTGACTCACTGTGATTTGGTGATCTACTTATGCTTCTTAGAACCCCACTCTCACTGACTTCAAAGAAAGTAAACACATGTACTCCTTTGTGGCTCTTCTATGCAAGGACATGTACAGCTTTTAAAAAGAAGTTTTCATCTCCACATTTACATTCTACATACTATAGAATTTACCATATAATGTCCTATATAATCTATTAGCATAATATATAATTTATTTATTGTTATTATCTGCCTCCTGTAACAAGAAACCATGTTCCACAAGGGCAAAGAGTTTTTGTCTGATTTGTCTGTGGATGCAGCTTTGGTACCTGGGCATGGCAGTCAGTATTTATCAAACTGAATGAAATTAAACAATGCCCCTCCCCGCCCCCGCCAAAAAAAAGGTGCAAAAAAAATATCGCATGTGAGATGTGTTGTCATAATTTGGGATTCAGAAAAAGTGATCCCTTTAGATGTGCAGCAGCAGATGCCAGAGAGAAGACTTATGCTCAGGGCCAGGAATTACAGAGACAAGGTTGGGGTGGGGGGGGGGGGTCTTAAATTCTTTGGATGGTCATGAGGAAAATAAAATTTTCCAAAAAAAGAATCTACAGAAATCCAAATGGTGAGTTCTCCCTGTAGCTGAAGACTCCCATTATGTCATGGAGTAAATTTATATGTGCCAAATTTACAAAGGGTGCAAAAGGCAAACATCAGGAAGCTCTCTAAATTGAATGACAGTTTTTTGGTAAAGTGAAAAGTAAAAAGAGATGATATCCTTATCCCAACTTCTATTAAAAACCAATACCAGGGGCGCCTGGGTGGCGCAGTCGGTTAAGCGTCCGACTTCAGCCAGGTCACGATCTCGCAGTCCGGGAGTTCGAGCCCCGCGTCAGGCTCTGGGCTGATGGCTCAGAGCCTGGAGCCTGTTTCCGATTCTGTGTCTCCCTCTCTCTCTGCCCCTCCCCCATTCATGCTCTGTCTCTCTCTGTCCCAAAAATAAATAAACGTTGAAAAAAAAAAAAAAAAAAAAAAAAAAAAAACCAATACCAATTCCAGTTTCCAGTACAGCCATAGAAGGAACTTAGAAGTTGCTATCGTATCCTAACAACCAAGAAAAAGCTGAACAAAATGAAAAAGCAACAACTCTTCTTAGATTTGGCAGAGAAGTGTGGTCACATGGCAAACTACTGTCCCCCAAATTGGAAAGACAGATATAGATAACAGAGAATCAACTTACCAAAGCAGAAACTCATGAGCAGAAAACTCCATGGGAAGCAGTGCCAAAATAAGAAGACCCCAACTGCAATTGATGAATTGCTTGCTGGAGGCTAAGTGTGGACAACTCCAAGAGTTAAAAACTCCACAGTGCCCAGTAACAGGAGGGTCCCATACTTGTTTGAGTTTTACCTCCAAGAACTCTACCAAGACCTCCCAAAGAGTGTCAGAGAAAAATTCCCTCTTGCTTCCAGCAGAGGGAGGGTAAAAAACTATTTTGAAATGTATCAGAGCATTGGAGAAAAATTATTTGACCACAGCCTAACTTGCTGGAGTTTTATCAGAGCCTAACCTACCTGATAAAAGGAAATACCTGCCCCCTCTAGCCATTCTTTCTGGCCAGAGGGGGAAAAAAAGAATGTGAGAAGCACCAGTGAATTCCAGTCTACAGCAGCTCACCAAGACTCAAATCTAATCAAAGAACTATAGAATGCTTCCTCTTCCCCCATATCTTCGTTCCTTTTACCCAGCACATCACATCTGATTTCCAGCAGCAACAACAACAAAATCACAAAGCATACTAATAGGCAAAAAAACTTTTGTCATGCTGCGCGTGAAGCCCACTTAAAAAAAAAAAAAAGATTGTCAGAGTGGATCCAAAAACAAGATCCAACTATATGTTGTCTACGAAACCCATATATAGATTAAAGTAAAGGAATGACAAAGGATACAGGAGTGCTGATTCATAGGGGCACTTGTACCCCAATGTTTATAGCAGCACTTTCAACAATAGCCAAATCATGGAAAGAGTCCAAATGTCCATCAACTGATAAATGGATAAAGAAGACGTGGTTTATGTATACAATGGAATACTACTTGGCAATTAGAAAGAATGAAATCCTGCCATTTGCAACAATGTGGATGGAACTGGAGGGTATTATGCTAAGTGAAATAAGTAAGCCAGAGAAAGACAGATTATCATATGTTTTCACTCATATGTGGAACTTGAGAAGCTTAACAGAAGACCATGGGGGGAAATAAAGGGGAAAAAATAGTTTCAAACAGAGAGGGAAGCAAACCCATAAGATACTCTTAAATACAGAGAACAAACTGAAGGTTAATGGGGGGAGGTGGAGGGGGAAAATGGGTGATGAGCACTGAAGAGGGCACTTCTTGGGATAAGCACTGGGTGTTGTATACAAGCGATGAATCATGGGAATCTACTCCTGAAACCAAGAGCACACTGTATACACTGTATGTTAGCTAACTTGACAATAAATTACATTAAAAAAAAAAAAAGTAAAGGGAGGGACAAAGATACATCATAGTAACACTGATCAAAAGAAAGCAGAATAGCTATATTAATTTTAGACAATGCAGATTTCAGAACAAGGAGAATGATCAGGGATGAAGAGAAACATTAATAATAATGATAAAGGGGTCCATATTCCAAGATGACATAACAATCCTTAATAGGTAGGCACCTAACAATAGTGTCAAAATACGTAAGGCAAAAACTGATAGAACTGCAATGAGAAATAGATGAATCTACTATTATCACTGGAGACTTTAACACCTCTCTTTGAGATACGGACATATCCAAAAGCCATAAAATCAGTAAGGACACAGTTGATCTCAACAATACTAAAAATCAATTGGATATAATTGACATCTATAGACCACTTCATCCAACAATGCAGATTATATACTCTTCTCAAATTCATATGGAACATTCACCAAAAAAGGACCACATTCTGAGCCATAAAACAAACTTCAACCAATTTAAAAGAACAGAAATCATACAATACCTGCTCTCAAATCACAATGGAATTAAAACAGAAATCAATAATAGCAAGATAGCTGGAAAATCCCAAAATACTTGGGAGATTAAACAACACAATTCTTTTTTTTTTTTTAATGTTTATTTATTTTTGAGACAGAGGGAGACAGAGCATGAGTGGAGGAGGGTAGAGAGAGAGAGAGAGAGGGACACACAGAATCTGAAGCAGGCTCCAGACTCTAAGCTGTCAGCACAGAGCCCAACGCGGGGCTTGAACTCACGAGCCATGACATCATGACCTGAGCTGAAGTCGGACACCCAACTGACTGAGCTACCCAGGCACCCCTAAACAACACAATTGTAACACATGGGTCAAAGAAGAACTCTCAAGAGAAATTTTTAAATATTTGGAACTAAATGAAAATAAAAATAGAACTTATCAAAATTTGTAGATTGCATCAAAAGCAATGCTCAAAGGGAAATTTATAGCACTGAATTTATATATTAGAAAAAAAGAAAGATTTAAAACCAATAATCTAAGTTTCCATGTTAGGAAACTAGAAAAAGGAAAGCAAATTAAATCCAAAACAAACAGAATTAGGGAAATAAAAAAAACTAGAAAAATAATCAATGAAATTGAAAACTAGAAATCTTTAGAGAAAAATCAACAAAACCAAAAGCTAGTTCTTTGCAAAGATAAATAAAATAAAAAAGTCTGTATCCAGGCTAAGGAAAAAAAAAAAAAAAAAAAGAAAAGAGAGAAGAACCAAATTATTAATAGCAGAAATGAAAGAGGGTATTAACACTAGTACAGATCATATGGACAGTAGAAAGATAATAAAGAAATACTATGAACAATTCTATGCCCACAAATTTGATAACTTAGATGAAATGGACCAATTCCTTGAAGACATAATCTGTCAAAACAAACACAAGAAGCAACAGACAATCTGAATAGGCCTTTATCTATTAAAGAAATTGAATCAGTACTTAACAACCTTCCCAAACAAAAAGCCCCAAGCCTATACAGGTTCATTCAAGGAAGAAATTATTCTGTGATCTTTTATAGAATATACAAGTGATTTAGAAGTAGAGGGAATACTTCTAAACTCATTACATGAGGCCAGCATTACACCAATAACAAAAAGACCAAGATTTTACAAGAAAACTTCAAACCAACATCTCT
Organism: Prionailurus bengalensis; assembly: GCF_016509475.1. Lineage (NCBI taxonomy): Eukaryota > Metazoa > Chordata > Mammalia > Carnivora > Felidae > Prionailurus > Prionailurus bengalensis. Next base: position 83,838,161 of record NC_057359.1, read on the forward strand.
CACTCATACGGATGCAAAAATCCTCAACAAAGTATTAGCAATTGGAATCCAAAAATGTAAAGAAGAATTATACATTACAATCAAGCGGGGTTTATTCCAGGTATGTAAGGCTGGTTAAACATTCTTTTCTAAAGAAGAACAATCACTTGATCATATCAATAGATGCAGATAAAGCATGACATATCCAATACCTATTCCTACTAAAAATTCTCAACAAACTAGGAATCATGGGGAACTTGCTCAATTCAATAAAGAAAATCTACAAAAAACCTACAGCTAACATTATACTTAAAGATATGAAACTCAAAGCTTTCCTGCTAAGATCAGGAACAATGCAAGGATGTCCCCTCTCACCAGTGCTTTCCAACATTGTACTAGAAGTGCCACCTAATGTAATAAGATAAGAAAAAGAAATAAAAAGTATACAGTTTGGAAAGGAAGAAATAAAATTGTCTTTGTTCAGGTGTGCCTGGGTGGCTCAGTCGGTTAAACATCCAACTTTGGCTCAGGTCATGATCTCACAGTTCACAAGTTCAAGCCCCGTGTCGGGCTCTGTGCTGATAGCTCAGAGCCTGGAACCTGGAGCCTGGAGCCTACTTTGGATTCTGTCTCCTTCGCTCTCTGCCCCTCCCCCACACATACTCTCTCTCCACACAAACAAACAAAAAACAAAACTCCTAGAACTAATAAGCAGTGACAGCAAGGTTGCAGAATAGAAGGTTAATAAATAAGCCACGCCCATTGCTTTCCTGAGCAAGTGAAATTAAAAACACATTACCATTATTAGCACCTCCACCAAATGAAATACTTCGGTATTAAATCTGACAAAATATGTACAAGATCTGTATGAAGAAAATTACAAAATTCTGATGAAAAATATTAAAGAAGTACTACATAAACAGGAAGGTATTCTATGTTCATGAATAAGAAGAGTCAATATTGTGAAGATGCTAGTTCTTCCCACCTTGATTTATAGATTCAGTACAAACCCAACCAAAACCCAACCAAAACAAAATGATTTTGTAGGTATTTTTTTTATTTTTATGTTTTTAAATTTTTTTAAATTTTTTTTTAATTTATTTTTGAGACAGAGAGAGACAAAGCATGAGCAGGGGAGGGGCAGAGAGAGAGGGAGGCACAGAATCTGAAGCAGGCTGCAGGCTCTGAGCTGTCAGCACAGAGCCCAACGCAGGGCTCAAACTCATCGAGTGTGAGATCATGACCTGAGCTGAAGTCAGACGCTCAACTGACTGAGCCACCCAGGCACCCCTGATTTTGTAGGTATTAACAAACTGATTCTAAAGTTTATATGGAGATGCAAAGACCCAGAATAGCCAACCCTATCAATATTGAAGGAGAAGAAGAACAGAGTCAGAGGACTAGCACTACCTGATTTCAAGAATTACTGCAAAGATCCAGTAATCAAGACAGTGTGATATTGAGGAAATAACAGACAAACATATCAATGGAACAGAAGAGAGAGCGCAGACACAGACTCACATAAATACAGTCAACTGATCTATGACAAAGGAGTAAAGGCAATCCAATGGAACAAAAAAGGTCTTTCCAACAAATGGTGCCAGAACGACTGAATACCCACATGTAAAAAGATGAATCTACACACAGACCTTACACTTTTCACAAAAGTTAAGTCAAAATGAATCACAGGCCTAAATGTCAAACACAAAACTATGAAATTCCTAAAAGATAACATAGGAGAAAACCTCTATGACCTTGAGTATGACAATGACCAGAGGCATCATCCATGAAAGAAATCACTGACAGACTTCATTAAAAATAAAAACTTATGGGGGCTCCTGGGTGTCTCAGTCATTTAAGTGTCCACTTCTTGATTTAGGCTCAGATCATGATCTCACAGTTCATGGGATCAAGCACCATGTCAGGCTCTGCACTGACAGTGCTTGGGATTTTCTCTTTCTCCTTCTCTCTCTCCCCTCCCCTGCTCACATTCTCTCTCTCTCAAAAATAAAAATAAAATAAGCTTTAAACAAATTTATTATAGGGGCAGCTGGAGGCTCAGTCAGTTGAGCGTTTGACTCTTGATCTCAGCTTGGGTCATGATCTCACTGTTTGTGAGTTCAAGTCCCAGGAGAGGGTCTCTCCCTCTCTCTCTGCCATTACCCCACTCATGCTCCTCTCTCTCTCAAAATAAATGAAGAAACTTAAATTAAAAAAAAAATTACTATAAAATGAATAAAACAAAACCTGGTCTGCTAACGACAATGTCAAGAGAATGAGAAGACAAGCCACAGACTAGAAAAAAATACTTGCAAAAGACATATTCAATGAAAGTCTGTTATCTAAAATATAAAAGAAACTCTTAAAACTCAACAATAAGAAAATGAACAACCCAATTAAAAAGTAGGCAAAAGATATGAACAGACATCTCACCAAAGAAGATATACAGATGGCAAGCAAACAAAAGATGCTCAAAGTTATACATCATTATGCAACTTCAAATTATAACAATGAAATACCACTACACACCTATTAGAATGACCAAAATCCAAAACACTGACAATACCGAATGCTGACGAGGATATGGAGCAATAAAAATTCTCATTGCTTGCTGGTCAGAATGCAAACTGGTATAACCACTATGAAAGACAGTTTGGGAGTTTCAAAAAAACTAAACATACTCATACAATACAATCCAGGAATTAAACTCCTTGGTATTAACCCAAACGAACTGAAATTTTACATCCACACAAAACATTGCACATAGATGTCTACCGCAGCTTTAATCTTAACTGCTAAAACTTGGAAGCAACCAAGATGTCTTTAAGTAGATGAATGGATAAACTGGAACATCCAGACAATGGAATATTATTCAGTGCTAAAAAGAAGCTATCAAACCATGAAAAGACATGGAAGAAACTAAAATGCATCTTAGTAAGTGAAAAAAGCCCATCTAAAATGGTCACATACTAACTGTAAGACTCCAATTATATGACATCTGGAAAAGGCAAAACTATGAAGTCAGTAAAAATATTAGTAGTTGCCAGTAGTTAGGAGGGAGGGAGGAATGAACAAGCAGAACACAGAGCATTTTTAAGGCGGTGAGACAATTCTGTACAATACTGCAATGATAATACATGTCATTACACATTTGTCAAAATCCACAGTATGCATAACACCAAGAGTGAACCCTAAAGTAAACTATGGATTTCAGGTGATAATGATGTGTCAATATAGGTTCATCAGCTGTAACAACTGCACCACTCTGGTGCTTGGTGTTGACAGTGGGGGAGGTTATTTATGCATGTTGGGGTCAGAGGTTAGATGAGAACTCTCTGTACTTTACACTCAGCTTTGAAATGAACCTAAAACTGCTCTAAACAATAAAATTTACTAATTAAATAAAATGCACAGGAAAGAAAAAAATACAATTTTCTAAGTTTTCAAGTTAATAGTTACTGCCTTTATTTTTTTAAGTTTATTTATTTTGAGAGAGAGCGCGCACACGAGTGGGGAAAGGGGAGAGAAAGAGAGGCAGAGAGAGAGAGAGAGAGAGAGAGAGAGAGAAAGAGAAAGAGAGAAAGAGAGAGAGAGAGAGAGAGAGAGAGAGAGGGGGGGGGGGGGGAGAGAATGAGAATCCCCAAGCAGGTCCCACACTCAGCACAGAGCCTCCGGGGCTCAATCTCATAACCGTGAGATCATGCCCTGAGCTGAAATCAAGAGTTGGACACTTAACTGACTGAGCCACCCAAGCACCCCTGCCTTTATAAGCCTAGAGGAAAACAAGACATTACAGTTTTTATAAAGAAGAAAACTGTATGTTCAAAAATATTGCAGTTAAAAAAGTCTCCCTAAAAATTGCTTAATTAACCTGCCATTTTTTCTCAGTGGGCACTTATGATTTTAATGGGAATGGTAAACACGTAAACTTTTAGAAAGTGGGTAATTTCAGGGTCACATATCTCTTGGACAGTATCCTTACATAAAAGGTTAATGTAAGAGGCCTAGTAGAAGCCTAGTAGAAACCACTACAAATAGGTGGTCACCCATGGCCACCACTGGCCTGCCTCAGAACCACATCCTTTGGGAGCCCTGGTACCTACCTACGTTCAGCTTTTTATGACTTGGAATTCAGCCCTGGCTTCTTCCCATGATACAGCCTGACCTCAATGGAGCTCAGCCCCCAGCTACATGACTTTTTTGCCCTATCACTTTTTCCTCAATAACCTTGAGACTCTGGATCAGTGGCTATTCCAGGTCTCATTGGTCCGTCCATCCGTGTTACAATGAGCTCCTAAAGATTTTGGAAAAGTCTGTTCCTAAGAGGTATAATCACCGGTGACATTCCCTCAACCCTGGCAATGCCCCTCAGAGAAAATGGAAGTGCTTTAAAGAAGACAGTAATTAGGTCATAAAGAGAGAGGGCTTTGGAGCCACAAACAAAAACAAAAACAAAAACAAAAACAAAAAAACAAAAACAACCCATAAAAAACCTGAGTGAGATTACTGGTTCTGTCTTATGAATCTTGAAGAAATTATTTAACTTCTCTACACCTCAGTTTCTTCATTTGTATAAAAGACGAAATGGCAATACCAACTTAATCGTGATACTGTGAGAATTCAAAATAACAACGTTGCAAAACACCTACCACAGGGTCTGCCCCATGGTTATTCCTGTCTCTTTCTGCCTAATCTACTTTGCCATCTTTGCCCTTGATGTAATCCATGGGAAGATAAAACGGGAGAGAAAAAAATAGGCCTTTAGATATATGTATCTGAAGATATTATCCAAAATCCTTAGTTTTAATTATACAATCAAATAATTATGGGGGCGCCTGGGTGGCTCAGTCAGTTGAGCGTCCGACTCAGTTTCAGCTCAGGTCACGATCTCATGTTTCATTGGTTTCGAGCTCCACATAGGGCTCTAAGCTGACAGCACGGAGCCTGCTTGGGTTTCTCTCTCCCTCTCTCTCTGCCCCTCCCCAGCTTGTGCTATCTCTGTCTTTCTTAAAATAAGAACATAAACTTAAAAAAAATTTTTTTTAATGCTTAATATTGGATCAGTCTCTTTTTCACAAAAAATGAGCATATTCTTGGCCACCACAGGAGAAACAGTTTATGATCTGTGCCTTAAATCCAATCCTACCCATGTGACTTTAACCTTTCCCTAGCAGACAACGGTACCTGACTATTTTTGGCTAACCAAGGTATAAGGAAGTCTAGAAGACTTGGACAGCCAACCCAACTGAAGCCCAAAAGGGAAAAAAACAAAAACCTATGTCCAAGTCATGGCAGAAAAGGAGAAAGGGGGCACATGGGTGGCTGCAGTGGTTAAGTGTCAACTCTTGATTTCAGTTCAGGTCATGATTTCATGGTTCATGAGTTCAAGCCCCGTGTCGGGCTCTGAGTGGGCAGTATGGGGCCTGCTTGGAATTCTCCCTCTCTCCCCTCTCGCTGCCCCTCCCATGCTCTCACTCTCTCTCTCAAAATAAATAAATAAACTTAAAAAGAAAAAAGAGAGAGAAAAACCAATTCAGCTGGTTAATAATGGAAACTAGCAGATTAAACTCCTGTTTTTCACTAGAAAGCCACTGCATGAAGTAAAAACTAGCCCCAAACCCCAAGTCCAGACTGATTAAAAGTCTTGGAGGTATCCCAGTCAAACCCCAGACTGCAGAGGAGTAAGAAATCAGCTCTATTTCAACACTATTAGGTTTTCACAGGCGTCTGTCTTAGGACATAACTCTTTATTCCCAAGGCCTAGCAATGTCACCTTCTATACAGTCTCATCAGCCTGGAGCTTGAAGTTAGCTGTAAGGTGAAGGGTATGATTTTTAAAGTTAAGGTATAGTAGAGTTTCTGTCCCAGCTTCAGCCACTACCTGATTGTGATTCTTAAGAATCATTTCTTTAACACTTCTTTTCTGCAAAATAGGGATAACATTCCCCTCACAGAACTGTTGTGAAAATTAAAAACCCTTGTCAGAAGTGCCTAGAGTACAGTGCATAGCTCATAGTAGACAAAAGGCATTCATTCCCTTTCCTTCCCTCTTTGATATAGCCTTATATTCCAGGGAGAGAGGAGGGTGTGATTTCTCCTTTCCACAAAATTAACCAGTACCACAGTCAGAGACGTCAGGGCTGAACTCAGATTCTTGGTATCTTTTCCCACATTTGAGTCCTGACTCCAAGTCACACTGCAATACCTCACTTTTGAAGGCCACACTCACACTCAGAAGCTAGGTCTTACACAGCTATTATTTTAAGAACTACGGTTACCTCAGGGCTGGGCTGAATAATGAGATACAAGTGCTTTGGGAATCTGCAGATTCCCAGCATAACTAATGAGTACTGTCAACTGCATTCTGTCCAAGATATGGACAGACAACTCCAAGTGGCCAACAGCTCTTTGAAAAATGCACAGGCAATGATCAGAGGAAGACTATTTTGCTTCTTCCTGTAGCCTCTGCTTTGGTAAATCTACATTTTATATAATCATTATTATTAAAGATCATTTGTGGTTTGTTGTTGTTCAGTTTCATTAAAGATTAGTATCAGCAGGGAAGCTATATAATGTGGTAGAACAAATACGGGCTTTGGAATCAAGCTTTGATTCAAGTCCTAGCTCTGCCACTTCCTTGCTATGTGACACTGGACGAGTCATAACCTCTCAGACCCTCAATTTTCTCACCCACAGTATTTTTCAAAGTTCAGGTTGCCCCTTCAGTGGCTTGTAAAACCAATTTAATGGCTTTAAATAACTTTTTTGTTTAAAACACTTCTTTTTCCTTTTTTTTTTTTAATGTTCATTTATTTTTTTTTTTTAATTTTTTTTTTTCAACGTTTATTTTTGGGACAGAGAGAGACAGAGCATGAACGGGGGAGGGGCAGAGAGAGAGGGAGACACAGAATCGGAAACAGGCTCCAGGCTCTGAGCCATCAGCCCAGAGCCCGACGCGGGGCTCGAACTCACAGACCGCGAGATCATGACCTGGCTGAAGTCGGACGCTTAACCGACTGCGCCACCCAGGCGCCCCAATGTTCATTTATTTTTGAGAGAGAGAGAGAGAGAGAGAGAATGTGAGCAGAGGAAGGGCAGAGAGAAAGGGAGATACAGAGTCTGAAGCAGGTTCCAGACTCTGAGCTGTCAGCACAGAGCACGACGTGGGGCTCGAACTCCCCAACTGCGAGATCATGACCTGAGCTGAAGTCAGACGCTTAATTGAATAAGCCATCCAGGTGCCCCTAAATAACTTTTTTTTAAGTAAAAAAAATTAAAGAGAAAAATATCAGATGACACTACATGTTGTAAGGACAAGTACTATTTCATAAAACTGTGGTTTCAGATATATATAGATAGATATGTAGATATATACACAAATATGTGTATAATTGATCGTAATATAAAATATTTCTTACAGTGGATAATAGTCAAAAAAATTGAAAGCCACTGACCTATAAAATGAGACTATCAAGTGTGTGTAACATTACCTTCTGTATCTCTCAAAGTATTTGAGAATTTGAAAAAATAAAACACAGACTAAATATTAGCAATCAATCTTATTTGTTTTTGTTTTTTTTTTTTAATTTTTTTTAATGTTTATTTATTTTGAGACAGAGAGAGACAGAGCATGAACGGGGAAGGGTCAGAGAGAGGGAGACACAGAATCTGAAACAGGCTCCAGGCTCTGAGTGGTCAGCACAGAGCCCGACGCGGGGCTCGAACCCACAGACTGAGAGATCATGACCTGAGCCGAAGTCGGACGCTTAACCGACTGAGCCACCCAGGCGCCCTGCAATCAACCTTATTTGAATCAGAATATGTGAATACAACCTTATTTAAAAATACTGGTAAAGTTCCTCTTTACTGGTCAATTGCAGATTCCTTGTTTTATTTTCTTCATAGCATGCTTTTCTGTTTTACTTCATTTTACTTTGTTAACTTATTTTCTGTCTTTTCACTAGAATATAAGCTCTGGAAGAATCTTTTGTTTTGTTCTTGATCTCTCCTTAGCACCTAGATTTTACTCACTTGCATGCGTGCGTGCGTGCGCGCGCGCACACACACACACATATATATACCACGTACGTATGTTATATGTATACCTATACACGTTTATGGGTGTGTATCTGCCAAATGAAGAACATCAATGCATTCATTCCAGTGCATTCCATTTAACTCTACTTTCAAGATAACATGAGAGGGGTGCCCAGGGTGGCTCAGCCAATTAAGTGTCCAACTCTTGATTTCAGCTCACGTCATGATCTCGAGGTTCCTGAATTGGGCTCTGTACTGACAGCATGGGAGCTACTTGAGATTCTCTCTCTCCCTCTCTCTCTCTGCCCCTCCCCTGCTGTTTGTGCTGTCTCTCTCATAAAATAAAGAAATAAACTTAAAAAATAACGAGAAAGAATCTGCATACACAGGAATACCCATCAACTGAGTTCAACAAGGAGTTGTTCAGCTAAAAATCTATAAAAGATCCAAGTTACTAATATGCCAGCCTTTCTTCTGAGTATCTATTCATGAACCATATCTATCATAGGGCTATAGCTCTTGATGCTCAGGGAAAGAATATTTGATTTGGAATCAATGCTTAGCCTAAAACCCACTGATCATCATCTCACTAGGAAATTTGCCTCTAGCATAATGGATCTGGAGCCAAAAGAGACTAGGGTTGAAATCCCCATTATATCTTATACATGCTGTAAGGACTCAGGCAAGTTCCCTTATTATTAAATGAAGGTAATAGTACTTATCTCACAGGGTTATTCTGAAGATTAAATGAGCTGATATATATAAAATACCTGTCATAGTGTCTGGTACATAATAAAATACAGTAAAAATCAACTATCATTATTATTCATTTACACACAATTTTTTCAACTAACTTTTATTAATGTTCATTGTGTTACACAGGTCCTGGGTCTACACAAGGGGCATAGGCACAATTCAAGAGGAATTGGCCACAGTCCTTACCCATGAAGAGCTCACAGTGTAATCGGAAAGATAAATCCAAAAACAGTAAGTATGGGAGTGTAGTATATATTAGGTCTCATCCAGGAAGGCTGAAATGAATCTGTCCTTCTCTAGCAAACCTGATCTTAGGTACTGGTTAGTCCCTAGAGTTGATAGGTATATCAAAACCCTTCCATTTTATAAAACGGAATAGCTTCTGTCATGGGTCAGAGCAGCTCTATAACGAAGCCCTCACAAGATTATAAGAATGGTCAAGAATGATTGTCTTAATAGACAAAAGGTAGAAGCAACTGAAGTGTGCACTGACAGATAAAAAGGATAAATGTGGTATATACACAACGGAATACTCTTCAGTCTTTAAAAGGAAGGAAATTCTGACACATGCTACAACATGGATGAGCATAGTGGACATTATGCAAAGTGAAGTAAAGTAAGTCACTAACAAAAAGACAAACACTGTATTATTCTGTGTATATGAGGTATTCTGAGAGTCAAAAATTCATAGAGACAGAAAGCAGAAATGTGGTTGCCAGGAGTTGTAGGGAGGGAAGAATTGGAAGTGTTATATACAGAGGTTCAATTGGGGAAAAGATGAAAAAGTTCTGGTGACCAATGGTGGTGAGGACTGTACAAGGTGAACATACTTAACACTACAGAATTGTATACTTAAAAGTGGGTAAAATGATAAGATAAATGATTATGTATATTTTACCACAACTTAAAAAAAAGTCATTGTCCTACGACTTATAGAAAGAGAAATGCATGCGTCCCCTGTTCTCTGACTTTGATCATTCTTATATCTGGTAGCATACTTATCAACCCAACTTTCCCCAGGTTAAGACATGAGAAGAATTTTGGGACAGTCCTCAAACACAGAACCCTGTGTAATGTAGTCAACACCCAAGCAATCACAAACACACAAACATCCAAACCCAGAATTTAGAACAAAATAGACAGATGCTATATGGTGACCACAGGTTTATTTCCACAAGTGTGAAAGAGACAAAAATAAACCAAAGTATCTGTATGTGTAAAAGGCAGTTTAGGATTTTTTATAGGCTAATTTCTAAAGAGATAAGAAAGTTCTTAGAACCAGGGCGCCTGGGTGGCTCAGTAGGTCAAGTGTCTGACTTCAGCTCAGGTCATGATCTCACAGTTCGTGAGTTTGAGCCCCGTGTTGGGCGCTGTGCTGACAGCTCAGAGCCTGGAGCTTGCTTCGGATTCTGTATCCCTCTCTCTCTGCCCCTCCCCCACTCGTGCCTTTCTCTCTCTCTCTCTCAAAAATAAACATAAAAAAAAATTTTAAAAACAGTTCTCAGAATAAAATGACAGGTCCATGTGGAGTAGATTTTATGTATCAGTGCCAAGGTCTCAAAACAAAACTTTACTGCCTCAGATTTAAAAAAAAAAAAAATACTGCTAATTTGCATTAAACAAAGCAACTTTTATATATTAAACAAAAATGTCACAACTGACAGTGCTGTATAATGACCTGGTTTCCTAGTGGCTCAGAAAGATGGGAAATAAATCAAGGACCCTAGTTCAGACAGACAGGACAGGGTAGACCCTGGCTGTCTTGCATGATTAAAGCCTATGTCACAGCTCAGGGGGTCTACACTTTGGTAGCTTCTCCTCTGCAGTCCTCTATGTGACTAAGGACTGGGATAAGAGTGACAGCTTCACAATGGGGATAGTAAGTGATAAAGCTTTTTCCTAGTATGTTCAAAGACTCCAGAATCTAAAACTTAACTTCTCTGCTATCCATCCATACAATTTTCATTAAGAGAAAGTTACACCATCTAGGAAGTCAAATGCCACCTTTATTTTTATCTTATCAAACCCTAAAATAAAGGCCAGCATGTGGTGTGGACAGGAGCCTTGGTTAGGATCACAAAAATTCTCACATCAAATAATTGATTTAAGTCAGAGCCAAGTTCATCAACAATAAGATGACAGGGTTCAGGCAAAGTCAGTTGCCTGTTTACATTTCAGAAAGACTAGCTTTGCTCCTGACACTAGTACATAGGTATAAGCAACCTCTGGGTGGGTAATGCCACCAAACAAAAGCAACACCTTCAAAGTCTCTCGGTGACTAAAGGCAGCCAGACACTCAAACTGCCAGTCCTGAATTACGGCCTCTGAATGGTGAGGGCTTCACATTTCACTGATCAGGGCACAGCCCAATCAGAAGACAAACCCCTGCACTGCCAGGGACCAGCAAATCCGCTTTCTTCCAGAGTGCACATGACTGAATGTGCTTCTGTCCATCATCTGGGTCATATATAGTTCAATGCGAGCTGAGCAGACAGGGCTGCAAGGAAATCTGGCGCGGTTCAATACCTCGTCTACCCTGGGTTCCAGTATCTAATTTTTTTTACTGACAAACTCATTTCTCTACCGGGACAGGATGCTGTGCTGGCTGGAAGTTCCATTTCTACAGCAAGAATCCTATCTGGAAACACAGAAGTTGTCCTCTAGCCACAGCAGCTCGAACTTTTTTGATTGTTGTTGCTGCTTTCTCCCATCACCCCCACCCCCTTTTGACAAAGATCCAACTGTAAAAAGTCTTACGTAACAGTTCAGGACTACTTCGGTTCTTTTACTGGGTAAGCACTTTCAATTTTTTTTTTTTAAACTAAAAACCATTTTAACATTGAATCTGTTGAGAGACTTAACTAAAATCTTTTAAGTAATTTGTGTAGTGAAATACTGTCAGTGGATTTTTTTAGTCTCATTTCTGCACGTGCTCCTTTGTTCTCAGAACAGAAGCTTTTTATACACACCCCATAACGCAGCTGGAGAGAGTTATGAAGTCAGTTATTATAAGGAACACAAAGGTTGTTTTGCATTCTTTGCCTTTATATAATTAATTTTGTATTTGTTTTCTTAAAACAGAGTAGTTAAAAAAGGGAGAAATTCACAAAAGAATAAACTGTTGCAGAAAAAAGTTTGAAGTTTTTACCACCTTTTCTATCTGTAGTTTTGTGTGGCCAAACACTTGTGCTGCCTGGGGCGGTGGGGGTAGTGGCAAGCGTAGACAGAGAGGAACTAAGCCAGACATGGACAAAGGCATGAGCCAAAACCAGACAGTCCTGGCCGTTCGATAGGCCAGCAGTGGGTGAGACAGGTCAGCCAGCTGCAGGGGCGGGAGGCGGAGGTGGGGGGGTGGGGGGGAAGGGGCATGGATGTGTGAGGTGCTCATGCGTGCGATCGTGACTAGATTCTGAAACTGCCAGCCATTTTCCCAGCTATGCTTTGTGCAATCTAAAGGAATGCATCTCCTCTGAAGCCGTCTTGCCAGAGCCCAGTGATAGAGAGGAGTGTGATAAATACCACAACATATGGATCAGAAAATACTGGGATCTGGGGTGGGCAAGAGGGAATGCAGAGGGTGTGGAAATTTTTTAGTGATCTGGAATGTGTTGAGTGACAGGAAGTGCCCCAAGCTTCCCCCCACCCAACTCTTCGCAGTCGCGCCTGCTTTTGTCTAACTCTTGTAATCTACACACTACTGCTTACAAAGCTGTCTGAGTTTAAGACAAAAAGAAACATAAAAGGCTCTCCATTCCATAGTACCTGCGATATGGAAGGAGTGTAAAAAGCATGGCCCTTCAAGCCTGTAGACATTTTTTTCAGGTATATAAGACAAATATAAAATAATAATTTTCTAAGGATAATGAGAACTATGAATTAGAGTCTGCCTTCCAAATCTGATTTTAAAAATCCTGATTCTGCTATAGGTACAAAGGCTTAAGTTGGTTCCTAATCTGAATAAGTCTTGTTTGGTTGGTTAATATACTGCGTTTGAAGTTGTTTCTGTTTTCTTTGTATAAATTTGGACTTCGGGGAATAAAGCAAATAAGTAGAATGCACTAAAGAAAAAAAAAGATTTTTCCCTTTGCTAGTTAAAAAGCATTTTAAAGGGTTGGTTTCTTAGAAAAAGCAGTTCTTTCTTTCTCATTTTTGCATGTATACTACTATAAAGATAACTTAATGCCATCGTCAATGTAAGGTAGAAAACTTTTGACAGAAAAATAATACAGATGATAAACAACTTAGCATTTTCCCAAACTTCTATATTATCAACAGAAACACTAAAACTTGAGAGAAAAGCAGTCAAATAATTGAATGGTTAACCCCAGTTTTGGAGGATAAAATGGAAAATTCAGTATGAATAAAATGATATTTGGTAATGTTTCTACCTCCTACCACAAAGGATGTTAGTGGTCAGCCTAGGAGTTAATCTTTCCTAGCGTGGCTCTGAGCCTTCATGCCGAGCAGACGTTATTCACAGGACGATTCGAAAAGTCCATTCATATATCTCACTACCTGGATTTGAATAGAAACCAGACAGCAATTCTTTAGTTCCAGCCACCATTCGCCCCACTGGACAATAGCGATTTGTTAGCACAGAGTCACAGGCTGTGGGACACAAAGCTTGGAGCTGCAGAAAGATGGGGGATTCAGAGAACAGGAAATTACAGGCCCGATGCACTCCTGGCAGCCCTGAGAATACAAAAAAAAAAAAAAAAAAAAAAAAAAAAGGCAACACAGCGATGCCATGTTTAAGAGCTACTTCTAGCTTTTTTAACCACCTCCAATGTCATAAAAGCTCTATTGTTGGAGTACATAAAGTCACGAGTCCCATGTGCTCTCTTTTCTCACTATAGGGAACTTCATTCAATGCCGTGGCACAGTCAGAAAAATCAAAAGCATCCAGAGTTGATTAGTTGTAAGCTCTGATAGAAAGGAGAAGAGCATTTTATAAACAAAAATGTCACAGAAAAAATATGCTTGGTAACACAAGTGACACAATGAAATTAATATCTTTTACAAATTATTTTGTAAGACTAGACAATCAGAATGAAACCAAATGTATCAAGACTCCAGGGAAACAAATTTTTCTTCAAAATATCATATAAAATCTATTATTTAATTCAATCAAAAGTTTCTTCAGAAGATATGTATCAATTTAAAAACTAACCTTACATAGAATATTTCTGAGTTCTGAGTTGTGTTTTCCAAAACAAAGAACTAAAATCAAAGCCCGAAAGACTTATTTGGCATATTAAAAAGAAAACTACATTTTCTTTTGTTGGTTATCAAATTATTGTAGTTCTCTGGCTAAGTTAAGAAAATGCCTCTACTTCCCTCCCTTTAGACCTAAAAAATAAAATAATGGATATTCTAGGTGAGGGGAGAGAGATAATTCTCCAGTCTCAATCAATGAGCATAGGTTCTTGTCCAGGCCCTCATGCTGCAACCTGAGCACCAATAAGCCAGAATGGTGTCCATTTCAACAGGAGGAGACCCTACACAAGGAAGTTATCAATGGTTTTGTTCTTCTGCCTTTCTTCTGTGATCCATTAGTAGACACAAATCCTAAATGATATCATACCTGAAATATTCATCAAATGAGATCATGAATGACCAAAAACTGCTTTAGAAACACGAACTGTTCTACTCTGTTTGGTCCCATGGCTGTAAGATGAACGCTTGCTAAATTTAATGTTGCTGGAAAACAAATCAGCAACTTTTAAACTACCAATTACTGGATTTCTTCAAATTCTATCATTACGCACCAAACATAAGCATCAGTTACAACCTCAAGCCGTGCTGCTGTCCAATACAGTAGCCGCCAGCTATGTGGGCTATTGTTATTTGAATTAATCCAAATTAAATAAAATTTAAAATTCATTTCTTCAGTCACACTGGCCACATTTCAAGCACTCAATAGCCCCAGGTAATGAGTGGCTATCATACTGGACAGTGCAGATAGAGAACTATAGCAGAAAGTACTAATGGACAGCAATCATCTAGACTATACTCAATCCACAATACCTGTGTTCAACTACACATCCAGCCGGACATGAAATAAATCAATCTCTAAGTAAAAAAAATATAATGACGAGTATTGTCGACAAGGTAGGTAGCACCATGATACTTGAAATATGTCTAAAAAAGCATTTTGAAACCACCGGTTTCTTTTTTTTTTTTTTCCTTTGGCCCAAAATAAAAAGGTTATGAAGAATATTAAGGCAGTAGTAGCAGACAGTTAAGAGTGGTCAGAGTAATTAAAATGTTCCAGAATGCTACTTAGTATCAAAAAGTTCTTCCTAAACATATGAAGCAAATGATTCTATGGTTTCCTTCACATCACTGTCATGGACAATACAGAATAGCAAAGAACAAGGGGCTTGAAGGCAGTCAGACCTAGGTTTGATTACTAGCATCCACGCTGCCAGCTAGAGAATATTAGGCAAATTAGTCCACCTCTCTGGGATTTAGTATCCTTACCTGCAAAATGGGGAAACAGCCAACCAGCAAGATGTATGGAAGGACTCACAGTCAAGGATAGAAAGCATCCAGAGTAAAGTGCCAGGCATGTAGTGGGAATTTTTAAAAAAAGAGAGTAGCTACTATTTGTTATTATATTGTCCACCCTAAATCTTTATAATGTGACTCTGTGCAGACAGATACTATTCAACACATAAAGCAAGCCATCATAAACAAGTATCCTAAAGTACTAATGCTGGCCATTCAGTAAAGCAAGTGGAATAAAATGGAAATATTTGTATTCTAGACAGCTTTCCTAAGCCAATATGTGACCATGCTGCTCCATAACAGCCTGGCTTTTTCACCAGAACAATCTCATGTCATACTTGGCTCAAATAACCAGCATGGCCCCTGTGTCTTCAGAGGTTTATATACATGCATCTGGGCGTAGGTTTTATATAAGACAATGTTCTGGAGCTAAAACGTAAACTCTACCAAGGGATACATTGTTAGATGAATACAAAAAATCATTTCCAAATAGGGAAACTGATGCCTGTTCAAGAAAATGGCAAAGGCTATTTTAGAAATGCAATGGTAAGAAACCTCATTCTTTTTTTTTTTTTTTAAGTATTGAACTGAAGGAACATTTAAATAATTTAAATTATAGTAATAGTAATAATGAGCTGATAAAACATCCAATGCCTATTTTTTTAAATTATTGTGAACCTGGTATTTGGTCAAGACCAGATGTAATGAGTGGTTCCTCCTCAAGGCTTTAGTGGTTTAAAAAAAAAAAAAAAAATTCCAGGGCACCTTGGTGGCACAGCTGGTTGACCATCTGACTCTTGGTTTCAGCTCAGGTTATGATCTCATGGTTTGTGAGTTTAAGCCCTGCTTGCACTCCGTGCTGTCAGTGCAGAGCCTGCTTGGGAATGATTCTCTCCACCTTTCTCTCCCCCTCTCCCTGCCCCTCTCCTACTTGTGCTCTCTCTCTCTGAAAAATAAATAAACTTAAAAAAAAAAAAAAAAAACAAAAAACATTCCAAGTGATTCTATCATGACCACATGTCTTAACTTCCAAATCTATCATCAAGTAAATCAGACATGATAAACATGGATATGAGGTTCTAAAATTTTGATGTCATTCGCAACCCATCCTTATGCCTGCTAGGTGCAAGAATCATGGGGCTTAGGGGCAACTGAACATGGGTTGGAATCCTGGCTCTGCTACTTATTTATACTATGTGATCCTGAGTAAGTCACTTCCTCTCTTTGCCTCAGACTCTTCATGCAAATAATACGCATATTTTAGCCTTCCTGCCAGTCATTTTAAAGTTCAAGGATCATATACATAAAACATCTTGAACATCCTAGCACATGGAAACCACTCTGGAAATGTCAATTCTATGAAAATACAGTAAGGGCCTGAGGTCCACTTCATTGTCTGAGAATCTTCCCAAACATGAATGGAAATAGAAGGGTTCTAGGCAGATTTATAGCAAAGGCCATTCTCTGTTTAAATTATGATTAAAACAAACATGAAGATAAAAGCTGTCAACACTGCACAGAGTTTCAAGTCTTAGGAACATAAATATTAAATAAACTGATTGAATAAATATAAGAAAATTATAAGAAAAGTGAGATGGAACCTCAAATTTTAGTATTATAAGACAGAATTTAATACTGATACTAATTTAATGTTATTAAATATCTAAGAATCATTTTCTTAAATGAAGAAATAGTATCTTTTGGAATAAGATTTCCACTCATTCTTCTTGGTGATTAAAACAAAAATATGAAAGTTCTAAAATACTGCCCTTGACTGAGATATCTGCCTCTTGCAGGTAAGAGAAAGAAAATTCATGTCTTTTAAAATCAAACCCATAGAAGGAACTGCTGGGTAAGATGTTTTTCTACTACATCTGTAGACTCATTTTAAAGTTGAAACTAATCCAGCAGAACTGGAAACAGTAATGTTTCTGTATGCCAAATAAGTGAAAAATGTAAGACATGCCAAATAACCTTTCAGAGTACAGAAAGTAGTAGATTCCTCTCCCCCTTGCACCCCACCCTCCCCAAAACTATAAGGGAGATAAGTGTGGTATAGTTAGAAATCTGAAAAGGTAGATTTATCTCCCAGAAGTGGGCTGGATTAGATAGTACATTAAATCTCTGCCACTATCTAGATTGGTGACTTTTAAGAAGTCAATTCTGAGTCCTTGTTACCAGTAGTGGTCCAAAAAAACACATTCATACTAGAAGCTAAAGGGTAGAGAGAGTACTTAAGAGGTGAGAAATTTGGTCTTGCCAGAGTGTATTCAAATCCAGTCTCTGTAAAGCCTAGCTAACCATAAAAGTTTTACAGGACTGCTTAAGCAGATAGATTAGATAGACAAGAAAGGTAGTTAAATAAAGATAGATAAGATAGATCTGACTGCAAGGATTTTCCATGGATATCATTAGCAATTTTATCATACAACAATCACAAAAGGTAACCAAAGGAAAGGTTCTTCTCAGCAGACATTTATGAGTGAGTTCTTAATAAATGCTGATCAAGCCGAGCCTTCTTTTTCTAGTCACTTATCCAATAAATATTAAATGCCCAATATGTATCATACACAGTAGCAGACTTAGGTTGAATGATGAACAAAACAGATAGTAGCTGACAAGCTATAAATTAGGATAACCATGGTCAGAAGCCGTATCATTTAAAAAATGGTAGGGATTGCAGAATGAATCCAGTGATTTGGGGAAAGTGCCCTGCCAACTGCTGAAGCCGAACTAATATAATATAGTTCATAAGAACATGGAAGAATGCACTCTCAGCTGTTTGATTCAAGCAAAGAGATATGCTAAACTACAAGATCTTAATGGATTTTAAACCATCAAGGAAATGAAATACCTTCAAACACATAGACTGGTTTCAAATGACCATTACTCAGATCTGTGGTAAACCACTATCTCATGCAAAAACTCAGTTTCCTTTTAATGGATGATTAAGAACAATATAGTATCTGTAAAGGGGTCTAGGCATGGAATGACATTCTGGGAGATCATGATACATTGGAGCATTAAATGTGATACATATTGCCTTCACCCCCTTCCCTAAGATTATGTTTGTAGCACTCACCATTTCCTTTACCCGCACATGCTATGACCATTGTGATTACACAGCTAGTGTACTCAGAATACTCAACCCATGACTCAGCTGGCTCTTAGCAACCAAGAATATTTGAAACATGCATGATAAATATGAAGAGAAGGCAAGGCTAGAATCACAAGTGGGCTTCTGTAACAATGCATAGAACCACCTATGCCTACAAGGTGTCTAAACATTAACCTTTCTTCCAATTGGAATTTAGTCTTTGCTGTCATATGACTATAAAAAGAAGTTGCTGTTACCAATGGGATAAAGTATATCCATGTCACCACAATGGCACAATGTTATTTCCACAATACCTAAAGTTCCAAAAGTCCCAATCAAGAAATTCCAATTCTAGTTTCTTGCCACTTACAGAAACTGAGTTTCCACTCAGATTTTTTTTCCACTGGTAAAAATTCAAAACCGTGCATATTTTGCTTTTTCTCTGTTCACTGAATATCAAAGTTAAGTGAAAAAGATCTGACATATGTACTTAGAACAAATTAAACTGTTACATCAAAAAAGAGGATCCCAATCTGATCATCTGTTATTATGACCTAGATTTTGGTATAAGTACCTCCATTTGGCTTTCTAATAGCATTATTTTTTGCCAGGCTCACTCCTCTACATAATCCTGTATTAGTAGAACAGAACAATTTCTTTGCTTGGCCACTTAGAAGCTTCTAGGTATACAGTTTATTCATTCAAAGGATGTATGTTAAGTGCTCAGTATGTGACAAGTCCTATTCTAGGCACTAGATACACAACAGGAAACAAGAGAAAGGTTCTGTCCTTGGGTACTATAGTCACAAAGACTTGAGTCTAGTTTCAGCTTAAGCACTCACTGACTGTGTGACCCTAGACAAATTTGTCTCTCTGAACCTCAGGTACCTCCCTCTACAGGCAAGAAAGGGAAAATAATACAACTTCACAGAGCTGCTGTGAAAATTGTATAACGTTTGTCAGTGTCTAATGTAGTGCCTAGAACACCACAAATGCTTGGCAAATAGTAGCTATGCTAGTTTTACAAATATCAGATATTTCTATCATCCATCTTGCTTTCATATTCATCTATATGAGAATAACTCTACTTTTTAAAAATAACTGGTTTCAAAGGCTTAAGTGTATCTAAAATACTTGTTTCAGGTGTTAACAGCTAAGCAGAATAAGCCATCTATAGATGAAATGCTCCGTCTGTTTATTAAAGAGCTCCTGGCTGCATATGCTAAACACAAGATAGCAAGACTATAAAAGAAAAATACTTTGAAGTTGGGATATCAATAGTGAAATGGATTGCTGTGATGTACAGATATCAAAGGGTAGGACATTTTATCTCTAGTAGTATTACTACTTCAGCCAATTTAATCAGAAATTGTATACAAGAAACATTAAAGATTTGGAATCTCAAGTCTACCATAACCATCAAAAAGGACAAAGAAAGCATTTCTTTCCTCTAAAGATTATTATAAAAGTCTCATAAGGAAACTTCTCCGAAGGCAAATTTCTAGATGACTGCATTGATATACTTTATAAAATAACTTATTTTTCACCTTATAAAGATAGTATGCTTATCACAGATAGGCTGGGAAGCACAAAAACTATGAACACAAAAAAATTATTCACAACTCAAAAACAGTTATTCATAATCTCACTATCTAAAGATAACCAATGTCAACATTTGGTAAATTTTCTCATCTTATATTGTAGTTATTTAATATATTAGTGGTTTTTTTTTAAATACTGGTAGTTTTTCTGTCATTATACATGTAATACATGATCTATATAAAAAATCTAGGTAATAAAGAAAAAGAAAACCTGTCACCTACAACTCCACCCACAAAGAAAATCCTTATTAGTATCTTGATGTAGTTCATACACAATGGGATCAATTCTCTATAGTTTTATACTCTAATTTGTTTACATATAAGTATTTTTAAAAAGTCATTAAAATGACTTTTAAGATATCCAGGTGGTTTCCATTAATTCTCTATTATAAATAATACTGTAGTGAATATATTTATACAAAAATCGCTATCCACATTTCTGATTTCTAATGTTTTTTTTTGGTCTGACTAATTTACACTCCTACCAGCATGGACTAATAGCATTTGTCCCACCCTAAGCTCACAAACACTGAGAATGTGCTATACATAATTAGCTACCACCCAAATACAATAAAGTTTCTGTTTGTTCAACAATGAAAAGAGAAGAGAGTTTTAAAGGAAAACTAAAACAAGGGCAACAAAGTAGAAGAATCTCCACATTAAGTAAAATAGACCTCCCTAAAGATGCTAAGCAGTTGACAGAAATTGTGAAAATCTTTCAACAGGACACAGGGAAGTTTAATATCAAGTTCCAAAAGTCTCAGAAACAAAAACAAAACAATTCAAAACAAAAATGCTTTATCTCGTGGATATGTTTCATTACCTGAAAACAAGAACATGAACCAAGAATCAGTCCCACATTTGAGAAAAAAAATGAAATGGGAAAATGTGATGATAAATTAAGATGCACAGAAGTCACTCTTTTCCCATGGAAATTATTTTCAAATTTTAAGAGTGAGCAAAGAGTATTAAATATGGACATATAGTTCTGATCTCCCAAATACAATAGAAAATTCTATAAATTCTTACCAAGGCAAGAAGATAACCAAGAATATAATTTATTCAAAAACTCTTTATTGAATGACAACTTTGTTTCAGGTACTTTAATGTACGTATATAAGATCTACAGTTGTTAAGAAAAGAGTTCTTTCCTCAAAAAAGCATGCCTTTAGCATCCTTCACAGTCTGGCCCTCACATCATGTGATTGAGCTGCCCCATCTGCCCTGCCCAATTGCTGAAATATCACATATCTCAGACCATGGCTAGAAAAAGGAAAACATTTTAAGACACTGTACTGAGTGATCAACTTAAAAATCAAAAATTCTTGAGAGGAAAAAAACCAAACCAACCAACTGAATAGCTTTATACCAGCACACACTAATGTTTACCCAAGTACCTATAGTCAAGAAGAATTCAAATACTGACAGGAAGAAAAAAACCTTTTACTTTTCATAAAATAACTATCATTTTTCATTTCTTTGTAATTTCCCCTGTAAATCCTGCTTAATTTGAGTCCTACAAGAGACATTTCCCTTAACAGGAAATAATGCCCCTGGTTTCCTGTACATGTGTGTACCACACATGAGAGAAATTATCACAGTAACTTCATGCTCCAGAAATAAAAGCTGATCAGCTCACTGTGAAAGGTTAGACTCCTGATAAAGCTCTGCATCTACTCAAAGACTCTGATACCTGCATATACCTAGTATGTTTCAAACATACACTCTCTCCCAAATAATGGCAAATAACATTTATCAAGGGCCTATTGTATGTCAGGCTCCATGCAATATTTTTCTAAACATGACATTTCATAATGATAACCACCTAAAGAATCTAGTACTATTATTAGCCTCTACTTTATTGATGAAGATATCGAGCTTGGAAAGAAATTATTTGTCCATTTTCAAAACCGCTAGGAAACAGAATTCAGATTTGAATGCAGAGATGACTGGCTCTTAGGGACCTTCTCATTTCACTATAGCCTAAGTTTCATTCTCTGTGGTTTGGTGGGACTTTTTGCTTCCTTTAAATTTTTTTCTTCCCAGACACTAGATAAAATTTTTTCTGCTCCTAACTTTGAAAGAACTGGTTTCTAAAATTGTAAGAACAGAGGACAATACAATGCAGCCTCACATACGATGAAAATAGATTTCTGGATGTCAGCAAGTAAACAGTCTAAATTATGCATGGAATTTCTAAAAATAGCTAGATATCATTTATTTAT
The DNA here is from genome assembly GCF_016509475.1 of Prionailurus bengalensis. Taxonomy (NCBI): domain Eukaryota; kingdom Metazoa; phylum Chordata; class Mammalia; order Carnivora; family Felidae; genus Prionailurus; species Prionailurus bengalensis. Next base: position 83,860,366 of record NC_057359.1, read on the forward strand.
TAGGCTTCAAATCTCCAGAAAAAGTAGAAAAAACTATATGATTGCTTGTTCTAGCTTTGAGAAGAATGCTGGTGCAATTTTGATTGGGATTGCATTGAATGTGTAGATTGCTTTGGGTAGTATTGACATTTTGACAATATTTATTCTTCCAATCCATGAGCAGGGAGTGTCTTTCCATTTCTTGGCATCTTCTTCAATTTCCTTCATAAGCTTTCTATAGTTTTCAGCATACAGATCTTTTACATCTTTGGTTAGGTTTATTCCTAGGTATTTTATGATTCTTGGTGCAATTGTGAATGGGATCCGTTCCTTTATTTGTCTTTCTGTTGCTTCATTATTAGTGTATAAGAATGCAACTGATTTCTGTACATTGATTTTGTATCCTGCGACTTTGCTGAATTCATGTATCAGTTCTAGCACACTTTTGGTGGCATCTATCAGATTTTCCATGTATAATATCATCTCATCTGCAAAAGTGAAAGCTTGACTTCATCTTTGCCAATTTTGATGCCTTTGATTTCCTTTTGTTGTCTGATTGCTGATGCTAGAACTTCCAACACTATGTTAAACAACAGCGGTGAGAGTGGACATCCCTGTCGTGTTCCTGATCTCAGGGGGAAAGCTCTCAGTTTTTCCCTATTGAGGATGATATAGATGCTGGAGAAGATGTGGAGAAATGGGAACCCTCTTGCACTGTTGGTGGGAATGCAAACTGGTGCAGCCACTCTGGAAAACAGTGTGGAGGTTCCTCAAAAAATTAAAAATAGATCTACCCTATGATCCAGCAATAGCACTGCTAGGAATTTACCCAAGGGATACAGGAGTGCTGATGCAAAGGGGCACTGGTACCCCAATGTTTACAGCAGCACTTTCAACAATAGCCAAATTATGGAAAGAGTCTAAACGTCCATCAACTGATGAATGGATAAAGAAATTGTGGTTTATATACACAATGGAATACTACCTGGCAATGAGAAAGAATGAAATACAGCCTTTTGTAGCAACGTGGATGGAACTGGAGAGTGTTATGCTAAGTGAAATAAGTCATACAGAAAAAGACAGATACCATATGTTTTCACTCTTACGTGGATCCTGAGAAACTTAACAGAAGACCATGGGGGAGGAGAAGGAAAAAAAAAAAAGTTAGGGGGGGAGCCAAACCATAAGAGACTCTTAAAAACTGAGAATAAACTGAGGGTTGATGGGGAATGGGAGGGAGGTGTGGGTAGGTGATGGGCATTGAGGAGGGCACCTGTTGGGAGGAGTACTGGGTGTTGTATGGAAACCAATTTGATAATAAATTTCATATTAAAAAAAAAGAAAAACTATGATTTCTTTAAAAAATTTACTGAAGTATAAACAATTTAGTCTAATTTGGAGAAATATAGTATTTGCCAAAAAAGACTATGGTTTCCACTGCACCAATGCTCTGTGCTAAGGTTTTAATGTTGTCTGTAAGAATATATAATATCTTAAAGGAATGCATCTCTGGATTATATGTGAATGCCACAGCCTTTTGTAAATGTAAAGCAGAATTATCATTAACCTTTTATTAAAGCATTCATTCTGCTTTACAACAGTTCCTAGAGGGGTGTCTGGGTGGCTCAGTTGGTTAAGCATCCAACTTTTGATTTTGGCTCAGGTCATGATCTCATGATTCGTGAGTTCAAGCCCCATGTCAGGCTTCACAATGACAGCACAGAGCCTGCTTGGGATTCTCTCTCTGTCTCTCTCTCTTTCCTGCCCCTCCTCCTGTTCACATATGCATGTACTCTCTCTCTCAAAATAAGTAAATAAACATTTAAAAATAAATAAATAAAATAGTTCCTAGAAATTTGTGGTTACCTTTTGACAACAGATGACTAGAATATACCAGATAAGACCGTTTAATTTTGGACAGACATCAAAATGTGGAGGAGCAAAGCACAGACAGTAAGACAACATGGGTTTAATCAAAGCTTCATTACTAAATTTCTAACTAAAATTGTCTCAGCCAAATTCATAGAAACAGAAAGTAAAATAGTGGTTACCAGGGGGCGGGAGAAGGGAAAATGGGGGAGTTGTTTAATGGATACAGGGTTTCCATTCTCCAAGATGAAAAAGTTCTTAAGAGCTGTTGATCAATATTATAGATATACTTAACACCATAAACTATACACTTTAAAAGGGTTAAGATGGTTAATTTTATGTATTTTTTAGCACAATTTTTTTTTAATGCAAAGGGGAGACTAGGCTTTTTTTGTTTGTTTGGTTTGGTTTAACATTTCACTCTATTCAATAACCTCTGAGCAATGTCTCTTGCTATTTTACCAAAGTGTAAAATGAATATGCTGAGATCTAATTTGCAGAGCACCCAAGTTCCACATGGCCCCAAATATCTTACCTTACTACTTGTCATGCTACCTAACATTTCCTCCATCAAAGTCATTGTTTTTTATTTTTAAGCTTGCTTAAAATATTATTGAAAAATCACTTAAAATGTTAAGAAGTATTACACAGAATAAAAACTGAGACCTCACAACCGTACTCCTGACCCAAAGTATTGTTGGTTTGGTGAAACTCCATCCAGATCATTACTGTAAATACATGGAGAAAAAAGTCATTCTTTAAGGTCACTCTCAAGTGACTAACCCAAAGCCATTAACCTAGAGATGGTATTTTAACACAAGTCCTTGAGCCCTATGCTTCCCCTCAAACTTATTAGCCAAGCTATTGCCTAGCTTTTAAAAATAAGTAAGTTTGTTTATTAGACTATAAACAGAGTAAAACACATTCATCTCTAATGTATGGTTCAACAATTTTTGGAGTGAACATATTTGTGGAAACAACACCCAAATCAAGATTAGAACATTTATACTTCAGAAATCTCCTTTATGCTTCCTCTCAGCATTATATCTCATCAGTACAAGTAACCACTATTCTGACTTCTATCATCACAGATTGGTTTTGCCTATTTTTGAACTTCGTATAAAGGTAATCACACATTATGTAATCTTTTGTATCTGGCTTTTTTTGTTCAACATATTGTCTAGGAGATTTATCCATTCTGTTGCATATTGTGATAGTTTATCCTTATCACTGCCATAGGATATTCCATTTTATGGGTTATACCATAATTTATTTACCAACTCTATTGTGGATAATTAGTTGTTTCCAGTTTGGGATTATTACAAATAATGATGTTAGAACATTCTTATATGTCTTTCAGTTCACACTTTATCCATTTTTGTTGAGTATATGCCTAGAATAAAACTGCCTGTGTTCAACTTCCATAGATACTACTGAAGAGCTTTCAAATGTTTGTCTCAATTTATACTCCACTTCTGCTGACAGAGATTGAATATCTGGGTTGTTCTCACCAACACTGTATAGTCCATTTGTTTGTTATTTTAATTTTAGCCATTCTAAATGGTGGGTATATAGCACTACCCTCACTTTTTTTTTCATGTTTCTGTTACCTAGTGATGTTGAGTACATTGGTCCAGAGTGATAGATCTATGTTTGGGAGGTAGATTTAATAAATTTTAGGGACCAACTGGTTGGACAGAAGGAAAAGATAATCTAGAATGACAGAAAAAGAAAAGACACTTAGGGAAACAGAGAAAGGACCGAAAACACATTCACTTCTGCAACTATTTAGGTTTGAGTTTGCTGGGGCACCTGGATGACTCAGTTGGTTGAGTGTCCAACTCTTCATTTTGGCTCAGGTCATGATCTCACGGACATGGGATTGAGACCCTTGTATTGGGCTCTGCGCTGAGCATGACGCCTGCTTAGATTCTCGCTCTCTCCTTCTCTCTCTGCCCTGCCCCTGCTCTCTCTCTCTCAAAATAAATAAACATAAAATTTAAAAAATTTAGGTTTGAGCTTGCTAATGGGAAGTGAGATGTCAGAGCATAAAGGTTCCAATAGAAAACTAATTTAGAATAAACAAAAATTTTCAACAAAGGGGGGGTGGCGCTCAGGCAGCTCAGTCAGTTAAGTGTCTAACTCTTGATTTTGGCTCAGGTCATGATCTCATGGTTCATGGGATCGAGCCCCGTCTCAGGCTCAGCACAGAACGTGGAACCTGCTTAGGATTCTCTCTCTCTCTGTCCCTCCTCTACTTGTGCATGCATGTGCTCTCTCTCCCTCTCTAAATTAATAAACTTAAAAAAATAAATGAATAAAATAAACAAAAATCTTCAACACCAACTATATCTTAGGTAGTAAAGAAAACAGATTTATAATCCTAAGAAGACAAAATAAAAAATAAACTACAGTACAGTATTTCAAAAATAGAACCTCACAGATGCTTAATATCTCCCCACTACAACTTCCAGGAATCCTGGGAGGATAGAAAGAAATCTATAGAGTGGTAAGTCCCAGCAAATGGAATTAAAGAAAAAGTCAAAGCTTTAACAAAAGCCTAATAAAAGACACTAACTGCCATGTATCATGAAGACATCAGTTAGACAAGAATTTTCTGTTTTCAGACAAGAAGGCCACCTCTGATACCTATATCATGTTTCTGTATTATGAGAACATGAAGAAGAAAGAAAAGCAATGGTCACAATTAATCAACAAAATATATGAGGACAGGGGCGCCTGGGTGGCGCAGTCGGTTAAGCGTCCGACTTCAGCCAGGTCACGATCTCGCGGTCCGTGAGTTCGAGCCCCGCGTCGGGCTCTGGGCTGATGGCTCGGAGCCTGGAGCCTGTTTCCGATTCTGTGTCTCCCTCTCTCTCTGCCCCTCCCCCGTTCATGCTCTGTCTCTCTCTGTCCCAAAAATAAATAAACGTTGAAAAAAAAAATTAAAAAAAAAAAAAAAATATATGAGGACAAAGGATGAGGAACAAGATTTGGAGCTAGGCTCTGTCCTCTGAGATTCACCTCATCACTACAATACCTACTTAAGTACTGTTTCTTACCAAATATTACATGCTGGTTAAGGGCCTGGGGTCTGGAGTCAGGCAAATCTGCATTCAGAACCTAACTCTGTCCTCCTTAGCTATTTGACTCTACGCAATTGACATCCTCCAGCTTTGAGAATAACAGCAATTACCCACAGAACTATTGTGAACAATTAATGAGATGATACAAGAACTCAGTATAATGCCTGACCCACAGGAAGTGCTCCATCAATGTTAGCTGATATTATCATCTGTAAGATGGGACCAATTCATATACCCATAATATTGAAAAGAAGTACAATGACATGTATAATGCCTAGCTACACAGGAGAAACTCAAATGGTAGATAATATTATCCTCTACTTTTAGAGAATTCTGTCATGAATGATTAGGGAATCATTCAATGTCAAACTTAGTATGAAGTGATATAGTGCACCGATTAAGAACACAATAGGTCAGCAACACCTGAGTTCAAATCCTGACTTTGCTATTTATTAGCCATATGATCTTGGACAAGTTATTTACCTCACTATGCCTTCCTGTTTTCATCTGCAAAATGGAAAAAATAATAAGTACCCATCTCACTGGGTTGCCATGAGGATTATATAACCCTTCTTTTAAGTACTTTATACATAAGGGGCCTAAAAACAAAACCTGGAGCATAAGTACTATATGAGATTTTCTTATTTTAATAGTACACGTTTTGTCTCACACTGTTTTCCATCAAAGAAATGAGAAAACTAGTTAGGACGAAGGCAATCTAAATTTTTTTTTTTTTTTTTATGGTTAAGGGAAGCCCAATGGAAATACTCATATACTCATCCTCAAAAACTGAAGAGGGGGAGGCTGAAAGAAAAACAAGTTAAGACAGAGGAACTGTATCATTATTCAACAAATGTGACCTAATCTATCCAGAAATAGTTATGAAAAAAAAATGTGCTTTCTGGTTCTGCCCTAACTATGCAAAAATTCAAATGAAGGAAGTTTAAATTCCACAGAGAGAAGGAAATTACTTTTCCTAGTCTTACAACAGCCTGATAACCAACATACCTAGAGGAACTGATGCATCTGCACGTCGTTTTTATATTAGGGAAACATTACTTAAAACAGAATAACAAATTCTGGAAGCCTTCTTAAAAATGTCTTTCTGCATTATACTAGCATTTTCTTTTTGCAGTCCACAAATCTTCACCTCTGGGCAAGTCAGAAGAGGTATCTAAAGAGGCAAAAATGCATGCAAGTAAGCATACTTTAGAATTGAAGGAAAATCCCATGCTTGTTCTTAGAAAGAAGGTCATGAAATTGATCCTGTGGATTGGCTTCTGTAGCTAACTTACAAAGTGAACAAAGGGGCGTCTGGGTGGCTCAGTCGGTTGAGCGTCCGACTTCAGCTGAGGTCATGATCTCACGGTCTGTGAATTTGAGCTCCTCGTCAGGCTCTGTGCTGACAGCTCAGAGCCTGGAGCCTGCTTCAGATTCTGTGTCTTGCTCTCTCTCTGTCCCTCCCCTGCTCATGCTCTCTCTCTGTCTCAAAAATAAATAAAAACATTAATAAGATAAATAAAATAAATTTTTTAAAAAAGGTAACAAAATACTAAGCTGCATCACCACAAATAAAATTGATGAATTGTCATTTACCCGTTTAAGAGTCTATGCCTCCTACCGGGCTGTGGGCTTCTTGAAAAAAGATCTTATTCATCACCAGCCTCTAGTACATTGCCTGGTACACATGGAAGGTATTCGATAAATGGTGACTGGATAGTCAGTGAACACCTCCCCCTTGTGAAAGGTACCATGTTAGGTGCCAGAGAGCCCATAATGGTTTACTTATATTGATGCCAAATGTTTTAGACTATTTAAAAATTAAACAAGGCCAGATTTGGTTAAGGGGCTGCAGCTGCAGTTGCACCTGCTCTCATCCCAGACTTCTTCCCACAGCAAGACTAGCCTCCTCTGCATGCCTGCTGAAGCAAATCAAATATTTCTCTCGAATGATGGAGAGCCACTTCGCATGCAGCTCTGCTATGTGTTCTTTCTGCTCAGCAAAGGAGGCAAACGCCAGAATCTTTGGTAATAAAAATGTGATGGCTAGCAAAAGCAGGTGCTGAGTAAGCTTGGTACACTTCCAAGTGAAGTCCTGCCATCTAGAATTCTGAATTGAGGATGCCAAACTCAAGAACATCTGGATTTGCTCCTCTGGCTTTGAGCTTTCTCTGAGAGAGGCCAGGAAAAAGTATGCTGCTGCCAGTATGTGTATGTGTAATTGCATACTCAAATACTGTACTTTGGATAAAGTCCAAGACTTGGCAAATGGATGGAATGTAGCACATGGGTCTTCCTGAATAGAGAACCATGCAAGGGAAGGGTTTCCTTGCAGAACACAAACTAGGCAAGGTGTGAATTGCCCCTCTGTGTCACATTTTGGAAGAATCTACCCAGGAGAATAAATATTTGGGAGTTAGTTGGGGATGGGGGGAATGCTCAGAAGTATATGAGAGGTAAAAGAGCACTATTTCCTCAGAAAGCATTAAGCTCATGAAACAGTAACTATTGTCCCACCCCCCCCAAAAAGATAAATATATGTGATTATAACTTGGTATATACAGAAAAAAAAAATATTGAGCTGCGGACTCTGGCAGACAGACGGTGTTGATACTAAACACTGTGAGCTTTGGCAGCTGCACTATGTGCTCTTTCAAATTCTTACATCATTACTCTGGTAAAGGCCCTCTACCAAGTTGGCATGGGTTCTAATGTGGTTTGGAGAGAGAATTTGCCTTTTTTTTTTTTTAAAGATGACCTACAAATAGCCTTTTTTCATACAAGAAAATGAAAATATTTCTCTTTACTCTAGGTTTTGTTTTAAAGGACAAAGCCACATTGCTAGGTTATTAAGAAAGTGTTAGAAATAAGAAACTGTTAGAAAGATGACCTACAAATAGCCTTTTTTCATACAAGAAAATGAAAATATTTCTCTTTACTCTAGGTTTTGTTTTAAAGGACAAAGCCACATTGCTAGGTTATTAAGAAAGTGTTAGAAATAATTCTGAGATTTTAAAGACTGCTCAATACAAGCTCTAAAAAGACTCCTAAAACAGTACATGAATACTGCTTAAAACAGCGATGATCTATTTGTGGCAATTAAGGGTCAGTTATAAAGAATGATAATTATCTTTAGGGGCACCTGGGTGGCTCAGTCAGTTAAGCGGCCGACTTCGGCTCAGGTCATGATCTCACAGTCCGTGAGTTCGAGCCCCGCGTCAGGCTCTGTGCTGACAGCTCGGAGCCTGGAGCCTATTTCAGATTCTGTGCCTCCTTCTCTCTCTGACCCTCCCCTGTTCATGCTCTGTCTGTCTCTGTCTCAAAAATAAATAAACATTAAAAAAAAAAAAAAGAATGATAATTATCTTTATATTCATACTGACATTGGCAGCTTAGGTATCCTTCAAATTTCTTTTAATGTTTATTTATTTCTGGGAGAGAGACAGAGACATAGTGTGAGTGGGTGAGGGGCAGAGAGAGAGGCAGACACAGAATCTGAAGCAGGCTCCAGGCTCTGTCAATTGGCTCTGTCAGCCAATATGAGGCTCGAACTCACAAATTGCGAGATCATGACCTGAGCAGAAGCTGGATGCTTAACCGACTGAGCCACCAGGTGCCCCATTTGTGGTATCCTTTAGAGGCCAAGAATGGGGAGCCCTCCCTACTTCATCCATGAGAACTTGGACAAGTTTCTTGACCTCAGATTATGTCCTCATATACAAAATAAAATAGTAACATCACTCTACAAGATAGTTCCCACAATATCAAGTACATGGCAAATCTTAAATATTAGGTAGGTTTATGAAAGACACAAACTTTAAAACTGGTGTTTAATTAGAACTACCATATACTTAATAGAGCTAAGTGGCCTGGCTTTTCCCCAATCAGATTCAAGAAGGGAAAAAATTTATATATAAGCTGGTTTCAAGACTGAGTTTGTTCTCTTTAAATAAGTGATGTCATAAAAACAAGACTTCATTCTCTGTACTTCCCCAGTAATATCCAAAAAAAAAAAAAAAAAGACAAAATTCCAAACCTGAAAAATGGCAGGTTCAAGAAAAAAAATTTTTTTAGCTCTCATAAATTAGGTATAATGTGATATGTTTAGAGACAGGATTTTGTTTCATTTTTATCATTAAATATTTCAAATTTTCATAAAACCAGTGATAATAGTAAAATAACCATTACTCATATACAATAATGACCCAGGTTTTGCCACATTTGCTTCAGTTACAATTATAATGCTTTTATTTTTGAGGTATAATTTGCATATGGTAAGGTGACCAAATCTTAAGTCCGATGAATTTTTACATATGTATACATAACACATAACCACCACCCAGAACAAACTAGGGAATATTTACAGCAGCTCACAAGATTCCCTTGTGTGACCTTTCTGCCCTAAAAAGTATCTCTTATTCTGAACTCAGATAGCATTTTCACTTGTTAGGTTTTCCTCTTACCACTAATAATCAGATATAGCCTTTACTTTTCTGTTTTCCTAAACAGACTGCCAATGTCTGTTTCAATTGTACATCCATTAAAAAAAAAAAAGTTTATATAAGACCCTTAATATCAGCAGTAGTAAAAACAGGTAAAACATCTGAAAACCACAGTAAAAAAAAAAAAAAACCCACATATTTAGAATGCACAAAAGCCCCCCAACATTTTTAAAGAAGCAGAAGGCTAAGAATGGTAGCACAGAAGAAGCCAAAGGGAAAATGGTATTCACTTTGATTTAAATAAATCCTAAAGAAAATGCACTAGACATTTTTTAAATAAGAAAGACTGTAATCAGTATACACGCCTAACCGTATTTAAGATAATATTCAACTGAAAATTTAAACCCTTAATATGCTCATTTTTATTGCCTGTCAGTATCTGAATGAATCCCACTCCAAATACATTTTTTTTAAAGTTTACAACTATTGGGACACCTGGGTGGCTCAGTCAGTTAAGTGGTCAGCTTTGATTTCAGCTCAGGTCATGATCCCATGGTTGGTGGGATTGAGCCCTGTGTTGACCCCTGCATCAAGCTCTGTGCTTACAGCATAGAGCCTGCTTGGGATTCTCTCTCTTCCTCTCTGCCCCTTCCTTGTTCACTTTCTCTCTCTCAAAATAAATAAATAAACTTGAAAAAAAAAAAGTTTACAACTATTTTAATGCTATGCTCTCAGGCCTAGAAGCTGACATTCTTCCTAAATTTAGGAGCCAGATTCCTACACAATCTTAACCCAATACACACACAAATTTGAAAAGCACCCTAATCAGCAATTTCTTCAGGGAGCAAAGTGCCCTCAGTAACTGCAGAATTTAGTACTGGAATCAAATGACATAACCTAGTTGATCTGATATATTCAGCAATATGTACCACTATTCAATTAATATGTTCATGTGACTGTATAACATATGACCGTAAATTATTTTGGTACATGGAAAACAGTGGTGTGGGACAGAATTATCTTGGCATAGTGACAAATGCAATAACCACTACTTTATCAGAAGGGTTGTTGGAAGCATTAATTAAGATAACACAAAGAAAGGGTGCTACTTTTCTTACCTCCTCAGCAGTTCTTACCCCTTAGACTTACATGAACTAAGCTGTGATTTGACAGAAATGCCCTCTCCTCACCTCCATATCCTGGAGCAGCACAAATGAAAATTCTACTTCTAATAGCCAAAACTTTCACAAATTCATTTGTGAACAAAATTATCTCTGAAAGAATTAAGAAGTAAACCATGGGATAAATTCCTTTTTATGAGTTTGCTTTCACATAACCTAGTTAAGACACCACTGCAGAAACAAAATTTTGAGAAGGTGGTATGAAAGCCGCAAAGGGAAGAGCTCCAATCCTAAGAACTCTCTAAAAACAAAAAAGATATGTTGAGGGCATGTCAGGAAGCAAAGGTACCCAAATTGGAGGTGGCTTACCAAGAAATGACAACCACTCTTGCTCCCATATCCAGATCTCAAGTTCCCACTCAAGGTGCTAGCTAAGCATTTATGGTTAGTCCTTTACACAGATGTTACTCTTCAAATCTTTTTGTAGAGTCTACACAAAAATAGAGCAATTATCATAACTGGCTGCTTCTGATCATTGTTTATTTTGTAGACATAAATAATCACCTGCCATTTTACTGGCTTTATTGTGACCAACATGTTAGAGAGGATGCTTTGATCTCCAAATTCATTTATTAAGGTGAAAACTGACTACCTCTTATGTTTAAAAGAGTAGTAAGCTCGACTTTTACAACTTTATTCCATCTGCTTTGATCTAAAAAATAAATGTATCAACTCAAGTCAGCACTTCCCATTCTCTTATCGTAGAGCCATTTCTAAGGAGCCAAAGAGGGTACTACTTAATCAACACTAATATATGAACAAAACTGTTCACATTTTTCACTGATTTTCTAACTTAGGAGTTGAAAATAAGACATTTGACACACACATCCCAAAGCAGATGCACACTACAACTTCTAGAATAGATAGATTACAGGGTTATCATTCACATCTCAAAAGGAAATACTGCATTTATTTAAAAAGCAATATATTTAAATGATTTAATTTACATACTGTTTAGATAAAAAATGAATTAAGAAAGGAACACTTACAGTCTAATATAAACATTTATCAAGTGCCAGATATACTGTATATCTAATACAATGGTTCTGCTTTCACTGAGTTTATATTAGAGTAGAAAGGATAAGCCTTCTGCACAATTCTAAAACAAGGTACACACTGAGAAATACTATAGAACCAAGGAGGAAAGAAGAGATGTTGGGGAGAAATCTGGGAAGGCTTTAAGAAGAATCTGGCATAGGGAAAAAAATTAATTCTACCCGATCCAGCCCATATTGTTTTCAACCCTCTGGGCAATTAGGCATTTACTGAAAAGCCTGGCACCAGACAGACCAAGGCTCTGTGACCTTGAGCAAATCACTCTCATATTAGTCTCATTCCTCATATATAAAGTGAGTATTATACCAAATACCTGGCAGGACTGTTCAGGAAATTAAATATGAATGATTTATATATTTTTGTAAGCAAATTTATATATTATATATATACATATATATATGTTTTATCTACTTATATATACTTAAATATATACACTTAAGTATAGGTAAATACTTACATATTTTATATATAAATGTAAATATTTACATATAATAAATTGTATATATATATATAAATGTACATATTTTATACATATATAAAATACATGTATATATGAAAATCACAATGCCGGACACTGAAAGGATGCTCAGGAGGAGGTTAGTTATTACAAAATCTACTAAATGCTGAATCCTATGTCAGGTTAAGAGTGCCTCTGCGTCTGGACACTGCATGGCATGCTGTTTAACTGCTTTTATTTTCCCAAGATCATAAAAGAGCAAGTGCCATGTGATTTGCTTCTTATTCCCCCACAAGGAGAATAAAACACACACAGTAACAAAACTGTACAATCACTAACAGAGGAAACAGTAAGACTCAGAAAATACATGGTGTTTACAATAAAAACATAAAAAATTGAGTTCATAAAGTATAGAAGAAAAATGTTGCTAAATATAAGATTTAGGCAATCTGCATTGACTGATCAACCTTTTACTGAGGTTCCACTAAGTGCAAACTAAGCCCCTTAATACTATGCTAAGCCCCAAGGAGATGTCAAAACAATACGCCAGGGGTTGTCTCTATTATAGCTGGCTGCAGCCCTATGAGTCTTAACTCTGAAGGGATTACGGAAGTTTCAACCATTTGCCTAGAGTTTTCTTAACATTTGTGGACTCCACAGCAGTGGTTCTCAAAGTGTGATCCACAGATGTCCTCAAGACCCTTTCAAAGAGTCTGCAAGGTCAAATTATTTTTGTACTAATTATAAGGCATTATTTGCTTTTTTTTCACTATGGTGACATTTAAAATGATGGTACAAACCCAGTATTGGGTTAAACTGCTGACTTTAGCAAAAATCAAAGCACTGCCACCAAAATGTATTGCCAGTCACTGTATTCATCACTGCCATACACTCCAGGAAAAAAAAAAGCCATTTTACCTTAAGAACGTCTTTGATCAAGCAGTAAGATTTACTAACTTTATTAAATCTCAATGTCTGACTACACAACTTTTTAATATTTTGTGTGACAAAATGGAAAACGCATTTAAACACATTTCTGTACACTGTCTCCAGGAAACGCACTTTAAGCCACTGTTTGAGTTAGCAGTAGGCTAAACTATCAGATTTTTTCATGGACTACTATTTTACTTGAAAGAACAACAGAAAATTATGGTTATTCAGGCTTGGATGTTTGACAATTATTTCCTTGAAAATGAACAAAGTGAGAATGTCATGATTTCAAGGAAAACAACTAGCAGTACATGTTGCCAGTGATAAAATTTAAGCCTTTAACAAAAATTAGAATTTTGGAGGGGCGCCTGGGTGGCGCAGTCGGTTAAGCGTCCGACTTCAGCCAGGTCACGATCTCGCGGTCCATGAGTTCGAGCCCCGCGTCGGGCTCTGGGCTGATGGCTCAGAGCCTGGAGCCTGTTTCCGATTCTGTGTCTCCCTCTCTCTCTCTGCCCCTCCCCCGTTCATGCTCTGTCTCTCTCTGTCCCAAAAATAAAATAAAATAAACGTTAAAAAAATTAGAATTTTGGAAAATTTTTATCTGTTGCTGTGAGCTTCACACCTTCCCAGGAGGTGTTTCCCAGGAGATTAGCAGTGAGATTAAGAAAGTTGATTTGGATTTTTATGATGAAATGTGTCCACATCTGGAAAATTTACATAAATTGTTAAACCAGTGTTCTTCACATGAACAAAACATGATGTTATAAAATGATTCATGGGTAAAAGACCCATGCAAACTGTAAGATAGACTGGGGGATTTCAATGGAACAGAGTATGAAAAATTCATTGATATGGTTTCAGATTAGGTATTAAGAACTGATACAGCATCAAAAAGGAATATATGCAATTACTTGAACTATTAAAATTCCCCTTTTTCCATAGATATCTATGTATAGAGGCCAGATTTTCTTCATATACTTCAGCCCAAACAACATACTGAAACAAATATGCAGATGCAGATATATGCAGATATGAAAATTCAGTTGTCTTTTATGAAGCCAGACATTAATGAGAGCTGCAAAAATACAAAATAATGTCACTCTTCTCACAAAGGTTTTGTTTTGAAACTATACATTTAAAAAAAATTTTTTAACGCTTATTTATTTTTGAGAGAGAGAGAGAGAGAGAGAGAGACCGAGAGAGACAGAGTGTGAGCAGGAGGTGGGGCAGAGAGAGAGAGGGGGAGACAGAATCCAAAGCAGGCTCCCGGCTCCGAGCTGTTAGCACAGAGCCCAACACGGGGATGGAACCCATGAACCATGAGATCTTGACCTGAGCTGAATGAAGTCAGACACGAAACCGACTGAGCCACCCAGGCGCCCCAGAAACTATAGACATTTTTATAGTTATTTTTATTTTAAAACATTATTTGTTGCTGTGTAATAGGTTATTTTTATTTCAAATGAATGAATACATATTTTTAAATTTCTGTTTTAATTTCTATTACAGTGAAAGGTAACAACCCACATAAACAAAAGCTCTTGGGAACCTCAATAATTTTTAAAATGTCAATTTTGTGTGTGTGGCAAGAGATCTCAGAGATCCTGATTTTGTTGTTTTAGTTGGTGTAATTTTGTTTTTATGGAAAAGTATAGAAATTGAAGTAACATATAGCATAGTCAAAACTTGAATCTGGATCCCCTGACTTCAATTTTACATTCATTCTACACCATAATTCCTGTATTCATTAAGACAGTGGCTTAGAAACCCCTCATTGCATTCTTCCCAGTAGGCAGGAAATTAGACCAAATAATTACAGTAATAACAGTAACTGAAACTTGAATGTTATGTGCCATGTATTTTTAGACTCCTGCTTTCACTTAGTTCTCACAAGAACTCAGTGGTATAGGTACAATTAATTACTTACCTACATTTTTCAGATGAGAAACAAGAGGTTAAACCACTTGCCAAAAATCACCCAGCTACTAAATGGCAAGGCTGGAATCTGAAAATAATACTTCTCTAACAAAGAGAGATATCAGCAAAAAAAGCTTTCTCATAACTGCCAATCAAAACATTTGTGTGGTCATCAGCAGTGGCATTTATGAGAATAAAGGACCTGACACTCTGGCCCAGTATACCTTCAGATACAGACAAAACAAAATACTAGCCTGGAGTATGGCCACACAAATTTAGTTCTACACAGAGAATGGCAAGAAAACAAGCAAATAGGGAAATGTACTAGATATAACCAGGCTGCCTCTCTTCCTTACCCATCCAGCATCTCTACCATCACCCATTAAAAAGAAGTGACAGGAGTCAAGGGTGAAGGATTCGTCACTGACATACAGCTGGGGCAGTGAAAAGTCTTGGCAGGTGTTCTCTAAGCCGTAACTCCTCTTCTATGCAAACAAACCCCTAAGCTGAGTCCTCCTGGCTTTATCACACGGAGCCTTGACAAGAGCCATCATTAGTGTCCAAACTCCACTTTCTCCAGGCTGATGACATGTGTCAGGCCTTGATTCCTGGTGCCATTCCTGCCTGCCAACTCAGGAAAGGCTCCTGTAATGCCTTTGGCTTTTCTGAAATACCTCAAGTCACAAGACAGCAGCTGACATCAACTCCCTCCAGAGAATGGACACTTGGCCAGGAGCCCAAGCTGAAGTGAATATGGAGGTTCTTGATCTTTATTGAAATCATTCCTACCTTCTCACTGGCAATTAAAATAAATTCCTCCCCTGAGAGCAGCCAGAGGTTCTGCAAGCCTCTTCCATCCAGTGGTAGTCACCTTTGATTAGAGAAAAGTGTTAAAGTGTAGCAGCAGCTGATAAATGTCAGAGCCTGAAGGGCCTTCACAGACTTTTGATCACTTACAGCTATTCCTCATTTCAAACCATGGACAGTTTTTATGCCAACACCACTCAGCATCGCTTACTTAGTCAAATACTTCAGGTCAGGATGCCAAATTCAAGTCAATGGTCCATTTGCACTACTTCTGGGTACATCCCTAAGGCTAAGATGTTTGACCTACCAGGCAGATAGACTTGGAAGTACTTTTCAGATGGCCAATAGGACATTGGGAAACTTCTACAAAAAGCATGCTTTTTCATGATGGAGAGGCAGTGTGTTCTAAGTAAACACACATGCGTGCCCACAAACATGCCCGTTGTATGACTCTGTCTTCATTTCCCTTCTAAATCCATTTCCTCACCTATTAAATCTTAGCCTAAATCAGAGACTCCCAAATGTCCACGAAATGTCTATATCAGAATCCCCTAGGGGTTTCTGAAAACTATAAAACCCATTCCTAGAGGATTTGATTTACTAAGTATAGGACAATGCCTAGGAATCTGCATTATTAGCAATTCACTTTTCCCACCATCATACTTTTAATTCTGATGCAAAGTCAGATTTGGAAATCATTACTAAATGACCTCTAAAACTCCTGATGGCTTCAAAAGTTGTAAAACTAGGCGAGCCTGGGTGGCTCAGTCAGTTAAGGTCCGATTTCGGCTCAGATCATCATCTCGTGGTTCGTGGGTTCGAGCCCAGCATTGGGCTCCACACTGGCAGTGCAGAGCCTGCTTGGGATTCTCACTCTCTCCTCTCTCTCTCTGCCCCTCCCCTGCTCATGCTTTCACTCTCTCTCAAAATAAATGAATAAAAACTTTTTAAAAAAGTTATAGGGGCACCTGGGTAGCTCAATCAGGTAAGCAGCTGACTACGGCCCAGGTGATGAGTTCACAGTTCCTGAGTTCAGGCCCCAGGGCTGGGGTCTTCCAAAGCTGAAAGATGTGAGTTTTCAGATTAAAAGGGCATGCTGTAAAAAAAAATTAGGAAAAAAAAAAAAAAAGCGGGGGGGGGGGGGGGGGGGGACCTGGGTAGCTCAGTCGTTTGAGCATCCGACTTCAGCTCAGGTCATGATCTTGCAGTTGTGAGTTAGAGCCCCGCATCGGGCTCTGTGCTGACAGCTCAGAGCCTGGAGCCTGTTTCAGATTCTGTGTCTCCTTCTCTCTCTGCCCATCCCCCACTTGTGCTCTGTCTCTCTCTCTCTCTCAAAAATAAACATTAAAAAAATTTTTTTAAGTTATAAAACTATAGATTGGAACTTATTTTCTATTCTTTCATCTCAGGATTTTTCCCCTACCCAGATTAGCATTCCCACACAAACATCAGGATTGTCCAATTTTAAGTTAGCAATGGAGAAATAAGTCTAAATCCAGTATGTCAAGTATTAACAACTTATCCAACCTACACAATACTATTTCATTTAGGAAAGTATGAGGTAGATGTACCTCATCTACCTCAGCTTTTCTAGAAAATATACATTCAAAAATAAAGCTTTTAAGACACATACTTTGCAAAGATTCAACAATTTGCTGGAAATAGCCAAGAAAATCAACATTCAAAGATCATTTGCCTAAATGCTATAAATGAATAAAGTTGGTTGTAGAATGAATATGTCTAGTTACCTATAACTTATGATGTCTTAACACAAAGTTATCATCTACCTGAGATAATACTAAACTTTGTAAGAACAGAGGTCAAGTTTTTAAAGCATACATAGTGTCATATGATTAAAGTTAACCCAATAAACTAAAATAGGTCAGAAGAAGAAATACCTAATCTTATATTACTGATAGATCATCAGGATTTCATCACTGTAAAAAAAAAAAAGGAACGATTGAGTCTTTCTTTGATCACTGTTCTTATTTACTTCATTAACTGGTTATTGCAAAACACATGCCTCTTGGCTCTCAAGGACTTTTAAAGTCCCTGCCAACACTTTTCACACAGTGGAATAAAACCTAAGATTCTTTCCAGCTCATTCCTTAATGCCCATGAATATTAACTACAGTATGATTTTGATTCCCATATCTCTTATGACTTTATATTCCTAACTCAATGTACTTATTCAGTTTAGCTGAACAACAATCCTTGGTAGAGTTACTTAGAAGAGTTGTTCACAGATTATAGATATCCTATGAATTAAACTACCATGGAAAAATAAAGTCCTGCTTCCTGTGGGTTTGCAAAGTAATCTTGAATAGTAATAACTCAAACACATTAAGTCACTGCAACTA
Source organism: Prionailurus bengalensis (assembly GCF_016509475.1). Classification (NCBI taxonomy): domain Eukaryota; kingdom Metazoa; phylum Chordata; class Mammalia; order Carnivora; family Felidae; genus Prionailurus; species Prionailurus bengalensis. Next base: position 83,878,450 of record NC_057359.1, read on the forward strand.
AGGGATGGAGAATTCAGGTGGCCCTTAGAATATTTTGATAGGTTTTAAAGTACATGTCCCATTTGAAAAGAAATATTGCCAGGACACCTGAGTGGCTCAGTGGGGTAAGCATCTGACTCTTGGTTTTGGCTCAGGTCATGATCTCATGGTTCGGAAATTCGAGCCCCACGTCAGGCTCTACACTGCCAGAATCCTACTTGGGGGCGGGGTGGGGAGGGGGCAGGGGTGGTGGCACCTGGGTAGCTCAGTCGATTAAGCATCCAACTTCAGTTCAGGTCATGATCTCATGGTCCATTAGTTTAAGCCTCATTTGGGCTCTATGCTGACAGCTCAGAGCCTGGAGCCTGCTTCAGATTCTGTGTCTCCCCCTCTCTGTCCCTCCCCTGCTCACACTCTGGCCTGCCGGCCCTCTCTCTCTCAGAAATAAACGTTTAAAAAAAAAAAAAAAAAAAAGGAATCCTGCTGGGGAGTCTCTCTCTCCCTTCTCTCTGCCCCTCCTTGCTTGTGCTCTGTCTCTCTAAGTAAATAAACTTAAAAAAAAATTAAAAATATTAAAAAAAAAAGAAATATTGCCTTTTGGCAGTAGGCTAATTTGCTATTTCAGTGAGGTGGCCTGCCCACCTCTTGTCTTCCAGACTCATCTAAAATATCTGAAATACCCTGATATAAAGTTGTCATGTCAAAAAGTAAAATGTTCCAAGCTACTGAGTTTAAATTTCTCTTTATACTTCTCAACTCTCTGATAAAACCTCAAACAGGCTAAATATAAGAATGATCAATAATTCCATATACAACCACAATATTTGGTGCACCCTTTTTTCCCCCTCCCTAACATTCAAATAAAAACTCTGGATCTAGCAGTCTCCTTTGTAAGCACGGCCTTGAAACAACACATTCTTTCAGCCTAATTTAAGGCCAGAATTAGTAGTCTTAGTGCTGAGATAAGATCCAAACTAAACAGTTGCTGGAGGAATGGGGAGAGGTGTCGAACTGTTGCAAAGTAAATTAAGTTCATTCAAATATTTGTGTTAATTTCTCATCTGGCAACTTCTTTTAGAAATTCTAATTGTATAAGCACAGATTTACTAATTACTGGTTGGTATCCGCAATTAATACAGAAACTGATGAAGCCTAATAACTACTTTTCCAGAGACCATCATTGTCCAGTAATCATTATCCAGTTACATCACATAGATTATGATATAGAGAAAGATGTGACTAGATGTGACTAGAAAGATGTGACTAGTTGCAGTACTGCTAGCAAGCAGTCACTTCTAGTAAAACGGAGATCTAAACTTCCAAAAGCATCAACATTACATCAGTGGCAAGACTGGATTGCAAAATCTTGGTCTAGACCTCTAGTCAGGATTTTTTTAAGTTTATTTATTTATTTTTGAGAAAAAGAGAAAGCAGAGGAGGGGCAGACAGAGAGAGAGAAAGAGAGAATCCCAAGCAGGTTCCGTGCCATCAGTGCAAAGCCCGACATGGGGCTCTAACCCACAAACCATGAAATCATGACTCAAGCTGAAATCAAGAGTTGGATGCCCAACCAACTGAGCCACCCAGGTGCCCCTATGGTCAGATTTCTTAACCTGAAGTTCATAGGGAGGCTATAGATGGGTTCTTGGATTCCAAAACTGAAAGTGCTTTCAAAATTTTGTGTTTATATGCATATATTTAGGGAGAGAACCTACAGCCTTTCAGAAAGTTTTTAACTATATTATCTAATTTAATCTTCACAAGCAATATGTAGTATTACTATACTATTATTCTTATTTTAACAGATTGAGGAAATTGAAGCTCATGGGAGATAAAAAAAACTTTAAGGTCACAAAGGAAGTGGCAGAGGATTATTTTTAAAAAATGTCTTTGAAACACACATATACAGATACATATACAATGTAATAAGCTATTCAGAAAGTGTTTTACCTGTAAAATAAGGGTTTTACATTAGTGTATATGGACTTAAAACCAAATTATGGATAAAATATGCAATTTTATTTGCATATTTGTAGTATGAAAATAATTGTAAATGATTTTAAGAATTCAAATCATTTTGAAAAAACATATATAAAAACACATAAATTATAATATGTGTCATGTGTTGTTTTATACACCTGATATATATTACCTCATTTAGTTCTCACAATAAACCAACACGTAGATACTGTCATTATCCCCATTTTATGGATAAGGAAACAGAGAAACAGAGTGGTTAAGTAATTTGCCCAAGGTCACACACCTATTAAGCTGCAAAGTTAAGATTCTGGATCCAAATCTGTACTCTACTATGCTATATTACTTCTCCAAACACTCAATATATGAAAAAATTAAATTATGGTCACTCTAAAGGAAAAAAAGAGAAAGCCAAAAAAGAATCGAATTTGGAGAAGTCTATCATGATAAGGTTATTTAATCTATTCTATTTTAGCACATATGAACCAAGAGCAATGAGAAAAGAGAAATCTAGAAACTACTACATTCACGTTACTTTCACATGAACAAGCTCATTTGATTTTCACAGCTGTGTGCACAGGAAGGGCAAGTGCTATTTGTCCCGCATCTTAAGGATGAGTTAGCTGATCCTGAGAGATTAATCTCACCACTCATCATTACCTGACCTTTCCTGCTTCTAGGACTTCCTGTGCAATCTTTCCTCTATTGGAATCTTTCCTTCTCTGTCTAGCAAAAATTCAACTGTATCTTTGAGGTCCAGATCAGATATGACCCTTAGATATCTATCTTTCCTAGCACTTTGGGGCACAATTAACCCTTTTCTCTATTCTCCCTCAACATGATTCATATCATTCCACCAGCACAGCAATCATCCTCTTTGTCATCAGCTGTGTCTACATCTAGTTCCCTGGGCAGACACTGGGCTCCACGATGGCAAGAGCTAATCGGAGGAGAAAGAATCCTAGGATTTCACCACCAAATTAGCAAAAGGATGAAGGAGAACATTAGCAGTTAGTACGGCTAAGAGGAACACAGATTCACAGTGACAAGCTGTTGTCATCTTTATAACTTAAGAATTTGTCCTCAAAGTTAATAGCAATTCTGCCAAACACTTCCAGAGATGCTCCCTGTGTAATCCGTGGGAAGCGTCTGGACAGACAGACACCTGAGACTGTGACTCCTCTGCTATGCTACTAATCCCTCAAATATATCGTTTTATTGAGTTTATGCTTCTTGTTTCTTTCAAGTATATCAAGAGGCCTCAAGAGGACTATGAAAACAATTACATCTCTAAGTTGGAGCAATGTGGGTTTCAGTATTTCGTAGTACCTCTGGAAAAGGAAAGAAGGTAAGTCAAACAGTAAAGGATGGCATGGTGAGTTTTGACAAACTCAAAACCAATGTAAATCAAGAATGAAATAGACCGATATATTAAATTTGTAGTTTCTATCACTCTTGGCTAATTTTAGCCTTAACTTTTTTTTTTTTTTAACTCTTAAGCTTTATCCTTGCATTAAGTATATAAACACCTTAGCAAACTCATTTAAAAGACCCAATGTGTGCCTCAAACTTGCCTGATGGTAAAAACTAAAATTAAGGACTTAAAGCAAATTAAAGGAGTGAGGATAATGGTGGCCTTTCGTGCCATGAAAATTACCTCAAATACAGTGGGAACACCCCTATGTCATTCTAGAAACCTACCTTTCACGCTGCTCTAGTTTTTCAAGTCTATGAAAACCATGCTTCTTAGAATGCCATGAATTTGAGCAATGGTATTTTGTAGACATCTAATGGCTTGGAGCAGCAGAAGTCAGTATTTTTTAAAAGTCTGAACATTTGTCCAAATGGTATAAGGCATTGACATCTCTTCAAACTATCAGATCAAAAGGAAGACTGTTTAAAGTAAACACATTAAAGAGTTTTTAAACTACTACACAGTAACAGTTGCTTGATTTTTGTTTTCATTTGTATACAATTCACTGTCATAACACTGAGAACTCAACAAAGCTGGCTAACTGGAGTGTTTTGACAGAGGGTGAAATAATTAAATTGACATAGAATGTAAACAGTTTACATTCATACCAAATTCTCAGTGGTTGATTTTTTTTTTAAATGTGTACCACTTGGCTGCTCTAAAAATGAATTTGAGAAGAGTCAATCTTTAATACTTAAATCTAAAGCAAATGACAATAACTATCCCTGATTAAAGATTAACCTTAATTCAGCCAGCAGTTCTGTAAGCCCTTCTACTGAGCACTCCTAGATCCCTCCCATTAGAAACCCCGCATTCTGAAAAGTTGCATATAATTAATTCATGCTCCAGATTTTTAATCAAGGACATTCAGTAGCCAATAAAAAATAACTAGTATGTCTATAATGTACCAATACTCTTCATGCCAAAAGCAAAGACACCTGACATTTTAGTTAACTCTCTGTGACCTTACTGAGGAGAAATGCAGGCTTTCTACTAGGTAATGGAGTTTTTGTTTATTTTTTGTTTTTTCAATATGGAAAATCACTTGTAGACAATCACTGAACCTCTGTGGTAACTCAGCAATCCAGGATCTCAACTAGAAAGATCACCAGCTATTAAGGTCAATTTTTTTCATCGTCCTCTATGAAATATTTCACCTACAGACCCACCTACTATTAATACAAGTAAATGAGGAGAAAATGTTTACTTATTTGACTTAGCTCTCACTGAAGATGTTACCCCCTGATACACAACAGTAAGTTTTGTGGTGGACAAGGAAGGAGGAGATCTGATCAATGAATGAGCTTTGCATTCAAAAAATCCAACATTCAAGTTCTGGCTTATAACCTTAACTCCTGGCTATGTAACTTTGGGCAAATCATTTCATTTCTCAACTCAGTTTTTTCATGAGGTACAAGTGGGTTGTTGAGAGTTTAATGAGATAAAAATATACAAATCCCAGCATATAACAGAGTCCACAATGTATGTTAATTTCTTTCTTACCCATGCCCTTTAATAATGAACCTACTATAAAAATGAGGTACTCGACATTTTCAGAATTAAAAAATAATACCATTCAAAGCCATTTTCTCAGCCATCCACTGGAGTTGGCTTGCATAAACAAATGCAGCCTCGCCAGTTCATTAAGTTCATTAGCTCTCTGCTGTACACAAACTGATTTCATAATTTAAATACTCTCAACCTGAAATCTGGAAAAGAATATGAGAGCCTCTATCAGCAGTCATCTCACTGCTTAATGGCTCCTGGAACATGGGCACAGGCTGAAGAAGGGCTGACAGGGCCAGAACCCAGCCTTCAGAGGACTCCAAGGAACATTCAACGCTGTCGGTGAGTTTGGGATTTGAAAAAACCACCGACCGTTGACTGTACCTTGGGGTCTTTACAAACAGCACTACATTTCCTGAAGCAAGGGAGCAGGCTGTACCTTCACATGTCACATAAGATCACCAGAAACAGTCCTGCTGCCTGTCCCCCAAAGGTGATCCAGTGAATTTTTAAGAGCTCCTATTTCTATTATCCACTGTTCCTTGCTTTTTGTTGTGTTTTTGACAAATAAGTGCTTCATTTCAATAAGATAAGGAGAACTCCATGATAATACCTAACGTATTTAAAAATGCCTCCTAGGGGCGCCTGGGTGGCGCAGTCGGTTAAGCGTCCGACTTCAGCCAGGTCACGATCTCGCGGTCTGTGAGTTCGAGCCCCGCGTCGGGCTCTGGGCTGATGGCTCAGAGCCTGGAGCCTGTTTCCGATTCTGTGTCTCCCTCTCTCTCTGCCCCTCCCCCGTTCATGCTCTGTCTCTCTCTGTCCCAAAAACAAATAAACGTTGAAAAAAAAAATTTTTTTTTAAATGCCTCCTAGAAATATGCCACCCTGGTGAGAAATAGGATTAGCAAGAAAAGACACTAAAAATATGTATTTCGGTTTGGAGCCACATTCAATTAAGTATTTTACACCCATTTCTTCCACATCCCCTTAAAACTTTTATTAAGGGCAAGAGAAGGATTTACTAAGCAAAAATAGCACAAAACTATCTAATATCTGCACAGCTCTTATCACATCCTACCTCCAATTACAGTTAATGTGGTTAAGTTTTGACAGCCCTGTTAGAACATGAGCTGTTTGAAAGCAACTATTGCTTCACTATTTCTATCCACACATGTGCTTATTTAAATGTTTGTTAAATTCAAGTTAAAAAAAAAAAAAAAGGTCTGGAGTCAGAGATCTGGGATGAATCTTGGTTAGACTTCCTAACTAAGCTCTGTGACCACAGGCAAGTATCTGAGTCTGTTTTCTCGTGTATAAAATGGGAAATAAGAACACTTACCTCATGAAGTTTTGAGATTCAATGAGATAAAATGTAAAGTGCTCTCTACCATTCCTAGCACACAGCAAATACTCAATATATGTAAGCTACTATTAATATTTAACCCCAAACGTAACCTGTGCTAATTTACCTTGAAAAGCACTATTTCTCAGTTCAAAACAGAAGGAAAAGCCAGGACCCTCAACTCTTGTTTACATCTACAAGGTATGCAAGCACTGCCCTTGTGGTCATAGAGCTACCTGTTAGCTTCTCCAAGGGCTCCTTCCATTCTCTGAAACATAGTTTCTCATCTTTAAGGACCTCCCAGCTCTAGTATCAATGTTATCTATAACTATGTGGGCCCTCGACCACTGGTTACTGAGAGAGATGCCAGACACAGAACTCAAAGAACCCGTGTGGAAAAGAAGAGCCAAGAATTCGGGAGTGCCAAGGCAACTCCACCAAATGGAAACACTGATGGCTGCACTCAACATTCATTGCTGTCGGTGGGTTTGAGTCTGAATCAACTCACTGATCAATGAATGCAAACTGCGGACCAAACAACCTAAGGGAAGCAAAAGCAGAGAGTCACTTGAGTGCATCAGCTACTGCTGGGTGGATGCTGCTGCGGTCTCCAATACACTGGTTAAAGCCTCTCTTACTCTCTTTGGTTCTATTATGGAATAAGCACTCTAAATTCCTAGAATTCTTCTTTTTCTTTTTTTTTTTTTTTAAATGTTCTAGAGTTAAATGATATTTTATAGGAAGAACAAACTGTATACCTTGACATCATACCATATTAAAAAATTAATGCTTTCATAATTTTTTAAATTAAAAAAAATCACATACTCATTATTTAAAATTCAAATATTGAGGGGCACCTGGGTGGCTCAGTCAGCTAAGCGTCCGACTTTAGCTCAGGCCATGATCTTGTGGTTCATGGGTTCAAGCCCCGCATCAGGCCCTGTGATGACAGCTTGGAGCCTGGAGCCTGCTTCAGATTCTCTGTCTCCCTCTCTCTCTGCCCCTTCCCTGCTCATGTTCTCTCTCATAAATAAATAAACATTAAAAAAAATTTATGGGAATGCCTGGGTGGCTCAGTCAGTTAAGAGTCTGACTTCAGCTCACGTCATCATCTCATGGTTCGTGAGTTCGAGCCCTACATCGAGCTCCGTGCTGACAGTGTGGAGTCTGCCTGGGATTTCCTCTTTCTCTCTCTCTTTACTCTCTCTCTCTCTCTCTCTCTCTCTCTCTCTCAAAACAAATAAACTTTAAAAAAAATAAAAGAAAGAAATATATGAAGTAAAAACTGAAAATCCCTTTCCTTATGATCTTTCTTTTCCTCAGTGGAAATCACTGATAAATATAATAAACAGTAAGTTTAATAACTTGTTATAATCAATATAATAAACTTGTTATTTATATTAGTATTATTAATAAATAAATATCATAAACTAATCACTTATTTTATGACCTGTGAGACGTTTACCCATATACACACAAACAGATATATATTGGGATTTTTGGGGGGTGGCTTAAACAAAAACAAGCTGATTTTACATTTACTGCTGTACAATCTGTTTTACTCAGCTATACTAGACAGCTATTGTAGATAGCCTTCTGAAACAATCTTGCTATATATATTGTATTGGTTCTTTTTTAAATATCCATATAGTATGCCTTAGCATGAATACCCTGGTTTTCTTATTCAAATGCACTTAATCTCTTTGACCAAAACTGTGAGACCCATTCACTGTGACCTTTGCAAACCACGTCCCTCAAACTAAGAGGGACAAAGAAAAAAACTAAGTGAAATGGGAAATGCACATTATTTTTCTTAACAAAATGTAAAATGTGGTATCAATTTTCTGACTTCTATAACATGAGATGAGCCACTAAATCTTTCATGATAATGACAGGAAGACAAAGGCCTTGGTCATCAATAATTTAATCATATACTTAAGTCTGAGATAGGGAAAAACAGATTCTCATAGCAAAAGTCAAATTCAGTAAAGCATTAGGAAAACAGTCTTATCAAGTTAGCTTTCCAACTTTTTTTTCCTCAGGAATAGGAAGGAAGTAGAAGTACAAATACAATGAGCCAAGAACTAAAAAGAGAATCAAAGCCAAGATGCAAAAAATGCCAAGAATTCAGGAAGAATATGGCGTTCAGGCCAGGGTTTCCCAACCTAGTTGTCACGTACCAGAATCACCTAGGTCAGCTGCTCTGAAAAATGCAGATTCCTGAGTTCTACCCTAGACCAGATGTAGGGTCCCAGAATCTGTATTTTATTATAACAAGCATTCTAGGCATTATTTTTCAACAACCAATTATTTCCAGATTTTCTGAAAAAATCAGAAAAGAATGTCCTACATGTTCTTTGAAAAACGTACACCTGAACAAGTATGCCACTTATTTACCCAGAGGATAAATAGTCTAAATATGCCAATAAAAAAAATAACACATTTCAGCCACCAAAATCTGCAGTTTCTCTTAGATAAAACTAAATGCTACAGGAAGGCGAACAACTGTGGGAGTTTAAGGGTATTTTTCAGAGTGAAGGCTGTAAATAAATACTTGCAATAGAAAAAAATACGTGGCATGTACAGGGAACACTGAGCAGAACAGCTCTGAGACCGTGTGAGGGAAATCATGAGGAGCAGTCCTGGAAAGGCAGAGAACAAATTACATAAGACCTTGTGAGCCAGGGGGAAACATGCAGAATTAGTGAAACAGAGAGCCACTTTAAAGTGCTGAGCTCCAAAAAGAGATAACGAAAGCAAGGTTTTGGGAAGACTGACCAAGCATATGAAATGGGAAGAAGAGAAGAGAGATGTGAAAGAGACAAAAAGAGAAAGAGAGAAAAAAAATCTCTTGTACAAATAAGCTGAGCTAAATCTGAGGCAGCAGGAGTGGAAGGAATAGAAAGGATATCTTCAAAAGGCTTTTTGCTTTTGTTTTTGTTTTTTGTTGTTCAAAATAGATTTCTTTTTAGTACGATGTAGTCACTGAAAATTTTATACAAAAGAGAAAGTAGTTGCCTCCCCCATCATTCTGTTCAGTGTATATCTTCCCAGGTATTTCAGAGATATTGAAAATACATGTATTTGTATTTAGAGAAAATACCACAAATTATATATACTGTTCTAGAACCTTTTTTCACTTAAAATATTGTGGCCATCTTTCCAGGTCAATAGACCAGATCCACCTTCCAAGGAATTGGCTCAAACAGAAAAGATAGCAAGGAGTCAAAAATGGTGCCTTTCTTGACTAGATTAAGAGCCTGGAGTGCATTAAGAAATGAGCAATTTCAAAATGGAAAAAAGAGAAAGTTCATTTTCTGAAAAGAGGATGCGTATTTGTGATTTACAAACATAGAGCTAAAAGTGAATGAGCTAAGTACAGGAAGAAAAAAAATTTTCTTTTATTGAACAGTTATTGGACACATACTATGCACCTGGACTGCAAAAGAAGCCAGATGTGAAGAAAACAAAGCATGTAGTGAAAATAGTGGACCAAATTCTAATGAACAAATAATTTTAAGTGTGAAAAGGTCTGCAAAAGGAAAAGCAAAGTTCTATAGGAGCAAATAATAGAAGGGACCAATCCAGTCTTGGGTGTGAGAAAGGCCTGGGAAAGGATCTCAAGAAAGTGACATTTAAGTGAAGACTTGAAGGATAAACATAATGACCTGGGTAAGAGAGGTGGGGTGAGCATTCTGAGCAAAGGGAACAAATGGCACATAGGCAGGCTAAAGGCATAGTGCCTGCACAAAACTGGAAGCGTGGCTGTAACACACAGAAGATGGAAAAGAGGTCTGGAGATAAGGCTGGAGAAGGCAGGAATTTAAAAAGTTACTGACAATCCTGCAGAGAACAATTCTGGAGTGATAGTCACAGAAGAAAATAAGATTTCTGGAAAGGTAGTAGTGAAGAGCTGGAGCTATTTAAATAAGGTTAAAATTCCAGCTACATTACTTATCAACTATGTGAGCTTGGACAAGTTACTTACCTTTAAGTCTGTTTCATCTGTAAATAGAAGATAATAATGATAGTACTTGTTTCACAAGGCTACTTGAGGAGTAAGAATACGTGTAAAATATTTCACCAAGAGTCTGACACAAAATACAAGCAAACACTGGCTGACAGGAAGTAAAAAAACAGCCTGGAAGTTCAGACAGACTGGAAGCAAAAATGTTAACAACTGAAATCACTAAGTTGTAGAATTAGAGGTGATTTTTATGTTTATCATTTATAACTCATCTATGCCTTCCCAGTGTTTAGCAATAAGCATAAAACTATTCCAACAATTAAGAAAAATTACTTTTTTTTTTCTTCAACGTTTATTTATTTTTGGGACAGAGAGAGACAGAGCATGAACGGGAGAGGGGCAGAGAGAGAGGGAGACACAGAATCGGAAACAGGCTCCAGGCTCTGAGCCATCAGCCCAGAGCCCGACACGGGGCTCGAACTCATGGACGGCGAGATCGTGACCTGGCTGAAGCCGGACGCTTAACTGACTGCGCCACCCAGGCGCCCCGAGAAAAATTACTTTTAAATGTCTTTTTTTAAAGCAAAGATTTCTTTTAGATGCAAGCTACCTATGTTTGGCTGAAAAGCAGATGGAAGAATTCACAGTGGAAAAGGAAGAAAAGATGGACTATTTTTATCAAGAAAGGGAACCTGTAGAAAGCTCAGCTGCAAGGACAGTAGAAAGTGACAGGCTCCAGGTCCCTGGTGGATGTGGTCACTTTGGAGGGGAGCAGCTTCAGAGAATGAAAACAATGAAGGAAATTCCAGCCTACTCCTGTTCTCTCAGGCTGTATCTCAATAGGATCCAACTGGACCTTGTGATCCTGGATCTTAGCTGGCAAGCAACCTGGCATGGAATAGACACTCAGTAAATGTTTGTCAAATGAATTTCCTTATGATTTCTGGCAGTTATATTTATAACACAGGAAGTGATCTACTCCTTGAACCAAGCACTGGATATCTTCAAACCATCTGTGCCATGAATTATAGTTCCAACTCAAGTATAATTTTAGTAACTACCAGATATCAGGTTTGCTCTTATTATACTTGCTATAAAACCCCTGAACTGATAACTTTGGTCCAACTTCCCCTCCTTTGTTTTAGACTAACTGGATCTACTGAAAACATGTGTGATCAGTCAAAATCACATGCTCCTTCTGCTCCTCTTCCCAGTAAACAGTTGAGGCAAAACAGCAGAGTATAAAAGAAGTGGTTTAGGATATAGAGTCAGAGTAGGTTCAACTCTGCCACAGTTCTGTGCTCTTGGACAAGTGAGTCACCCTGTAAGCCTTCCTTCTACGTAAACGGGGACTAGGGATACCTCTACTATTTCACAGGGTTATTGTAAGGCCTCAGCAAAAACAAAAAACAAAACAACAACAACAACAAAAACAATGAAAAGTACACTGCCAACAGCACATGACAGTACAGCCAAAGCATCCTAGTATGTGATGGAACCACTCAATGGGCTCTCCTCTTTCAAAAGGCAAGATACCCTCATTCCCCATACTCTCACCTATTTGTCAATCAGCAGTACATATTTGCAAGATGTCTAGCTGGGGTTGATCTATAACCTGGGGCTGAGAGAACGCATTTTTGTGTATGTAAGTGTCTTCTGCCTAGATGGTTCATCAGCACCACACTCCAACTTCAGTCCTCCCAAAGAGAAAGTTCTTTCCAATGGACTTTCGTGAGGCAAGGCACAGGGTAAAGCCCTGGGAGCAGGGAGCGTCTAGGTTTCCAAGTGAAAGATTAATAGGAGACATCACAAATCAACAGGACATCACCTGACAAACTTAGAACCATTTTACCCAAAACAAACAACAAAAACACACTATTGTACCCCAAAGTCTCCTCCTTTACCTCCTTCCAACCAATCTTAGGTACTTTTGTACAGCTTTATTTAGGTCTAATTATATACCATAAAATGAACCCACTGTAAATGTACAATCCAATGACTTCTATTCATTTAGAGTTATGCAACTATCACTGCAATCCAAGTTTAGAACTTTCATCACTCCAAAACTCCCCTTAAACCTGTTTCCAATCAATCTCCACTCCTACCTGTAGCCCTAACCATTGATCCACTTTCTGTCTCTATAAATTTGCCTTTTCTAGACATTTCACATAAATGGAATCATATAATATGTAGTCTTTTAAGTTTGGCCTCATTCACTGAGAATAACGTTTCTGAAGTTTATTCATGTTGTAGCATACATTAGTAGCTCATTCTTTTTTAGTGTTGAATAGCATTCCGTTTTACGGATATTCCAGATTTTTTGTTTATCCCTTCACCATTTGATAGACATTTGAACTGTTTCCAGATTTTGGCTATTATAAATAACGCTATAGACATTCACATACAAGTCCTTGTGTGGACATAGGTTTTTATTTCTCTTGGGTAGATACCTAGGAGTGAAACCGCAGCATCATATGGTACGTTTATATTTATTAAATTACCAAATTGACTGCCAAAGTAACTGTACCATTTTACATTCTCATAGCTATGCACAGTTTCCAGTTTCCATACATCCTTACCAACACATTTTTATAGTCTTTTTGACTATAGTCATTCCAGAAGAATACAGTGGAAATTCACTGTGATTTTAATTTACATTTCCCTAATAACTAATTATGTTGAACAACTTTTTATGTGATAAAATGTTCAAGTCTTTTGTCTTATGTTTCTAATTCTTTGCTTTTATTGTGATAAAACATAACACAAAAATCTACAATTTTAACCATTTTTAAGTGTACAATTCAGTGGCATTAAATTCACAATGCTGTGCAAACGCCACCACTATCCATTTCCAGAATATTTCATAATTCTTTTAAAAAATTTTTTTACATTTATTTTTGGGAGAGAGAGAGAGAGAGAGAGAGAGAGAGCGCGCGCGCGCGAGCGCACAAGGAAGGGGAGGGGCAGAGAGAGAAGGAGACAGAATCCGAAGCAGGCTCCAGAGGCGGGGCTCAGACTCACAAACAGCAAGATCATGACCTGAGCCAAAGTTGGACGCTTAACTGACTGAGCCACCCAGGTACCCCAAGAATATTTTCATAATTCTAAACAAAAACTCTGTACCTATTAAACATGAACTATCCATTCCACACCCCCTAGCAATCTATTCTTCAACCCACTTCCTCTTTTCTACTTTCTGTCTCTAGGAACTTGCCTATTCTAGTTATCCATGTAAGTGGAATCATACGACATTTTTTGTCCATTTTTTAAAACTGGCTTGTCTTCTGAGTTGTAAGAGTTCTTTATTTATTTTAGACACTCCTTTATCAGATACACGAATTTCTCTCTCACTCTGTAGCTTGTCTTTTCATTTTCTTGTTAATGTCTTTTTAAAGACAAAAGTTTTACACTTTAATGAAGTCAATTTATCAAATTTTTCTTTTTGTGACTTGTGTCATTGGTATCATGTACAGGAAGTGGTTGCCTAGCCCAAGTCACAAAAACATTCTTCAAGACATTTTGTAGTTTTAGATTTAGGTGTATGATCCACTTTGAGCTCATTTTTCTGTCTAGTATAAATTAAGGGCATAAGTTCTTCTTTTTGTTTTGCACATAGGTACCCAATTTTCCCAGCATTACTTGTTGGAAAAAACTACACTTTCCTCCACTGAACTGTCTTGGCACCTCTGTCAAAAATCAACTGACCACATATGTAAGGATTTATTTCTGAACTCTCAATCCAGTTCTAGTACCTATTCTTATACCAAAATATCACACTGCCTTATTATTTTATACTAATTTTTGACACCATATAATGAAATTCCTCCAACTTTGTGCTTTTTCAAAATTGTATTGGCTATTCTACTTTAATTCCTTTGCATTTCCACATAAATTATAAAATTAAATTTCTTCAAAGAAGTCAGCTGGGATTTTTTAAATTTTTTTTTAAAGAGCGATTACACTGAATCCAGACATCAATTTGGGGATAACTGTCATTTTAACATTTAGACTTGTAATCCATGAATATAGAATATCTCTCCATTTGTTTAGGTCTTTTTAAACTTCTCTCAACAATATTTTATAGTTTTTAGTGTACAAATCTTATAATACTTTTGTTAAATTTATTCCTTAAGTAGGTTAAAGTTGCACAATTTTTGATGCAATCATGAATGGAACTGATTTCTTACTTTCATTTCTGGATTGTTGCTAGTATACAAAACAAACAAAAAACTATTTCTGTATATTGATCTAGTATCCTGTGACCTTGCTTAAACTCAATTCGTTCTGGTTTTAGTTTTTTGTGAATTACTTAGGCATACAGGATTATGTCATGTATGTATAAAAAAAGTTTTAATTCTTTCCAATTTAGATGCCCCTCTACCCCCACCGCACTAGGTAGAATCTCCAGTGAATGTTAAGAAGTGGTGGGTGCCTGGGTGGCTCAGTTGGTTAAGCACCTGACTTCAGCTCAGGTCATGATCTCATGGTTCATGAGTTCAAGCCCCGCATCGGGCTCTGTGCTGACAGCTCAGAGCCTGGAGCCTGCTTCAGATTCTGTGTCCCCCTCTCTCTCTGCCCATCCCCTACTTGCACTCTGTCTCTCTCAAAAATAAATTTAAAAATTTAAAAAAAAAAAGAAGAAGTGGTAAGAGTGGACCTTCTCATCTACCTTGTTCCCAATCTTAGGGGAAGAGCATTCATATTTCACCATTAAATATTATGTTAACTTTAGGCTTTTCATAGATGACCTTTATCAAGGTGCATAAGTTGCCTACTATTACTGACTTGTTGAGAAATTTTATCATGAATGAGCATTGGATTACATCAAATGCTTTCTCCATGTCTACTGAGATGATCATGCGGGCTTTTCAAAAAACCTTTAGTTAATATGGTTTATTACAGGACAGCAAACTAGGACTTGTGGGCCAGCTATTTTTGTAAAGTTTTACTGCAACACAGGCACACCCCCTTATTCACATATTACCTATGGCTGTTTTTGCAGTACTACAGTAGAGCTGAGTAGTTTCAACAGAAACCATACTGGTCCTAAAGCCTAAAATATTTAGCGGCTAGCCTTTGAAGAGAACATCTTCTGACCCCTGGTATGTTACAATAATTTTTACATATTTATCCAGCCTTGCAGGTCTGGAATAAAGCCCAATTGCTCGTAGTATATAATCCATTTTTCTATGTTGCTGAATTTGGTTTACTAACATTTTATTAAAGGTTATTATGTCTGTGTTCATAAGGGTTACTAGTCTACAGTTTTCTTATGATGTCTCTGGCTTTGTTATCAGAGTAACAGTGTCCTCATAGAATGAGTTGGAAAGTGCTCTTTCCTCCTCTACTTCTTTTTTTTAAGTTTTTTTTAAAATCTATTTTAAGTTTATTTATTTAGAGTGAGAGAGTGCACACACAGCGGAGGGGCAGAAAGAGAGAATCCCAAGCAGGCCCCACACTACCAGCATGTAGCCCAATGCGGGGCTTGAACTCTTGAACCATGAAATCATAAGCTGAGCAGAAATCAAGAGTCAGATGCACAACCGAGTCACCGAGGCACCCTATTTTTATTTTAGAGACAGTGCACACACAGCAGGGGAGAAGGGCAGAGGGGCACGGGAGGTGGATGGGGGACGGGTGGAGAGAATCTTAAGCAGGCTCCAACACTCAGCAAGGAGCCCAACACGGGGCTCGATCCCATGACCATGAGATCATGACCCAAGATGAAATCAAGAGTCGGACGCTCAACTGACGGAGCCACCCAGGTACCCCCTCCTCTACTTTCTGACAGACTTTGTGAAGGATTAGATTTAGTGCTTCTTTAAACGTTTGATAGAATTCACCAATGAAGCCATTGGGCCTGGGCTTCTCTTTATAGTAAAATTTTTAAGTACTGATTCATTTTAATTATTAAAGGTTTTCATATACGTATTCTATTTTCTCTCGAGTTAGCTTTAATGGTATGTGTCTAGGAATTTGTCCACTCCATTTAAGTTTTCTAATTTGTTGAGATAAAGTTCATGATTTTCCCTTATAATCCTTTCAATTTCTTTGAAGTAACCTCCTTGCTAAACTCAATTAGTTTTATTTGCTTCTGGTTTGTTGTGAATTACATAGGTAAATATGGGATGATATCATCTGTGTATAAAGGCAGTTTTCATTCTTTAATAATTTTATTTACAAAAATAGCTGGTCCACATGTCAAAGTTTGCTGACCTCTGTACAATTTAATAAAATAAAAGATTTTTAAAAATCCCCATATGATCATCTTACTTTGGGATTAGTTTGCTCTTTATCTAGTTTCTTAAGGTGGAAGCCTAGGTTAATGCTTGAGAGCTTTCTTCTTTCCTAACAGTTATAAATTTAAAAGCTATAAGTTTTCCTCTAATCACTGTTTTAGTTGCATTCCATGAATTGTAGTATGTTTTCATCTTCATCTAGTCAAAAATATATTTAAATTTGCCTTGGGATTTCTTTGACCTATGGGTTATTTATAAGTATGCTGTTTAATTTCAAGTATTTGGGGATGTCCTAGATTTCTATCTGTTATGGATCTCTAATTCTATTGTGGTCATAAAACACACCTTATGATTACAATCTTCAAAAATAATTGAGACTTACTTTATGGCCCAGAATATTCTTAGAGACTGTTCCACATGCACTTGAAAAGAAACGTATATTCTACATAGAGTATTCAATAAATATGAGCTGGCTGACAGTGTTAAGTCTTCTATATCCTTGCTAATTTTCTCTAGTTTCTCTATCAAGTATTGAGAATGGAGTATTGAAATCTGTAATTATTATTGCTGAATCTTTTATTTCTCTTTAAATTCCTGTCAGTTTTTGTTTCAGATGTTCTGGTGATGTTAAGTATGTTTTTATAATTGTTATATTTTCCTCAAGTATCAACTCTTGTCCTTATGAAACATCCCTCTATCTCTAGTAATATTTACCCTAAACTATATTTTATGTTATTAATATAGTCATCCCAGCTCTCCTATGGTTACTGTTTATATAATCTATTTTTTAGCATCTTTTTACTTTCAGCCTATTTCTGTCTTTACATCTAAAGTATATTTCTTATTGACAGCATATAGTTACATCTTGCCTTTTTATCCAGGTTGACAATCCCTACCTTTTGAACAGGCAGTTAGTCCATCTGCATTTGATATAATTATTGACATGGTTGGGTTTATGTATGCCATTTTGCTGTTTGTTTTTGTTTCAGGTCTTTAACCTCTCCTCTTCCTTTACTATCTTTTTTGTGTGTGAAATATTTCTAGTATACTATAAGTATGGTAGCATACCATAGTAAAAGTCTGTTGACTTTTTTACTATGTATTTTCTATTTTCTTTGTGGTTGCTCTTTACAATATGCATCTTTACTTACCACAATCTATTGTTTTTTAATGTTTACTTAGTTTTTAAGAGAGAGAGAGAGAGAGAGAGAGAGAGAGAAGGAGGCGAGGAGAGAGGGAGGGAGGGAGGGAGGCAGAGACAGAGAGAGAATCCAAAGCAGGCTCAAGGCTGTCAGAACAGAGCCCGATGCGGGGCTCAAACTCCTAGACCATGAGATCATGACCTGAGCTGAAGTGGGACGCTTAACAGACTGAGCCACCCAGGTGCCCTTATCACAATCTATTTTTTAACTCCAGGAAATACAGAAACTTGCTTCAATATATCTCCTACTCCTTCTCTTTCTTGTTTTTATTACCATATACGTGTTATAAACTCAATAAATACAGTATTATTAAATACTGCTTTAGATACTTTTGTCATTTTAAAAGAGAATAAGAAAAAAAAAACAGAGTTGTATTTACCTATATACTTAACCATTTTCCAATGTTCTTCACTTCTTATGGATTCAAATGATCATCTGTATCACTTCCTGTCAGCCTTAAGGACCTTCCTTTAGTATTTTAAGGCAAAGCAGCTATCAACAAATTCTGTGCCTTTTTTATGTGAGAATGTCTTTATTTTGCCTTCGTTTTTGAAGAAGAGTTTTGCTAAAGAAATCTTGGTTTTTTCTTTCCACATGTTGATTATGTCATTTCACTGCTTTCAGACCTCCTTGTTTCTCATAAGTCAGCTGTATATGCTATTGTTATCCCCTTGTATGTGATGAATCATGCTTGCTGTTTTCAAGATTTTTGTCTTAAAATAGTTTGACTCTGATGTGTGTTTTATTGTGCTTGAGTTCATCAAGCTTCTTGGATTTGAAGTTGAAAGTTTTCTCTTCAAATTCGGAAAGCTTTTGGACACTATTCTAATATTTTCTGGTTCCTCTCTCACTCCTCCCTTTTTATATATGTATATTCTTAGGTATACATCTGATGTTGTCCCACAGATCTCAGAGGTTCTGTTCACTCTTTCAAGCTTTTTTCTCTGTTCTTCGTATTAAATAATTTTTATTGACATATCTACAAGTTCACCAATTCTTTCTTCTGCCATCTTAAATCTGCTGTTGAGTCCACCCTAATTTTTCATTTCAGTTATTATAAGTTTATTTATTTTGAGAGAGAGAGCTGAGCACACAAGCGGAGGAGGGGAAGAGAGAGGGGGAGGGAGGGAAGGAGGGAGAGAGGGAGGGAGAGAATGAGGGAGGGAGGGAGGGAGGGAGAGAGAGAGAGCGGGAGGAGAGGGAGGGAGGGAGAATCCTAAGCAGGCTCTGCACTGTCAGTACAGAACCAAATGTGGGGCTCAATTCCATGAACCATGAGATCATGACCTGAACCAAGCTCAAGAGTGATATGTTTAACCGACTAGCCACCCAGGCACCCCAATTATTGTAATTTTTAAATCAAGCACTTTCATTTTGTTTTAGTTTCCCCTTGAGACTCTATTCATTGAGTCGCTGTCATCATAGTTTCCTTTAATCCTGTAAACACAATTCCCTTCATTTCTTTGAAATATCTATAATAGGGGCTTTAGAGTCTGTGTGTGTCAGATCCAACATTTGTGATCACTAGAGGCAGTTTCTACTGATTTTTTTTTTTTCCCGCAGTATAGGTCACACTTTGGTTTTTTGCATCTTTTTACCTTTTTGTTGAATACTGAACATTTAAAGTAAGGTACTGCTGGCAACTCTAGACTCTGAATTTTTCCCAGCTAAGGTTTTGTGATGGTGGTGGTTCTTCTGGTTTTTGTTTTTGCTTTTACTAACCTTCCAGGAATATATCTGTACAACCTGTCTCTCCTATAATGTGTGGTGCCTGATGGCTAAGAATTTTTTCCCTGGTTTTTATTGTGAAGCCAGATCACCCCTCTGTCTATATAACTTACTGACTGGTCAGTCAGAGGTGGTGTTCACCTTGAGCCCTTTTATTCTCTCCTGATGGATCTGTGCTTGGGATGGGGAGCACACTCTCAGTTTAGGTCTTTAAATCTACTGTAGATTTTACTTTCTGCTGGGCTTTCTCACACAGCCTTTGCATTGGCCAAAAAATATATATAGATGGCTTGGGCTTGCACTGGTCTCTACTGTGTGTGAAGCCTCCAGTCAACCCAGGATATATGGAGACCCTATCAAACTTCCTGTAGTTGCCTCACTGCCCAGACCTCTCTGTTAAAGCCCTATCCAGTCTGCTGCTCCACTGTCTGCCCCAAACAGGTCTGTAACCTTAGGCTAGAAGAGTTGCTTGGCTCTCCCTAGTTCACTTGTTACCAAGATCATCACTTTTTTCTCTTCAATACTATTTTTTTCTACTTAAATCCAAGTTGGTTAACACATAGTATATACAGTAAGATCATCACTTTTAACTGCTAATACTCCAAATCAAGTGAGCCCCCTCCCACAGGGGTAGTAAAGCTGCTGGTTTTCTACTGGTTGAACTACTACACTATCAGGGCTGAAAATAATGGGAGAAATCCTGGGCAAGACCATAAACATGTTTTATACAAAATTCAGTGGTTTTCATGAACAAATGCTTCTCAACTTGTTATAAGCCTGTAATTATTTCTGTTTCTTCCAGCTTTACAGTTGTTTTTGGGGGACAGGATTTGTTGACCTGCTCACTCAGTCATGCCAGAAATGAATCTCCTCATTAGATGTGTTTTTATAAATCTCATACATGATAAAACTCTAACTTTGGTAAAGCCAAACAGTCTGAAATCCAATCTGCTTTCCTGGAATTAGACCCAAGTGTCATAATACCTAAACTGTTCAAATACACCTCAATCCCAAAATATACTTGAGAAAAAACTTCCCTGGGGGAAGGCAGAGGAATAAAATGACTCTGGAATATTGGAATGATTTTCAATTCCAGAAGACAATAATACAAAAATTTGAGTATCAGTTATTTCCAGTTCCCACCTCCCAAAAGCCCTAACTACTGGAGTCAGTAGTACTCTATAAATGGACATATAATCTGAACAGCCCTAAAGCCAATCATGGCTAGAGCAGGAGTACATAGTCTCCAATCTTGTCGCCATGTAGGTACTCAAACAGCTCCTGCACAGAGAAGGACACTGAGTGCTACAGCTGGCCCTGGCCATTGCAACTAAGCCCATCAGCATGCATGGGTGTCTATCATGGGTCCCTTGCTCACAGGCCTGGGCTTACCTCTTGGCCTCTCTAGTCATACCATCCTGAAACCCAAAGTCCTGAGTCTTAATACTCATACTCCTAGCCAAAAACTGGGTGGTTTGAAAGTATCTCTTCTATTTGCCAAACTTCAACCATCACGTAATGCATGGATTCTCACTGCATTTGCCAGCTCCCCATGCCTTCCCACCCCAGGGCTGCCAAATAATTCCTAATCAGTGATGCCCCTGAATTTGCCCTACCTGTAACACTGTCCCTCAAACGCCAGACTTAATGGTGAGTTTCTACAACCTCCATCCAGCCTGCTACCTGACGTTATCATGTCAGACAATCTGTCCACTGTTCATATTCTCGTAATATTGTATTTGTACCTTCTACTAAATAGTCAATGCTATAACCCTTGACAGGACAAATGGACACCTAACCCTAGCTGGGCTTATCCTCTTTCCTGAGCATTTAAATTTTGAATACCAATGCTTCCCTTAGCCTGTGTTGAGCATGGGTGCTGGAAAGACACGACAAGGCAGGGCAGAGGCGGCCATTTTCCACCATGGATACCGAAGCAAAGAGTATCAGTTTGAAGGAGAAAAGAAGTATGAAACAGAGGCACCAGAGAAGCAGAAATAAGATTCTATATGACCAAAGAGAGATGGGAGAGAAATTCTGGTCTTAACCATTTATGAAATCCAAATGAATGCTCTGCCCTTAGGCCTCAAGAGAAACCCTGTACTTCCCAACAATGTCCCCATTTTAAATTAGTTTAAGGGGGAGGAGGAGGGAGAGGGTGTTCTGTTCCTTGCAATGGAACTACTCCAGTTAATACCTCTGGTTTCTCCCTCGCCACCAGTCTATGTTTCCCAGAAACCCACATCACTCACACTCTAGTTAGACCAGTTACTTCTCCACCATACAGTTCCTTGCGTTCAACCCATGCTTTTCTGGCTATACCCAGATTCTTTACAAATCCCTAAGTTAAGATCCTATTCTCTAAGCACTGAAGTTCTCTTTGTCTATGATGAACAAACAATGAGACGTAGTGTGATTTTAACCTTTTAGCCTCAGCTTCTCACCTAGGAACCACCACCTATTTCATATGGTTATGACAGGAATTATATATGGTGAGCATAAAGTCCTTGGCACCTCATCGGACACACAGCAAGCTCCACTAAAGGTAGTTGTTTTCAGTATTACATTGATTAAATTTGTGCATTCTGAACATGAAGTAAAAAACTAATATTTAAGAACTGAAGGGCACTAAGTATATCAAGAAGACTAATCAAAAGTAATTCCTTCTGGGTAGTATTCTTTTCACATGAGAGCACTATAATACTAACTTGTGAGCAGCCATACCAACTCCCCAATCAAATCTATTTCTCCCAAACTTGTATTTCTGAAGCTTTGAAAATGACCCTGTGACCTTTCACCTATATTTGCAGGATCATTTCTACTAATTTACTGATGTTGCTTGAGATTTGTTTGCAGATATTTTTACCCGTTTGGAAAACAAAAAACAAAAAACACAAACACAAAGGTAAGAGGTTGAAAGTATCTGGCCAAAAATCACAGTTATCAAATCTATGTGAAGAGATTGTAATATATTTTTGGTGAGATATAATTAAGGGCCAAAATTATCATTACTATTAGGAAAGGGTTACCAATAAGTTTTTGTCTAGCAAAACCTCTAACAGAAAAAAAAAAGATAAAGGGACAGAGACAGGGACTAAATACCACAATTAAGGTTGTTTTGATAAAAATTACATTTAGGGCTTGGTTTTTACTACATCTTAGTTATGTTGACAGATTCCTGGATAACTGAGATGCTAAATAATCCAGACGCCAAACAAATCAACAAAAGTCCCACCACAAAATCATTACAAAAAGGATTTTATTTCCTTCTCAATTACACAAATCTACTCCATTCAGCAAAAGCAAAAACAATTCCTAGGAGAATCATTTGGTTTTAGACTCATAAATAATTGTCAACAGGACTGATCACATAATGAGGAGTAATTCTATCCACAGTATTAGAACTATTATTATAAATCTGTGCATACACAATGGACCACACACACACACAATGGTCAGATTTTGCTTTAAGTCACAGAAGAACACTTTCTATTTCATACCTAGCTCCAAAGGCCCATTGCACTGAGCCTCCTTCTAGCTAGCCTGTGGCTATTTTTCTACCTTCTCCTCTTCCTTCCCAATCCTTTAGCCCCAGGATTCTCAAGGCATTTACTTACAGGATCCTCTTGGTGAATTAATCCAACATTCATCCATCTTATGAGTAAATGATGTTCAATTCATTTCTACTTATGAATAAAGGCTATCGTAATTTGTTAACTGTTAATAAAATTCGGTGTTTATAAACTAAAATTAACAAGAGACTCTTTAGTATTCCACTAGAACACCTGGCTGCTACAAAATAGGTAACAATGTTGCAAAAACCCTATTGCAATTACATACAAAAAATAAATCATGCAGTTCTCAGAAGAACTCCATTATCACTGTTGAAGGAATTAGTGGTAGTTTTCAATTGCTGCTATTCTTGTTTTTTAATCTTCATTCAGCAAGGTCATTTCAAAGTAGTTTGATACATGCTGTATGATAGGTATTAATTACATCAAGAGTATCCTTATTTTAAATTTTCCAGTAATGAGATTGTGATATATATGTCATGTTTCAAACAGGAGTCATACCTCAATTGCCAAAGCACATTTATCATCCTTACCCCAAATTTATTTGTGCATGATAGTCCATTTCCAATGGAAAACAGGAACAGTCAGATTAAGTAGGTAATGGGCCTCTGCCTAAGTTGGCTGAGGTCAAAAGAAGGTGGCATCACTGCTATAATCAAGCAAGCTGTTCTAGGCTGCCAGGTCACACTACTTCCAGCCTAGTAGTCTTCCTAAACTTTCTCTCTAAACTACCTCAAGGAGCATTAGAAACTCACCCCACCCGTTAACTTTTAATTTTCCAAGCCCCATATATTCTGCCCATGGCTTCTTGGAATCTCACATCCCCTTAATGGACTTTTTTCCTTCATCATTATCTTAATTGTCCAGGAAAATCTCTGTTCTCTCAATTTCCATTTTTACAAGAAAAACCCACACCTTAGACTAGAACACTCAAAAAAACCTTTTTTTGTTTTGCTTTTTTATGCCCAAGGAGAGGAGTCTTAGACCCAACAGACAGCATGGAGCCAATAATGCCTCTTTCTGCAATCTCCTGGAAGTAGATTTTCAGCTCTCGGATCTAAGTGCACATCCTTCTTGTCCTTACTCCCTAAACTCATATCCCTTTGCATTAATGACTAGCTCTATCACCTTACTCCTCCAATCCCCCAATATTCAAAGTGAAGCAACTGGACAGCTACTGAATAAGCCAAGATTTTGAAGTCTAAAAGGAAAGGAAGGGAGGCAGCAAAATGGATTCCAACATTTTAATTAGAATTTTCTTACATGTTTTTTGGAATGAGATAAAGGTTCATTCTTTCTCTAAGATTTTGAGGGGTAGCAGTATTTTCAGAAAATTCTGGTTTTCTATTCTGTTTAATTATGAGTTTTACAAGCATTGTTTTCTTCTATTTTTCAGTCTGATTCCTGTTCTTGGCTCTTCAGTTAGGGCCTATTGCCACCTTGTGGACTAACTAGGCATAAATGCCAACGCACTATCACAGGTTTTCACTTCTGTGCTTCCAGAAGAGACCACTAGATGGTGACTTCAAGTTTGAAGAGACTTCTAAATCAATCTAGAAAACCAGTTAGTTGGTTTATGACTACACAAAAAATAGATTCAAACAGATAAAATAAAAAGGAATGTGTCCAAAATTATGAGTTAGGTAAAAATAAAAATCTTTTGGAGGTAGTATGGTCTAAGGTCAGGCTTTGACTCTTAGCAAACTAGAAATACAAGGGAACTTTCTCATGCTGATAAAGGACAACTACAAAAAACTGTATAGCTTCCTGATTTCAAAACTTACTATAAAGCTACTGTAATCAAAACAGTGTGATACTGACATAAAAATAGACATACAAATGGAACAGAATACAGAGCCCTGAAATACATTCTCCCATATATGGTCAATGATTTTCAACAAGGTTGTCAAGACCATTCAGTGGGGAAAGGGACAATCCTTGAAAAGATAGTGATGGCAAAATTGAATATCCACACGCGAAAGAATGAACGTGGATTACACCGTATGTTCAAAAATCACCTCCAGACCAATCAAAGACCTAAAAGTATAAAACTGTCAGAGAAAAACACAGGGAAAAGCTGAATGATTTTGGATTTGGCAATGATTTCTTGGATATGACACCAAAGGCACAGGCAACAAAAAAGGTAAGCTGCACTACATCAAAATTAAAACCTTATGTATATAAAAGAACACAAAGTAAAAAGGCAATCCACGACATGGGAGAATTTTTTTGCAAATCATATATCTGATAAAGGTTAATCTCCAGAGTAAAGAATCTTATGACTCAAAACAACAAAAACTTGTTTAAAAACGAAAGACTTAAACAGGCATTTCTCCAAAGATATACAAATAGCCAATAAGCATATGAAAAGATGTTCAATATCACTACTCATTAGGGAAATGAAAATCAAAATCACAATGGGGCAGGGGCGCCTGGGTGGCTCAGTCGGTTAAGCGTCCGACTTCGGCTCAGGTCATGATCTCACAGTCCGTGAGTTCGAGCACCGCGTCGGGCTCTGTGCTGACAGCTCAGAGCCTGGAGCCTGTTTCAGATTCTGTGTCTCCCTCTCTCTCTGCTCCTCCCCTGTTCATGCTCTGTCTCTGTCTCAAAAATAAATAAATGTTAAAAAAAAAAAAATCACAATGGGGCATCACACCCATTTGGATGGCTATTATCAAAAACACAGGAAATAACAAGTGTTAGTGAGGATGCAGACAAATTAGAACTCTTGTGCACTGCTAGTGGGAATGTAAAATGATGCAGCCACTGTAAAAAACAGTATGGCTGTTCTTCAAAAAATTAAAAATAGAATTATCGTATGATCCAGCAATTCCAGTGTTGGGTATATACCCAAAAGAACTGAAAATAAGGACTTGAAGAGGTATCTGCACATTTATATTTAGAGCAGCATTATTCACAAAGCCGAAAGGTGTAAGCAATCCAAGTGTCCATCAACAAATGAATAGAGAAAATGTGGTGTTTACGGACAATAGAATATTATTCAGCCTCAAAAAGGAAAGAAACTGGGGCGCCTGGGTGGCGCAGTCGGTTGGGCGTCTGACTTCAGCCAGGTCATGATCTCACCGTCAGTGAGTTCGAGCCCCGCGTCGGACTCTGGGCTGATGGCTCGGAGCCTGGAGCCTGTTTCCGATTCTGTGTCTCCCTCTCTCTCTGCCTCTCCTCCGTTCATGCTCTGTCTCTCTCTGTCCCAAAAATAAATAAACGTTGAAAAAAAAATTTTTTTTTAATAAAAAAATTAAAAAATTAAAAAAAAAAAAGGAAAGAAACTGATACATGCTACAACATGGATGAACCTCGAAAACACTATGCTAGGTAAAAGAAGCCACATACAACAGGACAAATACTGCATGATTCTGCTTATATAAGATACCTAGAGTAGTCAAATTCACAGAGAAAGTAGAACAGTGGTTGCCAGAGGCTAGGGGAATAGGGAAATATTAATGGGTACACACTTTCAGTGTTAGAAGATGAAAGAGTCCTGTGGATGGATAGTGGTGATGGCTATACAACAATATGAATGTACTTAGTGGCACTAAACTGCACATTTTAAAAATGGTTAAGATGGTAAAGGTTATGTATATTTTATCACAACTTTTAAAAATAAAAGGAGAGGGGTGCCTGGGTGGCTCAGTCGGTTAAGCGTCTGACTTCGGCTCAGGTCATGATCTCAGAGTCCATGAGTTTCGAGCCCCACATCGGGCTCTGTGCTGACAGCTCAGAGCCTGGATCCTGCTTCGGATTCTGTGTCTCCCTCTCTCTCCGCCCCTCTCCTGTTCATGCTCTGTCTCCCTCTGTCTCAAAATTAAATAAACATTAAAAATTTTAAAAATAAAATAAAAATAAAAGGAACAGGGTGTTTGTGTGGCTCAGTTGATTAGGTGTCCTACTCTTGGTTTTGGCTCAGGTCATGATCTCACGGTTTGTGAGTTCAAGCCCCACCTCAGGCTCTCTGCTGTCAGCACAGACACTTCTCTGTGCACACAACCTCCACCCCCCCCACACTCCTCTCAAAAATAAACATTTAAAAAAATAATAAAAGGAGGAAAAGAATCTATAGCTAACAACATACTTGAAAGTAAAATGTTGAATTCTTTCTCCCTAAGATCAAAAACAAGACAAGAATGTCATTCTCACCACTTTATCTACTATTGGACTGGAAATCTTTGCCAATGCAATAAGGTAATAAAAATAAACAAAACTCATAAACATCAAAAAGGAATAAGTAAAATTGTCTTTATTCACAGATATACACATAGAAAGTCCCAAGGAATTTTTTAAAGTTACCAGAACTAGGAAACAAACTTAACAATGTTAACATAAAAAATCAACCGCTTTTCTATACTAGCAACAAACAATGGTAAAATAACATTTTAAAATACCACTTACTATAACATTAAAAAAAAAAAAAGTACTTATGGTAAGTTTAAAGAAAGATATACTAGATCTCAACACTTTAAATACTTGCTGAGAAAAAAAAGTTCTAAATATGTGAAAAGATATACTAAATTCTAGAAGATTCAATTCTAAAATGACAACTCTTAACCAAATTGACAGGATCAATGCAGTCCAGTAAAAAATCTAGGGGCGCCTGGGTGGCTCAGTCGGTTAGGCCTCCGACTTCAGCTCAGGTCATGATCTCGTGGTCCATGAGTTCAAGCCCCGCCTTGAGCTCTGTGCTGACTGCTCAGAGCCTGGAGCCTGTTTGGGATTCTGTGTCTCCCTCTCTCTCTGACCCTCCCCCGTTCATGCTCTGTCTCAAAAATAAACATTAAAAAAATAAAAAATAAAAAAATCTCAGGAGGCTTCTTTAAAAAAGAAAAAACTGACGAGGTGATTCTAAAATCTATAGGGAAATGAAAACAAAACACCCTAGAATAGCCAAAATAGTCTAAACAACTTTGAAAGAAAAATGGAGTTGGAGCACTAACACTACCTGATCTCAAGACTGATTATAAAGCTATTGTATTCAAAACACTGCAGTAATGGTGAAAAGATAAATAGATTAATGGAAGAGAATACAATCTATAAATGGACTCACACATAAAAAATATCAATTTTTCAGCAAGTACATCAAAAATTCAATGAGGAAAGTCTTTTCAACAAATGGTGCTAAAACAAACTAATATTTCTCATACCATACAAAAAATTTAATTTGAGATGAGTTATAGACATAAATGTTAAAACTACAAACAGAGTTTCTAGTAGAAAACACAAAACACCTTTGCAACCTCAGGATAGGCCAAGATTTCTTAGAACACAAGCATTAACCATAAAAGAAAAAATTAATAAATTAGACTTCCTAGAAATGTGAAACTCCTGCTAATCAAAAAAACATATTAATAAAGTAGAACAGAAAGCCACAGATTGGTAGAAAATATTCACACCATGTATTTGATGAAGGACTTGTATCCTAAAAAAAACATAAAACAAAAACAAAACCCACAACTCAATAACAGGACAGAGAACATGGTTCCATTTTAATAGTCAGAAGATTTTGAATAGACACTTATAAAAAGATTTACAGAAAGATGATATACGAATAGCCAAAAAGAGTATGAAAAGGTGATCAACATAATTAGTCATTAGGGAAATGCAAATTAAAAACATCAGTCCCATAAACATGCTCACTATAATGACTAAACCTTAAAAGCTGACAATACCAGGGGCACCTGGGTGGCTTAGTCGGTTAAGCATCTGACTTTGGCTCAGGTCATGACCTCATAGTCCGTGAGTTTGAGCCCCATGTCGGCTTCTGTGCTGATAGCTCAGAGCCTGGAGCCTGCTTCAGATTCTGTGTCTACCTCTCTCTCTGACCCTCCCCCCACCCCACTCTCAAAAATGAACATTAAAGGAAAAAAAAAGGCTGACAATACCAAATGCTTGCAAAGATGTGGAACAATTGGAACTCATACAGTGTTAGAACTGTAAAATATATAAACAATTTGGAAAACTAGCAATTTCATAAAGCTTAACATACATCTACCATATGGCCCAACAATTCCTAGATATATGAAGAGAAATAAAAACACATATCCACAAAAACCTTGTAAAAGAGTTTTCACAGCTGCTTTGGTTTTTGTTTTCGTTTTTTTCAACGTTTATTTATTTTTGGGACAGAGAGAGACAGAGCATGAACGGGGGAGGGGCAGAGAGAGAGGGAGACACAGAATCGGAAACAGGCTCCAGGCTCTGAGCCATCAGCCCAGAGCCCGACGCGGGGCTCGAACTCCTGGACCGCGAGATCGTGACCTGGCTGAAGTCGGACGCTTAACCGACTGCGCCACCCAGGCGCCCCCACAGCTGCTTTGTTTATAACAGCCAAAAACTAGAAACAGCCCAGGTTATCAACAGGTGTATACATAAACTGTGATACAGTCAATGGAATACTACTTAGCAATAAAAAGAAATGAACTACTAAAACCTGGAACAACATGGATAAGTCTCAAACATTATGCTATAAAACACTAGACACAAAAGAGCACTTGTTGCTATGATTCCATATATATGACATTTTAGAAGAGGTAAAACTAATTTATCATGACAGAAATCAGAAATTATTGCTTCTTGAGGTAGAACTGTGGAATCAACTGAGAAAAAAGCATAAAGATATTCTGAAGGGATAACAATGTTCTGTATCTTAACAGAACAGAGATTACAAGGGTACACGCTTTGTAAAAAGTGCCTGAACCTTATACTATCTGTGCGTTTAACTGTATGTAAATCATACCACTACTTTAAAAAGATTAAAAGTTTATTGTTTTTGTAATCACACAAGTTCCAGCTCTGCCAGTTACCAGCTGTGTGGCCTTGGCCAAGTGTGAAACTGTCAGTGTCTTCATCTGTAAAATGGAGGGAACAAGAGTTGAGAACAACATTGTAAGAGTTGCAAGAATAAATGAGAGAATGTTTTAAAACCATTAGCATACAGGGGCACCTGGGTGGCTCAGTTGGTTAAGCATCTGACTTCGGCTCAGGTCATGATCTCACAGTTCGTGGGTTCAAGCCCCGTGTCGGGCTCTGTGCTGACAGCATGGAGCCTGGAGCCTGCTTCTGATTCTGTGTGTGTGTGTCTCTCTCTCTGCCCCACCCCCCCCACCCCCTCCCCCGCTCATACTCTGTCTCTGTCTCTCAAAAATAAATAAACATTAAAAAAATTGTTTTAAACCATTAGCATATAGCAAATGCTCACTAGATATTAGCCAAAAGAGTTAGAAACCCTTCATCACATATATCAGCAAACAGGATTGGCTAGAGCAGCTAGATGCTAGACAATTCATATATATATTACCTCACTTATTTTTTAAAGACAACCCCTAAGAAGGATTATTACTGTTTTGTGAATAAATACACTGAGCTTCACAGGTTTCCAACAGTCACTAGGCAAGGAGTGGCAAAAGCCAAGATGCGAACTCTCATGTTTTTTATCCTGCACCATGCTATCTTCCATTAAAGGTCATTTTCAGCAGTGTAACCCTCCAACTGCCAGGAGAACTCAGTCAAATGAGAAGTTATCAAGGCTCCCTTTATTATTGATAGTGTGTTAGTGCCAAGCCTGATTCTGAAAAGCAGGCCAGTTTTGATAGCAGGACTGTGAATGGAGGGAGAGCTGCAAGTAGAAGCTGGAAAATGCTGCTCTAGGCTCTTACCCTGTTCTCAGGCTTCGAGATGGTTCCTGCTACTTGTGGATACTGACGCCCTTTCCTTAGAGCAATTTCAAGGAGGGATTTCTGAATGTAAAAATCTGTGATCTAAGTGGGAAGCTGGAACGTGAGTGGCTCAATTTAATTTGGCAGAACAGCCTCGGAAACTTTGTAGCTAAAATGAGAGGAGATTTTTTTTTTTTAATCTATCTTTTTTAATACAAGAGCTTTGTTACAAAAAAAAAAAAATTAAGGGAGCCTGGGTGGCTCAGTTGGTTAAGTGTCGGACTTATGCTCAGGTCATGATCTCGCAGTCCATCAGTTCGATCCCGTATCAGGCTCTGTGCTGACAGCTCAGAGCCTGGAGCCTGCTTTGGATTCTGTGTCTCCCTCTCTCTCTGTACCTCCCCAACTCACACTCTCTCTTTCTCTCTCAAAAATAAACATTAACAAAAATTTTTTAATTAAAAAAAAATTAAAACAGAAATAATGAAAGTTGCCTTGTGATCCCATTTGCCCAGATACTACACTATTAACAAACATGTCAGTATATCCTTCTTCAAGACTAAAACCTGCCTTCTCCTTAGCAATTCTATAGTACTAAGTACTCCATTGCTCCATGGAGTAAGTACTCCATGGATTATCACAATTTATTAAACTAGTAGTCCTCTATTAAACTTCAAGCTGTTTCCATTTTTTTTTGCTATTATAAATGCTGAAAGGAGTATCTGTGACTATAATTTTGCTTACCTGTCATTTCTTATAGGATAAAGACTGAGACATGAATTGCTGAATCTGTAATTTTTTAATCTTTAAATTTTAAGCTGCTAAATCTGTAAAAGTAAACTGCACAATTTCAGCTTTAACAGATATTATTAGATTATACTCAAAATAGTTTCCATTTTCTCACTCCTTCATCTGCACTGACAATTATCATTTTTTAATGTAGGAGCTACAAACTCAAATGCCTACAGAAGACTGACAAGGAGACATAAATGGGTGAAGGAGGTCATCTAGGTATATGACAAACCTGACAGTGCATGCTGAGGTCAAAAAGGCAGTCACTATTCTGTTCCAGCCAACAGATGCCATGTAGAAATCTAGACCCAATTTATCAGGAAGGCCAAAAATTCAAAATTATTACGAAAGTCTTACAGGTTTTTATTTAAATATACAGTTAATAAAACAAAACATTTCTATAGGCCAGACTACCTTTAGCACATGGAATTTCGTATGGAGATGAAAAACATACAAGATGGTACTGTCACTTTGAATCTTATTATTAATGCAGCTTGCTTTCCTATGCTTTCCAACAGAGGATGTATTTATTTAGTTTTGGTTCATAGTGACTATGAGCATCCTTCAAAGACAGATGCTTATCTTTTTTTTCAGATTCACATCTACAACAAATATTGGACCAAAAAAAAAAAAAGTAACTTCAGGTATAGAGGCTAAAGAGTGGTCAGAGTTGATCAAAGTGTGCCCAGAAAAGGTATACGAAGACTCTTGGGACTGAGTTGCTATACTTGTCCCAGCATACTTAGAGCATCATGAAATTTTTAGAGAAAATACCAATTTGTAAAACTATGTATAACTCTGAAGAAGGTGGCTTTAATAATCTAGTGTTCCCTCCACTGATACATTTGCCTAACAGCAAATTTTCCCTGTTGAGACATCAAAAAAGGAAGAGAGAATTCCCATGCATCTCCTTTGTTATCATACCCTGCATTTAAACCACTTTCAGCTTTTTTTTTTTTAATGAAATAAAGCACAGGTTTGTACAAATCTCTCTGTTCTCAAAATGTTACTGCAATACTGCTTCTGTAGAAACAATTTCAGCAAACTATCTAGCTTTAGTTTCTTCTCATTCCTTCTTAGTCATCCATTGCAAATCTCCAGCCCCAGATGTTCCAGCACTCCCTACACCCACCAGAGATAATGGCAGAGATTCATGACTACCCAAGGACCCAACAACAGCCTTTGAATGCAACTATCTTTTCATCAATTGTAAACAAGTCCTAAACTCTTGGCTCCATAGGGAGTCCCTACCAAGTCAGTATAAACTCTGTAATAGGGGCAGAGGTCAAGGGGATGAGCTCAGCCTAAGCTCTGAATCTCATCCCACCCCTACCCTGTTCAAAAGAATCCTTATCAGAAGAGAACTCCCCAGCAAAAGGCCACATTCAGAGACCTGATGTAGCAGTGATCTAGCAGATTCAGCTGAAGCTTTGTAAACAGGCTCTTGGAACAGTTATGAATGTGAAATATCTAAATCACTAATGAAGTGTTATGAAGGAAAGGGGACATGGGGACATAAAGGGGGAAACAAGGGAGATGTGTGCATTTATCTTCATTTGTTTCAGGAAAGAATCTGTCTGACATATAGTGGACTAATCCTCAACCTGAGCCACAGAAGAAATCTCTTTGGGAACCTGTTCCACAGTGAATTATTCTTTGTGTCCAAAATTCTTTGTGTCCAAATTTGTGTCCATTCTAATTGTATGCAAAAGAGCCCAAATGACACCCAAAAAATAGTGTATTCTTCTGTATATATACAAAAAAGCCCATTATATATGTCATTATACTGTTTTAAGCTTTCCTATTAGCATTTGAGACTTGCCACACTCAAGAGAGCTAGAGACAGAACAGGAGTTAAAACAACAGCTCTCGGGGTGCCTGGGTGGCGCAGTCGGTTAAGCGTCCGACTTCAGCCAGGTCACGATCTCGCGGTCCGTGAGTTCGAGCCCCGCATCAGGCTCTGGGCCGATGGCTCGGAGCCTGGAGCCTGTTTCCGATTCTGTGTCTCCCTCTCTCTCTGCCCCTCCCCCGTTCATGCTCTGTCTCTCTCTGTCCCAAAAATAAATAAAAAACGTTGAATTAAAAAAAAAAAAAACAAAAAACAAAAAACAAAAAACAAAAAACAAAAAAAACAACAGCTCTCAAACCTCAGGTATTTCTCCGCTATGTACTTTGGGGTGAGTCTTTTAACTTCTCAGGCCTCAATGTTTTCATCTGTAAGATAAGGATAGTGTCTTTTTAAACAAGTTTTACGAGTGCTTGCATGGGAAGCACTTAGTGTGTAATAAGTATTAGTTATTAGCAGTAGTAGTAGCCACATATTATCAAGTTTTGTGTCCATCTTCCTGACTAAACCAGAGCCCCTTGGGGACACGAACTGTGTCACAGCTTGGCACACATCAAAGAGAAAAAGGGAAGGGAGGGAAGAACAAAAGACTAGGTATTACCAAGTCAAACTTAAAATTACATAATTTTAGGGGCGCCTGGGTGGCGCAGTCGGTTAAGCGTCCGACTTCAGCCAGGTCACGATCTCGCGGTCTGTGAGTTCGAGCCCCGCGTCGGGCTCTGGGCTGATGGCTCGGAGCCTGGAGCCTGTTTCTGATTCTGTGTCTCCCTCTCTCTCTGCCCCTCCCCCGTTCATGCTCTGTCTCTCTCTGTCCCAAAAATAAATAAAAAACGTTGAAAAAAAATTTTAAAAAAAATTACATAATTTTATATGATATAATCCTTCTCACTCTTACTGAATATATGAAAGTGCCTGGCACATAAGGGATACCCAGTAAATGTTAATTTTCCTTCCTTCCTTGATCTCTAACATCCCACCTTAAATTTACTTGGGCTTATATGAACAGTTTTCTGAGATCAAAAATTGTGACACATAGTTTAACAACCAGGAATGAACCCATTAAGACATCATACAGAATATTAGAGTTTTGGACAGGAATCTATGGGTATGCTAGCTGAGCAATACACATTCTTCTTTTGTAGACTGAAGGATCCCTGGGATCCCAAAACACCTGAAAGATGAATGCAAAACCAGAGCAAGCTAGTGATGTTAGCCTGTTTTATTCTGAAAGTGCTTTTTATCTTGCCTATTCATACCCTTATCACCAATGGATCCCTGTTTGGTGGGCATCCATCAGTATGGCAAGAGAGGGCAAAGATAAACTTTCATGTCTCTTTTTAAATGCCCATTTATCTATATCTAGATCCTTGATGAGCAGGGGGAAAATATGTATTATATATATTTATATTATATAACATCTAGGTTTATATTATATATATATATATATATATATATATATATATATATATATATATGTATGTATGTCTGCGTCAGCACGAATCCCAAGTATGCACTTGGGGGGCACCAAAAACAGTAATGGGGGGCACCAGGGTGACATACTCGGTTGAGCATCTGACTTTGGCTCAGGTCACGATCTTACAATTTGTGGGTTTGAGCCCCGTCGGACTCTGTGCTGACAGCTGGGCCTGGAGCCTGCTTCAGATTCTGTGTCTCCCTCTCGCTCTACTCCTCCCCTGCTTGTGCTCTCTTTTTCTCTCTCTCAAAAATAAACATTTAAAAAAAATTAAAAATAAAAAAATAGAATAAAATAATAATGGGGAGGGTACCTGGGTGGCTCAGTTGGTTAAGCATCTGACTTCAGCTCAGGTCATAATCTCACGGTTCATGAAGTCGAGCCCCATGTTAGGCTCTGTGCTGAAAGCTCAGAGCCTGGAACCTGCTTCAGATTCTGTGTCTCCCTCTCTCTCTCTCTGCCCCTCCCCCACTCACACTCTGTGTGTGTCTCTCTAAAATAAACATACATTTAAAAAAATAATAATAAAGGGGCGCCTGGGTGGCGCAGTCAGTTAAGCTTCCGACTTCAGCCAGGTCACAATCTCGTAGTCCGTGAGTTCGAGCCCCGCGTCGGGCTCTGGGCTGATGGCTCAGAGCCTGGAGCCTGTTTCCGATTCTGTGTCTCCCTCTCTCTCTGCCCCTCCCCCGTTCATGCTCTGTCTCTCTCTGTCCCCAAAAAAATAAATAAACGTTGAAAAAAAAAATTTTTTTTTAAATAATAATAAAATAAAAATAAAATAAGATAGTAATGGGGGCGCCTGAGTGGTTCAACAGGTTGAGTGTCCAGCTTTTGATTTCACCTCAGGTCATGATCTCACGGTTTGTGAGTTCAAGTCCTGAGTCAGGCTCCACACTGATAGTTTCACAGCCTGCTTTGGATTCTCTCTCTCCCTCTCTCTGCCTCTTTCTCGCTCACACATGCACTCGTGTGCTTTCTTCTTTCTCTCAAAAATAAACATATTTAAAAATAATAAATAAATAAAATAATAATGGTCAGGTTTTTAACTGTACAAATTTTTTCCCCAGAATGAGCATGGTATTGACCAAAGAGTGCATAATTTGGATATGTGTTTTAGGCGAAAGATTTATACGATTTGAAGAGAAACCAGAATATTGAGTATGTGTTTTAAATAAGCAGAGGTTAACTTCTTTAGTTTCCTAAGAGGTTAAATAAATGGATTGGCAGATGGTCACTTGGGAGGTTACCAAGCTGGCTGGGGGATGGGGAACAAAACACCCTAACAGTCAACCAGATGGTAAAGAACAGTCTTGGCCAAAGTAGTCAGCAATATATGAGCTCTGCCTCTCTGAGGGAACTATTTACTTGAAGCAGAAACTTACACCTGCTAACATCTGGAATGATATATCTTTGTGTAATTAAAAAACATAGGCTACTTTAATTGAATAAAGTGCAGTTACAACAACCATTAATATAGAAAGACCGAGAATTTCAACATTATGCTACATAGCCTAGAATAGCACACACTAACAGTGTTTACCATTTGCCAAGCATTGTTCTCAATGTAAATGTATCTGTGTGTGTGTGTATGTGTGTGTGTGTGTGTATTACTTCATTTAATCCTCACAACAGCCCTGTAAAGTAGGAATAAATTTTTACTGTCCCCATTTTACAGATGAAAACACTGAGGTCCAGAGATGTTAAATAACTTAGCCAAGATATTACAGACCTAGTAAACACTGAAGCCAAATAGAACCTAAGCAACCTTGAGCCAGAGACCACGCCTTTTTTTAAAATTTTTTTTAACGTTTATTTATTTCTGAGACAGAGAGAGACAGAGCATAAGTGGGGGAGGGGTAGAGTGAGACACACACAATCTGAAGCAGGCTCCAGGCTCTGAGCTGTCTGCACAGAGCTCAACGCGGGGCTCAAACCCACGAACCATGAGCTCATGATCTGGGCCGAAGTCAGTCACTCAACCAACAGAGCCACCCAGGCACCCCCCCCGACCTTTTTTTTTTTTTTTTTTTAAAGGTGGGCTTCACACTCAATGTGGAGCCCAACACAAGGCTTGAACTTACAACCATGAGATCAAGACCTGACCTGTGACCAAGAGTTAGACACTTAACCGGCCAAGCCACCAGGTGCCTTTCCCATGCTCTTGATTCAGAAGAATTTTGGTTTATATGTTAAAAGGCTCATTTGAAATGCAGAGAAAAATTTATGCAAAAACATGTTTACCATGGCATTATAGAATGTAGAAAAACCTTCCGGAAACAACCTAAATGTCCAACAATAGGAGAATGGTTAAAAAAAAAAAATCATGGCAGTTATTCCCTTAGAATGAAATATTATTCTTCCATTAAAAATATTTATGGAAAAGGGGCACTTGGGAGGCTCAGTCAGGCAAGTGTCCGACTTTGGCTTGGGTCATGATCTCACGGTTCGTGGGTTCGAACCCCACATTGGGCTCTGTGCCGCTGACTCAGAGCCCGGAGCCTGCTTCAGATTGTGTCTCCCTCTCTCTGCCTTCCCCCCAACTCTCGAAAATAAATATTAAAAAAATTTTTTTAATATATTTATGAAAAATGTTTCATGACTTGGACCAATGCTCACAATGTAATGATGGGTGGGCAGGGACAAGATACAAAGCTGTATACATATTATGATTCCTAATTATGTAAAAAACAAACTCAGACAAGCTAGAAGGACATAATCTCAAATAAGAAACAATGGTTATTTCTGAGTGGTGGGATCAGGGGGTTTATATTTTTCTTTTAGTGTTTTCCACAATGAACATGCATCATCCTACTTATTATCATGCATTATCAGTTTTAAACAAAGGCAATTTTTTTTCTTTTAATCAAGCTGCACAAAGAACCTCAAGCAGTTGGTAAAAAATAGCTAAAAAGCTTCTAATCTGTCTAACTTAAAGTAGCTACTTTCCTTGGGATAATATCCTTTGAACTTCAAACAACATGGTCAGCACATACCAAAAAGAATGCCCATTTTCAATTTTGGAAACTGAAGTAAAATATTGAGTATTTTCAATTTTGGTCAATAATTATTTGTAGGCTTATTTTACAAGAAAAAAAATGGATTTAACTATTTAGAGGCCAAAAACACAGGAAGGACTTTGCTGAAATAGATAAGAAGGAACAAAAGTTTGACTGAGGAGGAAGAACAGCTGTTGCTAATCCAACTATTTACCCTTTGACCCTCTATCTGGCCAATAACTGAACAGTATCAATTGTTTTCCTGTATTATGTGCTGTTTACAATCCCTGAGAGGCATGAAAGGAATTAATAATTTAGCCTAGAAAGCTGACAGCCTTTATTGGGGAGCCCCTTGTCTGTGGGACAGAAATCAGAGCAAGTAGCTGTCCTAAAGTCATAGGTCCCTTTACTGTTCCTGTTTTATAGCCTAATTGGCCCCCAAACATAAATCAATTATTTCTCCTGTTTTAAGCAACAATGACTTCTATTCTCTAACTTCCCTTGTATCAAGTCAGTCCTTGTTCTCTTGAGTTTTACAACTACACGGTAAACACGATAGTTGAGGAAAAAACTCGGGGAGCAGGGCAGACTGGGGTTATTTGGAAACAGAAGCACAGAAAGGTTATGCTGTTTTGAACTTTTCTTGACCTTTGACTGCCCTTGTCCCTAGCTTATGCTAATGGGCAGGGTACAGAGATGCTTCTTGTAGAAATGAACTTAGCCTGAACCTGTGCCATAACATTGGACTCCAACAAGCCCAGGAATCATAAGAAGGCAGCCAGAGTGAGTGTGAACAGCTGCCCATATTCTAAGCCTGGCTACCCATCTGCTTTATCACAGAAAAGGTTAAAAAAAAAAAAAAAAAAAGCCATTAGAATTGAACAAAATCAGTTTTTCCTCATCTATTTCCAACACATCCCACCTGTTGTCCCAAACTTGCTGTCTACAACTACTGTCAACCACAATGGGAAATCAGCAACAACGGCATTTCCTGTTCCAAAAAAGAGCTAGTATGAGCAGGCTTTCCCTATCAGGAATTTGAAGGGTAGAGGAGACATTGGGGTCTCTCAATTCTAAAGAGGCATCACAGAGAAATCCCTATTGTCCTCAATCTAATATGCAAAAGTCGTGAGGCATTAACATAGGAGATGTTATTCCTTCCCAGTCAGAAGGCATGGAGTTTGCAATTTCAATATTCATAACCAACGTAAGACAACACATACAGTCCATATGGTTTCCTATCACTTGGTAGGACTAGGCATGCTCATTTGAACTCCAAAGGGCTTAGAGATGATAAATTTTTACTTTTGCTATTTGTTATTATACTATTATGTAATATTATGTTATAAAAGAGAGAGGAATAACAGAGAGAGAGAGAGAGAGAGAGGAATAAAATAC
Organism: Prionailurus bengalensis; assembly: GCF_016509475.1. NCBI lineage: Eukaryota > Metazoa > Chordata > Mammalia > Carnivora > Felidae > Prionailurus > Prionailurus bengalensis. Next base: position 83,917,609 of record NC_057359.1, read on the forward strand.
TACTAACTTCACAAAGATAATTTGGGGATTATTGAGAATACTGACCACGTAAGTACAATTTTTTTAAAGCGATTTTTTTTAGGTAACTCCTATTCTGCACTGATATATAAAATTATGATTCAGTATCTGTTCATTCTCATGGAATGCAGAGGTGTGTAAATCACCCTATCTGGCTAGAGATTCTATGCAGAAATGTTAAATGATTTAGGATTACTTGGCCCAAAAAGAAAATTCAATAATAATCTTAATGAGGACCTTTCCTGGAAGATGGGCATGAGCTATTTTCAACTGCTATTAAGTAGAGGAAAGGAGAAGTTTGGGTATTATGTGCTAAATAGAGGTTTAAAAAAATGCTTTTTCAAATAATTCCAGACAAGTAAATACTTTCCAATAGACTGTTAATAGATGAGGACAGGATCTAGACTTATCTGTTTGTATACCCCTGGAGCCTAGAACTGAGCTTGAAGCAGAGAGAACAGGCAATGTTTAACACAATTCTCAATTATCTAGCACATTTTATGTGCAGTTCTGTCTGAAAGATTTCAGGGCATCTCAATGTCCTTCCTAATGTTCAAAAATCCAAGAAAGGACCATGACTCAAGAATTTATATTTTCCTCCTCCTGAGTGAGGGCTATTCATAAGAGAAGGGCAAAGAGAAAATATTATGTTCACTCATAGATACTGGAATGTCAGGGCAAACAGCCTATACTACCTACAAAGCTGACTAAACTTTACGATTTCTAAAAAGACAATTCTATTTTCCTGGTGTTTGATTAGCATTGTAGGATTTATTTTGTCTTGAAATTACTAAGTACGAGTAAAACAGACATGAATTTTTATACTGTTAAAATGTATGGGAAAAATATAGGAAAAGGTCCACACCCTCAGAGAGCGGATATTAGCTAGGATGGTGAGAAGGTAAACTTTACCACTTACCTCAACAGATTGGTGACAAAAAGCCAGTCTCGTGACCCTAAAAAGTACTCGAACTAGAAAAATAACTCTAGATAATCTCATGAATTCTCAAATCTGAATTATCATTTGACCTTTTGGCATTATAGAAGAATAAGGTCTTTACACCTGGATATTCCCATGTCCTATTTCTAATAGCTATAACCATATCCCAGAGTGGTGTATGCCACATTTTGAAAGCACTGGAAACACAGATGATTATCTATGATCAAGACAGAGTCCTGAAAAACATCATTTAATTAGAACTTGAAATGGTCACCCTCTTAATGTTAACTTTAATGTAGATAAAGGTGCTTTAGAAACTAAACTGTGGTACAAAGGTTATTGATTATAAATACCTAAACCAAGAAAAATCCCTCTTAAACCTCCTGCCACCCGTGTCATTTCAGAAGAAAAAAGAATTATGTCAAAGCTAGTCAATACTTTAGAAAAGTGGTTATGGATATATGGTTGCATGTGTGCATAAATGAAAGCACAATTTTTGTTGTTGGTTTCATGGGAGGGTGGAGAACAAGGAAAGGAGATTAATATTAAATAGAAATTTTTAGCAAACCAACTTTCTATTAAATGATTACATTTCTAGCCAGTGAATAATATGAGAGGAAAACGAAAGCATAACTAGAAAAGATGCCCTCCTCATAATTATAAATCAAAGTGAAATAAAATCTGAATCAATAAGGCCACCAATGACACCCTTAAGTTATACATTTGAAAGTACACATACACACATCCATTTCTTACCCACAAACACTGGGAACATTCAGAACTTACTAGTGCCCGGGTCGAGCTCTGGCAATTCATCCTGACAAAAACCTAAAGAGAGAACAATAGGGAAAAAAGATTATGATTCACGAATTACTCTAAGAAGACTCAAAAATTCAGACTCAGAAGTCAAATTTGGTTTTGAATCCTACCTCTATTACATTTAGTTACTGTATATCCATCCCTCCCTGAGGCTCCATTTCATCATCATTATATTAAAAAAATGGAGAGAATAACAGCACTTACCACAAGGTACTGATGAGGAACGAGTAAGCATGCCAATGTTAGTTGGAATAAAAATTCACAGAAAGATTACAATTCATTAAGTACCGGTCATGCTCTACTTAATGTTATCAATTATTTTCCAAAAGAAAGCAAAATATACAAAATATGAGCTTATGACAAATATCAAACGGTAATTTCGCTTAAAATTTTCACAAATGATGAAAATTTACCTACACACACAAATAGAAGCAATTTTACATTAATAAGTATGCAGTTCAGGTCAGAATAAAGAACTCTAAAAGCACATTTTAAAAGCACATTTCAGGCCCAAAGTATCTGAGCTACATTTGTCTGACCGGTGTGTAGCTAACACACTGAAGAGAAAAATCAGGCATAGTGAATAGCAAACACACTTTAGGTGTTCTATACGTAGCCGATGCAAGTTTTTTTCCCTGGAACAACTGCTTACTTTCTCCAGTTTGTTTTCTACTCATCCTTAGTTTAAATGCCTCCTCAGAAAAGAGGTGCTTGGGTGGCTCAGTCAGTTAGGCATCTGACTTTGGCTCAGGTCATCATCTCATAGTTCATGAGTTCAAGCCCTGCCTGCATCAGGCTCTGTGCTGATGGTGAGGAGCCTGCCTAGGATTCTCTCTCCCTCTCTCTCCACTCCTCCCCCACTCGCATGTGCATATAATTATAATATTTATATATAATTATAATTATTAATTTATTATTAATAAATAAAATAAGATTATCTCCTCAGAAAAGCTTCTCTTGCCTCCTGTACCCTTGTCTCACACACGAGGTCAAAGCACCCTATTATAATTATCTATAACACTTTGTGCATTCATCAAGACATTACTTGTATCAAGAAATTACGTGTTCAATGTTTGATTTCACCATGATACAACGTGTTTGTTCTATAGGAGAAGGGACCTGGCCTGTCTTGTTCACAACTGTAGCTGAATTACTTCACAAGCCTAGCACAAAGCTGCTCAGTAAGTATCAACTATAGTATCTCCATGGTTAACTTAAAAATAATGAAGCAAAACAAACAAACAAAAAACACATTTTTTTTTTTTAAGGGGGGGGGTCCCTGGGTGGCTCCATTCGTTCAGCATCTGACTTTGGCTCAGGTCATGATCTCACAGTTCATGGGTTCAAACCCCGCGTCAAGCTCTCTGCCAAACAGCTCAAAGCGTGGAGCCTGCTTTGGGTTCTGTGTCTCCCTCTCTCGCTCTGCCCCACCCCACCTCATGCTCTGTCTCTGTCTCTCTCAAAAATAAACATTAAATTTTTTTTTTTTTTTAAATAACGGAGCAATGGGGCACCTGGGTGGCTCAGCAGGTTAAGCATTCGACTCTTGATCTCAGCTTAGGTCATGGTATCATGGTTCATGAGATCAAGCCCTGCAACGTTGGGCTCGTGCTCACAGTTCGAAGTCTGCTTGGGATTCTCTTTCTCCTGTTCTCTCTTTCCCTCCCCCTACTTGTGCACGCGCGAACGCTCGCTCTCTCTCAAAAAACAAATAAACATTCAAAGAGGAATAAATAAAAAAATACCTGCCTCCTCCACGACATAACGAGCTCTTCAAGGTTAGGAACCATGCTATAACCATCTGTAGAGCTGCTTCTATGCCCGGAACAGTTGCCAATACATTATGGATGGTGCTCAAATGCAGGATGAACTAAACGGAAAACACATCCCTACCTCTGGATCACAGTCACAGAATTAGAAAATCTAAGTCTAGAATGAAGTGTGGAAGGTCTGAATATGGAAATCTGATCTGAACAGCAGAGATTGGAAGTTGCTGAAAGTGGCTAAGATGATGAGAAGGTTCACCTCAAAGCAACTTCGAAGCCTTTCTATATACATAAAGGCGATGGGAATCAGAAAAGCTGTCGAGAGATGCAAGACAATAAGCAAATAACTCATCTTTACACATGAGTTAAATATACAACATTCTGCCAGAAGTGAAACTGAGAACAAGCATTCATTTAACATAAGCTGACTCGAAAACAGCACAAAAGCATGGGAAGGCAGGGTTAGAAGTTAGAAGATCTCTCCTAAATTCTTTTGGTTTAGTGATAATGACTTCAGACAAGACACTCCTTATTCTAGACCTCAGATTCTGAACCTTAGAGAACTATACTAAAAGTCTCAAGAAAGGATAAAACTTAATACATTTTCTGAAAGCAAACGTTATTCTGAAATCAAAGTGACTAGATCAAACACAAAGAGAGGGTGACTAAAAAAACAAACAAACAAACAAACAAAGAAAATACTAAGAAAAATCATTAGGGGCACCCGGATGGCTCAGTCAGTTAAGCATATGACTTTGCTCAGGTCATGATCTTGCAGTTCGTGGGTTCAAATCCTGCATCGGGCTCTGTGCTATCATCTCGGAGCCTGAAGCTTGCTTTGGATTCTGTGTCTCCCTCTCTCTCTCTGCCCCTTCCCCACTTGCACTCTGTCTATCTCTCTGTCTCTCTCTCAAAAATAAACATTAAAAAAATAATTAAAGCAGACATCTATTGCTTTTATCTGCCTAGCAACCACTCCCCTCTTCTGTTAATGGCATCCTAATTTTTCTTTGGAGACTTACCCTTTCACACTCTCAGTCTATATAATCCAAGTAGGATTAATCGTAACCTCCTATAAATTGGAATTAACAACAGTACCTACCTTATAAATCTGTTAAAAGGGATAAATGCAATAGTTCTTGTAAAGGCTTTGCATGGTGCTTGACAAAGTCAGAGCTTAACCTATGTGAGCTACTACTAAATAATCCCTAGGGCCCATCCAATTCAGTGCTGTCAGTGGTAGCAAAAAGTAGTTTACAGCAGAACTATTGACCCATTCATGACTTCACCCTCAAAGACCTGGGATGGAACCCTAATGTCACTTCAGTTATTTGCTGTGATTCTTGAACCTTTTAATATTTTGAGCCTATAAAGTGCTTGATGCAGTGATTCCAGATACATGCTACCTCCCAAGGAAAGAAGGACTCTTTATATTTGTCCTAAAACAAATTCCTCCAATGGTCACAAGAATTATGGATTTCAGTAACTATACCTACATTCTTTCCATCCAGCCCTGAGGCCATTGGCTAATAATGCTGTCTTTGGTTTTAAAGATCACCACTAACGCAGAAGGCCTTAGGAGATAGGTAAAACAAGGTTAATCCTATCTCCTGAGAACAAGTCAATGGAATGGCTAGATCTGGCTACCATTCCCAGAGTCTTGCCCAGATTCTCAGCAACCAGATCTAGCTAGCAAAATGATTCTTAGCTAGAAGAATTCAAACCACTGCTAAAAGTAACCCTGATATGTGTTCAAGTCATTCAACACAACGGCAAATGATAGGAGTTTTTCAGTAAAAAACAGACTCCTAAGTCACATAAATACACCAACATACCCCCAAAACCATTTGCCTCACAGAATAGAACACATTAAACAAATAAGGAAATGTTCTGAGAAATCTAAGGTCTTTGGTTACTGACTCAGATTGTTTTAAAAAGGGACAGACAATTCAAGGTCACTGGAATGATCCTAAATAAATAAATAAGGACAAAAAATACAGATTAGTTCCTCAGAGCATATATATACCAAGTCAGTGTTCTGACAAGCAATCTGAAATTTAGTGCAAAGCTTATACTGACTTACCATGGTTTAATTTAGAAAACAGATGCACAGTGAAATGGGCACGGGTCTGAGTTAAGAGTTAGATTCAAATCCCATATTCGCCGCTATTTTTGTTTACTTAATTACCGTAGGCCTATTTCCCGAAAGGGGTATAAAAATAATCATCTTGTTCAAATGTCACAAGACTTACATAAATTTCCTACTTTGTGGCAAGTGATCATCAATAAGTGGCTCTAAGTCTAGTGATTTTCTTTAATACAAAAGAAGATCCAGTTGATAAGCTTTTCTCCAATAGGCATTTGGGGAAAAGAAAAAGATCAGTGACTCCTCAGTCTATGGTTACAGAGGCATATTAAAACGTTACTGATCTTTTTCCTTAGTTACCATTTTGACTCTAAAATCATGTATTTACCATAACAGGATCCTAAATAAAAGTATCCCTTTTTACCCAAATGTAAACAAACAAAAGCTACGGGTAATGCCAGTAAATTAATTCAAGCCTGAAAACAGTAGTTAATTGTAATCATAATGTGTCTTTTACAAAATCAAGTTAAATATTACTCTAGGAATATTTTTATTTAACTTATGAAGGCAGCATGGTGCAAGAAACCTGGATATTGGTCAGGACCATTCACCCGGTCTATTTTGAAGTCTCAGCAGTGCACAGGCAAAATTAAGGCAAGGCTCTTAACAGGTAAAATTCTACAATTCTAATCAAACACCGTATCTATCCCCAAAACAAAAAAATGTAGATCCTTAATGATCTGCCTACCACTTCAACTTTATTTCTTGCTTCTCACCCCATCCCACCCAACAGTATACACTCCATCCACACAGTACTACATTGTAGCTCCCTAAATTCAACATGCTCTTTAGTTTCTCGGCCTGAGCCCTCTCTTACCATTCTGATGTCAAGGCTCAGGTCAGGTCTCTAATCCTTTCCCCTCCTTCTCCCAGACATACTCAAGTCCAGGTTAGGCCCTACAGACACAATGACTGAACCTATAAGCTTTTCCCAGACCTCTGAAGAAGAGAAAGGGGAAAACTGGCTTCAAAATCCAAGAAACAAACAAACCAGACCTGAAAATACTGAATTAAATATTAAATAAGAGATCTGATGTATTTTTTACCCAGTCAACTGCAATTCAAGTTCTACACATTGTTTTAAAAGTCAGATATGAAATGAAACGAGGCTCCCAGAAGGAAGTCAGGAGTCTAAATGGGCTTTGAAATTGCTCTAATTTCAACCAGGAAACTAAAAGCACAAGGAATTTTTTAAAAATTAAAAAAAAAAAAAAAAAAGAACTTTTTGGGAGTAACCAACATAAACATGGCAAACCATCCACAGTTTCTTAAATTCTAGGAACTCTTCCCATTCTTTCAAGGTTCTTGCCCAACTCCATCTTCTAGGCTCCTTTTGGTACAATGAACAGATCGGACAGAGGTTGAGAAAAATGCGGGGTTTTTTTTTTTGGTGGGCGGGGGGTGGGTGTAAACAAACATTAGCTGGTCGGACCATGGCCTGCCCTACAACCAGATTTGCAACCTGTAAGCTAACCCCAGACCTAAACAGATACCGAAACACTTTTCTTTGGATTGGCTGAGCACTAAATTCACATCTGCCTCTTTGCTCTCCATCCAGTGAGTGTGGTGCCACTTGGGCCATTAGCTTTTGTTTCTCATAGGCAACTTGACAAACCATACTTCAGAAATAATAGAAAATGCTTTTGCATGCAGGGACAGAGCACCATAGGTCCACACAGCAAAAGATGGCTGGCAGAGCTTCAAGTGTTATTTCCCTTTCTCCACCTACAAATGTCAAGGTTACATTTTTAAAACTATGAAGAAAACAATGCCTTTTTCCTAATGTAATTTTAATGTGAAATCTTAAGGGCAAAAAAACAGTGGGGGGAAGGGAAGCCAAAGATTCTCAATTATATAACCTATTGTACCCACATATTTGCTCAGCTTAAATATTGCTTCCAAGAAGTATCTACATTTCTATGGAAACATTAATAACTTCCATCTAATCAACCTGCATCACCTTTCATACAGTTTTCCAGGCTTCTAGCTTTGTAATTACAGCCTTGAAACCAGGCTGAAGGCAGAAAAGCTAGCCCAATATGATGACATTTCAATTTTACAACATTTAAAAAAAATAACAACAGTACACACAGGTTCAAGGCTGTGGCTCCAGAATCAGAAGGTGAAAACAGTTTAGAAGGCTGTTCAGTCTGAGGAGTTAGAGGTCACTAGTGTTTCTATGGAAATATAGTACAGGCATTTCTCAGAAAACTGCATGTACTGATGAGCCTCTGACATTTTTCATTTACAATTTCTGGTTCTCTAAAGTAACAAAAAGGATTACGGATAATTGTTCATTCAGCCTAGAGGTTAAAGAAATTTCAAAATGCGTACATGTAAGAAAATATGTAAAATAATCTGTCAGTTGCCATTTAATGAATCTTTACTATATGCCAGGCAACGGCTTGGTGTTTTGCATGAATTTGTACTGAAAGTAACTACTATTTTATCTCCATCTTTTTTTTCAATGTTTATTTTATATTTTGAGAGAGAGAGAGAGACAGAGTGCAAGCGGGAGAGGGGCAGAGAGAGAGGGAGACATAGAATCTGAAGCAGGCTCCAGGCTGTCCGCACAGAGCCTGATGTGGGCTCAAACCCACGAACAGTGAGATCACGATCTGAGTCCAAGTCTGACGCTTAACTGACTGATCCACCCAAGTGCCCCTTATCTCCATCTTATAGATTTAAAGAGATTATGGAACTCTGTTACTTTTTATGGAAGGAGTGACAAAAGATAAACAAAACAACTTGTATTCAGAGCAGTCTGGTTAATAAAATCCTACCTTTGCACAGTATGTGCTTTGCAACAGCCAGATAGAAGGGAATTTGCCATTATTTCAAAGAATAAACCCTGACATTCCCACAACAGCAGGGACCCAGAGTCCAAGAAGAAACCCACATCTTAGATGGGTCCGCTTAGAAAGTTCCTCTTGAAGAATTCAAGATATCCATGTCAGAAGCAGCTAGAGTAACTTCACCAACCAACTCAAAACCAAAATATAAAACTTTAAATGAATGAATAATTAGGCAAGAACTAGATCCTTTTGAAATATTTTTAGTTAAGTCCCAGCAACAGTAGGGAGAGTGGCGGAGATTTCTTTGTTCATTGTCATTTCAAAGACTAATTGAAGAAAAGTCTTACAAAGGAGTTTGTTTGAACATGGTCAGAAAGCTGAGATCATCTTAAAAAGTACCCCATACCATCCTCAACAGATGGTCTGATGGAACAGAAGTCAGCTCTGTTCGAGAAATCCATTAGTGAGAAGCATCAAGAGATGCCCCACAAGCAAAAGAATGTACCTTTTTCTTATTCTCCTTGAAAACACCATATGAAAATAGAACAGGGGCACCTGGATGGCTTGGTTAAGCTTCCAACTTTGGCTCAGATATATATATCTAGATATATATACATAGATAGATAGATAGATAGATCTAGATAGATAGATATAGGTAGGTAGGTAGGTAGGTAGATAGATAGACAGACAGACAGACAGACAGACAGACAGACAGACAGACATGAAATAGGGGCGCCTGGGTGGCTCAGTCAGTTAAGTGACTGACTTCGGCTTGGGTCATGATCTCAACGTTTCTTGAGTTCAAGCCCTGTGTTGGTTGGGCTCTCTGCTTTCAGCGCAGAGCCCACTTCAGATCCTCTGTCTCCCTCCTTCTCTGCTCTGCCCCTCCTCCACTCACACGCATTCTCTCTCAAAAATAAACATCTTAAAAAAATGTAAAATTATACTCCCAGGATGAGTTCAGCTATTCTGATACATACATACATACATGAAAAAGCACATTTTAGTCTATTTTATCCCAGTGATTATCTCGAAGTATGGGAATTATGGCTGATTTTTTTTCCCCTCCATTCTACTTTTCTGATTGAAAATAGTTCTTATAAACAAAAAAAAATGTACATTTAAAAAAAAATCCTAAGAACAAAATAATTTGACTAAATTCTCTAAAACTGACCACTTAAATTGAAGGAAAAAAACCTACCATTCTCTAAATGACTTTTAAATTACTTTTTATTAGAAACACAATTCTGGTTGGGCACCTGGGTGGCTCAGCTGGCTAATTGTCTGACTCTTGATTTCGGCTCTGGTCATGATCTAACCGTTTGTGAGTTCGAGCCCCACCTCGAACAGTGTGGAGCCTGCTTGGGATTCTCATTCTCTCCCTCTCTCTCTCTGTTCCTCCCCAGCTTGTGCACTCGCGTGCGCTCTCTCTCTCTCTCTCTCTCTCTCTCTCTCTCTCTCAAAATAAATACACTTAAAAAAAAATAAAAGAAACACAATGCTGGGCACTGATCTTTCTGACATACTCGTCATTAATGCCTAAAGCTCAGAACCATCTCTCCTCTCCCAGCTTCAGAAATCCATTGTGTGACAACAAAAAGATAAAACATCTTTAACCTTTCACCCCAGGATCTTTCAAACCTGAAGCAAATCTAGTTAATCATATGGATGAAATAACCTGAAAAGAAACATTTTAAACTATTCAAAGTTTAAGTCAAGATAAAACAGCAACAACCAACATATGTTTATAGCACTACATAAATACAAAGGATACTTCACTAATAGGATTAAAGGTAGAAAATTCCTGCTGCTTCTTAGATGCTAAACTTTCCTACATCCTAAAATTAAATTCAACAGTTACTTAGCAATCTCAATGTATAGGGGCACTGTGCTAGAGTATATGAGAGATACAAAGATGAATAAAGCTGGCTACCCCTAGATTCTTACATCTAAAAAGGAAAATAGGTAACTGACTGTATACAAGGAATTATGAAGCAATGTCCTACTGGAGAAACTAGCAGCAGTGACCAAACACACTTATTTCTTCGTAGGGGGGAAACTGGAAAACACTCTGATGGCAAGTGGAAGTTGCATCAGGCTAGTCAGGAAGGAAAAGGGAGAATGTAAATACAGATCGTCAACAATATTCAGTAAGCCATGTATATCTTTTAGATGGCCTTAACCACTCTACTGGCAAATATTTCCCCCAGAGGTAGTCATATCCTAACAGATGAAGATTATATACGTCCTGTCTGACCTGTTCTTCCTTAAATGAAGTCAAGAGGGCAAGAAGGGCTTATCTCAACACACAAGCTAACCTTTCATCCTGGGTTGGATGGTCTCATTCACACACATTTTCACCTATACTTCCCAAAAGATAACCCCCAAACTTTCTATTTCAGATGAGACTGTTCTCCTAAAACACAGACAAATCTAGCCTAATGCATAATAGCAATATCTACCAGGATGCCCCATAGGCTCCAACAAATTCAACTGGTTGAATTGAACCTTTTCTCTTTGAAGCCCGCTTCTTCTGTGTTCCCATTCCTGTACCAAGTTCCAGATACCACCAACTCTCATCCCCTAAGCCAAAGATCCCCAAGGACTCCTCCATCCACTCTACCATCCATCTCACTTCCACTTTACCATCCTTCTCCCTCCCATCCCCACCCCAATTAATCTAACAATCACCAAAGCATTTTCATTCTTACTCAAATCCTCAAAGACCTAGTTCAAGCTTTTCACCATGCTAGAATCTTAAACTATTGTAACTGTTTTCTCTGGTACCTTTCTTTTCTCACTTCCTAGAACTTAGATTTCCTAATCCACTTGAAATCCCTCTGTTCGTTCCCTATTTTCAACTCCTTAGCATGACATTCACAGCCTTAAGTTACTGAAAAGTTACTTTTTGCAACCTTTATTTCCCTGACATCCTTAAAGCTCAAAAAGGGTAAAAATACATAAATTCCTATTTCCAAACTCTCTTTATAAAGAGATTTTAAAAATTGCCCATACCACTTTGATATTGAAGCAATTTCCTAATATTAAGACATCAATAAAGTGATACACAATGGAGGCAAGACACCTAACATCAACCCTGCTCTGGTATTACTTCCTCCGTACTCCACTTTCTCTGCAGTATGAGGAGGAGGGAGGTCTGGCCATTTATCTTTTCTCCTTTGCTTTAATATTTATTTATTTTTGAGAGAGATAGACAGGGGCGCCTGGGTGGCGCAGTCGGTTGAGCATCCGACTTCAGCCAGGTCGCGATCTCGCGGTCCGTGAGTTCGAGCCCCGCGTCAGGCTCTGGGCTGATGGCTCGGAGCCTGGAGCCTGTTTCCGATTCTGTGTCTCCCTCTCTCTCTGCCCCTCCCCCATTCATGCTCTGTCTCTCTCTGTCCCAAAAATAAATAAAAAAAACGTTGAAAAAAAATTTTAAAAAAAAAAAAAAGAGAGAGATAGACAGACAAAGCATGAGTGGGGGAGGGGCAGCAAGAGAGGGAGAGACAGAATCTGAAGCAGGCTCCAGGCTCTGAGCCGTCAGCACATGGTCTGTGGGGCTCAAACCCACAGACCATGAGATTATGACCCGAGCCGAAGTCAGACACGTAACCAACTGGGTCACCAGGCACTCCTGGCAATTTTCTTAATATTCCCATCAACTCTAAAATCTTGGTTTACAAAAGTTGGCAGTTTTATGTACTAGGGGGCACAAATCATATAATGCTGAATTTCAGGGGTTGCCAAGATTCTTAGATTTTTTTTTCTTACCTAGAAAGAACCTTATAGTTACCATCCCACCCTTGCCCCCATTTTACAGAAGGGAGCAGCTCTATAAAGGGAGTACCATCTGCAGTAGCTCTCTGTGATTTAAACACTAATCGGGGCACCTGGGTGGTTCAGTCGATTAAGTGTCTGACTTTGGCTCAGGGCATGATCTCACAGTTCGTGAGTTCAAGCCCCGTGTCACATTCTGTGCTGACAGATCAGACTGGAGACTGCTTTCAGATTCTGTGTCTCCCTCTCTCTCTGCCCCTCCCTCACTCTCTCTCTCTCTCTCAAACATAAAGAAACATTAAAAAAATTTTTTTTAATAAACACTAATCATGGTCCTAAAGACTTTACAATTTTCTTTTTTTTTATATTTATTTATTTTCTGAGAGACAGAGCACCAGCGGGGGAGGAGCAGACAGAGAGGAAGACATAGAATCTGAAGCAGGCTCTAGGCTCCGAGCTGTCAGCACAGAACCCAACATGGGGCTCGAACCCACGAACCGTGAGATCATGACCTGAGCCAAAGTCGGGCACTTAACTGAGCCACCAAGAGGCCCCAAGACTTTATAATTTTCGTAATCTAAAAATGGAAACAATAATGGTAGATACATAAGGCCGTTGAGAGGATTAAATGAAATTAAAAAATTTTTAAAGCACTCAAGATACTATTTGGTGCATAGTAAATACTCAGTAAGGATTAGCCGTCATCATCATAGTTGGTAAGTGAAGTCGTTCTGATCTTTGCTTTCCAAACCTCAAATACAAATACACTTGGAAAACAGACTTCTTTATTAAAAAACGCAAACCACTCTGCAGCAGCTCTAGGGAAATTGTTCCATTCTATACATACATAGGGTATAGAGCCTTTTATTAAGTCATCACTCAGCACTATCACTGAGATACTGGCTTCTTGATGAAGCTACAGCATTCATGTGAAAACTGACCTCTAGGTCAACCATTCAGATCTCAGATCACCAGACGAATGAAAAAAATGACTGGGGCATGTTTAAGAGCCACAGATACTAGTCTACCTTGTTCCACTAAAATCACACTGCACTTGTATAATGCATGCACACTTATAGTTTTTGATACCTGTTATAAATTCTATCAGCTTAGAGGTAAAATTCCTCTTCTGGCATTATCATGCATTAGCATTAGCAGAAACATAAAGTAGCATTCTTACTTCCATTTATCTCACAACTAAGTGAAATACTGAGAACTTAAGGCTTCCAGAGTAAGAGCCCATTATTTGGTATACAGCTGTTCTGATCTAACATTAGCAATCCTCTCTCTGAATATGCCTCACATTCCTGAATAAGTCAAAATGACCACAATATTCAGAAGCAAGTACTGGCTAACCATGTCAAATGAGAAGAGCATATCTGTAAGGTCAACAAGGCAGAATGAAATACATGCTGACCTGGAAACTGAAGCTATGTAGATACACTGGTTACTTATACTCCCTATCACGTTAGACTTCATGTTTTTAGTTCACATTATTCACTTTTTATCTTGTTTCAAATGGTATTTAAGTAGCCTAATGCTATTTTGCTTTACTTCCTAAAAGACATTAAGTATTAAAATGCCCTCCCATTACACAGAGATCTGCTTCTGTGTCACATGCCCAGGGCCAGCACTGCCTCCCCATTGGCAAGGATCTGCCCTAAACCCCACAACACCTTTCTTCAATACCACAGACTGACTTTGGATTTTGTTCTTTTCTTTGGAAACACATAAAGATACCTTAAAAAAAAAAAAAATGACCAGTTAAGAAAAAAAAAATTTTTTAAGCAAGTAATTTTCAAAGAGCAAGAGCACTCCTATCCCCATGCCTAAAAAGTGAAGGAGGCAGTACTCTGAATTTTGGTTTTAACTTTTGCATCCACCATTAAAGGAATGTCTTCTAAATATTAGACTCGTTAAGGTACAAATGACCCTTAGTGATCCTCTTCTACCAGAAACTAGTGCTGAAATTCCAAGAGTATGTATGAGTTCTGGAATTAGACCTGGATTTGAATCCCATCTCTCATTGACAAGGCCAACTCACATTAACTGCTTTCAGTTCTCTCATCTGCAAAAATGACAATAATAATGTCATTTCCCTTGTAAGACTGCTGTACATAATTAGCACCAAGTGAGCACACAAGAAACAGTTTAAGAAATAAATGGCCGGGGTGCCTGGGTGGCTCAGTCCATCTAACTCTTGGTTTCAGCTCAGGTCATGATCTCACAGTTTGTGAGTTCCAGCCCTGCATCGGGCTCTGCACCGGCAGCGTGGAGCATGCCTGGGATTGATTCTCTGTCTCCCTCTCTCTAAAAATTAAGTAAATAAACCTTAAAAATTTTATTTTTAAAAAAGAAAGAAATGGCAATCCCTTAACTACAATATTTTCAGGAAAGACAATGGCCATAAACTAAGTACTAACTGAGCTAATTTTACACATGAATAGAGTTACTAAATCACAATTCAGATAAGAAATCAGTTTGAGACAAAGTTCTCTTTTTAACAGGAAGAACACAAATAGTTCAGTGTATATTCCAGACATGAGAGAAATCAAGTTTTTGTTATTTAAATTTTAACTGGTAAAATTCTAGATTAGAGCACATTGAGTTTTATAGTAAAATTTCAAACTCTTTGGTCTGAAGTTTCCATTACTTCATATGCCAAAGTATGATGACAAATCTTGCCCTGAACTAAGCTCTAGGTTAAAACCCCGGATTCAAAGTGTCACAGAGAAGTGAATCATGTATTTTGGTTTATGCCAACTATTAGAAAATTTTCATTAAAATATCCACTGAACCAATATTGGCCTGCCATACACTACACCAGTCTGGCCCCTGGGATTAGAGACCTATTAAGAATAAGTTTCACAAGATCATTTATCAAGAATCCATAGTAAATATTCTAAGATAGTATACAACGTAAAGTACAATAAAAGATATAAGAAAGTCGTCATAAAATAAACTTCGTGAAGAACTCTTATCCTAGATTTGTATGTTATCATAGCAATGATTTCTAAGAGAATTCCTTGTAATTTCTTCCCAAGCACAAAATGTTTCCATGAAGAATTTTAAAGATGTTATTTAAAATATTTCAGAACCAAATATTTTTCTTGTATAATAACTAGTGGAACAAACTTTTTCAACAATAGGTTTACAGAATTCCTTTTGTAGCAATTGGCACAATACAAAATTAAATAAGAAAAAAAATGGTGTTAGAAAGTTTTTCTTAGGAAACAATCAACAAAACTAAAAGGCAACCGACGGAATGGGAGAAGAGATTTGCAAATGACATATCGAATAAAGGGTTAGTATCCAAAATCTATCAAGAACTTACCAAACTCAACACCTGAAAAACAAGTAATCCAGTGAAGAAATGGACAGAAGACATGAATAGACACTTTTCCAAAGAAGACATCCAGATGGCCAAGAAATACATGAAAGATCTATGCAATCTTTGAAATTTCTTGAAAGAAATTTCTTGAATCTATGAAATTTCTTGAAAGATCAAGAAATACATGAAAGACAAAATACATGAGCTCAACGTTGCTCATCATCAGGGAAATACAAATCAAAACCACAATGAGATACCACCTCACTCCGGTCAGAGTGACTAAAATTAACAACTCAGGAAACAACAGATGTTGGCAAGAATGTGGAGAATTGGGAACCCTCTTGCACTGTTGGTGGGAATACAAACTGGTGCAGCCACTCTGGAAAACAGTATGGAGGTTCCTCAAACACTTAAAAATAAAATTACACTATGACCCAGCAATAGCACTACTAGGAATTTATCCAAAGGATCTAGGAGTGCTGATTCATAGGGGCACATGTACCCCAATGTTTATAGTAGTGTTATCACAAATAGCCAAATTATGGAAAGAGCCCAAATGTCCATCTAGACTGATGAATAAAGATGTGGTTTATACATACAATGGAATACTACTTGGCAATGAGAAAGAATGAAATCTTGCCATTTGCAACAACGTGGATGGAACTGGAGGGTATTATACTAAGTAAAATAAGTCAGTCAGAGAAAGACAGATATCGTGTTTTCACTCATATGTGGAATTTGAGAAACTTAACAGAAGACCATGGGGGAAGGGAAGGGGAAAAAAATAGTTTCAAACAGAGAGGAAGGCAAACCACAAGAGACTCTTAAATACGGAGAACAAACTCTTAAATACTGAGGATTAATTGGTGGGGGATAGGTGATGGACACTGAGGAGGGGAATAAGTGATGGGCATTGAGGAGGGCACTTGTTGGGACAAGCACTAGGTGTTCTACGTAAGCGATGAATAATGGGAATCTACTCCTGAAGCCAAGAGCACACTGAATACATTGTATGTTAGCTAACTTGACAATAAACATTTTTAAAATAAAAATAATTTTTTCTTAGACAGTTTCAGAAATAAATAAAAATCAAATTAAAATGTAAACAATCTTTTGGGGTGCCTGGCTGGCTCAGTCAGTGAAGTGTGCAACTCTTGACTTTGGGGTTGTGGATTCGAGCCCCACATTGGGTGTGGAGATTACCTGAAAATAAAATCTTTAAAAAATAAAATCTTTAAAAAATAAAATTAAAAAAATAAGATATTTTTTAAATTTTAATTTTTTTAATTTTAAATTTTTTAAATTTTTAAAATTAAATCTTTTAAAATTTTTAAAATTTTTAAATTTTTTAAATTTAAAAATTTTTTAATTTTTTAAAAATTTTCAGTCTTTTTAAATTTTTTAAATTTTATTACTACGTTTTTTCAGAGAAAGAGCGCTCATGCAACAGCTCAAGCAGGAGAGGAGCAGAGGAAGAGGAAGAGAGAATCCCAAGTAGGCTCCATGACCAGAGCAGAGCCAGACACGGGCTTGATCTCACCACCATGAGATCATGACCTGAGCCGAAGTCAACAGACTCTTGTTGGTGGGAATGCAAACTGGTACAGCCAGTAAATGAGCCACCCAGGAGTCCCAACAATCTTTTTAAAATGGAATTTTAAAAATTCAAACCATAGTCTAGACTCCAGTTATAACAGTTATATCAAGACCTATTGTCTCCATTGCAACATAATGCAATAAAATGTTAATTAAACTTATAATTAAGGTAAATGTAAATTACAAAACTACAAAAAACAGGGTGCCTGGGTGGCTCAGCCGGTTAAGCATCTGACTTCAGCTCAGGTCATGATCTCATGGTTTGTGAGTTCAAGCCCCGAATCAGGCTCTCTGCTGACAGTTCAGAGCCTGGAGCCTGCTTCAGATTCTGTCTCCCTCTCTACCCCTCCCCCACTTTCACTCTGTCTCTCAAAAATAAACAAACATTTTTAAAAAATTTTTTAACAAAACTACAAGAGACAAAAATCAAAGAAACTGCCTTTTAGTGCACTTGAGATAACAACTATTTCAAAATAGAATCTGGCGAGGATGTGGAGAAACGGGAACCCTCTTGCACTGTTGGTGGGAATGCAAACTGGTGCAGCTGCTCTGAAAAACAGTGTGGAGGTTCCTCAAAAAATTAAAAATAGAACTACCCTATGAACCAGCAATTGCACTGCTAGGAATTTACCCAAGGGATACAGGAGCGCTGATGCATAGGGGCACTTGTACCCCAATGTTTATAGCCGTACTTTCAACAATAGCCAAATTATGGAAAGAGTCTAAACATCCATCAACTGATGAATGGATAAAGAAGATGTGGTTTATATATACAACGGAATACTACTTGGCAACAAGAAAAAATGAAACCTGGCCATTTGCAGCAACACAGATGGAACTGGAGGGTATTATGCTAAGTGAAATAAGTCAGTCAGAGAAAGACAGATACCATATGTTTTCACTCATATGCAGATCTTGAGAAACAGAAGACCATGGGGGAGGGGAAGGGGAAAAAAAAAGTTACAGAGAGGGAGGGAGGCAAACCATAAGAGACCCTTGGATACTGAGAACAAACTGAGGGTTGATGCGGGGTGGGCGAGAGGGGAAACTGGGTGATGGGCACTGAGGAGGGCACTTGTTGGGATGAGCACTGGGTGTTGTATGGAAACCAATTTGACAATAAATTATACTTAAAAAAACTGCTGGCAGCATCTTTTTTTAAACTTACTTTTCCAACATTATCTAATTAGGAGTCAAGGGAAGATTTATGATATCTTTCTATTTACTTCAACAACTACTTTCTGTAGGGATACAAGTACTACAAAAGTACTATATACTGTATACCCAACTTCTACAGTCCAGTAAGCACCAAAAAATGCAATGTTCAGAGAAAGACCTGAGTTCCTTAAGATGAAATCCTATCTCATAGCAGTTAAACAAATAAACAAAAAATCAGAAAAATGCCATCTAAAATCTTCTGAATTCTCCTAGAGGATGGAGAAGAAAAGAAGGATGAAAGGGTAGGAATGAGAGAAGGAAAGGGGAGAAGAAGGGTGCCGACACAAGTCAGGTCTGTGGACTAGAGGTTCAACTTCAAACAAATGTCCTCCCCGCAGTTTACTCATGTGGAAAATAAGCGCACCATCACCTATGTCAGTGTTTCCCAAAGTGAAGAAATCACTAGAAGATTTTAAGTGGTACAAACAAGAAAGCATGTTAAAACATTCTAAAGTTGTTACCTTTTCAATTCCATTTCAATCCTTCCTTCTAATTACATCGGAAGAAAAACCTTAATTTAGTACTAAGTTTGTCCACTGCCTCTCTAATGCTTGCTAATCTCCCTAACAAAGGCCTGATCAGAAAGACTTGGGCAGACAACATCTTAGCTAAAATTTAACACAATATTATTTTCATTACATTTCTTTTTACTATTACCTTCTATTTATGGCAAATAATTTTCCTTTTAATAATTACAAAATTCCCTTTTAAAATAAACTTTGGGTTGCAAAGTATTTAATTATACAATATTTAAAATAGTAAATAAACAATTTATTAGGAAATGACAAAAATGATGATGATAATATAAGAAAGACTGAAGCCTGGAAAACACTGGTTTGGTGGAGTAGTGGTATAAGTAGTGGTGAGTTATTTTCAACTCTAAACCTCAATTAACTCATCTGTAATATGGGACTATCACCACCTATCAAAGAAAAGTGGCTGGGGAAAGAATTACATTACAGAGTTTAGTACAGTGCCTGGCACACATTGAGCACTCAACAATCATTTCTTCCCTTCCTTTAAGGATATTACCAGAAAGCCTTTTTAAAGACCTCTAGAGAGGCTTGGGGTAGGGGGTGGGGAAGCCAGGCTTCCTAAGTATTAGAGACAAGAGCATTTGCTCCCAAGAACCTCCAGGGACCTGGCCTTGCTTTTTGCCCTGACAAGGCTGCAGTTTACTAAGGCTCATAATTCTAGTTACAAATGACTAGGAATAAAGTGTTTCAGGAAAGTGGTACATATCTTAAATCAATGAGAAGTCAGACCCCAAAGAGTACTAAAGGCAAGGCCATTTTAGAACAGATGTTCAAGCTAAAAGAAGGTATTTCACTTGGACAAATTCAACAATGCTATAATGGGAGGAGAAGTCACTAGGTAGTCCTAGTGACTTGATAAACCAGATTTGATCACTTCATCATTTGCTAGTGTCCAACTAGAGCCCACAGGTGAGAAAATGGGGGGGGGGGGGGCGGGATTCCAGTTCTGAGAAGTGCTTTGAGAAAAGGAATACCAACAGAGCACCTGCTAAAGTCAAACCACACTGTGTAATAGACACTTTATATATATATATAAATATATATATATATATATAGCCTAATTTCTCCAAACATACCTACATAGGTAGTTCCAAGTCAATTTACCAGATGGCCAAATCTCCCAATAGCCAAATCTCTAAATTTACCCAAAATTTGTTTTAACCATTTAGACAGTTTATAACAGTTCATATAAATGGGACAGTTTAATTAGCTTTTAAATATTTTTACCAAATTTAGATTGACAGGATAGCAGCATTTTCAAGAATGTTCAATCTGTCTCTACTCCAGCTCTCTGCTGCTGGGGCTACAAAGAAACTAGGGCAGAGAGGGGACCTCTGCTGGTGGAAAGATATAGCCTGGTCTGGGCTGCAGGTGATGGGGGAAGAGAGGAGGTATAGGAAAAGGGGGAGGATAGGGGGGAAAATGGTAGGAGAGCAATTAAGGAGAGTGATGATAAATTCTTTAAGTTCTACAAATGAGATTCAGCAAATTGATTTTTATTGAATTACCTACTGGGTGAATTGGACATTTGGCAAACAAGTTTCAATCACTTGGATTTTGGTGAACCAGCTTGCCTACCTATGAAGTAGATGGTCTTAACCTTACTTACAGATAAGTAAATTGAGAAATGTTAAATAACTTCCCTGAAGTAACATATCTACACTCTAGGTTCTCACACACTGCATCATTTCATTCACCAGTAATCTGGTATGTGGTGATCCTAACGTTCTTTCACCACCATTACCTTCCAAAATCCCCACAAAAGTAGTTAAGACAGGATTTAAAGCCAGGTCTAACTCCAAAGCTCATGCTCTAACACACCTACTCTTATCACTACATCACAATAGTTCACGGAAATCATTTTTAATTGCCAATGCAGTTTGTCTACCATACTATAATTCTTACTCTACCCTTTTCTGCAAGAACTTCTATCTGCTATTCAGAGATTGAGTGGCAGTGTTATCAGACTAAGTTGGAATAATTTCAAGCAGAAGTTAGAAGTTTTGAGATCTTATTATTTAGTCTGGAAAACTTTATTACTCATATGATTTCAGATAAAATTTTAAATAATGGCAATTCCTTGAGAATCCCCATTACCATCTTTAGGGATCCCAGGGCAATCCCTGCTGTACATTATAACCTTTCCTTTCATTCTCTCTCCCTCCCTCTCTTTCTCTTTCTCTCTCTCTCACACACACAATTTTATGATGAATTTTTTAAGTTCATTTATTTATTTTGAGAGAGAGTGAGAGCCTAGAAAGGGTGTCAGCACAAGTAGTGGCAAAGAGAGAGGGAGAGAGAGAATCCCAAGCAGGCTCTGTGCTGTCAGTGCAGAGCCCGATGAGGGGCTCAAATCCACTAACCGTGAGATCATGACCTGAGCCAAATCCAAAAGTTGGACACTTAACCGATGGAGCCACCCAGATACCCCTATGATCATTATTCTGAACAAAGTGTAGGCTAGTCTCCCTAAATAAATATAAGAACAAAAATAATCCTAAAATCTGTAAGATCTATATAAGACATTAATGCTTGCTCAAACTATTTCCCTTATGGCTGGACTCTTCGGGGATTTATCACATTTATGATGCCAGGAGACATGTCACCCCACCAATTGATGCATAAAACTTAACAGCAACAATTTCAAGTTTCCTTCTATCAATAAAATGGTAGTTCAAGGCTCTCTAAACAACTAAAAATGTATTCTGCCCTTTTTATTTAGCAGAAAAATTCTCTATTCATAGATTTTATGATATGGCCCATTATATAAAGCACTTTTAAAATATCAATATATTTTTACTTTTACACTGCCTGAGTATAATCAGAAACTTACTAACAAAGTTCCCACTCCTGTAAAATATTTCAAGACCCAATTACACTGTTACTTCTAAAAAGCATTAAACAGTTGTTCTGATTTCCCATTGGGTTCAAACATCTCTTTGATATTAAGATGTAGGGGAACATGGGGCGCCTGGGTGGCTCAGTCGGTTAAGCGGCCGACTTCAGCTCAGGTCACGATCTCGAGGTCCCTGAGTTCGAGCCCCGCATAGGGCTCTGGGCTAATGGCTCAGAGCCTGGAGCCTGCTTCCGATTCTGTGTCTCCCTCTCTCTCTGCCCCTCCCCCGTTCATGCTCTGTCTCTCTCTGTCTCAAAAATAAAAATAAAACGTTAAAAAAAAAAAAAGATGTAGGGGAACAGATCTTTTTTAATTTTTTTTAATGTTTATTTCTGAGACAGAGAGAGCACGAGTGGGGGAGGGGCAGAGAAAGGGAGAGAGAGACACAGAATCTGAAGCAGGCTCCAGGCTCCGAGCTGTCAGCACAGAGCCCGACGTGGGGCTCGAACTCAGACTGCGAGATCATGACCTGAGCCGAAGCCAGACTCTCAACCAACTGAGCCACCCAGGCGCCCCGGGAACAGATCTTCTAACATCTGAATATCACAAACTGACAGTTTGAAAAATGCCACCCTACCTCCAATCTTTTCAAGTACATATTTTAAATATTCAATGAAGAGATGACAAACTTAATTTTTTCAAGTCCATTCCAGGCCTCTTTTTTGCACTTTAATAGTGGTTCATATTTCTCATCTTCAATGTACACTACACAAGGCTACCTTTAATGTTTTTAGCAAACAGAATGTGATTCTTCCTAATCTCTTTTGCAATCAACAAAAGCTATAAATTTAACTCAGGACAGCTTTTTGTATTTCAGTTAGATTCAAGATCATCTCAAGGCTTTTAATTACTAACCAGGATTTGAAGAAGTTTGCAACTGGTATAGTTATGGGAAAGAGCAGCTGGCTTATTTACTTTCTTATTAAAGAGCATTATAAAGACTGTGTTTTGGCAAATTGCAAGTTCTCTGACCACCAGTGGTGAGAACAAAGAAGGAGAGCAAATGATCTTCAGACGTTTGTGTTTACCCTCCTCAATCAACAAACATAAACTTTACAAATTATTAGAAAACTCTTTAATTTCAGCAAATATCATTTATGTTTTAATTCAAAATTTGTAGATCACCAGAATCCCAAAATGTTACTAACTTCCATTCTAAAACCAGCCCTGTTAAAAACTGCCAATGCCTTTCAAATTAGTACAAGATTTATTTAGGTCTTTTTCACTATAAAACCCCATGCAGGATTAGGATAAAAGTCAGCCACTGAAGAACTGAGGGGGATTATACAGATTTCTAAAGGAATGCAAGTTTAACTTCTCTCTCCCTGTATTTAATTTCTAACCAAATTCAGTCACAAGCTTCTGGATATATTCAAGACTTTGAGGAAGGTATTATATTTGTATTGGAAGAAACACACACACACACACACACACACACACACACACACACACACACACACACAGTCACACCACCAAGATTTTTAGAGGCAACCAGCGAAGGCTCCAAAGTGTCTTTGCCACCCATTCCCTAATAATCTTTAAGAGAAAGACGGCAGCCTCAGAAGGGTCCCTAAACACTGCTCTGACCAGGCTAGAGATAGTAGGATGGAGGTGGGGGTGGAATGCAATGTGCATGGGAGAGCTGGTGCCAGAAATCTAAAAGATTCAGGGGACAAAAGGCATTAGGAATGACTTTCTCTCTAAAAAACGAGAACAGAATAGCCTATCACCACATCTCAATTCTATCTTGAGCATCAGGCACTTATTTAAAAAAAAAAAAAAAAAAAGTACTGCTAACAGACCTAGATGTTAGTATACAAAATATCTTAGTGTAAATTAAACTGGTTGTTGAAGAAGGTGCAATAGGTAGATATATACTTCTAAAAATCTACCCTGCAAAATAAGCCAAATTAAAAGCAAGCACAAAATGGTCTGGGGTCAGTACTGTTATAAAATGAGAAACTAAAAACTAAATGTCCGACAATTAAGAACGATGGACTGTGATATACTATTAACAGTTTTAAATGAATTCAGGTTGATTATATAAAGTTTGAGAAAAAAGCTTAAACTTTAAAAAAAAAGCATAAAACAATGGCATATACTGTACAATCACAAGCAAAAAACTAGGATTTGTAAAAAGTCTAGAAGAAAAAATCAGAAAATGTTAATGCAAGTTGCTTGAAGGCAAGATTAATATATGTAATTTTCCTTTTCCTTCATTTTCTGTATTTTCCACAATGATTGTGCATTTCTAACTTTAAAAATACTGGATTCTTAGGCAGCTCACACCTAAGTATCTAAGGGCCATAGGCAATTCAAGAACACAGCTCAGAGATCACGTCATTTAAAATCTAAATACAAGATACAGCTAAATCCCCCTCCTGCTTTTATTTATATGCAAGCACTTCCAACTTTGTTCCCCAGGATATGTCCCTTTAGACAATGCTCTAAAGTTGCTTTCCAAATGAGGCACTGGAAACACGGTATTCTCCAGCCAGAAGCCCCATCTATGCTCCTCAAACTAGCTTTGGAGAATAAATTTACAGTGTTTCACACCCTTTGTATTACCCATATGTGCTCTGTAATGGTTTCTTATTAATGGAAGACACTTTATGAAAAGCAAACTCACTATGAAAGATTTTGAAAAGGCTCAAAGCAGATAGGAAATTTTATCTTCAAATGCTATGTGCATTTCTTCATCACAGTAGTACTTTCAGTAACTGCTTGCCATCAGTTAGCTCTGGATACTGGCCAGCCCAACTATCTTTCAGATTTGATCTGTCAGCAAGTAAGAGAATATTTTTGTGTGTGGGAAAGCAATTGTAATTTCCCACATTAGGTGATTGATTAAGTTCTCTCCTCTAAAAGGCTGATTGGTTTCCTGGTGCCAGTAAAATGATTGATGAATATTTCAACTGCAGCTCCCTTGCTTACTGCCCCCCCCCCCACTTCTCCCCTCCCCCATGCATTGCTGCCCCTTTCCTGCTGGGTTCCCTTTTTTACAGACCTACAGCATTTAAGGAAGTTTTGCAATTTTCCTTAATGAATCCAAGTTCTCAAATGCAGGGCATTTAATCTTAAGAGGACAGAACCCTTCTCAATGCTGAATGCATTTTGCAGATAAAATCCTTTTACAAGGAATGAGAGAAAAACTGAAATTATAGGTTTGACTCAATGAATGAAATTGTACTTAGGAAAGAGAAAGTGTAGCATGGAGGGGTTATAAATGGGGGGAAAGTGATCATTTTTAAAAAGAAAAAAATAAACGAAAACTCTACATCTAATTTCAAGTTTACATTACAAATGATAGCATTAGAACTGTAATTGTAAACATTTCTATAAAAGTGCACACAAAGAATGGAATCTGTCATGTAAATTATGTGATCCTACAGACTTGAAAGCAGCCAGGTGTTCTAAAATCAAAACAGGGAAACAAAGTATGGTAAATACAAACATTCTTTGAGGGTATCTGAAATCAAAATCATCCCAGAGAATCTGTGCTGTATCACAACTATTTGCTTTAGGCAGGGCTTTCCTAAATTGCAACTTCCTGTTTTACCCAATTCATTCCATCATAAAGCTGGAAAATTCCTTCAAGGATTATCTAATTTAGCTCCTTCATTTTAGAGGTGGATCCATATAGCCTCAGAGCTTTGTTACAGTGTTAGAATCAGAACCCAGGCAAAACTCAGGCCTATCAATCAGTTCCTAGGCCTCCTACCTCCCCAAATAATGTGGTTGGCGTTCTCTCTCAAGTCCTTCTCTACTCAAACTATACTGCTACCATAATCTATTAACCCACATTGCCACATTTTTCTCACTGTATCTCTCTTTGCTGGGAAATCATGTTCTATGTTTTACAAGCTTTGGACAACTGGCTCTTGTATTTCCATTTTCAAAAAGTTACATCAACTTTCTTGGATTGGTTCTCCTCTCTTCCATACAGCCAGCTTTGGTGTGGCAGAAATAAAAAAGATACAAAGGACAAAGCCATCTTTTCCTAAAGTGAATACCCCAAAACAGTCAAGCAAACAACCAGGAGTTTACTGGCTATCTCTTCTTAATCTGGGATATCTAGTCACTTCAGTTACAAGGAGAGCCACATTTCCAAATAGAAACTACATTCTGGTTCCAGGGCCCATCAAACTCTGGATTTAGCTTGAAACACACTGCTTGACTTAGATATTGGTCAATTTTCCCAAGTGACTGAGAAGAAAATTCTTTCGTTTTGTAGACTTTCTCTGACTACCAGCAAAGGACTCAAATCCAAAGGACCCTGATAAAATCAAGACTCAAGACTCCTGACCTGACTTTTCATTCATTCATTCAACATTCATAAAACACCAATTCCTTGTGTTTAGTGTTGAGGACACAGCTACAAAAGAGATAGTTATCCCTGCCTTGAGTCCCTCAAAACCCCTCTTTCCTTAGCACCACTCAGAGTCACCAAGGATTGTCCCTGACTCCACAGAATTGTTTCCTGGTTGGCTTATTAAAGCCCACATGAGAGAAAGAAAAAAGTCACCTGCAATTCTAAAAGTGGATCTCTGTGACTACCTACAGAAAGCTGAGTTCTGGGCCTCCTCAACAACTATAAATGGTCTGGATTCACAAGTGTCTGCTTTGGGACAGATATGGTTGGCACTTTATAAAGACCTTGTCACTAATCCTAATAACCCTACAGTCAATTTCAAAGTTACAGTATGGGAATGGGGAGAGATTAAATCTAGGAAACATTATTTATAATGTTACTAAGCGTGAAATTTGGGGCCTAACCTCTATGGGCTTCAGTTTTCACATCTGCAAAATGGAGAGGATAACAGAAACCTAATTCATAGGGTTATGGGGATAAACTGAGTTAATATATGTAAGGTGTTTAGAATATTATACATAAATGTTAGCTGCTATAATTATTAAATGTGAATACCAAAGTTCAGAGAAGTCAAGTGACAAAGTCACATAGCTGTGATCTTTGTTCTGCCACACTCCAGAGTCCATGCTCTTTCCCTCTCACACCATCTAACCAAAATCCTTCCTCTGTGTCAGACTACTACTGCCACTTCCAAAAAACAAAGCCCTCTAAATAGATATCAGTGGGGGGTTTCCCCCAGGTGGTTTATTATCCTGGTAAAAAGGGATTTTGGAGGAAGGACTGTAAGGCTAGAGAGGAAGTCTCCTGACAGGTTAGATTTCAAGAGTATAGCAAGAATATGGGAGAAAAAAATCTGTCTCAGTAATTAATTTTAGTAATTAAAACAATTTAACTCAATTGATGAAGAATGCATTTTAAAATTCCATCTGAAACTTGAAATAAAATCCAAGTATTAAAATAAAAAAGACTTGTATCTTATGACTAAGCTGCAACCCCCAAAGAATACAAAAATGCTTTAAAAGGCACGCTATGTGAAACTCCAAGAACACCAAGATAATTACAGAGCTCTCAAGGAAGGAAACCTAAATATCTCACTGATCTTTCATTACCCATCAAGCTTCATCTTAAGTTCTGATCCAGTAATTCCTTATTGTTATTCACATTGTTATGTGACATTTCTTCTGCCAGCAAACTCACTACACAATGAGTTCTACATAGCAACTACCCTTAGGAGTAAATCCCTAACTCTTTAACAACATAGCAATTGACTTACACTAAAATGTTACTCACACTAGCAAAGGGTATTCTTAGACCAGAAGAGGAGATGCTTCTTCTATACCAGCTTTATTACCACATCCCTCAGTGAAAACCAGGTTAAAAGGCAAACCAATCTACAAAATAACATTACCAAAACCACAACTTTAGAAGACTCTGTGAAAGCCAAATTTATCTGAAAACAAACAAGCAAGTTATTCTTGGAAGTTTTAAAAAGCAAGATAGGATCTTTTTTATCCCATATAAATATGCCATTATTTTTACAGCAATGACTCTTATTATTTTTGTGTTGTAAGATTTCCACAATTATAAATCTCCCTTTCATGAGGAAACAGGTTCTGTTGGAAATTTTCTACCACAAATTAACAGTTAAGCAACAGGTTTCATGTAGCAGGTAACAAAAGCCTGTCAGAGAACTCAGGGTGAACTAGGACACACTTCATTTAGTCAAGCAAAGAAAATTTAAAATGATAGGAACTCTTTCCATTTTTTTTCTTCTGTAGTCCCTTTGGAGGCGGGAGGGGGAGAGGAAAGGACAACCCAAAGTAACAAAGTACTAACAATAGTATCTTGTGAAATCACCATTTTCTTACACATTAAATTCATTCACTTAGAATAAGGTTCTCATATTTTGGTCTGAGTGATTAGGACCCCTTTTACATTCTTAAAAGTTATCAAGGACCTCAAAGAGCTATTATTTATATGAGTTATATCTGTCAATATTTATCATACTGTGAAACCATGAAATTTTTAAAATATCTATTCATCTAAAAGTAATAATAAACTTGTCACATGTTATATAAATGTCTTTACGAAAAATAACTATTTTACAACAAAACAAAAAATTTGGTAAGATTAGCATTGTTTTATATTTTCGGTAATCCCTTTTAACATCTGGCTTAATTCTGGCAGCTAGATTCTCCTGTATGTGTCTACTTTCAGTATGTTGTGATAAACTGTTTTGGTTGAAGTATAGGCAGAAAATCTGTTCTCATACATTTATAATTGGAAAAGAAGAAGTATTTGCTTATTAAAATAACTATATTTATTTTTCTTTGATAATACACCAAGACTCAGTGAGTGGTAGATTCTTAATGGTTAGTTCAATGTGAAATATAAAACCGTATCAATGAACTCTGTGTACTTTGTCACATTAAAATCCATTGGTCTATTTGACATTTTCAACTGAACTTTTACCCCATGCACAATTTTTTTTAACATGATACATCAGTGATTTGGAAAATATTCCTTCACTGAAATATGATCTTCAAATTGTTAACAAATTTCATTGTACAGTATCAAAAAAACCCCTCACATATGTTAACAGTATCACCATCAATTTCATCAGAAAAGGCATAAGTATTGGGTAGCTCTCAAGCTCAAAGTGGCAGATATGAGTTTTCCAAAATTCTAATTGTCATCTGGAAGTTCAAATTTTACTCACCAGCAACAAATACTCTCAGTTTTCCTCGACATAACAAATTCACTGTTCATTTTCCAAAAACATGGAATGCCAAATACGTAGGTCCGAATAAACCTTGGTTTATCAATTGTTCTTTCAAGTGAAAATGGTGTTCCATGAAAAACAGCAGCTACTAGTTCAGTTCACAACTGCACAAGCACTTTTCCTTAAAACAACTACTCTATTTTGGTATGCAACAGAAATTCTTTGTGTGTACTTGCCTATTTGCCATTTCCTCAAATGTAATATCAAAAACATATGTACTCAAAGGTCAAGATTTAATAAAATTAATAATTTTTACCCCTTCAACAAAGACAGGCTTTGGTGAAATGGCTTTTTTAAAAAAAAATACAAGTGCACGGAGGGGACAAACACAATAACTACTAGTGCAGTTTGGTGTCTTGATTTCTTCTAAGGCGCCAACAGTTTTTACCCACCATTGTTTCTCCGACATCAGTACAAATGTTAATGTGGTGAAAAAAGCAAGTAATGTCCATATTATCATAAAAATAGTTTTGACTTCAAGAACCTCCTGAAAGGGTCTCAAGGACTCTCCCCAGGGATTCTTGAACCACACTTTGAAAACCAATGGTTTAGATATTATAGTAATAACATTTAAGGACTCAATGAATGGGAAGAAATTAAGTCTGAAACAAACATTCCAGTAATGAATGATCAACAAATGATGAATGACAGAAAACAATAAATCCATCTGAGTACCATTTCATTAATCATTTATAAATTTTAAAAGGCAAGAGATGAGAAAGCAGGATAGAGAGTAAGCCTTCATAGAAGTGTTGTGTCTTTTCTTTTGTGAGAGAAAAACTAAATTGAATAAATTAGAGCTGTGATACAAACAACATTGCATTTGACCTATAAGGAGTTAACAAATAGTTAACAAGATTGAATGTTTAATCCTTCCAAAATGACACAGCTTCAAGACTGAAATGAGTGCATGAGTTACAGAAAATTAATTTTTTAAATGAAAACTAGATACAGGTTAAGGCAGTTCCCTTCACTCAATCAGCCCATTCTTCATTTTGGCACAAATTTGTTACAGATATGTGCCCGAGTATTAAACTAGATGATAACACCTCTGTTTCCTTTGAACTCAAAGGAAATATCATAAGAAGTTTAAAATTTTGTTTAATGAATTATGTCTTTTTCAATCAGTGTTTTTAAAGGAGAAAATTAAGAACACAGAAATTTTGACACTACAGTGATGACTGAAAGGGCAAGCAGAACCCACCCTGAAGTATTTTTACAGACAGATCTATAATTCCATACTATGAAATGTAAAAAGTTGCAAATAAAAGTGGAGGCTATCCACCTCTTCCACAGGACGAATTTAGTTGTGTACTTCTCTCAAAATTATGATTCTTAAGTATATTTTAAAATGAATTATAAATTGTTTCCAACACAAACCATTGTTCAAGCAAACATCTATGGTTAATACAAATACAT
Source organism: Prionailurus bengalensis (assembly GCF_016509475.1). NCBI lineage: Eukaryota > Metazoa > Chordata > Mammalia > Carnivora > Felidae > Prionailurus > Prionailurus bengalensis. The sequence continues at coordinate 83,948,020 of NC_057359.1, forward strand.
CCTATGCTAATATCACAGCTACAGTTCCAGTGTGTTTATTACTCAATACCCTCTATCACTATTAAGAAGTTCTCTTTATAATTTTCCCTTTGACAAAGTCACTATTCTGGTCCAAACCACCCACAGAGTGTATCTTCAAATCAAATGCTAGGATTTGTTTCCGGAATACATTACATGTCACTGCCTAGGGAATTGGTTTTGGAAACATTACACTTGCCAGCTGACTTATCAACAGTGCCCATTGAATTGACACCAATTTAAAGGCAAGAATCCCTCTAGAAAATAGAAAAATATGCTACTACTGCCATCTGTGGTTTATGCTTGAATAGCTTCTCTGGTATAAACAAACTGAAGGGTGTACAATCTGCAATTAGGATCCAAAAATCTCTTTATTTGAACATATTTTTTAAAGTTAACTCTTATTATAACACATTGTAGAGTTTATTTAATATATGACTGAAGAATTTCTGATTCGTTATTTGGAATTATATAATTCTGATGGTTTAGAAACCACAAACTACCTTGAATGAAAATTTTTCCATTGCATAAAGGCTCCTTTCCCCCAAACATCCATTCCTAACGAAATTCAAAGCACTGGAATGCCTCCTGTGAATTTATAATTAGGATAATTTCCCTTCTGAAATAGTGATTATCAGTATTAAAACAACCCCAAAATTTTTAAAGAAGTGTATTCGTTAAGGAAATCCAAGAATTTTCTATTTAGACATGAGTTTGCTCCATTCAATATAAATTTTGAAGATTCAATTATTCCTGTAATTTTTTTTAAGAACAAAAATTCAAAAATGCAAGTGAAGCCTCAAAGTAGGCTATTTTCACGACTTATTTTCTCTCAGTTTGCTTTCTCAAATGACAACCACTGTAGCTTAGGGATCAAAAGATTTGGTGCAGCTGGGGGTGGGGAAAAAAGCAATTCAGCTCCCCAGCAGCCAGCTGAGGAAATCCTGGTTTGCTCCCCAACTAAATCACTGTTAATTAGAATTACCAGGTTACACAGTAAAGTCTTATTTAAATAGTCATAACTAGCAAAAAAAAAAAAATGTTTTCTTGAGAAGCTGTTCTACACAGGCTGCTGTTGAACAGCAGGTAATAAGGACAAAATAAAGTCGGAAGCATTTTATTCTCTCAAAGTTCTCTCGTTTACAATTAATTTTAAATCACACTGAAAAGCAAGTTAGACATCTCACAATGTCTTCTAATTTTCCATGATCTATAGTCTAATAGCCTTATCCTTTTCATACAGACAAGCCATGTTGGAAAACAAGTAATAAATAGAACACTGGGCTTGATTCTCGGAAAACTGTGTTATCAAAGTTATATCCAAAGGTTTTTTTTTTTTTTAAGATTAAACTCAGATAAATCTGAAACTATGGCCCTAAGAGGGGCTGAACACCCGAAAAAAAAAAAAAAAAATCACCTGCTCAGCACTTCTTGCTGACTTTAATAATTCTGGTATTTCTGAACTCTAGCTATCAATCAGAGGCATCCATAAACCCTTAAGAAATTACCTGAGCTAAAAAAACGTTGTCCTTAAAAATGTAAAAGTTTGAAACAAAATGCTTTCTTTTATAATGTCTTGGTTTGGGAAATACTTTCAAAGCAATGAAAATTTAAGTATTTTAAATCTTTACTTGTATGGGCATATTCAGTAGCTACCTTCTGTTCAAAACTGTTTCAAGGACGTTTTGTAGTAATGCAAGTTTTGTTTATCTGTTGATTCAGAATTTTAATTTTTCTATGACCCTTTTTCACATATAAAGTGATTGGTTCACACAAAATAAAGCATTTTGATGGTACTACTTTAAAAGAACAGATTTGACCAACAACGTAGAATTTGCTCTTAAAAGCTATCTTCTCAAAAACTTTCAACCTAATTATATACATGTAAATACTTAGAAAGTATCCTTTAACTTGGCTACAACACAAAAGTAAATAGCCAAAAATTATGAGAAGGCCCCCAAGATCTAGATGAGCTTGTTGAAAACGAAGTCTCCTGATTTGGAAGAAGCTATCCTGGCTTTTGAAATTCTGAAGCCAGAAGTTGTGATCTCAACACAATTCATTAATGGACCAACTTATTCAACAAAAACCAGTAAATATCTACCTAGTTATAAAAACCAAGTGACGGTATCTTAATACAAGATGAAACATACACAGCCCCAGGCCCCCAAACTCCCAAACATCATTAGCAATTTAAAGCGAACTTGCACAACAAGCACTACAAGTGTTATAAGAAACTTCTTTTTATCAGTATAGTAGCAGTTGGCATTTCTACCCTCCACTAACCTAAAAATAGGTTATTTTAACCTAAGGCTTATTTTTCACCTTAGCCCCACAACACCAGGAAAAAGGAGGAAAATTATAAACTAAGAAATTATGAATAAAATATGGAAATGTAGGATTTGGGCGTAGTTGAGGAAATCTACCAGGTTTTTTTTTTCTTTCATTATCCTCTCCATCTAACTCCCTTTCACATGCTAACACATGCCATACACACACACCACATACCTTTTTCCTATGGAATTCAGAATAATTTACAAATTAGGAAGCATGTCACAATCGTATTTTCATTACAAGGAGCAGAAATGCTCACAAAGAATTTGATGGGTGGTAAATATGAGATCAGAAATGTGGTCATCTCACACCTCAGCTGCTCAAAATCACCAGTGAATCTGTTCATTGTTGCCTTTCAGTGTTCTTTGGAGGTCACGAACTTAATACAAAATACCTGTGTGCCACTTGTACTAAGCAACAGTACCAGAGTATGTTGTTGCTTTTTTTTTTTAATGAAAGTAGAAAATTCGGAGGGGACTCCTAATTAACTTTTAAAGTCACAGAACTGAAAAGTTAAACTGTCATGGAAAAAATCTGATATTTTCAGGGGTAAACATTTGCATGGCATGGTCATACCAGGAAAAAGGCATTAAGTTATTTAGCGAACTTCTCCCCATTTCCTCTGAAGTGTAGTTACAGAAAACATGCTTTTAATTACTGATTAATGGCTTATAACCTTCCTTCACTTGGAATATCTAAAAGATTACTACCTCATTCTGTTAAAATATAACAAATATTCAGCACATACTTCCCCAAATCTTTTGTCTCCCTTTGAAACCCCAAAAGGAGAGTCCCTCTATCATGACTGAACGAGTTCATGTTTGTTATGAAAACCTACAGCAACAACTGAAAATATCTAGCGCAGTCAGCACATGAAATTCCTGAAAGGGTGATGGTGCATCAAAAGGCTAGCAACTCTGTTCCGATAGAATAATAAAAAACATCTAAAGGACTGTAAATTCAGCATCAATGGCGTTTCCGGCAGGAAAGCATTTCTAAAATTCCACCTCCAGTTTAGTTCTTCAGGACACAAACCAAAAGACCTCCTATCTAAACAGCGATCTATTACAGATATTTCATACAAAATGTAAATCAGTCATTAGGATACAGAGCCAGAAGAATTCATTTTCTCTGCTTAGAACTTAAGCAGTTTCACTTACTTTTGGAGAAAAATATTAGGAAGTATAAAAGGAAGAAACAAGTTCCCACCATGCCAAAGATAAACTTTCTTTTTTCTTTTTTCTATTTTGGTAATTCTTCTGGGAGCATGTTAAATTATAATCGCAAGAGATAATGAACATAAATTGTAAAACAGTACACAATGCTGGTTTTTACACTAAAATATCCCACAACAGTCAACATTTCATGTATTTTAAGCCCAAACTGTCCAAAGTCCCCACTGTGTTTTCAACAAAAAGGAAGTATTTATAGCACTAAATCGAACTGATGTAAAATATTAAAGCCACCTTGGCCTAAATGGAATGCTCGATAACAGTCTTTAAAATGGTTCTGACCAATTGAGGAAATGATACTATGAATGGGAAATCTGATTAAGAGTTAAAATTACCAATGAGTTCTTTAAAATGTACTAATGAATAATTAATAGCAAATGCAGTTCCTAGGTTTCCCTTACAACATTCTCAAGCAGAATTGAAAGTAATGTCTGTAGTAAAATCAATCATCTACATGTTAACGCACAGGTGGGTACAGGAAGTACACACACATACAAAGACATTATGAAAATGGATACACTTAATACGGGCTATAAGATAGATGTAGCTTAGGTAAAAGTGCAGCGTGGTAAATTTTAGATCAGGATTTACAACATCCATTCATAAATACCCAAACAAATCTCCACTTTAAAAGCTTAAAAAAATCAAAAGCATTAAAGAAATCCTTTGTTCCTATGATACTGTCGTCTTCTACCCTCAATGGATTCCAGCCTCCTCCTTTGTGACACGGGATTTTATTGATCTCAAAACATGTTCACATTCAGAAATTATTCTCCAAAGACACCTCATGGGACTGCCAGCCACCTAGATGGCACACATCACAGACAGCCTAAAGAAGGACAAGAGTTTTTAAAACATACCACTATTTGGTCAGCACATCAAGTGAAGTTAACCAGGCTCTTTTCTAAACAGACTTTTAACTGGTAAAAACATCAGATCTACTAAACTGGCAGTAGCAAATGCTTGATGAGTCAATAAATACATGAACGCGCAGATTCACCCCAAAAATCTCTCCTTCTGCAGTTCCTCATTCATTCGCCAAACTGACCTATTTTCGGGATACTTTCCTCACACCTGCCAGGTCACTGTCCTGATTGAGAAGCTTCTTGCTGAAGCAATTAATTTTTAGTGCCTCCTAACTGTCCCGGGTGTTTGCATTCAATTTGAAATCTGTTACTTGTTAGACACTGTTCGGTCCTAGATCTTTCAGAGAATTGCGAGTTTATGGCGCAGAGAGGGGAGGAGGCGCCCTTTATTCGGAAATGAGGAAGATGTGAAAGGTGGAAGGCAGGGCAAATAAATAAATAAATCGGGTTTGCAGCCGGAGCGTTTGCCGGCCGGTACGAGCACCCTTTGTAATGCAGGCCTCCCGGGGCTATCGCCTGCGCTAATTGCTCCAGGGCGCTTTCCAAGTTCAAAAGTTCACCTTTTACGACCTCACAAAAGCTCCTTACACGTTACCAATAAAAACATTCCGCGGCAAACACCGAAGGGGAAAATATCAAACAGATACAAATAAAACACCCTGAGGAAGGAGGGAGCCGGGGGGAGGAGGGCGAGTCAGCCGGGAGGAACCCAAGGACTTGGCCCGGACGTGGGGGCAGGGGAGAGCGGGAGGAAGGGCCGGGCCAGGTGAGGAATTCTCAGCGCCTGGGTCCGGGACCGCGAAAGGGAAAAGGAGAGCTGAGCTCGGGCAGGCGCGGACCGGGACGGGCTGGTGGAAGAGAGGAAAGAGGCAGGTGTCCCGAGCGCCTGGCCGGGCCACAGATCTAAACCAGCAGAGAAAAGGGCTGAGCAGGAGCGGAGGAATGGGGTGTGGAGCAGGCACCGAGAGGTCCGAAAAAGGAACCGCTGAGCGGGTAGCTAACGAACTGGGGGGTCGGGGCAGAGGTGGAGGCTCGCGGAGCTTACGGGGGTGGCACGGGAGGCCCGGGACAACATAGGAGCAGGAAAGCGGCTTCCAGAAAGGTGAGGGCACAGAGAACGACGGGGACGAGGGTGTGGCGTCCGCGGAGGGAGGGGGCACCCGCGTGGGAGAAGGCCGGGGCGGGGGGGAGGGGAGCGCGCTGAAGGGACCCTCTGGGGGGAGGAAGGGGAGGCTCTGAGCATAGGGGACCCGAGGGGGAGGGGAAGCCCCCACTGACGAGACGCGAGGTGGGGGGCCAGGGAGGCTCTGCGCTGTAGGGACCCAGGGAAGGGGAGGGCTCGGAGCTGAGGGGACCTGGGGGGAGGGAGGAGGATTCGCGCACAGGGGACGGGGGGAGGGGAGGCCTGTGCTGAGGGGACAGAAGGGAGGGGGAAACGAAGGTCCAGGTTGAAGGAACCGGGCAGGGGGAGGGTCCGCGCTGAGGGGAACAGGGAAGGAGGGGGAGGGTCCACACTGAGTAGGACGGGGGAGGAGAGGGAGGGTCCGCGCTGAGGGACCAGGGTGAAGGTCCACGCCGAGGAGACCCAGAGCCGCTGCGGCTTCCCAAAAAGTCGGCCGAGAGGGGGGGAAACCCCCGGGGCTAAGGGACAGGCAGTCGGTTCTTCCTGGGCCCAGGCTCCACACGCCCCTCACCCACCGTTGCGCGGCGGCGGAGGGAGCGCGGCGGGCGGCTCCAGGAACCCCGCCGAGCCCCCGCCGCCTCCCCCTCCGCTAGGCGGCCGTTCGTCCCGCTCCATGCGGTGGTGCTCAGGGCCCGCGCTCGGTTCGCTGCTCCGCCATGACCGGCGCCCTCGTTCTCGTCGTCGTCGTCCGCCGGGGGGAGGGGGCTGTCAGGGGCCGGCGGGCTCCCGGCCGCGGCGCTCTCTGGGCCCCGAGCCGCCCGGCTCCGCGCCCCTCCGCGCCGCGCCCCCTCAGCACTGGCCAGCTCCCTCCCCCGACGTCACGCGCCGCTGCCACGCACGGTCCTGCGGAGCACGCTGGGAATTGAAGTCCGCCGGGCGAGGCCGGCCACGCGGGACCCCACCAACTAAAGGGGTGGGAGTAAGGATAAGCAGCTCTGAGAAGTGAAGGCCAAGGCCTGTCAATATCTCGAACTGTGATAAAAACTTCCGGTAAAAATTTAACAAACATTACTTCAGGGCCTTCTCTTTATTTGATTTTTCCATGATTAACGATCCCTACGATTCCCCGTCTCCCCCCGCCTCGACAATGAGTCTTCCCAAGGGGCGGATCGCGAAGGAGCTGGGCGAGCACGTGCAATGAAGCCCAGCCCTGTGGGCGGGGCTTAGAGGGGGCGGAATTTAGAGGTATTCACGAGGGACTTCCTTCGCGGCTTCGGGACAAATTGGACCAGAGATTAAAGGGATGGAGTTTAACTCCAGGTGACTACGTTCGTATGCAAATAGGATCTATAAAACTCTGTTTTCCGGGGTACTCTTAAAAGCCTTTACCTCCGGGTGGGCGGGAAGAACTACGGTTTCTCTTCCTCCTCTCTAATTTTCTCCCTGCCCAACCGAATGGCAAACGAAGCTCCACACCATTGGTGCCATTAAAGAGACTCTCAGACTCTTGACTCCTAGTGTCTTGAAGCCCTCCGTTTGAGAAACTCCTTACCCAGCGTTGTTCGCCTTCCCTTCTCCTCGGTTACCCTGTCTGTAAAATGGGGTTAGAAGAGGGACGAGGCCCAATCGGAAGGTCCTAAGCCCCCACCCCCACCGGCTTCCTGCCTCAGTTTCCCAGAGCAAAATGCCGGATTTTGCGGTCTCCCTGCTCTCGGCTGAGTACCTTCTGCAACCACCAGGTGGCGCGAGGCCACCAGCCTCTAGGCCTGCCCAGGCGTCGACCTTCAGCGACCCTGTCAGGGAAGGACTCATCGTGGCTGCCGCCCCAGGTCTAAGCCCTACCTGACCTGCTTGAAGACAAAGAACGAGAACTCTGGTGCTTTGCCCGCCTCCACTCTGCCGGGTCATGCCACAGCTTCCTCATGGCTGACTCTTCCTCATCACTCCCCTAGTCCCGCCCTACCAATCCTGGCTCATCTGTCAATCCTTGCTTAATTTTTTTTTTTTTAATCCTTATCCTGGCATTTGCACCCCTGCCTGGTCTGACCCCTGCCCACATTTCTCATCACACACCTTCCCTCACCTGCTACACAGGATGCTTTGCAAGGCTTCCTTGCAATTTGAAGGTGGCTGTTCCTTACCAACATTGGTTAATTGTATTGTATCTTTAATCTGTGCTGGCCACTGTTTAGTTTATGTTAACACTGTGTTGTCTAAACCTTACACCTGCTCTATGAGGTAGCTCTGATATTGTCCCTATGATACAATGTTGAAGTCACCCAGCAGTGATGGGGATTCCAAACCCAAACTTGGCTCCTTCAAGCTGGCTTCACCCAACGCAGTCCCAAACTCCTATTCATCTTTCAAGATCCTGTTCAAATATATCCTCAGGGACACTTTTTAAAATACTTCCCACCAGGAGACATCTAGATCTCCTCTGTGTTTCCTTACAGCTTTATTAAGCTAATTGCTTTCCTACCACCATTCCCCAGCCCCAGAGGGAGAGGAAAGCCTTAGTGTGGTGGTGGTGTGAGGGAGGGGGGGGCAGAGGTCCTCTGGGTCATACCCTCAGCTCTGGGTTCTAAAATGTGTCAGGACCACATGGTTTTCCTAGGCCTTCCAGAACTTCCCTTTCTATCACAGTCCTCTGGAGATAGTGAGTTCACCTTCCCTGGAGATCCAATCAGAGGCTAAGTGGCACTGCAGAAACCTCCTGAAAGCCAGGGGTTTCAGTGGTGGACAGATTCTAAGTTGACCCTCAAAGATGGAGAAAAACTTCAGCCAAAAACTTAGCCCTTGGAAGCAACATCCTCCTCCTTAGACTCCAGCTTTGTTGTCACTTCCTCCTAAAAGCTTTTCTAGATATGACTAGTCAAATCCCTTTATTCTCTCATCATTATAACCCCAGCTGCTAAGCACAGAGCCTAGACATAGTAGACACTGAATAAATAATTGCTGACTGGGTAAAAGGATGAATAAGACAAATCTGACTCTTCTACTTAGTAACTGTGACCTTGGGTGTGTTACATCTAATCCTCAAAGTCCTGGTTTCTCAGGGGGAGGGAGGGAATAGACATAGTTGCTACCTCACAGGATTGTTATGAGAATTAAATAATATGATGCATGCAGGGGCGCCTGGGTGGCTCTGAGAGTTAAGCGTCCAACTCTTGATCTGAGATCAGGTCTTGATCTCAGGGTCATGAATTCAAGCCCCACGTTGGACTCTCTTGGGCGTAAAGCCTACTTACAAAAATATATGGGGTGCCTGGATGGCTCAGTCGGTTAAGTGTCCAACTTCAACTCAGGTCATGATCTCACCATTCGTGAGTTTGAGCCCCGCATCCAGCTCTGTGCTGCCAGCTCAGAGCCTGGAGCCTGCTTCAGATTCTGTATCTCCCTCTCTCTCTGCTTCCCGCCTACCCTCCACCCCCCCACACCCCCCCACCCCATATTCTGGCGCGCTCTCTCTCAAAAATAAACATTTAAAATTTTTTTTTAATAAAAGTAATATGAGGCATGCAAAGCAATTGATATTAGGCCTAACCTAATAAATGGAACCTGTTACTATTGTTAAAGAGCTATCCTGGGGCACCTGCATGGCTCAGTTGGTTGAGCGTCCAACTTCAGCCTAGGTCATGGTCTCGTTCCTGGGTTTGAGCCCTGCATCGGACTCTGTGCTGACAGCTCAGGGCCTGGAACCTGTTTCAGATTCTCTCTCTCTCTCTCTCTCTCTCTCTCTCTCTCTCTGCCCCTTCCCCACTCATGCTCTGTTTCTCTCTCAATAAAAACATTTTTTAAATTTTTAAAAAAAAATTTTTTTCAACGTTTATTTATTTTTGGGACAGAGAGAGACAGAGCATGAACGGGGGAGGGGAAGAGAGAGAGGGAGACACAGAATCGGAAACAGGCTCCAGGCTCTGAGCCATCAGCCCAGAGCCTGACTCGGGGCTCGAACTCCCGGACCACGAGATCATGACCTGGCTGAAGTTGGACGCTTAACCGACTGTGCCACCTAGGCGCCCTTTTAAATTTTTTTTTAAAAAGAGCTATCTCGGGGCGCCTGGGTGGCTCAGTCGGTTGAGCGTCCAACTTCGGCTCAGGTCATGATCTCGCGCTCCGTGATTTCAAGCCCCGTGTCGGGCTCCGTGCTGACGGCTCAGAGCCTGGAGCCTGCTTCGGATTCTGTGTCTCCCTCTCTCTCTCTGACCCTCCCCCACTCATGCTCTGTCTCTCTCTGCCTCAGAAATAAATAAACATTAAAAAAAATTTTTTTTAAATAAATAAATAAAAAGAGCTATCCTAATTCCCAGTTACCTGTCTTCTGAAAATACTCCTTGGGAAGAGTCAGCTACCATGAAACTGAGAAAGGTGAGGGAAATGACAATGTACTGAGACGCAGCCACTGTCCTAAACATACAGAGTCCTATGAGGTAGGACCTGTATGGGATGCTTTCCCTACAGTGTCTGCCCTCTCCCCCCCCAACAATCCTGGGAAGTCAGTACTTTCCCTCAATTTACAAATGAGAAAACAGGCTCAGAAAGACATGGAAAAAACTCCCATCACCACAGGCTTCTGACAGAAGAGCTAGAAAGGAAAGTGTCCAAGGATAAGGAGGGATCTTCAGGAGAGTGGTCCTGAGGCCAGAGGCAGACAGACAAACAGGATGAACCGGATAAGACAAGGATAGAGCTAAGGACAAGGCAGGTGTGAGCTCCATTGTGGGCGCTTTCACCTCCACCCTGTGCTGGTGGAGACTAATCAGATCAAGTAACCACACAAACCCACATGTGCACATAAGTTCTACAACTGAGAACACACTTAGAAGTTCCTTGTGCTGTGGGAATACGTGGCAGGGTTCATTTTGGTTGGCGGTGATGATCAGGGGAGGCTTTCTGGGATACGAAGCATTGAAATAAGAGGAATGAGGAAGAGTGAGTGAGATTGAGCAGAGGGTTTCAGGAGGAAAGAGCATATGCAAAGGCCCCAAGGCCAAGTGAGAACTTAGAGAATCTATTGTGACTGGAGCCTGCTGAGGGACAGGGGGTAGGACCAAAAGGGTGAAAAAGAGGAAACAGAGACCATGGGGCCATACTGTGGGACAGCCAGCAGGGGGCAGAGTTGGGGGAGGTGGACAGTGTCCTTTTTCTTCCAGAGCCTAGCCAGAGTCAGAGCCAGGCTGCATGGGGAGAAAGGTCTGAGAAAGGGACCCCCTGCCTGGTTCTGTTTATTTTAAGTACATTTTGTCTATTATTTGAATAGATAGGACACACATTACAAAAATCCCAGATGCAAAGAAGTATTCAATGAAAAGTAAACCTTTCTCCTTACTGATTCCCAACAACTGTTTTCCCTCCTGAGCAATAACCACCATAATGATTTATTGTGTGTCCATTCACAGTCTATGCACGTAAGAACGCACATACCACATTTATTTTTTTATACTAATCTAGCCCTGATTTTGACATGTCCCCAGATCTCTAGTTATGAAAGAGGCTAATTTGTACTGAACACCTGAAGCATGTGACTCGTTAATGCAGCTCAGAGTTAGGGAGCACCAGACCTTGTGCTAGGTCAGTTGTTCTTCAAACTATAAGTCCCTTAGAGGGCTTGTTGAAACACAGATTGCACAGATCCCTAGAGTTTCTGCTTCCTTAGATCCGGGGTAGGGCCTGAGAATTTGCATTTCTAAGTTCCCAGGTGATGTTGAGGCTGCTAGTCCCGGAACCACACTTTGAGACCACTCAACTAGCTACTCATGCACAAGGTATGTGCACAGTTGACTTCTCTCCCACAAGGGAAGGTGTAAAGGACACAAGGAAACAGACACATCAACTAGAACGTTTCATGTGGGATAAATTCTATGAAGAAAATGAAGAGGGGGAAGGGTTATGCATCAGGGAGAAGTGCTTGAGAGTAGCATTTGGGGTGCATATAAGGGTTCCTTTTTGAGCAGTTAAAGTTTACAAGGGCAGATAAATAGACACACAAGTGGAACTGCCTTGGATCAGGGGAGGGTCACCTACGGAGGCAGCGTGGAGAGGAAAGAGGTGTCTAGTATCCCGGAGTGCGCAGAGGTGCAAGGGCAAGCAAAAGTGCCTGAGAAAGAGTCCCGTGCGAGGTTATACGGGGAATCCGAAAGAAACCGAGAGAGGAGAGAGTTTGGGAAGGAGGCATGATCAAGAGCCATCGATCCTGGGAGGTTAGAGGTGCCGCCTTAGGTGCGGTGACAGGAGGTCCCGAGGACCTCAACTAGCCATCTCCGAGCCAGACCGACAAGCGCTGGAGCGAGAGGAGGGCAGGGAACCTGAGGCGGGGCGACCAGAGGCGGCTCCTTGGGAGTTTTGCTGCCTAGGAATCAGAGAAATGAGCACTCCCTCTTGAGGATGGGGAAGAGGAAGGCTGTTTAAAAGGCAGGAGCTACTGGAGTTTAATTAGGGGTCTACGGGAGGGATCACGGAGGGAAAAGGAAAAGAAACAACGGGAGAGAGAGGTCTGAGTCGTGAGATGGGTAGAGGTGGCGGGGTCTGGGTATTTGGAGAGCTGAAAAGCTCACCTGCTCTGGAAACATCACTCATCTGAACTTCACAACCACTCCAAAAGGAAAGCACTATTTTCTCCATTTTACAGACTAGGAAACTGAGGCTCAAAGAGGTGAAGGGACACGCCCACGGTTTCACATCTCACAGAACAGGACCTTCCTCCGTGTGTCGACCCCGCGCTCCGCGTTTTGGCCCCGAGGCCCCTGGGGACTCCGAACAAGACCCTTTTTTGTGTCCTGGCAGGGATGCCCTTTGGAGAGCCGCCCAATGGCGAGGAGGCCCCGCAGAGAGAGGGCCGGGCAGGGCGGGGTGCCCCCTCCACCCTAGCTCCGCCCCCGGCAGCGCGGGAGGGGGCGTGGGGCGGGGGGCGGGGGGCGCGCCGCGCGGGCCTCGCTGGCGGCTGCACAGAGCTCACAGTGCGGCCCGCGCTTCCCAGCGTCCGCACTCGGCCGTCCGTGCCCACCGTGCCCATCCCGCCATGGCCGCGGCCGCCCTCCTAACCCGGTCCCGGCCACTGCCACTGCTCCTGCTGCCGCCGCTGCTGCTGCTGCTGTTGCTGCTGCTGCTGCGCGCCGGCCGGGTGCGCGCTGACAGTAAGGTACGGCGCGGCCCTCTGATCGGGGCTCAGCTCCGCGGGGAGCCGGGCGCGAGGGGGCGCTGTGGCTAGGGTGCCGACCGAGGAGGGTGTCCGGGCCAGGAGCGGAGGACCAGGAGTGGGAGACCCGGCCGGCTCAGCAAGGAAGCCGCTGGGGCGAGGACCCAGGGAGAGGAGCGTGTGGGGGAAGAAGCGCTGAAGATGGTAGGAGTACTTGGGACCTGGGGCCTGAGGAAGGGGCTCCGGGACCCAGTCCAATGCGGGGAGAAGGTCAGCACTGAAACCCAGGGCCAAGGAGAGGGGACCCTGGGAGTTTAGAGGGGGCTCAGACAAGAGATGCAGTCCCCAGCCCAGGAAGGGGATTCCTAGGAGCGCTGGGCAGGGGCAGTCTGGAAATCTGGCTGAAAGTTTCCGCGGCAGGCTAACCAGGTGGGGTAGACCCCTGGGTAACTACTAACTACCCAGGGACTCCAGGATTTGCAACAGAGCCGGAGTCAAGGCTTTCAGGCCATGCTGGGCATCCAGAGTCCCTACCCAATAAACCTAGTGGGCTGGCCACTTGCCTGGCCTCTGGTAGTTCTGCTAGGGATCTAATGCGCCTTCTGGAGGACACCGTGTTTCCCTAAGGGACCTGAGCTTTTGTTCTCTGTTGTGGCTGAAAGGATCTGCCCTGGTGTCAAGCAGACCTGAGTTCAAATCCCACTCCATCTCTCATCTGGGTGACATTGGGCCTTTACCTCTCTGAGCCTCCGTTTCCTTGCTTGTAAATACGGAAATAATAATAGTTCCCACTTCCTGCAGTTGGTGTTCTTTAGTGAGGTCATGCCTGTAAAATGTTTAGCACCACACCTGGTACCTAGTAGGTGCCCAATAAATCATACTGTGATTAAGAAATCTTATCAGGGGAACCCAAAAGGAGGTGAGATCCAGAATGTTGAGAGAGCAAGCACTCAGAATCAGTGAGAGCAGGGACCCCTTGAGGGTGTTCTGGAAATGACCCAGGAAGGAGAAGGGGACTGGGAATGAATGAGGGGTGGGAAGAAAGTAGGGCCCTTACTCATACAGCAGGAGAGCAAAGGAGTGACTTCTTTGGTGTCTCTCCAGCCTCTTTCCTGGGTAGAAGGTGAGGCTGCACTGCCCACAAGCAAGGTAAAAGGCAAAAGCCACTAGCCACAGGTTAAGTTTATGAGCACTGGGCACTAGCAGACCCTCACCCTGAAGGTTCAGCTCAGGCAGGGTACAAAAACAAGGGAGCCGCAGTCCTGACCATGCACTCCAAAGATAAGAAGGGAATGCATATCATTCCTATTTTACAGATGGGAAACTTGGGTGTATAGAGAAGTGGCCAGCTTGTGAACCCAAAGACCTAGGTTCTGGCCCTTTGTTGTTCTTTGATCGTGTGACCTTGGGCAAGTCACTGCCTGACTCTGGGCTTCAGTTTCCCCATCTGACAAACAATCTCTGTCCAACTTCCTTTCTATGTAGGATCTCTCGCATTCCCTGACCTGGCTCAGGTAGGGGAACAGTAAGCAAAAAAAAAAAAAAAAAACACTCCACATAACCTGATCAATGCTTTGCCCCTCCCATCTCTGGCTGGGAGGAATATTTGGTCCAGGGCATCCTCTGAGCCATGCAGAGGACTGTAGAGCTTGTGGGGGAGGGCTAACATTCAAAACAAAGCAAAGACAAAGAAAACCCAACATGTTGTTTATGTAGTGAGTCAGCCAAACACTTGCTAGGTTGGGTGTGTGTGTGTGTGTGTGTGTGTGTGTGTGTGTGTGTGTGTGTGTGTAGCTGTTCCAGGGCAAGCTGAGGCTGGTGGGTAGGGAGGTGCACCCTAGAGCCTGCAGGATGCAGCACAGCCCTCCTCAGACACCTCCCACCCCACACCACTTCAGCCAGCTGGGAAAAATAAAAATCAAGTGATGGGTGAATTTACTCTGCATTCCTCAGCACAGCCGGTCTCCTGCTGGCCCTACAGAGAGAGCTGTTTTCATTATCACCCTTTCCCTCCCCCATAACCATCCTTCCTCTCCAAGCCTGTCCTATTTTGGAGAGCGGGGAGCCCTTCGAGGGCCAGCCTGGGACTTGAAGCCTATCTAGGGCCCTAAAGGGTTAAATTGCCCCCCACCTTAGGCTTCCTGCTCCTGGGGGAGTCCAGCCCCCCCACTCCTGCCCCCCACTCTCAGGGGTGCAGGGGCAGCTCAACCCCAGTACTCACCACAGAACTCTGTGGTCTCAGGGAGCTCCTTACTCAGGGTGTTTTAATTTATAGCAAGTGTTTATAGCAAGGTCTCTCCTAAACAGGACTTGGAATTTTCATCTAAGGAGGTGCTTTGTCCAGCACGGGAGTGGGAGAAGGGCTTCACAGATTCCCTGGCATTTCTGAGGGGCTGCCCAGCTTGGAGGGACAGACAGATAACCACATGAAAGCCAGGCATGGCACTTGGTTCTGCTGTATGCCCTTGCAATGTGGCTGAGGATTCCCCTTTGCTACTTCAGTTGCCCCATTTGTGAAGCGTGCCTCACTGCCATGCATCCAGGCGGTGACAGGGGGATGGGGGTCTTTGGTCATCCCTGCTGCTGACCAGGGGCCCAAGGACGGAGGGTAGGCCAAGGCTTGCAGGGACTGGGCCAGGAGAGCAGGAGGGGCTGGCACAGGCAGGCTGTGGTGGCACAGGCAGGCTGTGGTGGCACAGGCTGGATCAGATGTTCTAGGCCAGGCTGGTCTCCGGGGGCTTCGGTGCTATTGCGCCTCTGCTCGGGGAGTTTCTGCCTGTGGGTGTAATTGAAAACAGCCTCAGGGCAGACAAGGGATACAAATGATGAAGTCCTCCTCCTGTACACAAAGAGTGTGGGGCCAGGTCAGGCCCCACAGGGTCTCTCCACAGGGAAATTCTTGCCCCAACATTCCTGTTGGCTGGGGCACCCAGAAGAAAGTACTGAGAAACATCCTGTGTGCCAAGCCCCACGCCCAGCACTTCAATTCAGAATCTTACACAACCCTGCTGCCAACCTCTATTTGACAGGTTGGAACACTGAGGGTCAAAAGAGTCAGGTTGAGGAGTTTGGAGAGTCCTGGGGTTACATGATTCTCAGCCTTCAGTGGGCATCTAGATGGCCTGGGGAGCCTCAGAGTCTGAGTTAAGAAGTGTGGACTCAGGCCAGGGCACCTGCATTTTCCAAGTGTACTCCAGGTCATTCCAAGGCACATCCTTCCAGTTGAAAACTCATGGAGATATAGGGAGCCATGAAGGTTTGTGGAGCAAGAGAGTAAAGATCATCAAAGGGGAGCTTCTGGAAGATTATGCTGGCAGAGAGGAGGCTGCTGTGTTCCTAGGTAGCAGTTAATGTGGTCTGAACTTGGGCTATCATCATGGAATGGAGAACCAGGGATAGAGATGGGAGATAATTAGGATAAAGAATTGGAAGAACATGACTGATGGCTTGTCCAGTGTAAAAAGGAGGCTCAGATATCTGGGTTGGGTGGGAGGGTAGTTGGACATCAGTTGAGAAAAGATGCTGGGTTCAGTTTTGGATGGCTTAAGTTTGAGGGGTCCTATGCCATCTAGGGAGTGTCCAGCTGGCACTAGGCCCTAGGGGAGGGCTTTGAGGGGGACATGGAGACTGGCTCCCAGTGAGTCTGGGGTGGTCATGTGAAAAGAAGGAAGACTCCACCTCAAGGTAACACAATGTGAATCTGTTCATTTCTAGAACATTCTAGAAGTGTAAACCCTCCTCTTCCCACTGTGGCCAGATTTATCCATCTTTCTTCAGAAAAATCTCAAGTACGCCTTCTCACCATCTCATTGGAGGATTTCCTTACAAATACCTAGGGATGTTTTTTGGTTTGTTTGTTTTATTTTGAGAGAAAGGAAAAGGGAGGGGCAGGGATTGAGAGTGAGACAGAGAAGGAGAGCGAGGGAAGGGCAAAAAGAGAAGGAGAGAGAGAATCCCAAGCAGGCTCTGCACTGTCAGTGCAGGGCCCAATGCAGGGCTTGATCCCATGAACTGTGAGATCACAACCTGAGCTGAAATCAAGAGTTGAACGCTTAACTGACTGAGACACCCAGGCACCCCCAAATACCTAGGGATGTTTTTCAGCCTGAGCCACCCACACACTTCTGGGGTCTCTGGCAGCAGGTGTGTGCTGAGTGAGGCCGTAGAAAGAGATGTGATGTGATGCAGGGGCTTTGCTGCTTCACAACAGCTCCAGCCCTCGTGCCACGGGCAGGGTGGGCCAGGTCCTATACCATCCCCTGTGACCCAACCCAGGGCCCTCTTTTCTGTCCCAGCTCAATTGTTGTTGGAGAAGCCCTTGCCTATTGACTATGGGTGGTCATGGGAGGAACAGCAAGTAAGCCAAAGTTTTAGAGTCAGGCTGTTCTTAGTGACCCTGGACAAGCCTCTAGCCTTCTCTGATGCTCAGATTTCTCCTCTGTAAGAGGGGGCTGTGATGAGAGCAAAGAGAGGTAGAAAATGACGTGCAAACATGAGGGAGGGTTGTTGGCGGCTACTTGAATAGCACGTACCCCTTAAAGAGCAGTTACTCTGTGCCAGGCTTGATGCCAGGCACTTTGCATGCATTTTGACTCATTTCAGCCTCAGGTCAAGTTTACGAGGCAGAGATTATCCTCCCCGTTTTATGGAGGAGGACGCAGAGACTCAGAGGGGTCAAAGCCATGCAGGGAAATGGAGGAACTGGGATTTGAGTCTGGGCTTGGCTCCTCACCATGGTGCCTTGCTGCCTCCAATCAAGCACCGCCGGCCCCAGTAATCACCGAAGGGAGGGCCTTGCCTAGGTTCCTGGCAGCTGGGGCTGGGAGCAGAGGCCCTCTTCCGACTCCTGGCCGGTATCAGGGCTTTGGCCGCCCCCCTCAGGATGTAGCACCTCATCTGAGGAGACAAGGAATATTGCAATCTGATGTGGAGGCTGGTGGGGGTGGACGTTGGGATTATGAGTGGGTCCCCAGGAGGAAGCCTCTCTGGCCTGGCCACACAGAGCACATCCATATCCACCCACTGGGGAGTGGCTGGGGGTGGCTGGAGGTCCCGGCAGATCTGGGAAGGGGGCCCAGGAGTCTCGAACGGAAGGCTTAAGGCACTGGCCGAGATTTAAGGAATGTGCAGGACCCCTAGCCTGGCTGTCAGCGTTCACAGGCAGGGGAGAATTGCCCCAAAGTGCCCAGGGTACACTCTGCCCACAGAGGGCCCAGGACAAAGCTACTGGTAGCTTCCTCCTTCCCCACCCTCCTTGTCCCCCAGGGGACTGGAAGTCTACCCACACTGGGCTCTAATCCCCTTGAACAAGTCATTTGATGGCTCCAGGGCATCTGTAAGACCCTCCAAGAATATCTACCACTGCATATACATAGAGAAACAAGCAGGAAAATGACCCCCTTTCAGGATTATTGGTAGTAATAACAACAGCTACAGTAAACAGACTGTACTGTGGGCTCCTGGCACTAGACTGAGCATAATCCTGGCATTCCACCTCTCAGTCCTTTGTTGGGCAGACACTAGTAGTACCCTCATTTTACAGATGAGGAAACTGAGGCACAGAGAGATTAAGTAATCTACCCAAGAACACACAGCTGTAGGTGGCCCATGGTTGTTGCCTAACCACTGCCCCCACGCTTCCCCAGCACTTAGTGAGTTCTTAGTAAATGTCACCTCCGAGGTCTGTGACCATCTCTCCACAAGGCAGCCCGATAATAATAATAATAATAATAATAATAATAATACAACTTTTCATAATGCAGATCTGAACCTGGCTCTCTCCTGCTTAAAATCTTTCCGTGAGGGGCGCCTGGGTGGCGCAGTCGGTTAAGCGTCCGACTTCAGCCAGGTCACGATCTCGCGGTCCGTGAGTTCGAGCCCCGCGTCGGGCTCTGGGCTGATGGCTCAGAGCCTGGAGCCTGTTTCCGATTCTGTGTCTCCCTCTCTCTCTGCCCCTCTCCCGTTCATGCTCTGTCTCTCTCTGTCCCAAAAAATAAACGTTGAAAAAAAAAATTAAAAAAAAAAAATCTTTCCGTGACTCCCCAGTGTTTTCAGGAAGAAACCAAGATCCCCAACCAGCTTTCAGGGCCCTCCACAAGCTGGTCTCTGCCATCCCCGGGTTCCTGCAAGTACCAGCCAAAATGATTCTCCCTCAGATCCCCAAGTGCCAGGCCATTTCTCATCTTTACATATCTGATTTGCTGTCCCTCGAATGCCCTTCTCCTCCTTAAAGATGCCCCCCAAGGGTGCCCTCCTCTGAGCAGTCTTCATGGGTGTCTTCCTCTGTGTTCTCAGAGCCTACTCTGCCAGCTTCTCATATAGCAGGAAAGCTCAAGAATGTATCTCAACCTATTTCTTCTGCACCTCCAGCTGTCACCCAGGGTCCAACAGAGGCCAGAGGCCCAAACAGGTGTCTGACAGCTCAGAACAGATATGGGGTGCCTTTGGCCCTTCCTCCAAGGGCCCTGCGACATTCAAGGGCACTGGGGTTGGCAGGAAGCCCAAGGGAGCCATAAACTGAGTCCTGGTTACTTCAGTGAGAGCTAAGTAGCCATGAGGCCTGGGGTGTTTGTTGGTTGAGCCTTGGGGAGCTGTGTTCCAAGAGCCTGGAGCCCAGAGTAGGCTGGCTGAGCCAAATAGGGAGTGGCCAGAAAGGCTGAGCTGCTCACCATCTCACAGCTACTAACCCAGGTTGCAGACACCATGGTCTTAGCCCTGTGCTCTAGCATTTCTGCAAAATGCAGGCTTATTTATCCAACAGATATTTACAGAGCATCTACTATAGGCCATGCAGGCACTATTCTGTGGTATAGGAGAGAACTGAACAAAGTCCCTTTCTCTAATGGTTCCTTCAGTAGAGTAAGAAAAAAACAAGCAAACACAAATATAATACTTCAGATGGTAATAGGTATAATAAACAAAAACAAAGCCACTAGATAAGGGGACAGAGTAAGGGGAGGTGGGTTAGTCTGGAAGGCTTCTCCGAGGAGGTGATGTGTAAGTAACATGAGGGAATAAGCCAAGGGAGTATCAGGGGAATAAGGGTTTCAGGATGAGGGTATCACATCTGCAAAGGCTGGAATGGAGTAACCCAAAGGAAGGAAAGGGTGACAAGAGGAAGGGCTGAGAAGAGGCTGTCAGTTCAAGTAGGCCTTGAAGACCATGGTAAAGACTTTGGAGGTAACTAGCCCCCCCATACACAGATATTATTAAAGGATGTGATGCACATGAAAACCGGGGTGTAGTAAGTGCCCGATAAAAGTTCTTCATATCTTTTACTATTGTGATAAAATACACATGATATTTACCATTTTAAAGTGTACGATTCAGTGGCATTTAGTACATTCACAATGTTGTGCAACCATCACCACTACTTAGTTCCAGAACATTTTCAATTACTCCAAAAGGAAACCCCGTGCCCATTGAGCAGTCTTTCCCCATTTCCCCTCTCCCAAGTCCTGGCAACCACTAATCTGCTTTGTGTCTGTGGATCTGCCTAGCCTGGATATTAATAAACGGAGTCATACAATATGTGGCCTTTTGCGTCTGGCTTCTATCACTTAGCAGCATGTTGGCAAGGTTCATCCAAGTTGTAGCATGCATCCATACTTCATTCGTTTTTTGACTCAGTAATATTCCACTGTATAGACGCACCACTTTTGTTTACCCATCAGCGGATGGACATTTGGATTGGTTCCACCTCATAAGTATTGTGAATCCTGCAGCTGTGAACATTCATGCACAAGTCTTTGTTTGAATACCTGTCTTCTGTTCTTTGGGGAAGTCATCTTTAGATAATAATTCTATCTAGAAGGTGAATTATTGGGTCCTGTGGTAATTCCATGTTTTGTTTTGTTTTTTTTAAGAGTTTAAAAAAAAATTTTTTTTAGAGTAATCTCTACAACTAGTGTGGGGCTCGAACTCACAACCCCGAGATCAAGAAGCATGGGCTCAACTGCGTGAGCCAGCCAGGCACCCCAAAGGCCAAGGGCACTGGATTGTGCTACCTGTCCCAAGTGCCTCCTCCTGGCTCCTCCTCCCTCCTCCTTCTCCCCCCCAGCACTGGCCTTCGGCTCACCGGAGCCCCTCTTGCAGGTGTTTGGTGACATGGACCAGGTGCGAATGACCTCAGAGGGCTCTGACTGCCGCTGCAAGTGCATCATGCGGCCGCTGAGCAAGGACGCGTGCAGCCGGGTGCGCAGCGGGCGGGCCCGGGTGGAGGACTTCTACACTGTGGAGACCGTGAGCTCAGGGACCGACTGCCGCTGCTCTTGCACGGCGCCACCCTCCTCACTCAACCCCTGCGAGAACGAGTGGAAGATGGAGAAGCTCAAGAAGCAGGCACCGGAGCTCCTCAAGGTAGACTTTCTGGGACCGGGGGGCAGGGAACGCCTCCTGGGTGAGTATCTAGCGTGGGCTGTCCTTTCAGTGAAAAGTCCACACGCTCTGGGTGGCTGCTGTTGTTACCCCATTTCACAGGGGAGGAAACCGAGGTTCCCTGAAGGGAAAGCCACTTCTTGCCCAGTACTATTTTCCAGTAAGTGATGGAGGCGGCGTTTACACAGTTTACCCTGTGTTCTAGCAGGTGTGCACAATGCAGGCTCCTTTATGCAACAGATATTTACAGAGCACCTACCACCGGCCAGGCGGCACTGTTCTGGGGATAAAGGGGGGAACTCATCGTGCCTTGAGTAAGGGAGACAGAAAATAAGCAAACAGATATATACTCTATCACCTAGTTCAGTGTCCTATATTGTACCCAAACCAGTTCATCTGTCAGCACCTTAGAATATAGTATTTTAAATTTTAAGTTTTGTGGCATTTTATTGTTTTTAATGTAATGATACCACTTCCCATATTCAAGCACCACCTGCATACCAGATGTTGTGCTAAGCTCATTTTACACATTTTTTTTCCTCTAAATTCTTGAACCATTCTGGGAAATATGGAATCACTGTCCTCGTTTTATACTGAGGTTTGGGAAGTTAGGTGACACAAGTTATGTGTGGCCCAAGCTCTCACATAATGGCAGGTAGCTTCGGGGTCTAAACCATACTTTTATATAAATTTTATGCTTACCTCCCTCCAGCCACCTCCATAGGCAGATCAGAAAGAAGCCCTACCTCCAGGGACACCGCCCCATGCCAGGGCCTACCACCAGGACACATGGCTTGAATAGGCATGTGCAGGCTAGATCACAGTCCCCACAGCCAGCCAGGCACCTTTGTGGCATTCATAACACACCCAGCTCTGTGCTTGGTGGGGCTGGGATTTGAACGACTTCCTGCTGTATCCAAAGCCTGTGTTCTACACAAGGTTACTCTCCTGTTTTCCTTTCTGTAATGGACCAGATAAACTTGCTGTCTTTTGAGAGTATCTTTTTCTTTTACAATTTCTTCCAAACATATGAGTATCTATGTTGCCTTTTTTGGTATCAAGAACTGTGAAATTGACTGAGATGTTACCATACTTCTAAGGTAACAAGTCAGCCTGCCCGTTTCATGGATGCTGGCAGAAGACACAAGCCTCCTGGGTCAGAGACTAAGGACTTTATTACTCACAGCAGCCAGAGTATCTACATTTTCTTGAACTGATTCTTCCAGCTCCAGTTCCCATGGGATGATACAGTGAAGACCAGATAACACCTGCACACACAGTGGGGTGTTTCTCAAGAGTGGAGCCCCAAGCTTAAAAAATCCAGAACTTTTATAATGGGCACTGAGCACACCTTCCCGACTCTGGAGGGAAACACTCTATGTTCCAAGATTGCTCACCATACAATAAGATGTCCTGGAACAAACACAGGCAGCACCTCTGCATGCAAGACATGCAGAAAAAAGCAAGAGACCCGTGAAAAATGGTCTCCCACATTTGGCAAAAAATATTTTCTTTAAATTTAACTTTAGTTTTATTTTTGTAACAACTAAATGGATACCAAAACTTTCAAAGCTGGGATAGGATTGAATTTGAGGACAAGTTACCTCTTAACAACTTGTCAGTCCCCGGAATGCACTGTCTCCCTGAGGCTTCACTAGGGTTCTGCAGACTTGGGGCACTGAGGCCATAGGGACAAACCCCAACTTCTGTTCAAGCCCACTTCTCATTAACTAAATTGTAAGCATACTTTACATGAGGATACACAAAACCTTTTCATACATTCTGGCTAATTTAATCCTTGCCACAGCCCTTTGGAGAGCAAACTTATGGTCCTAGCTTTACTTGTGGAGGAATCTGAGGCCCAGAGAGGGATTGTGACTTGCTCTCAGCCAGGAGCCCATTGTCCCTTAGGTCTTTTCAGTACACAGCAGCCATGATGGTTTTCATTCAGTCTTGTAGGACCGGAGTAGGGTAGCAGTGAGATTGACCCAGTAGGTGGTATTGTAGGAGGAAGAGAGGAGGAGAAAATACTGTGTCTCATTCACACTGTAGGTGCAGGGGCAGGTACCTGAGAGGTACCCAGAAAACCCCAAGAGAGAGGTGCAGAGGCAGTATGAGACAGGGCTGAGGCCTCTCCCATTAGGCTCGGCAACTTGTCCTTCAGCAGAAGCCTGTCTATGGGAAGCCCCCCAGGAGAGGAGGTTAAGGGAAGCCCATGGAGGAGGGGAAGCAGGGCACACCCATGCTATATCCTCCCCTGTCTCTACCCCAGCCCTTTCAAGCTAAGAACTTCGGCTGTGATTTGGTCTTTGTTGCATGACTCTGAGTAGGAGGGAGAGGATTTTTAGATTCCCTTTCTTGGGGAGGTTAGTGACAGGTGCATACCTTTTACCTCTTCACTCCCTTTCCTTCTGGACATGAACTAGACATGGGCCCACCCTTGAGGAATCCCCAGTCCTATGGGGACACAGCTCCTGATTCCAACAATGTCAGTGTCATTGGTGCTGGGCCACCGGATGTCCCAGGACTGTGGGAACCCAGAAGAGGAGGTAACATTAGAGCTGGGCTTTGAGGGCTTGGTAGGAGTCCCTCAGGCAGAGAAGAAATGAGGGTATTATGGGTGAGAGCAGGTGGAGTGGATGTGGCCCAGGATGGCTCTCTGCACTGTCTCTGCTCCAGCCCCACTAGCCACCTGTCAATTCCTCTAGCATCGGGTTTCTCAAACTATCTGTGGTGAAAGACAATTTTTTTTAAAGTTATATACCCAGAAGATGCATTACTGTGCCGAAAGCATGAACAGATTTATGGCTCTTGTTATTTATTACCAGTTTTCTTTTCTTTTTTAATTTTTTTAATGTTTTTATTTATTTTTGAGACAGAGAGAGACAGAGCATGAGCAGGGGAGGGGCAGAGAGAGAGGGAGACACAGAATCCAAAGCAGGCTCCAGGCTCTGAGCCGTCAGCACAGAACCTGACACGGGGCTTGAACTCACGGACTGTGAGATCATGACCTGAGCTGAAGTCGGATGCTTGACCGACTGAGCCACCCAGGTGCCCCAAGACAAATTTAAAAAAAAAAAGAACCAGGGTGCCTGGGTGGCTCAGTCAGTTAAGCGTCCGACTCTTGATTTTGGCTCAGGTCATGATCTCAGGGTTCATGAGTTTGAGCCCTGCATCAGTGCAGAGCCTCCTTGGGATTCTCTCTCTCTCTCTTTTCCCCTCCCCACTCATGCTTTCTGAGTCTCTCAAAATAAATAAACTTAAGTGTTTTTTGTTTTTTTTTTTTTTTTTTCAAAAAAGGCAGCCTTTACAATTTTTTTTAAATAAAAAAATAAAGGGGCACCTGGGTGGCTCAGTCGGTTAAGCGGCCGACTTCGGCTCAGGTCATGATCTCACGGTCAGTGAGTTCAAGCCCCGCGTCAGGCTCTGTGCGGACAGCTCAGAGCCTGGAGCCTGTTTCAGATTCTGTGTCTCCCTCTCTCTGACCCTCCCCCGTTCATGCTCTGTCTCTCTCTGTCTCAAAAATAAATAAACGTTAAAAAAAATTTTTTTTAAATAAATAAAAAAATAAAAACAAGAACCAATACTTTTGGAAAATGCCATAAAAATGAATTATTCGAAAAATGAAACAGAAAACAGACACGCAAAATACAAATCCAGTGTTTTACTAGTAGAGCCAACAGATTAAAAATTTCTTTGTCAAAGGGATCTGAAAGTTTGTAAAAGTCTACTCCCACTTTTTTGTCATTACCTTATTATAGATGAGCGACAAATAGCTTGGGCCAGTGCTGGTCTGCAGACCACACTTCGGTAGCATGGCCCAAACACACCGTGTTTCTTCTTCCCTCCCGCTCTTTATACAAACTGTTCCCTTGGCCTGGATTGCCCTTCTCCTGCCTTCTTTGCCTAATTTGGGCTCCTCCTGCGGAGCTCAGCTCAAACAAAACTCCCTCCCGGCATACTTTACTAATCCACATCTGCTCCTAGACAAGGTCAGCGTCCTCACATTAATGATCTTGGCACCTCTCTGTTGCGCTCTGTTCTTTGACAGCCTGTGAAGGACCATGAAGGCTTGTGTCTATCTTACTCATCACTGTTCTTAGTTCCTGGCCCACAGGAAACACTTGCTGAGGCCATTGAGGTTACATGGGCAGAGCATAGAGGACTCGAATGCCAGGCTTAAGAAGTAAAAAGTCATACATGAGCACTGGGGAGCCATGACAAGCTATCTAGCAGCAGAGAGACCCAAGGTCAAAGCTGTGTTTTGGAAAGCTAGTTTGGGTCACCATGAAGGCAGTAGACTGAAGCTGGGAGGATCCCCTTTAGTATCCTGGAATAGTATCACTATTGCTGGTATTCATGAAGCCCTAAGCAGCATGCCCACTCTGCAGAGCCCTGTCCAGACACTACTGCTCCTGACCACAGCCCTATTGCCTCATTTCACAGAGAAGGACGCCAAAGCACACACGAGTCTGTGTGCATGGTTCTCAGACTGTGCTCCCCTGAGCCCAAGGGGTACCGAGCAACTCTTCAGGGTCTGAGCTAGGTTACAGGGGAGCAGACAAGACTCAAGGCCCAACCCTTGCTTCCGTAAGACTTCTCCACTCCCTTTTTCCATTTTAGAGATCAATGCCTACTCAAAGAAAAGATCTCTGGCTTAAAACAACTTGAACACCCCTGGGAGAGTGGGAGTAAAACTGTTTTGGAAACAGCTGACCAGGGTCAGACAGGAGCGCTGGCTTGCTCAGACCCTGAGAAATGCTGCAGGACTCAGCGTAGGGCCATGTGAGAGGGTGGGCTGAAGAAACAGCCCTCCTCAAGAAGCCAGGGGAAGCTGATTTCCAGCCAGCCCCCTGTGCCCTGGTTTCCCTGACACTCACTGGCATCTTGGCCATCTGGAAAGGTCATATCCTGATGACGTGTGATGGAGATAGGAAGAGGAGGGACATCTGCAGGGAGGAGCCCTGCGCTGGACACGGGTGACACAGAATCTGCCACTGGCCTGTTTGTTGTGCAAGCTCCTCCCTTCTCTTGGCCTCCGTTTCCCCATCTGAACACAAGAAGGAATGGTAAAGCATGATAGGAGAGAGGTTTTGGTGTATATCAATCTGGGATCTGCTGCCGGCCCCACCATTTAACAACTGGGTGGCTTTGGACAAGTCACTTCACCTAAGCTTCAATGTCCTACTCTGTAAGATGAAAATAAAAGTTTTCCAGACTTTGTCGGAGTGCCCAACTGGTTCGGTCCATAGGGCATGGGACTCTTGACCTCAGGTCATGAGTTTGAGCCCCATGTTGGGCACAGAGATTACGAAAAGGAAGGAAGGAAGGAAGGAAGGAAGGAAGGAAGGAAGGAAGGAAGAAAGGAAGGAAGGAAGGAAGGAAAAGTTGTCCAGACCTTGTCTTTGGGTCCCAAGGTGCAGACTCTGAGGCAAGTGATTCGTGTGCTGGTGATTTATTCTGAAAAGCCCAGGAGAAGCTGGTACCAAAGAGGTGGAGGAGGGAAGAGAAGGAAGCCCAGTAGGGTGTGGTCTCAGGCCAAGCATCAGCTTCAGCCCCAGGGGATGCTGGAGTGTGAATGACAGCCCAGTTGTCCCCCACTGGGGCTAGGGAGCTGGGCTTTTCAATGCCTATACCTGCCAGGCATTGCCTAAGGACTGCCCCGGGAGGACATATGCTCCCAGGCACTTTGGGGACACAGAAGCTCTTTGAAGAGGGTCACAGATGCAGGCTGTTAAAAAGGAGGCACGTGAGGGGCGCCTGGGTGGCGCAGTCGGTTAAGCGTCCGACTTCAGCCAGGTCATGATCTCGCCGTCCGTGAGTTCGAGCCCCGCGTCAGGCTCTGGGCTGATGGCTCAGAGCCTGGAGCCTGTTTCCGATTCTGTGTCTCCCTCTCTCTCTGCCCCTCCCCCGTTCATGCTCTGTCTCTCTCTGTCCCAAAAATAAATAAAAAACGTTGAAAAAAAAATTAAAAAAAAAAAAAAAAAGGAGGCACGTGGAAGCCAGGTATGGGCACAAGAAATAGGTAAGAGGGATCCCAGGGCATGTACATTGATCTCCAGTGTCCACACACCCCGTGGGGTTGTCCTGAGGACTAAGTGAAACAGCTCGTTAAAGCCCCTAACACCGTACCTGCCTTGGGATAAGAGTTCAAGAATGGAATCCACTGCTTTTCTCATTATTATTAGCAAGCTGGGTCCAATGGGTGCTGAGGCCCCATGAGGCCATTCCAAGTGGTAGAGCTCCTTTTGCATCATATGTGCCTGATCCTGTGTTCTGCCCTCACCCTAACCCTCTCACCCTTTCCTGGGCAGCTACAGTCCATGGTGGATCTCCTGGAGGGCACCTTGTACAGCATGGACCTGATGAAAGTGCACGCCTATGTCCACAAGGTGGCCTCCCAGATGAACACGCTGGAAGAGGTAAGGGCAGAGCTCTACCCAGGAGCCAGGCTGGGTCAACACTGGACGCCAAGGGTAGTGTCTGAAGGGGCCTGGGCAATTCTGCCTTGACCCTGGTGGCTGTTGAAAACTGGACTCCAGCAGGCAGCTGGGAGAGAGAGCTGTAGGCCTCTGGGTCCAGACTTCGGAAAAGCGGTCTGACTGGGCTCGTGGGCCTACAGGAAGCTGGAAGGCTGGGTGGAGAAACTGAGGCACTGGCTGACTACATGAAAGGGATGTGGAGTAGGGCTGGTTGGAATTTGCAGTTGCCCTCAGTTCACCAAGACCAAGACTCATACATTACACAAGTCCAGGGCTACCTGTCGCATAAAATGCCACATAAAAGTACAGGACTGGCCAAGCCCACCAGGGTAGGGCTTATTAGGACAGCATGGCGGTCCCAGTACCCACTTGCAGCAGACGCATCTTCTGGTCAAGTGCAAATGTGCTGGACGGCTAGGCAGGTGGCCAGGACTGCCCCCTGAGGACAGCGACAGAGCTGGACAATCCTGGGGCGTCCACGCTGCAGGTTCAAGGTTTACTGGCACACATCTCTGCTGGCACAGCCCGGCCTCTGCCTGTTTCCTGCATCCGGCCCCTGCTGGGCTGCCGGGAGCCTGGGGCCTTGCAGCTGCCAGGAGCGGGTGTGGGGGCTTCCTTTCCCAGCTTCCTTTCCAGAGGGAGGGGGCACCTGGGCATCCTGTGCCCCCGGGTGAGAGATTAACCCCTTGGTCTCCCCAAAGCTGGGGTCACAGTGGCTTCAATTATCCAAAAAGTGTTTGGCGTGTATCTACCGTGTGCCAGGCCCTTGCCGGCATGGGAGTCAGGTAATGGTTGTTGGACTGCTACCGTGCGCCGGTGTTTTCTGTGCCCCTCGTACATGCCAGGCTCTCCTGATGCCAGCTCCATGGTTATCCTTCTTTGGCCTTTCCTCCCGTAATCTTAGGAAATGTTAACTCACTTCGTGGAACTAGGAGCCAGGCGATCTGGAGAGTGTATCTGCTGTGGCTGGAACAAATCAGAAATGGTTTCCGTAGCCACAAAGAAATGATTTTTTAATTGTCTTCTGTTTCGCATTATCTGCGCTTTGCTTCTGTTCACTAGGCGAAAACTAAAAAAAAAAAAAAAAAAAGCAAACAAAAAAAAACCCTTGTTGCTAACTCTGAGTGGAAGTGGAGAAAACAGCCTCACTTGGGAGGAACTGGCTCCCTCTGCCCAAGGGAAAAACATCACTCATTCACTTTTTAAATAAGACATGAATGATCACATGGCCTCGGGGCAGCATGCTTTATCCACCCAGGCCTGCTGGTGCCACTGTCTGTACCCTTGGGCCCTGCTCAGGAGACGGGCAGTGAAGCTGGGGTGTCCCCTCCAGGGAGGCGGGGGGTGGGGAGTGGCTCTCAGAGGAGGCTAGAAAGACCTTGATTAAGGTCCTGCCCCACAGAGCGTCAAGGTGAACCTGAGCCGGGAGAACGAGGTGGTGAAGGAGGGCATGCGCCATCTCAGTGAGCAGCTGAAGCGCTATGAGAATCACTCGGCCATCATGATGGGCATCAAGAAGGAGCTCTCCAGCCTGGGCCTCCAGCTGCTGCAGAAGGACGCCGCCACGGTCCCAGATGCTGCCCCAGCCCCCGGCCCTGCTAGCAAGGCTCAGGTGAGGCCATGGCTCTGGTGATGGGGCCAGAAGGTGGGTGGACTTGGGAACACAGTGTGCCAAGGACCTCAGTCCCAGGAACCAGCTGGATGGGGGTTTGAGATCATAGGAGAGGGCTGAGGGTTAGCACAGCTCGAGAGTCCACGGCAGGGTTGGGGGCAGGGGTTGCTGGCGTACAGCGAGCACGGTTGACAGAGGTAAGCTGGGAGCAGATGTGGGGATCCAGCCGAGGGGTGTATTTGCTGAGACAGGTGTTTGGCGGCATCCAAGGCATTTCCGTTTCCAAACTAGTGGGGACAAGGCTGTAGAGAGGACCCTCCCTGCCTGGTCCTGGGGATGGGCTGCAGCAAAACCACTTTTAGCCTCCCTTGCTGTGGCTGGACCCCTGGCTGGGTCAGGCCTGCTCGGGGGTAGATGGGCAATGCCTCGGGGAACCCTGCAGACTAACACCACTTCATCAACCCAGTCTGGAGTGGAGAATTCCTACAGCAAGTACCCAGGCGTTCCATACTCAAGCTCAGCAGAAAGTGAGCAGAGACAACAGACAGAGCCATCCAAGACATAGAACACACCTTTATGTGCATTTGAAAAAGGCCCTTCTTGGGGCGTCTGGGTGGCTCAGTTGGTTGAGCGTCCGACTCTTGGTTTCAGCTCAGGTCATGATCTCACAGTTCATGGGTTTAAGCCCCACATCGGGCTTTGTACTGACAGTGCAGAGCCTGCTTGGGATTCTCTTTCTCTCTTGTGGTCTCTCTGCCCCTCCTGCACCCTCTCTCTCTTTCTCAAAATAAATAAATTTAAAAATAAAATGAAAGAAAGAAAGAAAGAAAGAAAGAAGAGAAAGAAAGAAAGAAGGAAAGAAAGAAAGAAAAGGAAGGAAGAGAAAGAAAGAAAGAAAGAAAGAAAAGGAAGAGAAAGAAAGAAGAGGAAGGAAGAGAAAGAAAAGAAAGAAAGAAAGAAAGAAAGAAAGAAAGAAAGAAAGAAAGAAAAAAGAAAAGGCCCTCCTCTAAGCAGACAAATTGCCAAAAAGGCTCTCCTTCTGGGCAAATAAAAAGGAGCCCCTTGTGGGTGGGCAAATTGTACCGAGGCTCCCTCCTATGATAGATATACACTAGGGTGTGTGGCTTGGCAAATGGGAGTAAAGGCTCAATTTCAGTGCCCTCATGCCCCTTTGGCCTGTCACCCATGTGTAGGGCACAACCGCTCCATTCTGCACAGCGGCCTGTGTTTTGGAGTAGGGAAGAAAGGAGGCGACGTTGTGGAATCCTGACATCCTCTAAACCTGACTTCTAAAGTCTAAACCTGACTTCCTCACAGACAGGATCTCAGTTATTCTCATAACCACCCATGAGGAGGGAGCATCATTGACCATTTGGCAGATGAGGAAACGCAGAGCGAGGTCACATGGAGAGAGGGCGGCTGCACCAGGACTTGAACGCGCATCTGTGTGACTGGCGAGCCCATGCTCTTCCTCTCCGCCTCTTGGCCTCCTGTGCTGACATTGTGATGATGGGGCCATCTGTGTCTGCAGCCGGGACCGCCTAGTTGCTGATAAAACGTGGAGGAAGCCTGGTGCCTTAGCCCAGGGCAGGCTTCCTGCTCATTCCCGTGTCAAGTCCACAGGCGCGAATGAATGCTGTTTTGGCCACGACACGGAAGGTCTAGATACTGTACTTGCTGTATCTCCTGGAGATTCTGCCTAACAATAGGTGATGTCACAGGGCCTGTGATCTTGTGCCAAGCCAGCATCAGAGGCATTTAAAGGGAAGTGAAAATAAAATTTACAAAACGTTGGAAACTGCATGCACAAAGGGCAATGCCCTTGATGACCAACCCATCCAAGTTTGCCTGAGACTGAAGGGTTTCCCAGGATGCAGGACTTACAGTGCTAAAACTGGGACAGTTCCCGGCACACTGAGATGACATTGGTCATCTTGCCTCGGAGCCTGAGAACCTCTCCCCTGCCCACTAACAAAGACCCATGAGTGAGAGAGAGACAGGGATAGGAAGCTGACCTGGTGACCAGTTACCTCCCTAGGGAGTTGATCATTATAATCTACCCCCTGGGGGCGAGGATGCAGGTGGTTGGAAATGAGACAGGAATCTAACCTATGAGGCTGGGCTTGGGAGCTATTGCTGAGTGGGGAAACCAAGGCACACCCCAGTCATGGACTTCGCCATTCTGGGGGAAAGCTGTGACTTCACGAGCACCTGAGGCGCAGGTCCTGGAGTGGCATGACCACTTCCAGTCCCCATAAGCTGAGCCTCCGTGACCTCCCACAACACCTCTTCTACCTCCCCTAAGTCTGAGATTTCACTTGTCCCTCAGGACACAGCTGGAGGGAAAGGCAAAGACAACAACAAATACAGCAACATGCAGAAGAGCTTTGTAGACAGGGGCCTCCCAAAACCTCCTAAGGAGAAGCTGCTGAAGGTGGAGAAGCTGAGGAAGGAGGGCGGCAAGGGCAGATTCCCCCAGCCCACAGCCAAGCCCCGGACCCTGGCCCAGCAGCAGGCTGTGATCCGAGGCATCACCTACTACAAGGCGGGCAGGAAGGAGGTGGCCGAAGCTGTGGCTGGTGAGTTGGAGGAGGGTTGGACCCTTGGGGATTGGGGGCTTGCTGATAGATGGCACCCCAAAGATCACCTACACGGATCCAGTGTCTTCTCTACAAACTGCCCAGATGTCACCTCCGCTGGTTACCTGTTGGTGCCCTTTGTTCATGCACACAATGAGATGATACCCCTCATGGCGTTGTTGGGAATGAAATGATATAAACAATACAAAGGGCCACTCAGTTCCTTTCCAGTATCTTCAGCTGTTTCCGCTCTCTCTGGACTTTTCCTTCTTCATTCAAAAAGTTGCTGAAGGTCCACCATGTACTTGCTGTATCTCCCAGAGATTCTGCCTAACGTGGACTTCACAGTCCAGTGGGAAAAAACATACCCGTGGCCAGGCAACAGCCAGAGGTGGGGTAGGAGTCCCCAGACCTGTAGCCAGGCCAGCATTCTGGGAAATGACATGGAGCCTTCTGGGCACCTCTTGTTTCCCAAGTGACTTTGGAATGGATGGCCTCTCCAGCACCCCCCACTTCTTATTTCCCCAAAGAAGAGCCCACAGACTCCTATATTTTTCCTTCAATCCACGGGGGATCACAGTGAAGGGCAACCAAGTAATTAACCAAAAACACAAGAGACCAAAGTTCCAAGAGTACCCAAATTTCTGGGCCATTCTCACTGATGCGGCTCCTGATTCTTCCTCTGAAACCCTCCCCAAATGCCTGAGGGGCATCCCAAGCCTGCTCCCCCTTCCCGGGTCCTGTTGACCACCTCCTTCTGTGAGGACCTCTGCCCACATGTCCAAGGGACCGGAAGGTAGAAATGTGAGGGACCAGTCTCCTTCAAGAGCCCCCTAAATTTGTGGTCTCTCAAGGCTCAGGGGCCTCTTCCCCAAGCCCCTGGTG
Source organism: Prionailurus bengalensis (assembly GCF_016509475.1). NCBI lineage: Eukaryota > Metazoa > Chordata > Mammalia > Carnivora > Felidae > Prionailurus > Prionailurus bengalensis. The sequence goes on from NC_057359.1 coordinate 83,980,662, forward strand.
CTAGCTGCTGACTGGCTCTGAGTCCTGCCAGCTCAGCCTGGCCACAGTACAGAGCCTCTGACCCCTGGCTGGGCACTGCCCAAGAACAGCTGCAAGCATCTGGCTCTGCCAGCGAGGCCCGTGGGAACAAGCCTCTTGCCCTGGCAGGCTGCCAAGGCCAGATTCCCCTGAAAGAGGGTGTGCCCCATTCCTGAGAGACTCCAGGGGCTGCCCCACAATGGGGCCTGGCTAAACCCTATGCAAAGAGCAAGCCTGGCAGGGAGAGAAAAGGAAGAAGTCGGGTAATTGTCCTGGAGTCAAGGGGCCTCGTCCCCTGGGGGCCACACCATCACTTTTCCTTTGTCCCTGGCTTCTTGGTTTTCTGTGTACTTTCACACATGCTGTTGCACTTGATCTAGGTGAGGAAACAAGTTCAGAGAGGTGAAGAGACTGGCTCCAGGTTTCACAGTGAGTGGTGGGACTGGAACCCAGGTCAGCGGGCTGCAAAGCCTGCCTTAGACCCCTTCACAGCTCTGTCCTCTACTATGTGGCACTGAATCTTCCTGCTTTCCCTCTGCAGGCCCCATCCATTCCAGCCCAGAGAAGTGTGTGGGTCAGGGATGACCCAGACACGGCCCCACACAGGTCCCACGGGAGCAGACAAAGTCATCCTGTCAGCAAATGCCTTACCAGCAGGGGTGGGAAAAAGGGAGGGTGGTTTCTGAGAAAGCCACGAAATGAGAGATAGGAGATGAGTGGGGGGACAGAGACAGAGACAGAGACCTGGAGTCCAGAGGTGATGGGAGGCTGGCTGCACCTGCCTCTCCCTGCTTGAAGTGGCAAATACTGGGTGAGAGGAACAGGCTGGGTTCCAGGGGAAAGGATAAGGAAAAAGTCTGCAATTTGGGAGCGAGGGTTTCTGCCTCCTGGAGTTGAATCGAGGACATGAAAGAATTGGTACAAAGCGTTTGACACTTAGGAGGGAAGGGGTCTCATATTTGGCACCTCGTACTTGCCAGGCCCTGTGCAAATGATTTGTATACGTTTTCCTCTGATCAACACAGCAGCTGCATGTGGTGAGCCTTGTGATTCTCGTTTCATAGAAGGGGAAGCTGAGGTCCACCAAGGCAGGCGACTTG